>NC_063364.1:8674907-8700894 GCF_021869965.1 Rhincodon typus | reverse complement strand
AGCCTTCCTGCTCCTCTGATGCTGCTTGGCCTGCTGTGTTCATCCAGTTCTACACTTTGTTATCTCATTATTATATAGTTTGCTTCATATATGCTCAGTTGCTACATTTAGAATTAAGGTACAATCCCCTTTAAAGAGGCTCTGTACAGTGGCAGTGCCCCTACCTCTGAGCTCGGGTTCAAGTCCCATCTACTTCAGAGGTGTCTAATAATATCTCTGAACTTATTGATTAGAAAATATCTATAATTGCCTTCACAAAAACTGAAACAGGTTATCATTGTTTGTTGAGTGTATAGTCGCAGGTAAGCCGTGTAGTAACGAGAGTGTTTGGTACGCTTGCCTTTATTGGTCAGTGCGTAGGAGTTGGAATGTCATGTTAAGTCTGTACAGGACATTTGTTCGGCCACTCTTGGAATACTGCGTTCAGTTATGGTCTCCCTGCTATAGAAATGATTTTGTTAAAATTGAAAGGATTCAGAAAAGATTTACAAGAATGTTGCCAAGATTGGAGGGTTTGTGCTATAGGGAAAGGCTGAATAAGCTGAGGCTATTTTCTCTGGTATGTCAGAGGCTGGGGGGGTGACCTTATTGAGATTTACAAAACCATGAGGGGCATGGAAAGGCTGAATAGCCATGGTCTTTTTCCCAGGATATAGTAGTCCAAAACTAGAGGGCATAGGATTAAGGTGAGAGGGGAACGATTTAAAAGGGACCTAAAGGGCAACTTTTTCAAACAGACAGTGGTGTTTTTATGGAATGAGCTGTCAGAGGAAGTGGTAGGGTCTGGTACAATTACAACATTTAAGAGGCATCTAGATAGGTACATGAATAGGACAGATTTAGAGGAATATGGGCCAAATGCTGGCAAAAGGGACGAGATTAATTTAGGATATCTGGTCAGCGTGGACAAGTTGGACCAAAGGGTCTGTTTCTGTGCCTCTGTATGACTCTATATTGCTGCACTGGTTCCTTCATTACAATAGCAACTACACCTACAAAGTACTTCATTGACAGTAAAGTGCTTTCTAAGGTTTGGTAATATTAAAAAGTGCTATATAAATACAAGTCCTCCTGCGTCTATACTTCTGTGTTAATTACAGAAAATAGTTTCTTTATACCTACTTCATAAAAATATATTTTCTAATCAAACCAATCAACGGATCTCTGCCTCTTAATGCTGCCAGTGAGCTTGTACATGCAGCAGGAGTAGCGTTGATTACTCTTAGAGAGAAGCTAACCACAAAGGTGGCTGCATTGGACTATCTTGGGAACTGAAGGTCAGAGTGTATGGCACTGGGGATATTGACCTTACAGATGAACAGGCAAGGAAATGTAATTGTCTCATAGTCAGGGCCTGGAGATCCTTAAGGACCACCCTGAGAAGGCAGGTAACAAGGGAGGTCAGCTTCTGGAGGATGGTCCTGATGACCTGACTGCAGTGACGTTAGTGGGGGAGTGACCGCCTGCCAATGGTCAATGTGAATCAATGCACCTTTCACACAGCATTTGCAGCTCAATGCAACACACCCTCATCACTCACCCAGGAGTACCCCCTGACACTAAGCAGGTAATCCACCTCAACCTGACACAATGGCATTCTGGACCTCTCACTTGCAGGACAAGGTGCCGCACAAAGAAAAGGGAGCAGAGTACAGCCAGAGAGGGGACACGGAGCCCTCCATTTCCTGAGCCCTACAGCGGGGACAATTGTCTGCGAACACACGTCTGATAGCATCATAGTCCATAGCTATCCACATTTTGACCATGGATCTCTTGCTTCACCCTCCAACCCGCTCACCTCAGACTAACAATTCCATCTGAGTTCCTGCTTTCAGACACCCATGACCTCTCGGGAGAGAGAGAACAACAATACTGCCCTGATACAAAGTTCCCAACATGTTATGTGACATTCACAGCCATTTACTCAGATTCAAACATTGCACTTATCCTGGGGGTGAATATAAAGTCGGGATCAGCAGAGGCAGCTGTATCCTGTTAGCAACCCTCTTCAGAAGGATGGTGTGTTCGCCAGATCAGCAAATGGCCAGGGGATAGACTCAGCAGGGCTGGTGACAGAAATCACAGGCTCCCACACTGCTTCTGGACCAGGACCCAGCCCAAGCTCAGTGGTAGCGATACCCACACAGAACACAGAGACCCCACCCCCACACAGAGCACAGAGCCCCCACCCCCACACAGAACACAGAGCCCCCACCCCCACACAGGACACAGAGACCCCACCCCCACACAGAGCACAGAGACCCCACCCCCACACAGGACACAGTGCCCCCACCCCCACCCCCACACAGAACACAGAGCCCCCACCCCCACACAGAGCACAGAGACCCCATCCCACATAGAGCACAGTGCCCCACTCCCACACAGAGCATAGCGATCCCACCTCCACAGAACACAGCGACCCGAGCTCCACACAGAGCATACAGCCCCCACCCCACACAGGACCAGTGCCCCCACCCCCACAGAGAACACACCGCCCCCACCCCACACAGGACCAGTGCCCCCCAACTCCCAGAGAAGAGTGCCCCCACCCCGATACAGCACCCAGCAGCCTCCTAGAGCATCAGATCCTCATGTACCCTCTGTCCCGGGCTCTGCATGTGAGAATGATGATGGGGCAATCTGCAAGTGATTTCTGAAGGGATATGTACAACAAGATCCTGAGTTGGTCTGCAAAACAATCTCCTGCCATAGTCAAGGCACAGGGAGGTGTCCGAGTCTAACTTGGCAGAGGGCATCATGCAAATTCCCAGCATGGCTCGCATTTCCCTCCACCAATGTGTGCAGCTGCTGACTTTAAATTAATGGAAACTGAAATAACTCCACAGAGGCCGGTATCCCATCACCAAGTCTCCCTTTATTTACACATGGAGAGTCCTTAACACTGACCTAGCTCCCTCAGAGCCAGCTCTCAGAGTGAACAGAATCTCTGACACTCCTGTTCATATCTGTCAGCCAGGGCTCCCTGATTGGACCAGATTAACAGCCCCAATCAGGGAACTCATATTCTATAAATCCACCTGGCTGACTTCACGAAAACAAAACCAGGGGAGTGTGGATGAGATTACTAAACCTGCAGTCCATTCCAAATGCCAACGATGCCTGATTAGGCTGTTAATCCCTCCATGTTTCGCCTGATAGATACTTTGAGCAGAAAACTGTCACTTCTTTCTTCCCCTTTAACACTGTTCTTAGCTGTCACATATCAGCACAAGGAAAGTAACTGCGGGAAAGTTAATCATTAGTGGTTTTTGTTGAAAGGGTTTAACTTGTGCCTCGACCTTTGCAGCGATATTGAATCCTGTCAATTAGTGTGACAACCTCAGCAAAGCATTTGGAGATAGCAAGAGCTGCAGATGCTGGAGTCAGAATCAACACAGTGTGGAGCTGGAGGAACACAGCAGGCTAGGCAGCATCAGAGGAGCAGGAAAGTCAACGTTTCGGGCCTGGGCCCTTCATCTAAAGGGTGTAAACACAAAACGTCAACTTTCCTGCTCCTCTGATGCTGCCTGACTTGCTGTGTTCCTCCAGCTCCACACTGCATTGACTCAGCAAGACATTTCTGTTTTCTGTGGCCCCTTGCCTATTATGTGTGACTGATGTGTTTAACTTGTTGTTGCTACTACGATTGATTCAATCAGAGGTGATACAGAACCTTTATTATAAAGGCAAATGGATAACGAGGCCTAGCAAAAATGTACGTTGGTGGCTTTGGCCCCAGTAGTTCCTTTCAGGTATTTTTAATCAAACTATTATGACACATCTGGACATGAATGAGTGAATGTATTAGCTTTGTTATCATATGTACTCAAATGAATACGGTAAAAAGTTTACAAGTCGCCACTTACTGCGCCATCTCAGGTAGAAGATATCCAGGCACAGTATTTGGTATAAAACAGACAATATACTTGTGTAATATACTTGTATTTGGTATAAAATAGAGAAAAAAGTCTCGCATAAAAATAAAAATGAATTTTTTTGTTAAAAGTAGTCAATTTACAGTCCTTTCATGCCATTATGTGCAGAGACCTAGGCTCCAAACCACACGAGGCAAAGTCTCCAGACCATGCCAGGCTTCAAAACATGAGGCCTCACCTCCAGTCCTCAAAGGGTTTTGCCTGTCTGCAATGGGGACTCGCCTCCCTACAAAGGCCTCCAGTCCAGGGACTTGCCTCCAGTTCACATTGGGGACTCGCCTCCCCACAAAAGCCTCCAGTCTGGGGACTCGCCTCCAGTTCACACTGGGGACTCGCCTCCCGATAAAGGCCTCCAGTCCACGTGCTCACCTCACTTCCACTCCCAACTGATTCCATCTGACATGGCAGACTCTCAGCCCAGCATGGCAGTCTTTCTGCTTGGAGTGGCAGTCTCCTGGCCCAGCATGTCTGTCTCAACCCAGTGTGGCTTCAGTATCAACTTCTGATTTCAGGATGATTCCAGAGCAGTCTCCCAGCCTCTGGAGCCTCAAGGTGAAGCCTGGCATGATCTGGAGTCAAGGCCTGGTGCAGACTAGAGGCTAAGTGCCAGCATGGAATGGGTTTGGAACTTTTCTAAACTTTTTACTTTTCTAATTGATTCATATGATCTGTGTTGCTGGACTTTTTATTTCTTTATTTTCCTAATTTTTTCCCCTAAGATTTTGTATTTATGAATCTGTGCCTAGGTACCTTTGTACTTAAGATGGGTGCCATAAATGGCAACTTGTAAACTTTTCACTGTATTCATGTGAATACATGTGACAATAAAGCTAATTCTAATTCTATTACACTTACCAATTTTACAGCATGTACAATTTTCAGACAGCAGTCAGTGATGGCTCTGTGATTCTCATTGGCGTCTCCTCTGAACCCATCTACTACTTTATTACCATCCCTTTTGTCTTCCACTATCATCTCTTTTCCATTCAATCTCTCCTGTCTTCCACTATTCCCATTGTCAATTGATGTAAAACCCATCTGGTTCACTAATGCCCTTCAGGGAAGGAAATCTGCAGTCCTTACCTGGTCTGGCCTACATGTGACTCCAAACCCACAGCAATGTGGTTGATTCTTAACTGCCCTCTAAAATGGCCAAAGAAGCCTTTCAGTTCAAGGGTAATTCGGGATAGATGAAAAATGCTTGCCTTGGCAGTTGCACCTACAGAGCACGAAAGGATAAAGAAAAAATGCTTCATTAGAGATTGTCCATTTTGTTCTCACCCTTCCCTCACCTCTGGACTTGTTTAAAATCTGTTCCATCATTAACATTTTCCCATTCTGATGAAACATTAAGATACTGCCAGACCTCCTGAGTATTTTTAGCACTTTCTTGTTTAAGTGCAGATTTCCAGCATCTGCACAATGTTGCTTTTCTAATAATGCTATTGTTAAATGTTATTTTGTTTAATTCCCCTTGGTTGTATACTATTGTACTGTATTGTATTGTTCTCTTTAGTTAAGGAAGGATGTAAGTGCATTAGGAACAGTTCACAGAAGGATTGCCAGACCAACAACTAGAATGGAATAGGTTGTCTTATTAGGAAAGGTTGGACTGGTTAGGATTTAATCTCCACTTGAGTTTAAAAGAGGTAACTTAACTGAAACATATAAGATGCTGAGAGGTCTTTATAGGATGAACATAGTAAGTATACATCCTTTTGTGAAGAATCTAGAACCGGGAGTCATAGTTTAAAAATAAGAGCGTTGGGTTATCAACTTTGGAATGATGTCCTTTTTAAGAGCTTAATTCATAAATAAGCCAAGTATCCAGATGTTGTCACATAACTGCAGTCTTTCTGCACTGTAGTACCTTAGGCACAGGCTGTGTCTGGAAATTAGACTTAGAATCCCTACAGCGTGGAAACAGACCCTTCAGCCCAACAAGTCCACACCGATGCTCAGAGCATCCCACCCAGACCCATCCCCCGTAACCCACCTAATCTACACATCCCTGAACACTACAGGCAATTTAGCATGGCCAATCCACCTTGCCTGCACATCTTTGGACTGTGGGAGGAAACCCACACAGACAGGGGGAGAACGTGCAAACTCCACACAGACAGTTGCCTGAGGGTGGGATTGAACCCAGGTCCCTGGCGCTGTGAGCCACTGTGCCATGCTATTACTCTATATTGTACATATTAGCTTAGCTGTAATTAAAGCCACCAGCAATCCTCATGTGGACAGAATCCACATTCCTCGTTTCGATTACAGATCACCAAAATGATATATGGACTCTTTGACTTACATTAATTTTACAATTTCTATCTGTGTATAACTGCAGTTACCCAAAGTTTAGGTGCTTTTGCTTGTAGCATTCAAGGGATATCTTTGAAGAAAAATGTTGCATTATCGATTTTGGAGCAACGTCCCTTTAAAAGATCAACTTGATAATGCCCCGTGTACCCAGATGTTGTCACATGACCACAGGCCGCAGGATCGCTGCACTACAGCATTAGAGGTACAAGCCACATCTACAGATTCCCCACTGTATACATTAATTTAGAAGATAAACAAGACCACCAGAGAACTTCAGTTAAACAGAATCCATGCACAATAAACTTTTTTATTAGCCAGCACCTTTGGGACCAGGAATGTGCCAGTTGATCAAATACTCCAGAAAATCAAGAGGTCTACATAATCAATGTAAAAACACACACTAAATAACAGAAATGTAATGCAAGGTGTACACATGTCATGATGAAGTGAGGGATCTTTGCCTTAAATAAAACTTACTGCCACAGAGTCTTTTCACTTGCACCCTCAACTGACTACTCGGACATGGTAGCAGATCACGGTATTTGAGGAGAAATTGACTCAAAATTGAATCAGCTGTTGACATTTCGTGTAGCCATTTGATTGAACAACGAGTATATTTACATTGAGGTAAATACATTTTAAAAACTGTAATAATTGGGCAGAATAATACAGTAAACTTTGTGGTATTTGAGGTTATTATAATAGGTTATTATGATAATTAAGGATGTCAGTTCATAAGGTGCCAGCTAAAACAAAGTTTCGCTGTACCTTGTTTGTGTTACACAATGCAATCAATTGGTTAAAACACAAGGTTACCCATTTAAGACAGAGATGAGGAGAAATATTTTCTCACAGAAGGTCATGAGTTTTTGGAGCTCACTTCCTCAAAAGGTGGTTGAAACAGAGGTTTTCAATATATTTAAGACAGAGTTGGATGGATTCTTGATAAGCAAGGGAGTGAAAGGTTTTCTGAGTCAGTGGGAATATGGAGTAATCAGTTCAGTTTGTATGCTTCATGCTGAGGAATCTCGCCAAATTTACAGTGTGCTACTGATGTTACATACTCGAGCTGCATAAAGATTTGCTAAATGTACACCTGGAAGGTGTTTTCAGTTTTGATTTTGGAAGTGGTGAGAAAGAGTGGTTCCCCAGCTTGACCCCCAAGATCAGAGCACTTCAGATGTGAAGGGGGATAATTGAGAAACCCCTTGAATATACATAAAATACTATGTAGACATGATTGCAACACAAAGGGACATCGATACTAGTAAAAAGATAATACAGGATAGAAAACAAATTGCAATTACGTAGCACTTTCAAGTCCATAGGACACCCAAAGCTAATGAATACGTTTTGAAATGTAGTTTAAATTAGTACATAGTCAAAAATTGCAGGAATCTGCACACAATAATGACAGAAATGACAAACTAAATTGGTTTTGGTGATATTGCTTTCAGGATAAATGTTGGTCACATCATTGGGTGGACTGTATTGCTCTTCAAATAATGTCAATAATCTTTAACATCCATTTGAACATAACCATTGGTTTAATGAATCATCAAAGAGTGAGCACCTCTGATAATCCAGCATTCTATATGGTGTTGCAATGTCAGCCTGTAGTACATGTTTAAGATCTGCAAAGTTGTTTTAATACGAATCCAGGGTGCTACCACTGAACCAAGGCAATACTTGAAGTTGAATTTTCCCAGCTCTGTTGACACAGGGTTGGGGAAAGGCGGCAGGACCAGGAAAACAGAGAGGAGCTGCTCCAGGATAGGTCCCCAATGTGTTCCCACCTCCAAGTCAGGCAACAAATCAGATTCTGCCCACTCTGCAGATGTGGGCAACCAATTGTGGAAAATGAGACCCCACTTAGGGGCCATGACATCAACGTTCATTCAATTTTGGAGAAGTCCGCTGCCTCATTTGGAGGCCACCAGCTCCATTGATGCAGCTCCTCAGTGGCAGACCAGGGCCATCAGAGGCAAAGACTCCAGACCTTAATGACAGAGCCACAGGGGCAGTGTGCACAATTTCCTCTGTCTCTATTCCCAGTGAGTAACTTCACCTCCATCCCAATGGCCCTACTGGCTTCAGATCTCTTTATTTGATGATATGAATGCAGACAGCTGAGGCCATCACTTCCTGAGACACTTCTGCAGCCTCTTACCTACCTCAGCAATACTCACAGCAACATTACAATAGAATGTACAGTTTGTTAGATACGAAGAGTGCATAGAGCGGAGTACCAGTCAGCCAGAGGGAAAGAAAACAACAATAGTTGAAAATAAATGTATTGTCACACTGAAGTTCCACTTTGAAGTATACAAATTGAGTTGGATATCTTATTTGCAAATTTTGCTTGTTTTTCCTTATGCAACACTTCATTATAACACTACTTTCCATTTCTAATCTTTTGATGTCTCTGTTGCTTTCAAATTTCAGTTAATCCCAGCACTCAGGAAGCAGAAGAATTGCAGGAAGATGGGCTGAAGTGTCTAAACAATTTGGCAGCTGCCCAGCTGAAGTTGAACCTCCGAGATGAGGTGATTGCTTCCAGTAACGCTGTCCTGCAGCTGGACCCCAATAATGTGAAAGCTTTGTTCAGGAAAGGAAAAGTTGAGTATTGAGAACTCCCCACCAGCATTTCCCTACTGTGTGAATTCACGTTGTGTGGGTTTTCCCATTTGTGTGAACCTCTTCCATCCCTTTATTTACGGAAGCTGAAATAGAAGGGGGGCAATGACCTAGTGGTATTATCACTGGACTATTAATCCAGACACCCCATTAATGTCCTGGGAACCCAGGTTCGAGTCTCGCATGGCAGAGGGTGGAATTTGAATTCAATTAAAAAAAGTTCTGGAATTAAAAGTCCAATAATGACTATGAGTCCATCGCCGATTGTTGGGAAAAGCTCATCTGACTCACTAATGTCCTTTAGGAAAGGAAATTGCCATCCTTATCGTCCCATCCTACATGTGACTCCAGGCCCACAGCATGTGGTTAACTCTTAACTGTCCTCTGGGCAATTATGGATGGGTAATAAATGCTGGCCGAGCCAGCAACACCTTCATCCCACGAATGAATTTTAAAAAAAACTCTACAGAGGCTGTATCCTGTCAACAAGTCACCCTTTATTTATAACACAGTGTGGAGGCGGAGGAACACAGCTGGCCAGGCAGCATCAGAGGAGCAGGAAAGCTGACGTTTCGGGTCGGGACCCTTCTTCAGAAAAAGGGACCCCTTATTTATACTTGGAGAGTCTTTGACACTGATCCAGCTCCCTCAGAGCCAGCTCTCAAGAGCGAGCAGAACCCCTGACACTCCTGTTTCTGTCAGCCAGGCCTCCCTGTTTGGACCAAGTTAACAGCTCGAATCAGGGACCTCATATTCTAGACAAAAACAGAAGTTGCTGGAAAAGCTCAGCAGGTCTGGCAGCATCTGCGAAGGAGAAATCAGAGTTAACGTTTTGGGTCGAGTGAAGCTTCCTCAGAACATTCTATGACGTCCACCTGGCTGACCTTGTTACAATCACTACGGAAGCAATACCCCATCTATTTTAATTAATCATCCCTCCACTAGACAGGGAATCATAGATCAGCTACATCACAGGAGAAAGCCATTCAGTCCTTTGTATCTGTGCTAGCTCTCTGTTATTTTTTTCTCAGTCCCACTCCCCTGCCTTTAAATGCTGGCAGAAAGGAAGGGAAAGGGAACATCTTACCAACATATTTGGTATTCACTAACTATCATTCACCCAGTCTAACATCAAGCAATTAGTAAGAGTTAAAAATGAACCTCTATTTCAGAAAATATGTAGTATTTTTTCTCTCACTTCAGGTTTAAGGCATCAAAGCCTCAACTGAATTAATAGGGTCTCATCTATGTTATCAAACCACATACTTGTTAGGTGATTCACTTTACTTGTAAAGTAATTTCAAGCACTGTTCCTGGGACTGATGGACAATTAAATGGATTTTGTTTGTGCATACGTAAATGTTTCATGCCTAAAGATCACTCACCGTTGGCCCTGTTTCTGCAGGAAGCTTAATGTGCTCTGCTTAAACTAAAAGATGGTGGAGTAAACATTGTTTGCTGCCATTTTGATGACATAAAATGGGCATAAAATGTTCAATTTCAGACACCAACTTGCTGCATTCCAAGGACTGATATTTTGTCTGAAATTAACTTATTTTCCTTGCAAATGTCAACAGAGGGTTAATGAAACAAACACAGAGAATGCTGGAGAAACTCAACAGATCTAGCAGCTACTGTAAATAGAAATTCAGAGTTAATGTTTCAGGTCTGGTATGTCTCTCTCCACAGATGTTGTTGGACCTGCTGAGTTTCTCCAACGTTCTCTGTGTTTGTTTCAGATGTGGCACGGTGGATCTGTGGTTAGCCCTGCTGCCTCACAGTGCCAGGGACCTGGGTTTGACTCCACCCTTGGGTGACTGTCTGTGTGGAGTTTGCACATTCTCTGCGTGGGTTTCCTCCCACAGTCCAAACATGTGCAGGCTAGGTGGATTGGCCATGCTAAATTGCCCGTTGTGTTCAGAGGTGGGTCTGGGTGGAATGTTCTGAGGGTCGGTGTGGACCTGTTGGGCCGAAGGGCCTGTTTCCACACTGTAAATATTCTATGATTTCCAGAACCTGCAGTATTTTGTTTTCAACTGAGGGCTAATGCCTGCTTTAGATACCCTCTCAAAAGCTAACATTGGGCCTATCCAGCTCATATTTTTTCAGCAACCAGCCCTGCGGCCTAAGTAACATCTGCCAACTAAAGATACTTGCCAGAATAAAACCTGGTCCCTCTGCTACTGTCCTAACCCCAGAGCCCCCCATCTCCAACATGTCAGGAGGCAGGTGGCCTTTTGGGCTTTGATAAGGGGTCATCTGCTGTTGCTGGCTCCACAGCTGCTGGATTAGGCAGATGTGTTCCAAGGCTTGAGGCCAAATGCAGGCCAACCACAAGTTTCCTGGTTGACGTGCACTAAATGTGGTCATTGTATCAATTTATTGACATGGTCATCAAGTGTTTGCTGCCTGAGATTTTATAGAAACCCATTTCTCTCGTTTCAAAAGATCCAGCCATTTATAGATATCAGGGTATTAGGTTTGTAGGATTAGAAATGACGACTTTGCAAAATGTTAAGACCAAGAATCTTCCAAAGGTACAATGCTTGCCAGGCTTTTTAATGTGTGAAATACAACTTAATGGCTCTTTTCACACACAACACAACGTGGTTGAAATATTTGAGTACGCAATTTTCCATTGGTCAGTGTCATAACAAAGTAATCCACATGACCTCTCCCCATTTCCAACAGGAAGGGAAAAGAATGGGTCAGATGCTGAATATCCTTGCTTTCTTATGGAAATCTAATCCTAATGTAACAATCTTCTATATGCATGTTGCATATTCATATCTTTGTACAAAAATACAAGTAAATTTACATCACATATTTAGCTTTCCTTCTTGCCCTCTCCTGATTTATAATTTGTTTTCCACAAGTGTAAAATCCTCTCAGCTTTAAGCATGAAACGTTTGACGCTGAATGTTAATCAGCAACTTGCCTTACGGTTGATGAGATTACCGAACACAATATTTTTCAGTTTCAAAATCTTGCTACACCTCAGCTCCGCAGTAAGCACATTTGCCCGAAATATAAGGAAGCTCTTTCTCTGGCCCAGAGAACGTGTGAAACAGTGTTACGTCCTGATATGTATCTCCAAGCCCACTTCTCTGAAACAAAAACAGAAATTGCTGGAAAAGCTCAGGAGATCTGGCAGCACCTGTGAAGAGAAATCAGAGTTAATGGTTTGGGATAGAACATAACAACATAAGAAATTGGATTAGGTGCGGGCCATCTGGCCTGTTGACCCTGCTCCACCATTCAGTAAAATCATGGCTGATCTTTTCATGGACTCAGCCCCACTTACCTACCCACATCTATTACCCTCCCTGCTTCTATCTTCCCTTCATAATTTTATATGTTTTTATGGGTTCAGTAACCCTTTCTCAGAACGGATGGTAGCTAAGAAAATGTTGGTTTATATGCAGAAGACAGGGTGGGTGGAGGAGGTAAGGTGTAAACAATAGGGGAGATAGAGCCTAAAGAGAGAGAAGAACAGTTGGACAGACGAAGGAGTGGATAACGGTCAGCCTGGGAGAATGAATAGCTATTACTGGATTCTCTACAGATGCTGCCAGGCCTGCTGAGCTTTTCCAGCAATTTCTGTTTTTGTTTCTGATTTCCAGCGTCCACAGTTCTTTCGGTTTTTATTTAGTACCTTTCTCTGAAATCTAAGCACAATACATTTCAACCAAATCAATGTATTATGCCTTGTGTTCAAACTTAAATTTGATAGGACAGATGTTCTTGCCTCTATAAAGTGTGCATTAGCCTACATATTATCCATTCCTAATTCTCTGTTGCCTGGAGTTCTGTTTCCATGTGGAGTCAATGCCAGGGTATATCAGTTTAAAATGCCATATGGTTGGGAGGCAGATTGCAACTTATTGGGCTATTTATCCCTCAATCTCGGTCTCTTATCTTTCACTTTATGAGCGTTTAGACAAATTGATTTATTTTTGATGAGTTACTTTTCTTCTGTGTTAATCAGAAACAGATGGTGTCTTGGTTCCAAGCTAACTGCATTGACAGTTCTTTAATAATTTACAGATTTGCATCTGTAACCATCCGACATGGAAAAGGAACCATTGACCCTGTAAGGTTGTCTGAAGGAGGGCTTGAGTTCCGACAAGCACAACCCACAAGGATTTTTATCCATGGCTTGACATCAGTAATTTTGGCAGGAGCTCATAACTTCAACTGCCCATTGTGGCATTCTGATCCACAACAACAAACAAGAAACTTGGAATCTTCCGCTTGGGAACACTACAGTCTTGTGGACTCAATACTGAGTTCAACAATTTTAGGGTTTGAGCTTCTCCCATGTCTTTACCCGAAACCCCACACACCAGGCCTTGTTATCACATGGTCTGCTATTACACACAACCCATTGTTTGCCATCAAGAGTTCCCATTAATAGCTATTCACCCTCCCAGCCAGATCATTATTCACTCTGTCAAACTGTTGTCCTCTCTCTTTGGGCTCTATCCCCACCTATCATTCACTCCTTTCCCCCTCCCCCCACCCTCTCTTCTGCATAAAAACTAACAATTTCCTAGCAACTATCAGTTCTGAGGAAGAGTCACTGGACCCAAAATGTTAACTCTGACTTCCCTTCACAAATGCTGCCAGACCTGCTGAGCCTTTCCAGCAATTTCTGTTCTTGTTTCCGATTTCTAGCATCCACAGTTCTTTTGGTTTTTAAACAAGAGACCTCTCTCTCCTAAGTCAGGAATTATCTCATGTCACTCCTCAGAATGGCACTTGTCTCCCTTCCACCTTTGTTGATTTGTTGTATTCACCTGAACATGATTTGATAAATTTACACATTGATTCTGGATGAGGAGGACCATTTGGCCTATCTTCTGGCACCCACACAGCATCACTCTATAGTCCTTCCATCCCTATCATTTCCTTAGTGATTCCCCAACTTTCTCCTCCAAGACACTATCATTCCAAGTGTTGATCACTCTTTGTCTAAAGATTTACTGACATAGTCCTGAATTTGCCTTTCAATAGATTGCACTTGTACCCCTATATCCTATACTTACAGTTTAATATTTTCTTCCTGAATTTGCTGTTTTCTGACACTCAGCCTTTTGGGTCTGCTGTATTGCAAATATATCTTGACTGATCTGTATCTCAATCCCATTTAGTCCAGCTTTGCACCTCATCCTTTATTTTTCTTGCCCTCATTTCACCTCCAGCATTTCGAGAATTCTGGACAAGAGAGTTCCAGATTTACTCTGCTTTTTATGTGAAGATGCATCTTTTCATTTCACACAGGAAAGATTCAGCTCTAATTTTGAGATGATCATAGAATCCTTGTAATGCGGAAGGAGGCCATTTGGCCATCAAATCCACACTGACCCTGTAACCCTCCATTGCCCCTGGCTGACCCTCCTAGCCTGCACATCCCTGGATACTATGGAGAATTTAGCATGGCCAATCCACCTAACCTGCACATCTTTGGACTGGAGGAGGAAACCAGAGCACCCGGAGGAAACCCATGCAGACACAGGGAGAATATGCAAACTCCACGCAGACAGTTGCCCGAGGGTGGAATTGAACCCAGGACCCTAGCGCTGTGAGGCAGCAATGCTAACCACTGTGCTGCTCTTGTTGGCCCCTTATTCTGGATCTTTTCACCAAAAAAGTGTTCTATAACCTCACCAACATCAAACCATGTTTCTCCTGCATCCTGTTGCTGATATTTAACTTTCTATCTCTATCTTCGCATTCTAGTTTTTACAGTCATAGGAAATAGTTTCTATCCAATCTATCCCTTTTTTTGTCATTTTAAGCATGTCTCTGTCCATCCAGCAGCCCAGGCTTGTCATGTCTGTGTTTCACACCAGTATTTCCTCATTCCAGGCAGCATCTTAGCAAAGCTGTATTGCAGAATGTCTGAATCCACAACATCCTTCCTCTTGCTTGGATATCAATACACAATACTCCAACTGTCACCTTATCAAGGTTGGGCATAGATACATTATACAACTTCTTTTGAATATATTCTGTAATTTCGGTCAAAAGTCCCAGTATATTCCCCCATTCTCAATCATCTGAGAAGCAGTGTTTTAATATCTTGTGAAACTAACCTTGCCCAATCCCTTCTGCTCTTTCACATTAACAGGCCTGGCCATTCAATATGTAATTATTTCTTCCTATTTTTTCACTGAAATTTTAGCACCTCGGTCTTAATGGCATTGAAATCATTCTGTCACATTTTACCAACTGCAAATTATTAGCATCCCCTTTCAGTTCAGATTTGTCCTCAAAATTGGGTCCCCATATTGGAGTCATCTATAAACATGGAGATGTTTGTCTCCAGCTCTCCATTCGTGTCCAGTGATCAGCTGTAGAACATGATACATGGGGCAGCATGGTGGCTCAGTGGTTAGCACTGCTGCCTCACAGTATGGGTTTGATTCCAGCCTCAGGCGACTGTCTGTGTGGGGTTTGCACATTCTCCCCGTACCTGTGTGGGTTTCCTCCGGGTGCTCCGGTTTCCTCCCACAGTCCAAAGATGTGCAGACTAGGTGGATTAGCCATGGGAAATGCAGGGTTAAAGGGATAGGGTGGGGGGGTGAGTCTGGGTGGAATGCTCTTCAGAGAGTCAGTGCGGACTTGATGGGCCGAATGGCCTGCTTCTACACTGTAGGGATTCGATTCTATGACTGTCAATCTGTAGCCATTTGAGAACCACCCTTGAACTCTCACTCTCTGTTGCTGCTATTCTCACAGTTTTTAAATCAAATTGCCAGCTTTCCCCAATTTCAAACCCCTTAATCTTCTTAAATAGTTTCTCATGTGCTACCCTGTTAAGGCTTTCTGAAAATCCACATGCAGCATGACCATTGCAAATCCCCCCTCCAGCTAAACTGCCTCTTTCCACTAAGAACTGTATTAGTCTGGCCAAATGTAATCTTCCTTTCTGTAATCTGTAATTTTAACAATTGTCTCGTTATCTAGACATCTGGAAAATTTATCTTTAATAGAAATGTCATTGTTTTACCCTATCACTTCTAGCCCAGGTTTTGTCTGGGTTAGCTCTGCCTGTCCTTTTGGATCTGGCAGCTGCATTGTCAGGAACAGCTAATGAAAGGAACGGGAATGGCTGAAGACAGACTTTAATAGACTCAATGGTTCAGCAAAACACATCAGCTGACATAGCAGGCACACAGAGCCCTACGGTGATGGGAAAATGATGACAGGGACTGATACAGGATGCCACTGGGGGCTTTCAGTCACCAGACCTCAGGGCAATGGTCACTTTCCAACTTGAACTGGTAACCTCCTAAAGCGACAAGAACAGCATTTGTGAGTACGGCCCTGCTCATCTTAATCCAGGAAACAAGGTAAGGAACTCTGCACACAACCTCCCCTCCCCACACTGCCAACTCATTGTTCCTGACACTACACTCAGAACATAAAGAAAACTCAATCTCAAAAGGACAGTTGACACTCAGCTATTGAAACAAGAACATAGAGTCATAGAATCCCCACAGTGTGGAAGCAGGCCATTCAGCCCTTTCAGTCCACACCGACCCTCCGAACAGCATCCCACCTAGTTCCATCCTATCCCTGTAACCCAGCAATTTTTCTTTATTCATTCATGGATGAGGGTGTCACTGGCTAGCCCAGCATTTATTGACCATCCCTAAGTGACTCACATTGCTATGGGTCTAGAGTCACATGTAAGCCAGACCGGCTAAGGATGACAGATTTCCTTCCCTAAAAGACCATTAGTGAACCAGATGGGATAGCAAGAACTGCAGATTCTGGAGTCAGAGATTACAAAGTGTGCAGCTGGAGAAAATTTTCTGAAGAATGATCCCGACCCGAAACGTCAGATTTCCTGTTCCTCTGATGCTGCCTGGCCTGCTGCGTTCCTCCAGCTCCACACTGTGTTATCAGTGAACCAGATGGGTTTTGTCCCCCAGACAATCAAGAATGGAATCATCATCATCAGGTTCTTAATTCTAGATTTCATTTTTACTGAATTCAAATTTCACCATCTGCCACGGTGGGATTTGTACCTACGTCCCCAGAATTTATCTGGGTTCCTGGATTAACAGTCCAGCTATAACACCCCTAGGCCATCGCCTCCTCACTTTCCCATGGCTAATCCACCCAGCCTGCACATGATGGGCAATTTAGCATGGCCAACCCAACTAAACTGCACATCTTTGGACTGTTGGAGGAAACCAGAGTACCCAGCAGAAATCCACACAGCCACAGGGAGAACATGCAAACTTCACACACACAGTCACCCAAGGCTGGAATTGAACCCATGTCCCAGGCGCTATGAGGCAGCAGTGCTAACCGCTGGGCCACCATGCCACCCATGTCTAGACATTAGCACAAGATCAGAGGGTAGAACAGCCTCGTAATCATTCGTTACACTGTCCACTCCCCAGTCCTCCAGCACACATCCACATATCTGTCCTTTCCAGCTTGTGCTTTTCCCATTTCCATCAAGTTGTTTGAATATGTCCCATCAGCTCCTAGAACAATGTCCTCCTTCACTTCAACACTTCGCGGATGAAGCTTATATTTGACAGTAAGAATTTGAAACTGAGAGTTTTGCGGAGGTGAGGATGAGGGTTCAGGAGGAAAGAGGATTATGTTGATTTACTTCAGAGTTTGAACTGGCTACACTCAAGCAGTGAACCGAGAGAAACACTGGCTGGAACAGTTAATGACCTTTTGCTCACCCCGGATAATAATCAACGTTGAGTTGTACATCACTGTGGCTCTAAAAGTCCCTTGAAGCCATTGCAAATGACTTTTAAAATTCAATTTCCACACACATTTAATCAGGCAAAATACAAATGCAGTCTACCCATCAAAACAAACGCAACAGTAATGGCCCAATTTATTTTTGGTGAGTCAAAATGATTCATTCTGTTTTTCCGATCTTGTTGCAGTTGTTATCTGAACGGGGTGACTATGAGGAAGCTATGGAGACACTCAAGAGAGCACTGAAACTTGAACCAAGCACAAAGGTAAATAAATGCATTAAACCTCAATGTAACCTTTTACACATATACAGAAGGAAGTTAGTTTCTGCCTTCAAAGGAGATTACAGATGACATGTTTCAGGGTAGAGTGCTAATACAAACAGATGATGCTGAGCAGGGATTGGGAATGTGTATTTGTACAATCAGATTTGATTACGTCAAAGCTTCCTTTTAGTCTCTGGGTAATGATGGTTCTTTACTATTCAATGGACCAAATCCTCGACTCTGATACAAATCATTTGGCTATCTTGGCTCAGATATTTAATCAGTACCACAATATTGTTGACAAAAATCTGCACAGGGCTGTGAACTTTGAGTAGCAAGTAAGATTGGTACTTTGCAAAATAGCATTTTTTTTCTCCCATACAGATTCAGCAAATTACATCCCATGTAAAGCAGAATGGTACAGATGCAAAGCTATCTGAAACAAACTAGATGTGTTCCATCATTTCTCTTTCTGCACACCCTCAGGGTTCTTAAGCTGGGACAATTAGTTGGACTGCCTGCACTTAAAGTACAAGCTGTTATCCGCAGAGAGTTCAAGATTATCCACAGGTCAAGTTACTGAGCACTTTAATATACTCAGAGACTTGTTGTTACAAATAGACATTGGAACAAGCAGAACTAACAAAAACAGACATGAAACATTAATCTATTATTTTACATTCATTTTGGATCATTGTTGAAAACATTGTAATAGAAGGGGATTATTATCAGACAGGCATTTACCAGATTGCTCCAATATTACAAAAGTCTCTACAGAGCCTTTGGCTTTATTCATTGTCTGGCAATTACATCTTAGGTTTATTGTGTTGTTTCTGCAGACTGTCTGGTATCAGTCCTGCTGTGTTCTCCAGTCTGGATTAGGCACACAGTTCAGACTAAACTTAACAGGGCCTCCATTTTAAACTAATCCATTGACTGGGTGAGTTACAACTGAATGCCCCTTTTACACATCAGCCAATTTTTGTCACCACTACACAGTTCCTATCATTTATGAAACCACCATCAGTTACACAATTCTCACCAGTTATATGCCACCCATATTGAAATTTTCATCAACCTGTTCAGAGATGTGGTTACACAGCTCTGAGGCAGTTGGGAATTGAATCCAGGCCTCCTGCCTGAGAGGTAGGGACACTACTGCTGCATCACAACAGCCCCTATGCCACCCACACAGCATTCAGCTGCTTCCTCAATAACCTTCCACTCATCAGAACTGAAGTTATTCATTGATAATCCAAGTAGACCCAAGCAACATCCAGGATTGGGCTAATGAGCACCAAGTAACATTCAATTCACACAATTGGCAGGCATTGGCCACCTCCAACAAGAGAACATCTAACTACCTCCGTCAAACCTCTGCGGCATCACTGAGTTTTCACCATCAACATTCAGGGCATTATCAATGACCAGAAACTAGTGGTTTCTAGAAACCTATCTTCTAGGAAACTAAAGGGCATTACTGCTGCCTCACAGCGCCAGGCACCCGTGTTCGATTCCAGCATCAGACGACCGGCTGTGTGGAGTCTGCAAGTTGTCCCCATGTCTGTGTGGGTTTTATCCCACAGTCCAAAGATGTGCAGGCTAGGTGGATTGGCCATGCTAAATTATCCGTAGTGTCCAGGGATGTGTAGATTAGGTGAATTAGCCATGGGAAATGGAGGGTCACAGGGATAGGGTTGGGAGATGGATCTGGGTGGGATACTCTTTAGAGGGTTGGTGTGGACTCAATGGGCTGAATGGTCTACTTCCTCACTGTAGGGATTCTATGATTTAAGGTCCTACAGAACAAGGGCTGTTGCATATTCCATTAGAGAGAGCTCACCTCTTGACTCCAGGCTCATTCCTGTTGAACCTTCTGTGTGTCCCTATCTACTCTCAGTGCCACCTTCAAAGCAGTAACTGGGACATGTTGGCCAACCTAATCTGCAGAGAAACAGCAACCGGTAATGTTAATGGACTAAGCCCTCACCTCATGCTCTGAGGACATGGGTTTCAATCCCACAGTGGAAACTGGAATCAAATAAACATTCTGGAACTCAGAATATATCCTAATGGAAACCATTTAGGTTTCCTAGTGATGGCCTAGTAGTGTTATCATTAGACAATAAATAAATATCTGGAATTAAAAGTCCTATTGGTGACCATGAAACCATTGCCGATTGTTGGAAAAACCTATTTGGCTCACTAATGTCCTTCAGGGAAGAAATCTACCATCCTCACTTTCTCTGGTCTACATGTGACTCCAGACCAACAGCAATATGGTTGACTCCCAATGGCCCTCTGAAATGGCCTGCCAAGCCACTCTTTTCTATCAATCGCTACAAGTCTCAACAAAGAAATGAAACCAGATGGACCACCTGGCATTGATCTAGGCACTGGAAAAGACAACAGCAGAAACAGCCCTCTCAACTCTGTGAAGTTCTCCTTACTATCATCTGGGGGTGGGGGTTAGTGCCAAAAATTGGGAGAACTGTCTCACAAACTAGTCAAATAACAGCCTGACATAGTCATACGCACAGAATCATACCTTACAGACAATGTCCCAGACACCATCACTATCCCTGGATATGTCCTGTGCCACCAGCAGGACAGACCCAGCAGAGGTGGTGGGACAGTGGTATACAGTCAGGAAGGATTGCCCTGGGACTGCTCAACCATTGACTCCAGACCCCATGAAATCTCATGGCATCAGGCGAAACATTGACAAGGAAGCCTCCTGATGGTTACCACGTACTGTCCTCCCTCAACTGATGAATCCGTACTCCTCCATGTTGAACAACACTTAAACGAAGCACTGAGAGTGGCAAGGATGCAGAATATGCTCCAACAGGGGGACTGCAATGTCCAACACCATGAGTAGCTCAGCAGCAGTACGGCTATTCTAGCTGGTCGGGTCCTAAAGGACATAGTTGCTAGACTGGGTCTGCGGCAGGTGGTGAGGGAACCAACAAGAGGGAAAAACACACTTGGCCTCATCCTTACCAATCTGCAGATGCATCTGACCATGACAGTAACAGTGACCATCGCACAGTCCTTGTGGAGACAAAGTCCCGCCTTCACGTTGAGAACAACCTCCATCGTGTTGTGTGGCACTATCACTGTGTTAATTGGGACAGACTTCGCACAGATCTAGCAACTCAAAACGGGGCTTCCATGAGGCACTGTGGGCCATTAACAGCAGCAGAATGGTACTCCAGCACAATCTGTAACCTCACGACCCAGCATTTCCCCCACTCAATCGTTACCATCAAGCCAAGGGGTTAAGCCTGGTTCAATGGACAGTGCAGGAGGGCATGTCGGAGCAGCACCAGGTATAACTAAAATGAGGTGTCAACCTGGTGAAGCCACCAAACAGGACTACTTGCATGCCAAACAGGCAAAAGCAGCAAGTGATAGACAGAGCTAGGTGATGCCACAACCAACGGATCAGATCTAAGCTCTGCAGTCCTGCCACATCCAGTTGTGAATGGTGGTAGACAATTAAACAACTCACTGGAGGAGGAGGCTCCACAAATATCCCCATCCTCAATGATGGAAGAGCCCAACAAATCAGTGCAAAAGATATAGCTGAAGCATTTGCAGCAATCTTCAGCCAGAAATGCCGAGTGGATGATCCATCTCAGCCTCCTCCAGCGGTCCCCAGCATTATAGATACTAGTCTTCAGCCAATTCGATTCACTCCACATGATATCAAGAAATGGTTGGAGACACTGGATCCTGCAAAGGCTACGGGCCCTGACAACATTCCAGCAATAGTACTGAAGACTTGTGCTCCAGAACTTGCCGCTCCCCTAGCCAAACTGTTCCAGTGCAGTTACAACACTGGTATCTACCCAACAACATGGAAAATTGCCCAAGTATGCCCTGTGCATTAAAAGTAGGACACATCCAACCCGGCCAATTACCACCCCATCAGTCTACTCTCGATCATCAGTAAAGTGATGGAAGGTTTTATTAGCAGTGCTATTAAGCAGTGTATACTAGGCAATAACCTGCTCAGTGATACCCACTGAAGACATCTCACCACCACTTTCTTAAGGACAACTAGGGACGGGCCCAACCACTGATGCCCACATACCATGAGTGAATAAGAAAAAATGTAATGATTGTCGTAAATACACAACTGGTTCAATAGTGACCCTTGAAGAAGGAAGACTGCTGCCCTCACCTGGTTTAGTCTACATGTGACTCCAGACCCATGAAATCTAGGTGAATCTTAACTGTTCTTTGAAATGGCCTAGCAGGCTACACAGTTCAAGGGCAGTTACAGGTGGGCAACAAATTCTGGCCTAGCCAGCAGCACCTACAATCTGTGAACGAATAATAAACATTCCTGATTTGTACAAAGTGTCATTACCTTATGCCTTTGCACCAGGCTACAAGAAAGTCTTGATGTAACATCAGTGCTGGAGCAGGAACTACAGAGGTCCTGTAGGTCCTGCACTGTGTGCCTGGCAGACTGTGTGCAGTTTATGCCAAAGATGACAACTCATTATCTGTATGAGATGAATGCTTGAAATGTTGTGAAGAAAGTTTACGACTAAGAGAGGCAGGAAATAGAGCCAAAAACCCCAGCCAGATTATCTTAAGTAAAAATAAAATCTGCAAACAGCATTGCAGAATTCCAAACATCAAGCAGTTACAATATCCAGAGGCTGATAGATGCAAATAATATTATAAAGACAATAATATACTCTTAGCTTAAATAGTTTCATGAACCATGGTCTCACATTCAGATGGACATCAGCCTCCAAGTTCCAAGACTGAGGCTTTACCCACATCTTTGTGTCATGTTAGAAAGATGTGATTATAATTTTACTTCATATGTACTGACCTTTACCATCTATGTTTTTGCAACCAAGGCAACAGAACGTGTTTGCAGAGTCAGTAATCTAACCAGAATTGGTTCAGCAAAAAAATCACAGCATCTGTTTGTAAAATTACAGCATTTCTTTGTAAAATCACAGCGCCTCTCTCTAAAAATCTTTTCATAAAATCAGTTGCTCTTCGTAAAATCAGTGCATTGCTTTGTAAAATTCCGTCTCTCTAAAAATCACAGCATCCTTGCAAAATCACGTCTGTAAATATCACTGCATTTCTCTGTAAAAATCACAGCAGCTTGCTGTAAAATCACACCATCTCTTTGTACAATCACAGTGTCTTTCTGTAAAATTCAGAATGTTCCTCTGTGAAATTGGATCTCAAGCAAGATTTGTCCTGTGATATGAAACTTGCTGTATTACCAAGTTATTTTTGGCAGTGAATCACATATGCATCAGTACACAGGATAATAAAACACGAACTCAGATAGTCCCATCTTTCCATGTATTTTTTCAAAGGGGAATGGAACAATTTTTCACAGCAACATGTTTTTACCACATTTAAGTGCATTCAGGCAGCCAGAGCAACTACAGACCTGAAGTAGATTGTTCCAAACAGCTGGGTGGTGAAGGCTTTGGTAAATGACTGTGGAGTGTTACTATGAGCAGATTAAGCTGAGGATTACTAAATACTTGCATTTATGGAACATTGTTCACGTCTTCAGGCAGTTCCAAAAGTACTGAAGTGTAGTCAAGTCACAGTTGCAATTCTGAACCACAGTGGTCATCAAATTCTCATTAAACAGCTGTGTTACCGTGCCTGGATCATTTTTTTTATTACATTGGTTGTGCAATGAAATTTAGCAGCAAGGCAAAATTGTCCTACTGTTCTTCGAAAGAGCTGTGGGATGCTCTAAATTCATCTGAGAGAAAGAATAAGAACTCAGTTTAATGAAAGATGCAGCTGAACACTCCAATCTCTGAAATGGACCTACAAACCCACGATCTTTCCAAAAAGGAGAGAGGATACATTTAGATCTCCAGAATGTGCAGGTCTTTGTTTTAGTTAAGCACTCAAGCCACCTCAGCAACAAATAGGAGGTGGTGAGCAAATTCTCAAAGGAAAGGAACATAGATTGGAGACAGGGCAATGGAATTTGATGCAGCCAAGCGTAAATTCACAGTATCGTGAAGGAAACATGGGATTACCATTCCACTTGTAAACAGCTTAGTGGCAATTGTAAGAGCTGATACAACACCCAGCGAGAATTATTAGTTAAGTCTGCCCTCTAATGTAGATTCATAGAACTGCACTTCAGCGAATCCCATAAGCATAGATGGAAGTTAACTTGAAGCAAGAAACTCCTCTTGCCGGACAATAGCATTCACTACCCAAATAAAATGTTCCCATTATTAAATATCATCCTTAATGCCTTGTAAATCATTATGGAGAAGATTTATTCCAGGCATTTAGTAAGATACATCATATTGAACACTCATACGAACCTTAAGAAAAGAAGGACTTCCAATAATATAGTCCTTTACAACCAATAGAGTATTATTCAAGTAGCAATTGCTGTAATGAAAAAGCCATTCAGCCCCTTCAGTCTTGCTGCAGCATTCAATTCAACATGGCTGATTTGCAACATAAATTGCTGGAAAAGCTCAGCAGGTCTAGCAGCATGTGTGGAGAGAAATCATAGTTAACGTTTCAAGTCCAGTGACCCTTTCTCAGAATAGAGACTGATTTGCAAATCATTTTCCAGCTTTTACTTCAAATGCCTTGATATTATCCATAGTAGAATCTTCATAATGAAGCATTTAGATGACAAGTTTATGATTGCATTTGTTGTAATCTATTAACATAAACATAAATGGCATGGAAACATAATTGAACAAAACTTCCATCAAAATTAGCAAAGTTAATATGATAAAATAATTTTGTGACACCAGTATTGAGTCCCACATGGAAATTATCACTATACTCTAGGTGATATGCATAAGTAAATATCCTGTAGTTTCATTTTCTCATCCGTGTTCAAAATTCCACATTGTCCTACTCTAGCTCTGTAACCTCCCCTGCCCTACAATCTTCTGAAAATTTTAGTTTTCTCACAAACTTGATTGAGTTTTATGAGGAAGTGACAAAGATGATTGATGAGGGCAGGGCCAGAGTCTATCCTCATCCACTCTATATTAAATTTTCAGATAAAGTTAACATTGAAAATGAAATAGTGATTATATATTTGTTTAACATTGTGAGTTTCAGTTTTAATGACGTTTCCTACAGACTGTTCTGTGACCTGCCACCTTTTTTTGTCTGTCCACTTCCACACTCTGTCCCCCCGACCTTCCTCCAGCTGCTGCTCACAGTCTCTCTTCGTGGCTCCATGAACTCCCTGCTAACTCACTACCCACACTTCCTTCAGCTCTCATTTCCATCCCTTGTTCTCAGTTTGAGAGTCTCTGATGTCCACACTCTACTGTCAGCTGTTCTGAACCTGTACTGGTGTCCTGGGCTCCACCTAGTGGCAGACATTGCTTGGTGTAGGTTGTGCAGCTGCCACTAGATGGAGTCTACACAAAAACATAAGTTGCTGGAAAAGCTCAGCAGGTCTGGCAACATCTGTGAGGAGAAATCAGAGTTAACGTTTCAGGTCGAGTGACCCTTCCTCAGAACTGATGGTAGCTAGGAAAATGAGAGACAGCAAGGTGCAGGGCTGGATGAACACAGCAGGCCAAGCAGCATCATAGGAGCAGAGAGGCTGACGTTTCGGGCCTAGACCCTTCATCAGAAAAGGGGGAGGGGAAGGGGGTTTTGAAATAAATAGGGAGAGAGTGGGAGGCGGATAGAAGAGGGATAGAGGAGAGGATAGGTGGAGAGGAAACAAACAGGTCGAAGAGGCGGGGATGGGGCCAGGAAAGGTGAGTGTAGGTAGGGAGTTAGGAAGGGGATAGGTCAGGCCAGGGAGGACGGACAGGTCAAGGGGGCGGGATGAGGTTGGTCGGTAGGAGATGGAGGTGCGGCTTGAGGTGGGAGGAGGGGATAGGTGGGAGGAAGAACAGGTTAGGGAGGCAGGGACGAGTTGGACTGGTTTTGGGATGCGGTGGGGGGAGGGGAGATTTTGAAACTTGTGAAATCCACATTGATACCATTGGGCTGCAGGGTTCCCAAGCGGAATATGAGTTGCTGTTCCTGCAACCTTCGGGTGGCATCGTTGTGGCACTGCAGGAGGCCCAGGATGGA
>NC_063364.1:8673922-8674507 GCF_021869965.1 Rhincodon typus | reverse complement strand
GGGTGTGGTGGAGCTGGAGGGGAGTGTGGAGCGGACAAGGGAGTCACGGAGAGAGTTGTCCCTCCGGAAAGCAGATAAAGGTGGGGAGGGAAAGATGTCTTTGGTGGTGGGGTCGGATTGCAGATGGCGGAAGTGTCGGAGGATGATGCGTTGGATCCGGAGGTTGGTGGGGTGGTACGTGAGGACGAGGGGGATTCTTTTTTGGTTTTTATTGCGTGGACGGGGTGTGAGGGATGAGGTGCGGGAGATGTGGGAGACACGGTTGAGGGCTAGGAAAATGTCAGTTTATATGCAAAAGATAGGGTGAGGGGAGGGGTGTAAGGAGTAAATGATAGGTGTGGATAGAGCCCAAAGAGAGAGAGCACTTGGACAGACAAAGTTGATAACGATCTGGCTAGGAAAGTGAATAGTTGTTAATGGGGGCTGTTAGTGACTAACAATAGGTAGTGTGTAATGGTATGTGGTAACAAGGCCTGGTGTGGGGGGTAGGGGGCTGGGACATGGGAGAGTTCAGGCCCTAAAATTATTGAACTCGACATTGAGTCCAAAGGGCTGCAGGGTCCCCAAGCGGAAAATGAGGTGTCA
>NC_063364.1:8634954-8673422 GCF_021869965.1 Rhincodon typus | reverse complement strand
TCAAAACAGGTAGTAGAGTAACCTGGGACATTTGGCACATGCCTTACAAATACAGGAAGAAAGAATTTGTATGTTATATAGAAATATATGAAATCCTAATGGGACAAGACAAGATATCTCAAAGCACTTTGCATGCAATAAGTTACTCCTATGTTGAATTGTTGCCATTATTGTTATAAATGTAGTAGTTAATTAAAAACATTTAAAGCTTAAAAGTAATTAATATGATTTTGCTCAAGTGTATGACTTGCTATCAGCAGTTTGAAAACAGTGTGGGGAACAGTTTCCCTGGTGTTTCGTGGTGAATGTGCTGATTGTTTTCTCGCAGTGTAAGGGGTGAACATTTTCACAGCGACAGATGTTGATCAATGAATGCCGTCAGGCCTAGAGCCAAGGTGGATGCTGACATCAAAAAAAGTTAGTCACCACCAGGTAGGATTGCACCACATTGCCTTTCATTTCACAGAATAAAAAGAAAGCAGAGAATAGTCTAGGAACACTGTCAAAATGCCAAATTTCCCACACGGGCCTTGTTAATCTGGTTGTCCCCATTGTACACTGATAGCATTTCCCACGATTCTGATCTCACTAGAATGGTTCTGACTGTGGCGATGAATCAGGAAGTGGGTATTGTTTGCCTGCTGCCTGCTCAATGGAAGTGCTTTGCAGCCCAGCGCTTTTCCTCTTTGGAGTCCCCTTCGTCGGTTGATTCCATCATTACTCCCGATTGCCGCAAAAAAAAGAAAAAATATTCAGAATTCATTTCATTAAACTTCTCATGCGCAGCAGCCTAGAAGGTCAGCAGTGACAGAGTGTTGCGTTGTACCCTGGGCCTGAGGCTGCCCCACCCAGCTCGAGGCCAGAAATACCAATACCAACAACACTGAGGTGGTCAATATGGCGCCACTGAACTGGACTGTGCTAATTCCACTAAAAACCCATCAACTCCCAAAATTACCTGGACTAAACATCCTCGCACCATGCTTTCTGTAAAGACTCTATTCCATTTTCCCAGTTCCTCCATCTCCGTTGCATAAGTTTTGATGATGCCAACTTTGAAAAGGGAGCCTCCAAAATGTCCACTTTCTTCCTCAACTGAGGCCCTCAACCAGGTCTGACCCATCTCCTGTACTTCCATCCTCACCCCCTCTCTTCCCTCTCACAACAGCGATAGGATTCCCCTTGTTCTTATCTACCATCCCACCAGCATCCACATCCAGAAGGACATTAGATGCCATTTCCGCCACCTCCAGCGAGATGCCACCACCAGACACATATTGCCCTCCTCTCCCTTGTCTGCCTTCCACAGGGACTGTTCCCTGAGGGACACCCTGGTCCACTCTTCTTTCACCCCCAACACTGCACACCCCCTTACCCTGAAACACCACGGCACCTTCCACTGCAGTCGCTGAAGGTTTAACACCTGCCCATTTACCTCCTACCTCCTCAGTATCCAAGGGCCAAAACATAACTTCCAGGTGAAGTAGCACTTTACCTGCACTTCCCATAATCTAGGGGATGCAATAACCTAGTGGTGTTATTGCTGGACTGTTATACAGAGACCCAGATAACGTTCTGGGGACTCGGGTTTGAATCCCGACACAGCAGATGGTGGAATTTGCATTCAATAAATATCTGGAATTAAGAATCTAATCATGACCATGAATCCATTGTCAATTGTCAGAAAAATCCATCTGGTTCACGAATGCCCTTCAGGAAAGGAAACTGCCATCCTTACCTGGTCCGGCCTACATGTAACTCCAGACCCACAGTAATGTGGTTGACTCTTAACTGCCCTCTGGGCAATTAGGGATGGGCAATAAATGCTGCCTGACCAGCGACGCCCTCATCCCGTGAATGAATAAAGGAAAAAAATTCTACCCTCCTACCTTTGCTGCTCACAATGTGGTTTCCTCTGTTTTGGGTAAATAAAGCATAGACTGGGTGATCACTTCACAGAACATCTACATTCCGCTCACAAGGAAGACCCTGAGCTTCCAGTTGCCTGCCACTTTAACACACCACCCTGTTTCCTGGCCGACATCTCTGTCTCTGCCTTGCTACAGTGTTCCAGCGAAGCTCAATGCAAACTGGAAGAACAACGCCTCGTTTTCTGCTTGGGGACCCTGCAGCCTTCTGGACTCAATATCAAATTTAATAAGTTTAGGACTTGAACTCTCCTATGTCCTTACTCCAATCCACAAGCGCCAGGCCTTGTTATCACGTAGCCTGCAATTATACACAACCCATTGTCAGCCACTAATAGTCCCCATTAACAGATATTTACCCTCCCAGCCAGATCATTATCCAATCCTATGTCTGTCCAACTGTTCTTCTCTCTCTTTGGGCTCTATCCCCACCTATCATTTACTCCTTAACCCCCCTCCCCACCCCTATTTTCTGCATAAAAACCAACATTTTCCTAGCTACCATCAGTTCTGAGGAAGGGTCACTGGACCTGAAACGTTAACTGTGATTTCTCTCCACATGTGCTGCCAGACCTGCTGACCTTTTCCAGCAATTTCTGTTTTTGTGCTGTTTCCCTGTTCCTGCTCAGTGAACTGAATGAACCAGACTGATTCCCGGGATGGCAGGACTGACATATGACGAAAGAATGGATTTACTGGGCTTGTACCCGCTGGAATTTAGAAGAATGAGGGAGTATCTCATAGAAACATATAAAATCCTAATGGGACTGGACAGGCTAGATGCAGGAAGAATGTTCCCAATGTTGGAGAAGTACAGAACTGGGGGTGACAATCGAAGAAGAAAGGTCAGCCATTCAGGACTGAGATGAGGAAGAATTTATTCACTCAGAGAATTGTGAAGCTGTGGAATTCTCTCCCACAGGAAGCTGTTGGGGCCAGTTCATTAGATATATTCAAGAGGGATCTGGACGTGGCCCTCGCTGCTAAAGGGGTCGGGGGTACGGAGAGAAACAAAAGTGGGATACTGAGATTACATCAGAGATAGTAGGAACTGCAGATGCTGGAGAATCTGAGACAACAAGGTGCAGAGCTGGATGAACACAGCAGGCCAAGCAGCATCATAGGAGCAGGAAGGCTGATGTTTCGGGCCGAGACCCTTCATCAGAAACGGGGGAGGGGAAGGGGGTTCAGAAACAAATAGGGAGAGAGTGGGAGGCGGATAGAAGATGGATAGAGGAGAGGATAGGTGGAGAGGAAACAAACAGGTCGAAGAGGCGGGGATGGAGCCAGTAAAGGTGAGTGTAGGTAGGGAGTTAGGAAGGGGAGAGGTCAGTCCAGGGAGGACGGACAGGTCAAGGGGGCGGGATGAGGTTGGTCGGTAGGAGATGGAGGTGCGGCTTGAGGTGGGAGGAGGGGATAGGTGGGAGGAAGAACAGGTTAGGGAGGCAGGGACGAGCTGGACTGGTTTTGGGATGCGGTAGGGGGAGGGGAGATTTTGAAACTTGTGAAATCCACATTGATACCATTGGGCTGCAGGGTTCCCAAGCGGAATATGAGTTGCTGTTCCTGCAACCTTCGGGTGGCATCATTGTGGCACTGCAGGAGGCCCAGGATGGACCTGTCATCTGAGGAATGGGAGGGGGAGTTGAAATGGTTCACGACTGGGAGGTGCAGTTGTTTATTGCGAACCGAGCGTAGGTGTTCTGCAAAGCGGTCCCCGAGCCTCCGCTTGGTTTCCCTAATGTAGAGGAAGCCACACCGGGTACAGTGGATGCAGTATACCACATTGGCAGATGTGCAGGTGAACATCTGCTTGATGTGGAAAGTCTTCTTGGGGCCTGGGATGGGGGTGAGGGAGGAGGTATGGGGGCAGGTGTAGCACTTCCTGCGGTTGCAGGGAAAAGTGCCGGGTGTGGTGGGGCTGGAGGGGAGTGTGGAGCGGACAAGGGAGTCACGGAGAGAGTGGTCCCTCCGGAAAGCAGATAAGGGTGGGGAGGGAAAGATGTCTTTGGTGGTGGGGTCGGATTGCAGATGGCGGAAGTGTCGGAGGATGATGCGTTGGATCCGGAATGAGAGGGGAGTGCTGATTGGTTGACAAATGAACTCTGATTGGTAGACATTTTGCCATGAAGAATGCACCCATTAATGTTGATTGACAGTTAACAGCCAGACTTTACTAAATTTTAGCCCAGGCAGGTTGGCCAGAGCATTGCCCTGAAAAATGAGCCATTGAATGGCTGTTACCTATTTAGTTGAGTTGAAACAAGTGCAGTGTGCACATGTTCTTCCTGTCTGCAAAGAACAGGGCTCTATATAATAATATATGTAGCTTCCTGTACAGACAAGTGCACTGCACCACAAGCCCAACTGACAGCCCTAAACTGGTTGTCAGCTTTATTCCTCTCACATTCCAGATTATCCATCAAATGTTATCCAATTGGAGAATCGCATCTTATGTTAGACACTGTGTGGCACGTTTTGCAAACATGAGCTGGATGGGGCAGATCAGCACCTCATTTGTTATGAACAGTTGAAGGGACATGCTGTTTGATACAAAAGCACCAGTCTTGTGTGATTGGCAGAATTCCCTTTTGGTTTAATGACAGCATCCTGTTGGTCACAAACACCATCTGAGCTGCTACTGCATGGAAGCAGCAAGAAACAGGTAGCTTCACCTGTGCCTTGAATATTTGAGATATCTTGCCCTTCTGAGGTAGATTGGACACTTTTTTAGGACCAAGAGTGACTGCCTTAGGGCCTTTCATGAGTTTGTGTGATAAACAGTAAGAAATGATCTGATCATTATACCCATTTTCCTGCAGGACGGTATGCATATTTCAGCACTAAGTTTGCAGAGTGTGGCTTGAGTCTTATTAATGAGGTTGCTGATAAGGTCAATCTTACAGCATTTGGAACAGTAGGAATCCTAATGTGCATACTGACCAGTGTGGGTTTATGTCAGACAGCAACAGAGATCCCATTGTCTGAATTCCTAACTAGGACATGAAGGGGAGGGAGCTTATTTGATTGTTCCATTTCAAATGTGGATTTGAGCCCAGGATGGAGCTCATTTTGATTTATAAGAAAAATCTCACTTGTAGCTTCAAATATAGTGAATATATTATCTCCATATTGGAAATATGAAAAATGCAGAAGTTTAGTGATTATTCCATCAAAGACACATTTCTCATGGAATCCAAAAAAGTTAGATTGGGACTATCAATTCCAGATGCCTTTTAGATATTTTTCTAATCAACCTGTTCAGACATGTTATCACACATATCTGGAGCTGGAACCTGGGCCTCCTGTCTCAGAGGTAGGGACATTACCACTGTGCCACAAGATTCCACCTAACTCCAGACTTTGTTTTTAAACTAATCAACCTGTTCTGACATGTTGTTACACACCTCAGGAGCAGGTGGAAATTGAACCCAGGCCTCCTGGTCCAGAGCTAGGTGCCCTACTCAAGACTTTTATTAATTTGGTTTTAAGTTGGGGGGGGATTCAAATCACTATCTCCAGACCATTAACTGGGGAGTCTGAATTACAGCCCACCATCTCCCTGCCTGTGTTTATGGTTCTACATAAAGTAAAATAATTTTCTTTCATACATAGAAAATAGTGAACTACTAAAATTCTGAGCTAATTTATCCAATATATCTAATTTATTCTTCTCATTGCAACCAAATACTGACTGCTGGTAGGGACTGGTGAGATAACTTACATCAGCAGTTTTTATTTAGTTTAAGCCTTCAAAATACATCAATAATTGTTTAGTTGAGAACAAGAAAGGAACGAAAGATAATTATCTAGGATAAAAAGGCACCTCCCAGATAGCTGAGCATCCTAATTCTTTTATCTATTGTCATTAAGATGTATTTGCATATAATGATCATTCTCCCGGGTAGGGGCCAGACTGTGCAACCTATTTAAATGAACTCTGCCCAGAAGAAAGCTAAAAGATGAAGGAAATGATTTTGCACAGTTGATAAATAACTCCGAGACATTCTGTGATGAGTAATGGATAGCTGAAATGCAACTCAGGAGATCCACCGGACACACCCAGAGATGAGGTTGCTGCCTTGTAAGAGCCTGAGGCTGATGGATGACAGGTGTCGACGATACATCTATCACCACGTTTCTCTTTAGCATTTGACTGCATAATATGTGCCATTTTATATCCTCTTCTTTGAACAGCCTTTACTTGAAGTCTTCATAACATTTATTATATTGTCCAACCAGCTGACAATATGGACCCACACGAGGAAGATCCGCAAAAGCTCTCTTTTGACTTGCACAGCTGGATGTCAGAATTTCCTTACCTGTTTTACTGGATTCCACCCTGGGCTCAAATAAAATGAAAAAATCAAATGAGCTCCCTTTCCTTGATGTCCTACTTGGGAAATCATCTTGACATGCACCTTGCTTAAGTTGAGCAGACTACCCGACAAATGCAATTGCCCACGTGCTTCAAGAAGTGGTGATGAAAGGATGACCAGAGAGCATCAAGTAAGTTGCTATAGGAGAGTAGTGGGCAAATAGAGATGAATCGACAGACCAAGATGGCATCCTGTACCTTGGAGTCATTGTCCTTAAGGAGTTGAAAGATGGGATGCTAGCACACATCCGTGTGAACCGCCTAGGAGTTGAGTCATATCTGAGGAAGGCAAGAGATCCTCCTTGAGAGATGCAAAAGCAGAAAGTGCTGAAGAAACACAGCAGGGCTGGCAGCATAACACAGTGTGGAGCTGGAGGAACACAGCAGGCCAGGCAGCATCAGAGGAGCAGGAAAGCTGATGTTTCGGGTGGGGACTCTTCTTCAGACCCTTCTGAAGAAGGGTCCTGACCCAAAATGTCAGCTTTCCTGATCCTCTGATGCTGCTTGGCCTGCTGTGTTCCTCCAGCTCCACACTGTTATCTCTGACTCCAGCATCGGCAGTTCTTACTAGGCCTGGCAGCATCTGTGGAGAGAAAACCGAGCTAAAAAGTCAGTGGCTGACGATGATGTTGGGGGATTGTTCACCACAATCACAATGACAGATGTTGTTGTTTATGTCATTGGACAGAGCCATTTGATGCTGTTGGAGGAGTGGACTTCTGGTTGGAGCAATGGAAACACAAAAACCCAGCATATTGTAATGAAGTAAAGTCAAGACTTTGATGAATGAAAGATAACAAAAGCAAAAGGCAGCACAATCCCAAATATCAGTTTAAAGGTGAGATAGTTGTATTAGGCTGATACATAGTTCTGAAGGCTAAACATAAAGATACTTGTGCACCAATTAAATTTTAAATCCTGCTTTTTGTTGACGCACTTATTTGATAAATGAGTTTTATTCTGCAATAACATATCCCTCACCTCAATGAACAACAAACTCACAAAAAGGTTAATGTTAGTAACATCTGAATCTCAGAATCTGTCCTATACAGTTGCTGGATCACAGTTGGGAAACATCACAGACTGATGCATGTTTTAATCCTGTTTGGCATCAGTAATTAGTCATACTGCCAGTCCCTACTTGACATCATAACTCGAATAGGTCAGAAAGCGAGGATTCAAATTATTGATGACTCTCCAACTCCCCCACATACCACCTGCTGTCTACATCTGATTACTTGGCAAATGGAAAAGCTAGCAATACTGCAGTGACGTGGGAATGTGTCATTAAGGGTTCAAAAAAAGCTCATATGGGCGCTGGAAGTACAAAGGGCAGATACACAAACTGACTAATGCAGAGGGACATTTGTCTAAGACTGTCATGACTATGTTTCTTACTCATTCTGATGAATGAACAATTGTGTATCAAAGGAAGAGAACTGACTCACCAGTGCAAAACATGCACCTTTTAAACCTCGATTGGTGCTATCCATGGGTCTGTTTATTTCAGAGATGAGCCCTTATAAAGTTCAAAGGAGAGTGAGATAAACAGTGCTTTTCCCACAGGTTGGATAAAGAATTACTGCTCTTTTCGATAGGCATTCATTTTCGGAACTTTGGGTACCTTCTCTTTATTCAGTGCTCTGCCTGGAGTTTAGTCCAACCCATTAGCACTGTGACCTTTACAACAGGTAGGGCAAGAGAGAAGGAAATGAATCCAACCCATCTGAAACAGGTAATTGAATCCCAAGATGTTGGCATCAATCTAATCTGCAGCAGTTATAGATCCAACCCAAACCAACCAGCCCCACAATGGGTTGGGGTGGCAGCATGCACTTTTACATGCACTTTGTAACCTGGAGCTATGAATAGTGGTGGTCCAATTACTTTCTATCACATGGCTGACCAGGAATCTCTCTTCAATAGGCTGGGGATAATTTCCATGGTGCATCGGAGACTGAGGGGTGACCTTATAGAAGTTTATAAAACCATGAGCGGCATGGATAGGATGAATAGTCAAGGTACTTTCTCTCCAGGGAAGGGGAGTCCAAAACTAGAGGGCATAGGTTTAGGCTGAGAGGGGAAAGATTTAAAAGGGACCTAAGTGGCAACTTTTTCACACAGAGGGTGGTGCGTGTTTGCAATAAACTGCCAGGGGAAGTGGTCGAGTCTGGCACAAATATAACATTTAAAAGGCATCTGGATGGGTACATGAATAGTAAGGGTTTTCAGGTTATGGATCAAATGCTGGCAAATGGAACTGGATTAATTTAGGATATCTGGCCGGCATGGACAAGTTGGACCGAAGTGTCTGTTTCTGTGCTGTACATCTCTATGACTCTCTGACTCCATAGTGCCTGCCATGGGTGTAAGTTGGGAGGCTTGTCAAAGGCCAGGATGTGAGCACTGTCCCTCAAATCCACCTTGGATTTGGCTGTATAGGATGTAATCTCAAACTTTCCAAAGGTTAAAATTACAGGAATGTAACAAGAAAGGAGGAAGACAGTCAGAGACTTCAAAAGAATAGGAAACGACTGGTTAAATAGGTGTGCAGATAGAATCTCTACAGTGCTGAAAGAGGCCATTCGGCCCATCAGTTCCACACTGACACTCCAAAGGGCTTCACATCCAGACCCTGACCCCCACCCTACTCCTGTAGCCCCGCATTTACCAAGACTAACCCACCTAGCCTACACATCAGTACAGACAATTTACCATGGCCAGTGTACCTCAACCTGCACATCTTTGGATTGTATGAGAAAACTGGAGCACCCAAAGGGAACCCATGCAGACACAGGGAGAATGTGCAAACTCCACACAGACAGTTACCCAAAGCTGGGATTGAACCTAGGACCATACCACTGTGAGACAGCAATGCTATCCATTGAGCCACTGAGTATCAGGTATGGAAGGATTGTCTTATGAGGAAAGGTGGAGTGAATCGGGTTTGTACTTGTTGGAATATGAAAGCATGAGAGGCAACCTTATTGAAACATATAAGATTCTTATGGGACTTGAACGGTTGTATCTCTTTGTGGGAGAGTCTAGGACAAGAGAAAATAATCTCAGAATAAAGGGTCACACATTTAAGACAGAGATAAGGACGAATTTCTTCTCTCATAGGGTTGTAAATCTGCAGAATTCTTTACCAAGGATGGCTGTTGAGACTGGGTCCTGGGTATATTGAAGGCTGAAGTAGACACATTGTTAATCAGGAAGGGAATCAAGGGATATGGAGAAAAGGCAGGAAAATGGAGTTGTGGATAATCAGATCAGCCATGATCTCATTGAATGGCAGGGCAGATTCAGTGTGCTGACTGACCTATTGCTGATCCTTCATCCTATATCTTATGGTCTTAGAAATAGAGGAAAACTGTTTCTAGTGGCAGAAAAGTTGGTAATCAAAGGACACTGATTCAAGGTGATTGGTGACATGACAAACCACTATTATTTTGCAGTAAGTTGTTGTGATCTGGAATGTGCTGGCTGGCATGGTGAAAGCACAGCCGATTGAACATTCAAATGAGGACTGGTTTGAGAGAGAAGTATTACAAGGCCACAAGAAAGGAACAAGGAAGCAGTACTAACTTGATAGCTCTGCTGAAGAACTAGTTTGAGCACAATAGGCCGAACAGGCTTCGTCCGTGCTGTATAAAAACCGAAAGAACTGCGGATGCTGTGAATCAGGAACAAAAACAGAAGTTGCTGGAAAAGCTCAGCAGGTCTGGCAGCACCTGTTCTGTTCACCAGTTCTAAGGAAGGGTCACCAGACCCAAAATGTTAACTCAGTTTTTTCCTTCACAGATGTTGCCAGACCTGCCGAGCTTTTCCGGCAACTTTGTTTTTGCTCTTCTGTGCTGTTTTTTTTATGATTTGATGACACACATGATCTTTCAAAACTCTCTTGACTCAGGAAATGTTTCTTAGATTGGAAAACTGCCAATGTCACTTTATTCTCTAAGAAAGGAAGGAGAGATAAATTAAGAAAATGTACGGCCTATATGTCAGTTGCGACACAGTCACTAAAATTTATTATTCGGGACAAAGTGACTTAGCAGTTGGATAAACATAGTCATAGAGATGTACAGCACAGAAATGGACCCTTCGGTCCAACTTGTCCACGCTGACCAGATATCCTACATTAATCTAGTTCCATTTGCCAGCATTTGGCCTATATCCCTCTAAACCCTCACGATTCATTTACCCATCCAGACTGATCTGAGAGGGGCAATATGGATTGGTAAAGAGTAAATAATATCCAACAAATTCAGTGAAATCTTTTGAGGTGGTAACGCATGTTGCAGGTAAAAGAATATCTATAATTGTTACTCGTATAGATTCCCAGAATAAAGCCATTGACAAAATTCCTCATAAGAGATTGTTAACAAAACTGAAAACACATTTCATGAACAGGATTGTGGATGTATCTATTCCAGTGAACTACAGTGGTTCAAGAAGGCAGCTCACCACTACCTTCTCAAAGGCAGTTAGGAATAGGCAATAAATGCTGGCCTGGCCAGAATTGCCCATATCCCATGAATGATCTGTTGCCTTAGATATGGAATTGAATAAGAAGTATGAGATAAACATAAGGGATAATAGTATGGGTTCAAGTTGACAAGATGTGACTAGCAATATCTCCTATGGATCTGTATTTAGGCCTCAGCTTTTCTCTATGACACAAAGAGACACAAACACAAAGAGAAACAAAGAGACCCACATCATGACACTCAGTGAAGTGGCACAGTAGACAGTATGGCTGTGAGCCGATAGATACTGAGAGATGTTGATAGCTTAGGAAAGTGGACAAAACTGTAGCAGATGAATCCAGTGTTAAGAAATGTTAGGCCATCCACTTTGAAAGAATGACCAATATGTTCTGAATGGCAAGAAAGATGGAACTGCTGGATGAGCAGAAAGATTTAGGGCTCAAATTCCGAAATTGCTAAAAGCTAGGGCATAGATAGAAAACAGCAAGTTAAAAACTGAAAGAATGTTAACATTTACCTCAAGGGGTCTGGAATGAAGAAGGGTGAGAAAAAATTGTTCAGTGATGCAAGGAGTTGAGTGAACAAGAAAGATGAGTTGAGGTCACAGGATAGATTTATGATATAGAAACAACAGGAACAGGTATAGGCCATTCAGCACATTGAGCCTGCTCCACCACTCATTATGCTCATGGCTGATCATTCAACTCAATAGTCTGTGTCCACATCTCCACCATATCCTTCGATCCTTCTATTCACATTCTACTTCATCTGCCATGTATTTGCTCACTCACTCAGCTTATTCAAATTACACTCTCTGTATCATCCTCATATTCAGCCTCCCACCCATCTACAAATTGTGTCATCTGCAACTTTAGAGATATTATTTACCAAAACTATGACTGAAATGTGGCTTAAAAATGGGCAAAGACCATAGGGAATCAGTGACCAAAAAGGCAACTTGTACGTCAAGGTGCAAGATGAAGGCTTGGTTCTTAATGAAATAGCTTACATCTTTTTTCCATAAAATACAAGGATGAAGAAGACGCTTGTTATGGAAGAGTGTGAAATTACAGATGGGAAAAACTTAATGACGGAGAAAATATTAAGGCATTAACATCTAGGAAGAGCATAAATCACCAGAAATGGAAGAGATGGTAGGTAGAAAGGCAAGAAGTAGCAGAGGCTCACAACTTAAATTTTCCAATCTTCCCCAGCATCGCACGTGGTACAAGAGAACTGGAGAACTGCTTGAATTATATTACATAGAATATAGAACCATATAGCACAGGAACAGGCCCCTCGGCCCACCAAGTCTGCACCGACTATGATGCCATTCTAAACTAATCCTATTTGCCTGCACATGGTCATTATGCCTCTATTCCCTACCTGTCTGTCTAAATGCCTTTTAAACATTCCTATCATATCTGCTTCAACCACCTCCCCTGACAACGCATTCCAGGCACCTAGCACCCTCTGTATTAAAAAAACTTGCCTCGTACATCTCCTTTAAAATTCCATTTCTCACCCCTATGACATTTGACATTTCCTGGGAATAAGACTCCTCCAATCCATCCTATCCATGTCTCTCATAAATTATTAGAGATCTGTCAGGTCATCCCTCAGCCTCTGACCCTCCAGTAAGAACAATCCAAGTTTAACCAAACTCTCCCGATAACTAACACACTCTAATCCAGGCAACATCCTGTGTTGTTGAAAAATGAGGAAGGAATAACCCAAGTAATTTCAGGTTTATCCTCGACGCTGAGTAAATCATTGGCAAGATATTTGAGAGATTATATAAATCCTCATTTTGAGAGGTGTAGATTAATTGCAGACAGTCAGCATGGATTTACGCAGTGAAGGTCGTGTTTGGGAACCTGATTGAATTCTTTGAGGAAGTAACAAAGAGAGTCAATGTAGTGTAATGTACATGCATTTCAACAAGGCATTGAAAGGCTCCCACATATCAGACTGAACGGTAAATTGAAAGTTCATGGGATTCAAGGGAACATTTGATCCAAAAGTGGCTCAAAGCAGAGGGAAATTATTATTGTTGACAGGTGTTTCTGTGACTGGAATACTATTTCTGTTGGCGGTTCTGAATGGCTCAGTTTTGAGTACTTTGTTGTTTGTGGTATATCTCAATGATTTAGACTTGAGGGTAGGGACATGATTAGGAAGTTGGAGACAATATGAAACTCGCCGTTTTGATGATGTTAAGCAAGAATGTTGGAGAGTGCAAGAGGACTGTTCAGGTGAGGATAAAAGTGATAGTGAAATTCAATCCTGAGGACTGTGAGGTCGTGCATTTGGAGGAGATAATGAGGCAAACAAAGACAATAAATGGCCAGATCCTAAAGAGTGTAGAGGAACACTGAACATTTGGATAGACCTGGGTTAATTATAGAAACCAGCATGGATTTGCAAATGGGAGATAGTAGGAACTGCAGATGCTGGAGAATCTGCGATAACAAGGTGCAGAGCTGAATGAACACAGCATGCCAAGCAGCATCAAAGGAGCAGGGAGGCTGACGTTTCAGGCCTAGACCCTTCATATGAAGGGTCAAGGCCCGAAACGTCAGCCTTCCTGCTCCTTTGATCCTGTTTGGCCTGCTGTGTTCATCCAGCTCTACACCTTATCATGGATTTGCAAATGGCCGATTATGCTTGATTATCCTACTTTCCTGGTGAAATAAAATAAATAGTTTAAGTAAATATCATAGTCTGTATAGATTTTAAGGAGGGGTTGACTTAGTAACACATGAAAACATGATTAATAAAATTAAGGCTCATACTATAGAAAGGTCAGTGACAACTTGGCTAAAAAAAGGCTTAAGGACAAAAATCGAGTCACGGCAAATAGTTGGATATTGTAAGAACAAAGTAAAATTTAAAATTTGGAATGACACCAAATTTAGGAGTATGACATACAGTGAGGATGATACCAAGCAACTGCACCAGAACTAAGTCCAGCAAAATGCGTGGAGAAATGGCAAATGGAATTTAATATAGAGAGGTGGGACATGATACATTTTAGCAGAAGGAATAAGGAGAAGAAATATTTACTTAATGGCACAGTTGTAAAGATTATGTGAGGATTGAAGAATTTGAAGATTCATATCCATAAATCTTTGGAAGTAGTCAAACACAGTGAGAGCAGTTAGCAAAGTATATGGGATTTTGCATTTTTAAAATGGAGATATTGAGTACAAAATGCAGAAAAGTTGAGCTGACCCTTTATAAATCTTCAGTTTGCCTGCAATTAGAGTATTGCATCCAGTTCTGAGGAAAGATCCCATAGAAATCCTTCAGTGTTGAAGCAGGCCATTCAGTCCATCAAATCCACACAGACCCTCTGAAGACAATCTCACCCAGACCTACCCCTCTACCCTTGAATTCCCCATGGCTAAACCACCCAGCTTGCACACTATGGGCAATGTAGCATGGCCAGTGTACCTAACTGGCACATCTTTGGACTGTGGGGGAAAACCAGAGCACCCAGAAGGAACAGGGCGAATGTGCAAAGTTACTCAAGGGTGGAATTGAACCCAGGTCTCAGGTATTCTGAGATAGTAATGCTAACCACTGAGCCACTGTGCTGAAAGCAAGTTGTAGCAGGATAATTCCAGGAAAGAAGGAATGTAGCTACAAGGTTAAATTGGAGATTTATTGGTTACTGTTCTGCTTGGAGAGAAAAGGTTGAGGAGTGATCTGAAAGAAGATCTGCAAAATGGCGAGAGGTTTAGATAAGCTAAACAGAGAAAAGATGCTCCCATTATCTGATGGTATGGGGACTAGGAGGTTACAGATTTAAGGTTTGGTAAAGAGAAATGTGAATGTATGAGGAAGGTTTTTTTTTATGCAGGGAGTAGAAATGACCTGGAATTCATCACCTAAAAGATGGTTAGGATACAAAGATGAAAAATGATTTCAAAAATAAATTGGATGGTTATTTAAGAGAAATAAATGTATGAGGCTGACTGGATAGAATGGGGAATTTGGATTGGCTGTTTTTAAATACAGAGAGATAGCACATTCCTGATAGGCTGAATGTTCTCATATGATTCCCTACTGAGCCTAATTGTGTTGTGTTGTACTGACTTGCGTTCCTGTGTCAGGAGTGCAGCATTGTGACATTTCCCTTCCCTTCAAATCTGACCCTGCAGGGACTGGCCTGGAAATTTGGAGTTCTGTTCTTTGGTGGTGTGGATCGCTGGGAAGCAGGTTGGACAACCCAGATCAAGAGCAGAGGTTATTGGCTGCAGATATATGTTATGGACCAAACAAGACCCCCACAAAATATTTTAAGAAGGTAGTCTAGATCCTAACTTTTTCTTAGTTTAAAAGCAAATTTAACATGCTGTGTTCCAGATGCAATTTGATTGGTCAAACTATTTGATGTTAAGCAAAACACAATTTATTCAAACACTATAGTTAAAATACTGCAAACGAAAGAAGAATCTAGAAAAACTGAAATCTATTGGAAAACTTAACAAAATAATAGATACACTAACTACTAGTAATTAACTGTTCCAATTGAGCAACATCCCATAAACAGACCCTTTGGCAAATTCAGAAAAACAGATTTTGTCTCACATGCAATCTTCCAACACAGAGGAAAACATCAAGAGAAAATTCAAAGGGAGTAGCAACCAGGAGACAATCACTGCAGCTTCCAACCCTGTGGAGTCTCCAACTGCAACTGCTGAAAACTAATTAAAAATCCTTGATCCGTGAGAGCTTGACCACACCCATTCAGGCTGCTTCTATTGTTCCAACTTAAAAAAAACCCAAGGCCTCACAGATTGGTTATCTTCTCATAGACTGCTCAATACCTGTCCCCCAATCTGTCTTTAAAAGAAACAAGGACAAAACACTCCTCTTAAAGCCATAGCATAGTCACATATGGCTGGCATAGTACCTGCCTTTGTGTGTTGATACAGTGATGTAGTTTAATTTAAGGAAATGAAACCAAAAGCAAAGATAGCACATCAAGAGCCTTTTTAAAAGCTTTGATAGGTTTCAATGGATAGTTTCTGCAACCCCCCTAAACCCAAGTGTCCTTGGACTGTATACATAGGGGCACCTCACCTCTCCAAAAGCATAACCTGCTTATTGGAAATAAATCAACTGAGTCAGAGCTGTTTCCATCTATACTTCTTGTTGCCTTGGAAAGGTAGCCAACATAATCAAAGACCCCTCCCAATCTCTTCCATTGGACAGAGGATACAGAAGCTTAAACACACGAGCCAACAGATTCAAGAACAGCTTCTTCCCTGCTGACTTCTATTAGACTTCTGAATGGACTCTCAAATTTTAAATTTAATGTTGATCTCACTCTTTGTGCACCTTCTCTACAGCTGTACATTGTATTCCTCGCTCTGTTCTATTACCCTAATACACTTTGTATGGTTTAATCTGCCTGTACTGCACACAAAACAAAAATTTTCACTGTACCTCGCTACATGTGACAATAGTAAATCAAGCCAAATCAAAATCAATGTCTACTATGTGCACTCTTCGTTCCCAACAACACACAATACCAAAATCTGATGTATATGGAGATAGCTGACCACTGAAATTTCTCTCTGGGAACCGTGCATGTTTGAAATTTGGAGCATCTACAAACTCAACCATGGATATGGAGTTTGTGGGGCAGCACTTTCAAATCTCAGCATTTCTGCAGTAAATAAGCATCTCAATTAAGCATTTACAGGAAGGTGGAAAGCGAAGTAAGGCATTTACTGGTCTGAGATGAAATGTACAGAGTTTTACTTTTTGCAGATATGTAGAAATCACAATCCACAAAGGAAGTTGTGGCAAATGGTGGAGATCCTTATTCCAGTCCCATCTTTATGCCTCTTCCCCATATCATTATTCTACATTGTTCGAACTCTAATATCTTTCCATTTTAATTATCTTAAATATCACTTATACTAAAATCTTCCTTATAAAGCACATAGTTTGCCAATAAAACACATAGTTTGTGTAATCTCTCTGGCTGGTTTTGATCTCTTGAGGGGACTGGAGAAGAATTAATCAGAGTATGTTATTCCCCTTATTGGCCCTGAGAGTGTCATGACTTCACTATCAGGTAATTTCATGGTTTTAGGTGGAGTTAGTCTGGTAGAAAATGTCCAGTTACGATACATCAGCTTTCATAAGCATGAGGCATGTTCGGTGAACATACTGATGTTTCCCTGCTCAGCATGTGCGCCTGTCATGTTCCAATAAACATCAATATTAAAAATATTCTTCAGAGATAACCCTCCATCTGTTTCCCTCTGTTCAATCCAGTCATAAATCTATCAACATTTGGGAACAATCTTTCATCTCTCAGGATTTCAGAAACTTGTATCCTATGAGGCCTTACTTCCTTTAACATATTGTTCTGAGAAATCACAGCATTTCCAGCTGATTGTTTCAAATAGAGTTGCTTCTGGCTGGAACTAACAATTGCTTGTATTTATATAGCACTTTTAACAAAATGAAAAAGCCCTCAGGAGCAAGGTGAATTATAGAGAAAAGTTTGGCACCACGGAAGAAGATTTCGGGATAAATGTGTAGATTTAAAAAAAGTGTCTTAAAATGGGTAAGAGCAGTAGAAAAGCAAAGAAATTAAAAAAAGTGCTGGAGAAACTCAGCAGGTCTGTCAGCATCTTTGGAGAGAGAAACAGAGTAAGATTTCGAGGCTGGTATGATTTGTTTTTGGACCTGCTCAGTTCCTCCAGCACTTTTGGTTTTTATTTCACATCTCCAGCATCTGCTAGATTTTAAATTTATTTGAAAAGCACAGAATTTTAAGGATGTTATGATCCCAACTGATTGGATGAGTTAGATTCCGGAATGAATGTGATAGATCAAAGTTTTATTTTTGCGATTTGGTTACCATGGTAGTAAGTCACTAAACATATTTGTAAGAGGCTGACAAAAGAATATAAGTTCATTGCGTTAAAAAATGAAAAGAAAACTACAAAAAAGAATTTAAAAAGATATTATCATAAACGGCACAAAGAGAGATTTCTTTTTCCCAGCAATAACCTTTATGGACTGTCAACCCCATGGAAATAGATCTCCTATTTTCACCCTTTAGTTTCTTACTCAACTGAAGAATTTACTGGTGTTTTCTGATGGCAGCATTCTGCACATTTACCAGATGTGATTCACCGTCATGCTGCCTGCCCCTGAAACATGCAGATACAGGCTAAGTCAACAACCTTTCTTATGGAGCTCTTAAAAAACACCCAAGGCATTGACAACCTGTAAGCTATTAAAAAGCCATCTGCTGATCTGGATATTTTTCAGAACTAAACTCACTCTGGCTTCTGGCCTTGCTTTCTCTAGGTCGTAAAAAATCAATGAAGTAAACACTCCAGCAATTATCTCAGAAGTTGTCTGACCTAGCCATTTAGTTTTAGTAACGTGATTACTTTGCAATGTTGCCTTGACCCACTGCCAAAAGAAATAGAGTTTCTCACCCTTAAAAAGAAAAGTCACTTTCACAAATTGAGAATCAAAAACCTCTACTTCAGAACGGAATTCTCAAATAGTAATAATATATTTTAAACCCTCATCACAAGGAGACATTTCCAGATTTGGGGTCCAGACAGCTGACCGTGTGGCCCCCAACAGGGTAACAATTAAAATCAGAAGATGCTCAAGGCACCACAATTAGAAAAGCCAGATTTCTGGGTTGACTGTGGGCTGGAGGAAATTACACAGATAGGGAGAGATAAGGTCTTGGGGAGGCTTGAAAACAATGAGGATAATTTCAAAATTAAGGAACCAAAAGCAGATTTCTGATACCAGAGGATGTTGTATGGATTGTACTTGGTGTGAGTGAGGATATAGGCAAGATATTTAGATCAGAGATAACACCGTGTGGATTTGGAGGAACACAGCAGGCCAGGCAGCATCAGAGGAGCAGCAAAGTTGATGTTTTGAGTCGGGACCCTTCCTGCTGCCTGGCCTGCTGTGTTCCTCCAGCTTCACATGGTGTTATCTCTGACTCCAGCATCAGCAGTTTTTACTATCTCTAAGATATTTGGATCATTTCATGTTTATGGAAGATTGAACTTCATAGAATTCCTACAGTATGGAAACAGGCCCTTTGACCCAACAAGCCCACACCAAACCTCAGAGCATCCCACCTAGACCCATCCCCCTATAACCCACCTAATCTACACCTCCCTGAATACTATGGGCAATTTAGCATGGCCAATCCACCTAGCCTGCACATCTTTGGACTGTGGGAGGAAACTGGAGCACCTGGAGGAAACCCACACAGACACAGGGAGAATGTGCAAACTCCACACAGACAGTTGCCCGAGGCTGGAATTGAACCCGGGTCCCTGACACTGTGAGGCAGCAGTGCTAACCACTGTGTCACCGTGCCGCCCAACTTGGGAGCCTTTTTTTATTCATTCACTGGATGAGGGAGTTACTGGCCAGGCCAGTATTTGACACCCATTCCTAATTACCCGAGGGCAGTTAAGAGTCAACCACATTGCTGTGGGTCTGGAGTCACATGTAGACCAGACCAAGTAAGGACAGTAGATTTCCTTCCCTAAAAGGCATTAGTGAACCAGATAGGTTTTTCCCATGGTCATCATTACACTTTTAATTCCAGATTTTATTTTAAATGAATTTCAAATTCTATCTAACCTGGTGGGATTTGAACCTGAGTCTCTGGATTATCAGTTCAGCAACAATACAACAAGCCATCGCCACCCCCAGATGGTACTGGAATAGCCAAGTTTAGAAGTATCAAAGGCACAAATGAGGGCCCCAGTGACAGCTGAAGCTGTAAATAACACACAGACTTAAATATATAAGGGAAATAGCAACTTGGTTATTAAATTACAATTGTATATCAAATGAAGATTGACTAGGTAAATAAAAGAATTGCTTCATGTTGCACTTCTGAGGTTTTATTCTATCCTGCTTAAACATATAGTTCCTTCAGAATCAACTGTGTTTATTAGTTCCATAGTTCAAAGACTTAAATGTCATTTGATAAAGAATCACCGAGGATATTAGAAAATGTAACAATCGAATCATATTCATTGACCCCTGTTTTATTCATTAACATCTGACAACTGCTACATCAATTATCCAATTACCTGCTTCAATCTGATATTTTATTGATCTCAGAATTTTACATTTTCCAGTCATTATGATCAGTTCACCATCTGCCATCTGTCGTTGATCTTGAGAAGGTGGTGGTGAGCTGTCTTCTTGAACCACTTCATCCATGTGCTGTTTGCAGACTCACAGTTCTATTAGGGAGGGGGTTCCAGGATTTTGACTCAGCAACACTGAAGGAACAGTGACAAATTTCCAGACAGGATGGTGTGTGGCTTGGAGGGGCACCTGCAGGTGGTGATGTTCCGATGTATCTGTTGCCCTTGCCCTTCTAGGTGGTAATGGTTGTAGGTTTGGAAGGTGCGGTTGCAGAGCCTTGTTGAATTTCTGTGGTAATGTATCTTGTGGATGGTACACACTGCTGCCACTGAGTGTCGGTAATGGAGGGAGTGAATCACAGCACAACAGAATTGTTTATGCACAGGAGGTCAATTAGCCCATCATTCCTGTGCTGGGTTCTATTTCCTAGTGCCAATCTCCTGCCTTTTCTCCAAATCTCCACATACGATTTTATCCAAATAATCATCCAATGCTCTTTTGAATGCCTCAATTGAACCTGCCTCCACCACATTTCAGTGCATTCCAGACCCTGACTACTTGCTATGTGAAAACGGTTTATCTCACATCATTGTTGTTTCATTTGCAATCAATTTAAATCTATGCCCTTTGGCTCTTTTTTCCTTTTACAACTGGGAGCAGCTTCTCCAAATCTACTTTATCCAGTCTGCTCATGATTTTGAAAACCATGATCAATTCTTCTCCATCCTTCTTCTCTTCAAGGAGAACAATCTTAACTTCTTCAACCATCCTGATGTTTGTAGATTTGATGTCAACCAAGCGGGCTGCTTTGTCCTGGATGGTGTCAAGCTTCTTGGATGTTGTTGGGGCTGCACCCATCCAGGCAAGTGGGAAGTATTCCATCACACTCCTGGCTTGTGCCTTGGGAAGTCAGGATTCCTAGGCTTTGACCTGTAGATTTGTGAATGTTCTTTGACACTTTGAGCTGCAGTGATATTTACACCAAGTGTCATAATGTTTTCTCTGTTTCTTTTCAGAGTGTGGATGAAAAAAGGGTACCTGCCGGCCACAAAACCCACTGCAAATCCATTGGACATGGTTGCAATAGCTGAGAATAACAGCTGCTGTGAGACGAGCTGCCTGAGTGCAAGGCATGATGTTCATGCCAGATGAGTTTGAATGTTTATGTATACTACAATAGAAGTAGAAATAGATTTGGATAGAATCAACTTCAAATCTCATGTTCAACTCATCGACATAACACTGTGAGAGGAGGACTGTAAGGAACGTAAATACCAACATCAGGCAAATGAGCCAACTAGACTGTACCTACGCTGTAAACTTCTATGTAATTCAGGCAAATTGCATCTTTTATGTATCAAAAGTAGTAATTATGAGCTTTTGACATGTTGAACTATTGGGATCAAATGGTAAACTCCCCCCCCTCCTCCATAAAGTCCTGTAATAATGCAGGGGTCCCCCCATTTATCAACATGCAACTTACAAATCCTTGCATGTATTAACGTGATCCCACACAGGGGCGTACTTTTAAAGAGCTGACATACAAACATTGCCTGAACTTACAACTGGCTATTTTATGTTGTCCTGCTTGTGTTCCAAATTGTGCACGAATCTCGAGAAAGGAACACATTCCTAACCTGGGGATGACCATACACTGCATGGAAAATATCCCTTTCCTACCTTGGTTTGTTTCCTAAACACATGAGTCCAGAGCGTCCAGTGTCCAGATAGTCAGATATTGCCCTACCCACCCACCACAATGAAACTCTACCAGCTGGCACCCAACCCATCTGGCACCCTACTAACCTTGGCAACCTGCCATTTCACCTAATTGCCCACTCTCACTCGTTTAATAACAGGGTGAAAAGCTATTTAAGTGTCCCAAATCCTTTCAATGGGATAGACAAAAGAAATATGCCAGAATACAGCCACTCCTCATATAAAAAGACTCAGTTTCCTCCAATGATTCTGTACTACAAAGAAGGCCACTGGTGTCAGATATGTTCTACATTTCTGAAGAGGTTAGATTTAGCAGTCCCAGCCAAAAACACAGCGCTGGGTTGTCGTGATAAAAAGTAGGAGCTGAGCGCTAGCCTGTTGGTGATTACCATGCCTCACAAGGTATGGCCCACATGATTCTTGGCAGAAATCTAATTAGTCTAGCTTTCTACAGGGTTTGTGGCAAGAACAATGTCATCTGCTCACAGGCTAAGCTAAATATTTCTTCAAAATAACTTGTGGAGTGAACATCATGTAACCACAAAGGAATCGCAAATATCACCCAACACCATAGAGAAAAGCCAAACATTGCAAACTGCATTAAAAACCCACATGCAATTAATATTGCAAACTGTTTGAACACAAAGCCCTCAGTCTGTAAGACCTTTTTTTTAACGCATTAGCGTAGGAGGAGTATGTGAGCATAGCTGGGAAAGTGAGTAATGTTTACAATGGGTCGCCCACAAAAGGACTATTCATTCACGTTTTGAAGATCACATTAATTCACACATGTATAACTGGAATAATCTAGTGCACTCAAACTTTCGTGTTTTTTTTTTACAGTTGCTTCAGTGACCTTTGGCTAATATTTTTAAGAGCCTTGTTTTAGGAATGTCTTGCTTACACTCAAGAAATTGGGCTTGGTCGATGCCTACTCACTGTACTGGCTCCAGTAATTCATTTCTAATCTGTTTTTCCCATTTGCTATAAACATAACATAGGGCTGAATTTTACATTTTTGTGGCTAAGTCCCAGTGGTATAGAGTTCGTATTGTCATGTGGCACAGTGAGTTCTCTTGCTGCATCTTACTAAAGCACTTCCTTTATTACCTACCCCAGCTCCCTTGGTGTCCATTTCAACCGATTTTGTTCTCATCTTACCATGCCCTCTACCCAGAATAACTCAGCTGATATCTGCCGAAAGACCAGTATCTCTTGCATCTGTGTCATCCTTGAGAGGCCACTCTAGCACTGGCATTCCATAGCTGCCCTGCTTGTTAATGGCCAGAACCTAAACATGTCCAATAATGGGAAAATGGCACATGATTCATCAACAGGGTCCTGGTGGGCAGGGTGGTGCAAAGGAGAGGAATCGTCTCCCTGGAGCACCAGCAGCAATCACCTTTTATTTACAAATGTTTAGCCCTTGACTGCCTGTCACTTAGTCAGGCATTCCACCATCTCAATATCCCTGACATTCATCCTTTTGTATCAGCTGGGTCTCCCTGATTGGACCAGATTAACAGCCCCAATCAGGAAAGTCATACTCTATGATGTCCAGCTGGCTGACCTTGATACAATCACAATGTAGGCCATGTCACTGGACCCTGGCAGCCTGGTCTGAGGTCACCTCTGATGTAGCTACCCAGATCAGTGCTGTCTCCAGGGTACAGAGGAACGGCCTGCAGTGTCAAAAGAAGTTCAGTGGCTTTTTCTGTTGTGCCACACTCTTCTCTCTGTCACACACACTCACTCTATCTCCACTGCTGCACCTAACTCCCACCAAGGTCCATGCTCCACTACTCTCACTACTGCCTGCAATATCTTCCCCCACCCACTCCAACCCCAACCACCCCCCACCTCAGACACCCACACAAATAACCCTGCATGGCCTCTCCACTGTCCCCTCATTCCCTCGGAATGTTTCACCACCTTTTGCCCATCTGCACCAGCACTAACAGCCATGCCACTCACTTTCATCTCACTCCCTCCCTCCCTTTCTTTCATTACAGGAGACAATGGTGCCTAATAGGGAAGGGAGAGCCCGTGCTGGTGGAATGGAAGTGCTTGACATTAGGCACCTCACCCCATATGAAGACAGCATCCTGGCTCTCTCAGGAGAAGACCGGATTGCTCCAGTGGGGATGCTGAGATATCCATTTCCCACCAACTGAGGGAGTACCATTCCTCATTTTCCTGCATCTCTCACATTAATCCCACTGTCAGTGCCATTCACTGCACACTATCCTAACCACCGACCACAGCACCTTCTCTCTCCTGTGTCTTGCAGATACGACCAGCATCTCTACCAGCCCTGTAGAGAAATGCCCAGCTCCCCCTACACCTCCTCAATCTCTGAGGACAAGAATACTTAAGTCTCCAAGGAGGCAACAGCAGAGCTGTGCCCCACATCTCTTCGTCCCGCACCAGCTCAGGTATTGTCACCATGCTGTAATGTCAGGCTTAAAACGTTTTGGTTCACAGTCTGGTGGGCACCTCACTGTGACAGTTCCACAGCTGGCAGAGGGAGAAACGCCCTGGGCCACCGGCACTCAGAGGTGTGCTGGAGACCAGGCTCCTGCTCAGCCCTAGGCAGGAGCGGGCCCTGTGGTGTGGGAAACCAAGAGTTTCTTCATCAGTCTCAGGGTTAGTTTCAGCTTTCCAGCATCTGCAAATTGTCAGTGTCTGGCTATCAACAACTAATAATTCTCCATAATTGGCAACTCGCCACTGCCTAGGGAAATTTGCCACTTCACTTGTGAAAAGCAGAAACAATGGAAAGAGTTGCTCCTAACATTGAAATGGGCCTTGCTGGATTTTTTGCCTGATTGTGTCACATATCTGACCATTGCCCAGAGAGCTCAGAATGCTGTGAGATTCCACCCTACATCACTAGCTTTGAGTGTAGGAGTTGGGACGTCATGTTGAAGTTGTGCAGGACATTGGTAAGGCCTCTTCTGGAGTACTGTATGCAGTTTTGTTCACCTTGTTATAGGAAGCATATTATTAAGCTGGCGAGGGCTCAGGAAAGATTTACTAGGATGTTGCTGGGAATGGAGGCTTTGAGTTATAAGGAGAGGCTGGATAGGCTGGGACATTTTTTCACTGGAGTGCAGGAGGTTGGAGGGTGACCTTACAGAGATTTATGAAATCACGAGGGATATAGATAGGGTGAATGGCAGTTGTCTGTTCCTTAAGGTGGAGGATTTCAAGACATGGGGCATATTTTTACAGTCAGAGGAGAGAAATTTACAAAGGACATGAGGGGCAACTTTTTTACAGAGAGAGTGTGGAATGAACTGCCACAGAAAGTAGTGGATGCTTGTACAGTTACAACGTTTAAAAGACATTTGGATAAGTACATGAACAAGAAATGTTTGGAAGGGTATAGACCAAGCGCAGGCAGGTGGGTCTAGTTTAGTTTGGGATTATGGTCAGCATGGATTGGTAGGACCGAAGGGTCTGTACGACTGTACGACTCCAACACTAATAATTCTGTTCAGGAATCAGGAGAAACAGTTTCATTTGGAGAATGACTCGAATGTGGAATCAATGGCCAGAGGGGGTAGTTGAGGTGAACAGGATAATGTTCATTTAGAGTGAAGCTAGATAGGTACATGAGAGAGAAAGGAACAGAAAAATTTGCTTATATGGACTGATAAGGGTGGTTGAGTAGGGGCAGAATCATCAGACAATTGGAGCAAATAGTCTGTTTCTACCCTTTTAAAGAAAACATGAACCAAGTTAACAGTCCCTTGTGGGGCACTATATGATCAATGGAAACTGACAAAGCTAGAATGAAAACTTACCAAAATCAAACTAAAATAACATGATCTGGGGTGGCTATTGTGCTGGTGGACACTGTAGTCTCCCTTTCAATGGAAACCCGGGTGTGGGATGTAACTGTGAAAGAGGGGCAGGCAGCCTGGTACTATGACCCCCTTCACGGCCCACAGCCTCGACTTTTTAATGGCCACTTCGAAAAGCCAGGAACAGACCCAGAGGGAAAGTCTCCTACCTGCCTGTCATGGCAATGGAGTGCTATATGGTTAGAGAAGACAATTCAAATGTAGCCTACTTTTCACAATAAATCTTTGTTCACAGTTACTAAGAGCACCAGACGAAATTACTTCATCCAAACTCACTAGGCAGAAGTCCCATTACGCTGGATAGAGTAGTTGCCAATTCTGATTGGACATAATCCTGTAGATTTCATCACATGACCTTCTGCCTCTAACTGGCCCACTCTCTCTCCATTCCATCTCCATTGGATGACCAACCTCCCCATAATCAGAGGGCCACAGCACTCAGATGCATTGAAACTGTTATGGTTGATAAATACATTTTAGCACTCTGTTTATTTGTTCCAAACATTTCAAATATAGAGAGAAAAAAATGAAAACAAAGGCTGTTTGACTAACTGTCCAGGACCATCCAATTGGATAACAAGTTTATTCATATTCTATGAACTTTCTCTACCGTTTCTTGCAACAGTCTACTTCAACACTTGGAAACTACAGGGCAAACCTGAAGAATTGACAACTCTGTTATTGTCTTTATAGGCTATTCTGGCTGGGTCAGCATTTATTGCCCATCCTTCATCACTCTTGAGATGGTGGTGGTTCCTTCTTGAACTGCTGTAGTCCATGTGCTACAGGCAGACCCACAATGCCATTAGGGAGAGTTTCAGGGTCTTGACCCGGTGACACTAGAGGAACACAGATACATTTCAAAGTCAGGATGGTGAGTATCTTGGAGGGGAACAGGAAAATGGTGGTAATCCCGTTTATCTGTTGCCCTTATCCATTTAATGGTCACGGTCATTGGTTTGTAAGTGATCTCTACAAAGCCTTGGTGAATTTCTGCAGTGCATCTTGTAGATGGTACACACTGCTTCTACTGAGTGAATGTTTGTGGATGTGGTGCCATTCAAGTGGGCTGCTTTGTCCTGGATGGTGTCAAGCTTCTTGAGTGCTGTTGGAACTACACTGATCCAGGGAAGTGGGGAATATCCCATCTCAAACCTGACTTTTTCTTTGTGGATGGTGGACAGGCTTCAGGGAGTCAGGAGGTGAGTTACTTGTTGCAAGAATCCCAGCCTCTGAACTGCTCTTGTTGCCACAACATTTATATGACAATCCAGTTCAGTTTCTGGTCAATGTTAACCTTCAGGATGTTGACTGTGGGGGATTCAGGAATGGTAATGCCATTGAAAGTCATGTTTAGATTCTGTCCTGTTGGAGATGGTCAGTCATTTATACTTGAAAAGCACAATTATTACTTGTCAGTCTTGGATATTGCCCAGGTCCCCTGTAACATTCGGTCATGGAAGGCTTCAGTATCTGAGGAGTCATGAATAGAACCCTATCCACACATTGCCTATACTATTCTCCATTGGTTTCAATGGTGAGTTAAAATAGAATGGGAGTAAGACCATGAGTGCGTCTGTTCCAGCATGGGTTTGATGGGCTGACTGGTATTCTTCTGTTCTGTGATGACTCTATGACTCTATGACACTATGAGCTTTCCAGTGGGAGAATGATGTTAGAATTACTCTCAGTATGTAACTTCCCTGTATAGTCATTTAACTCTTCTTAATACACAGAATATAGGATTAATTACACTGCCAGTGTCTCAAAATTTGTTACAAGAGTCAATGGGAAATACTGAAGTTGGTTTTTCATGAGTCACACCATCTATCCATTTCACAGGGTGTTTCTGTTACCTCTCAATTCATACACTTCCTCCCACCTGTCTCTTGCTACCCTGCTCCAAAGGCTTAATTCTCATCAGAAATGTACATTAGACAGGGCATTCCTGGGTATCTTTAAATTCCAAGACATTTCAAAATCGGGGAAGTACAAGGGACCAGAACCAGAGGAGCCCAAAAATTTTGGAGAGCTGGAGGTAGTAACAAAGAAAGGGAGGGTTAAGATCATGAAGGAAATTGATAAAAGGAGGACTTTAAACTTGGGGTTTTGTTAGAGAAGGAGGCAATAAAGATCAGTGAGCACAATGAGGGGTAGTGATGGGTCTTCAATCTAACACTCACCATACTTTCATTGGATTGAAAAAATTCTCAAATATAATTTGTAAATTTGTTCAACTTTACATTTACCTGATAAAGGTTAACTCTATATCTTCACAAACATATGTGGTGATTAAAATGTAGATTTTGCATAACTTTTTGCCATAATCTACTGAAGATCTTCGCATTTAGGCATAAGGGAGGTGGTGGCATAGTGGTAATATCTTTGAGCAAGTAATTTAGAGCCACAGGCTAATGTTTTGGCTACATGGATTCAAATCCCACTGGGGCAGATGATGAAATTTAAATTCAGCACAAAGTCTGAAATTACAAAGCTAATTTAACCACATAACCATCATTGTCACTGCCAACCTGGTTCATTAATATGCCATTTAGGAAAGGATATCTTCAATCCTCATGTCTGATGCAACTCATTCTTAACTGCCCTCTGGGCAATTAGGGATAGGCAATAAATGCTGACCTAGCCAGCAATGCTCATTTCCCTTGACAAACCATTTTTTTTCAAAATCCTCCTTTTCTGATTAAACTGAAACATCATAAGAGATAACTCTACTGACCAAAGGTGTTGCAGATATTCTTACTCTAGAACGTAGCTGGTCCCATCACCTTTCAAACCAGATTTTGATATTAATTTTTTTTCCTTTATTCATTAACAGGATGAGGGCGTGCTGGCTAGGTAGCATTTATTGCCCATCCCTAATTACCCAGAGGGCAGTTATGAGTCAACCACATTGCTGTGTGTCTGGAGTCACATGTAGGCCAGACCTGGTAAGGATGGCAGTTTCCTTCCCTAAAGGAGATTGGTGAACCAGATGAGTTTTCATAAGAACATAAGAGCTAGGAGCAGGAGTAGGCTGCCTGGCCCTTCGAGCCTGCTCCGCCATTCAATAAGATCATGGCTGATCTTTTCGTGGACTCAGATCCACTTCCCCGCGTTCTCACTGCGTTCCCAACAATGGATTAATGGTCATCATTTGATTCTTAATTCCAGATATTTATTGAATTCAAATTCCACCGTCTGCCGTGGTGGGATTTGAACCCAGGTCCCCAGAACATTATTGGGATCTCTGGATTAATATTCCAGCAATAATACCGAGGCCATTGCCTCCCCAGCATAACAGCTTTAATCCCGAGGACTGTGAGCTTGCTGCCCACAATCCCACTCAAATGTCCTTAGGCAGAATTATACTGCCTCTCCCTGGATCAAAATCGGTCTTGAATTGGGCGTTTAAACTTGAACGTGGGTGTTACTGTCAAGTTCAGACTGCTTAATAGACACATTGACCTGTAATATAAATACAAGCAGGAATCTTCAAACCAAAGTGAAGTGAATTGCTTTTTTTCATTCCCAAGTGGAATATACTTATGCATCTCTCACTGTATTGAACATCTGTACAACATTAGGTGCTACATGTAAGCTCATCTTGTGTCAATCAATGGATTCTTCTGGTTATATAGTGCCACAGTGAGTTCCAGCGAAGATAGAATCTGCATTTGGAATTATTTCATATCTAGTAATTAGTGTCATCTAAATCAAAACTTACCTATAAATAATGAATATGAATCTACACAAGATATCTTATTGAAAAAAAAGGTTGAATTACCCAGCCACTTCTGTCACTATTTTGTAGATGACATTTTTTTTGCTACAAATCATTTTTTGATGCTTGAATTATTAATTTAGTTTCTGAAGTTCTTTTCCAGCCAATAACTATTCCAAATCATAATTTTGAATGATATTTTAATATTAATTTAATCTTTATTTTCAAGTGAGTGAGAAAAATTGATCATGAATTACATTCTAAATTGGTTTTCCCGTTGACCAAATTTAACATATGTGTATACAGAGGCTAAAATTTAAGCACTTTATATTTAAGCTAAATAGCAATGCTCCAGCTTTCAATATCCCTTAAAAATACATTGCCAATACATGTAAGGTCTAAATGATATTCAACCCGAAGAAATTAAAAAAGATGGAACCAATTAAGTTTGAGTGACCTGTTACAACGTAAGCTCCTTACCAGGTCAGAATTCAATGTATTGTTTTGCATTTTAAAGCTCCAAGTTTCACTTAAAAATCTATAAATGTGAGTTTGTATGACCAGAACCTTTGAGCAACATGCTGTGAATGATGCCTGCCTGCTATCACTTATAAGCTCAGTTTTCATCCTGAAGTGGAGACTTGCATCCTGCAAACAGCACGGTGGCTCAGTGGTTAGCACTGCTGCTGCATGGAGTTTGCACATTCTTCCCGTGTCTGCGTGGGTTTGCTACGGTTTCCTCCCACAGTCCAAAGATGTGAAGGCTAGGTTGGTTGGCCATGCTAAATTGCCTGTAGTGTTCAGGGATATAGAGGTTAGGTGGGTTATAGGGGGATGGCTTGGTGTGGACTTGTTAGGCCAAAAGGCCTATTTCCACATTGTCAGGATTCTATGACATCCATAAGGTCTCTTCTTTTCCTTCCCTGTTGGAAGGAGGATAATCCTACTTTCCCTGGAGACAGGTTTGGAGGTGAGTGTACCGTCTATTTCTTGGTTTAGCTCAGTGGCCTTGCAAAGGCAGTGTGATACCAAGCAGTGTGGGTTCAGTTCCTGCTACCAGCTGAGGTTACCATTAAGAACTCTCCTTCTCACACCTCTCTCCTTGCCTGAGGTGTAGTGGCCCTCAGAATAAATCACCATCAGTCGTCTCTCTCTAATGAGAGGACAGCCTTATGGTCTGGTAAGACTACGGCAACTTAATTTCTTGTTACTGACTGCCCCGCGCAGGTCTGCCAGCATGGTCCTGCCCCCATGCTGCTTCTCAGGGAGCTGAGTTCCCACAGGTATCCATTACTCAGTTGCAAGAGGCCAGTTTCACCAATCACAGGGCATGCTTGGCACCTCATCCCTTACCTCCCCTGAGAGTAGATGAAATCCATAAAGGGGATGGTGGGGTACTCCTAGTGGCAGGCTGAGGTAGGGGGGATAGCAGAGCTGGGTCCTGCAATGCAGCCGGGCATGGATCTGTTGTGGTATGAGAGGCACCAATGTAGTTATAATCCATCCTGTGCAAGGGCAAACACGGGTGCAAGCATTATGGGCCAAATGGCCTTCTGTACCATTCTGTGATTGTGGGTTCACCCTTCTCCTTAATGGCATAACAGTTGTGTCCACAGTATATTTAGCATCATTTATAAATCTTCGGAGGGCACTTTGCAACAGCAGCTGCACCCACCTCTTCCAGCAACAGTGCCAGAGTCTCGGAGCCTGGACTTCTCCCTTTGACTGTAGGGTTCTGGTTTGCATTCAATTATTTCTGATTTTTAAGTTGTTTGAATCACCCCCAGATCCCTGGTTCTAGACAGTGGAATTATTTACAGAATGCGAAATGAAGAAGGCAGCAGACAGGTGTTTCAGGGCAAAAGAATCTCTGTGTTTATTTACAATACAAAATATAACACAGTAAATACAGGTAAGTGCAATAAACAGAGAAATTGACACAATCAACTATACAGAGGACAGTAACACTATTAAATACAGTATGAGTGAGATTAAACACTCTTAAAATCTAAAAACAACGGTTTTAATTACAAAATCTTTAATCAGGCTTCCTATCCTTGAGGTCCTAATGCAGTGTCACCACCCATCTTCCCCTCCCTGTTAGCTCGGTTGGAACTTTGAGTTTCAGCTCACCACTGAGGAAAACGTGGTTTTGAAATATGCCTGGCCATTCCCGCTTGCCGTACCCGGAGCATGGATGAAGACTTCAGACTGCGTAGGCTTTTCAGTTTGGGTTGAGTCTGCAGATGCGGTAAGGTGCGTCTTGGATCTATCATGTAAATACCTGGCTTTATTTACTTTCTGCTGGATTTGCGGGCCCAATTTTTTTCAAGATATGTCAGAGGCCTTGCGGTGTCGGTCAGGTCAGCTGGTTTTTGGAGTTTGTCGGTTTTGGATCTGCTGGTTGTTGGTTCCCCTGGTTCAGAGCAGGCCTGTGTCTGGAAGCTCTTGTCCAGAAGCTCTCGGATACTCTCAGACTGTTCTTAGGATTGCTCTTGGAAATAGTTGCTGGAATTAGCTGTTGAAATTTCTCCTCTTGGAATTTCCCTTTGAAGATAGCTGCTGGAGTTGCTGGTTGGATCATGCTGTCAGGCTAGGTCGAGGCCTGCAATTACAACTGATTGTGGTTCCCTTATCTTTGTGTCAAATCTATGCTTTCCATTGTGTTTCTGGTTTTTCTTCTAAAGTCAGTTGGTTTCCCGATTGTTAAGAGTATGCATGCATGGATTTTGATTGAAGTTAAATATCTGGTATCTCTGTAGGCCCCACACTATCTGTGCTGGGTAGGCCGAGGTGTAAAAGCTGTCTTGGGCTAGAGCCTTGTTAGTGTTGGTTGATTGTTTTTGAGAGTGGAGGTATAAATTGGCATTCCAGGCTAAACAATAGTCCCAGATGGAAATCTCCAATCTGCTGGCTCTGTTGTGTATTTGTTACAGCCTTAGTCCTGGATCTTGTCCAGTATTTTAGATGTCAGGGATTTTTGCTCGATCCTACAGACCCTCTGATTGAAGTTACTACCACTGCCCTTCATTAACCAGGACACCACGAGGCAGAGTTGACTATGTTCTAGAAAATCTCCTCACTGTGCCATCATGACCACTTTTAGGTTATCATCCATGGAAATACACCGGGTGTCATGATCCAGAATCTTCTGGAACCAAAATTCATGCCAATATGCTCCTTCCAGATATAAACCAGCATCACATTATTAGGAAATTGTATCAAGAAATCACAAGTTAAAATGCCGTGTGTGGTGGGGTTAGTGGGGAGCGTCTTCCTTTTTCAAGGGCCGTAAATTCCCCCCCTCGGTGATCAAAAATGTCCTCAACCGCATTTCTTGCATTTCCCGCACCTCTGCCCTCCCACCCCTCCCCCAAACAAAGATAAAGACAGAATCCCCCTTGTCCTCACATATCACTCCACTAAGTTCTGTATCCAATGTATCATTCTCCACCACTTCCGCCACCTACAATCTGACCCTACAACCAAAGAGATATTTCCCTACCCAGCTGTATCTGCCTTTCGTAGGGACCGCTCTCTCCATTACTCCCTTGTCCGCTCCACACTCCCCACTAGCCCCACCACCCCCGGCACCTTCCCCTGCAACCGCAGGAAATGCTACACTGCCCCTACACCTCCCCCCTCACCTCCATTCAAGGCACAAAACAAACCTTCCATGTCAGACAGGGATTCACATGCACATCCGTCAACTTGGTCTACTGTATCCGTTGCTCCCGATGTGGCCTCTTTTACATTGGTGAGACCAAGCAGAGGCTCGGAGAGCATTTTGTAGAGCACCTACGCTCTGTACACGACAAACAACACCTTCCGGTCGCCAACCATTTTAACTCTCTCTCCCACTCCCTGGGTGACATGTCCATCCTGGGTCTCCTCAAGTGCGACAATGACACTACACACAAAATGGAGGAGCAGCACCTCATATTCTGCCTCAGGAGCCTACAGCCCGATGGCCTAAACGTGGAATTCATCAGTTTTAAAACCTCCTCTCTCCGGCCTCATCCCATGTCCAACCCTCCCTCTCATCCCTGCCTCCTTGACCTGACACTACCTGTCCATCCTCTCTCGCCCCTATCCGCCCCACCCATCCCACTGCCTAATCCCTACCTGCACTCACCTATCACCATCCCACCTACCTTCCCCAGCCCCACCAATCGTCTCTCTATTTATTTCTGAGCTCCCTTCCCGTTCCCCATTTCTGAAGAAGGGTCCTGACCCAAAATGTCAGCTTTCCTGCTTCTCTGATGCTTCCTGGCCTGCTGTGTTCCTCCAGCTCCACACTGTATTATCTCTAACTCCAGCATCTGCAGTTCTTGCTATTTCTGATATAAAACAGGATGTTTCTGGTCATTGAAGTTAATCATTGCAACACCAGGACATCATTGCAGATGGTCTTGACCACATCATCATTGACACTCTCCATCTCATCTGATTTACAGATACCCTTCTGTCTGTTATAAGGTCAAGAATGGGACTGTGCACCGACTATTTCAAAGTATTTAGTTCCATTCAACATTCCTCGGAAAATAATACAATGCACACCACCTTTTTGTGGAACCTGAATAATATTCAGTCTTGTGCTGACAAGTGGCAGGTAATATTCACTCCACATGAGTGCCAAGCCCATTATCATCATCAGTACCCTATCTGGACAAGCCATATCAACACAAGTGCAACAGGATGAAGAAAACATCAATAGATTCTGCACCATTGGGTTGCCCGTAGTGTAACGGAGTGCTCAGCATGCACTGGGATGGATGTAATTGCCTCATTGTTGAAGCAGCCTTATACTTGCTAGATCAGGTCAATCTGTTTGATCTGAATGCCCTCTCCCTGGGTCACTTGCTCATTGTGGCTACACAACCAACAGGATGCACTGTGGTATCTTATCAAGTTACTCCAACAACACATTGTTGCCACTAGGTCTTGACAACCACAGCACCAACATGATGACAGCAGCTCCAGCTGTTAAATTGCCCTCCAAAATATACATTACCTTGACTTGAACATAGGTCATCAGTCATCCATTGTCACTGGACCAGGAACACTCTCCTTCATCCTTCACTGCAAAGACCATAATGAAATGGGAAGAAAGCCCACCTCCACATTCTCAAAGGCAATTGGAGATGGGTAAGAAATCTTGGCCTTGCCAGGAGTACTCACATTCCATGAGCAAATTATAAAAAAGGAAAAAAAAATCACTTATCATTCCCTACACTGTGCAAAATCTCTCGGTTAACGAAGAAAAGTATTTGTGTGAGAGAAATGATGAGGCCTCTTTACTTCAATGCAATAAGATCTAATCTATCAGACTGGGAAATCATTAAACTTTTGTTTCCAGGAAAAAGCCTCTCAGAATAAATTGTAATTATTCTAAGGATCAGAGAGTTTTTCAGATAATCCCATCATTTTCAATTAAATCTATTTGTGATACTTAATATAATCCAGCTGTAATAAGTAAAGGTTTCATCGGTTTAAAATTGGGGAATTTCAGGTCAACAAACAGGCCAATGTTTACTTAGCAAAAAACTTTTAATGAATTGCACTAATTTTTTGTGTGCTTCGTGTCTGTGCTTCGATCTCCCTAAACAGATGCTGATCTTGGATGCTTTTTCTAATTCATTTTGAGTTGAAAGATCAATACGTGAACTTGTGTTGAGTAGATCATAGAATCCCTACTGTGTGGAAACAGGCCCTTTGGTCCAACAAGTCCACACTGACCCTTGGACCATCCCACCCAGATCCATCCCCATCCCCCTATAACCCACACACCCCTGAACACTACGGGGCAATTTAGCACGGCCAATCCACCTAGCCTGCGCATCTTTGGACTGTGGGAGGAAACCGGAGCACCCGGAGGAAATCCACGCAGACACAGGGAGAATGTGCAAACTCCACACAGACAGTCGCCCGAGGGTGGAATCAAAGCCGGGTCCCTGGTGCTGTGAGGCTGCAGTGCTAACCACTGAGCCACCATGCTGCCCCAATAAGAGTACTAATACAGTAACTCAAAACATAAAATGCAGTGTACTCTTGTTTGATACATCATCACTGACACCATTCTAAGCCTTCAAAAAAAGAATCGAATCAATTCAATACAGCTGCAAACACATATGCTGCTACACAGTAAACCAGATGTGCATGAGGGTGGGTCTCAGCTTCACTGCCCTTGTGTTAAAAGCTGTAAACTCACATACTGACTCCATTTAACTTCTTCTACAGCAAATATTCTGGGTAAATATGTTGCTGGATGTGGGCAACTTAACCTTAATGTGCTGCTGTTGTGGCCAAAGTCTTAATTGTTTCAAATGAGTTAATATCAGAGAAAGCAACTGCAAAGTGAAGTGTCTGCTACTGTTGTCTCAGAAGGTAATTTGGAGGAGTAGACACCAACTCAAGCAAGCCCAGTCAACCATATGAATGGTCATGAGTCTGTGTTTGGTTTACTGAGGCGCAAAATGTCAAGATTTCACCTCACAGCAGATTTTATAATTTGGCACTCCCATCATTTTCTGATGGATGGGCCTCCTTCTGTCCAAAGATATGCAGGCTGGGTGGTTTGGCCATGTTAAATTGTCAGTAGTGTCCAAGGATGTGCATGTTAGGTGGCTTAGTTGTGGTGGATGCAAGGTTAGAGAGATATAGGGTAGGGGGCTGAGTGTGGAAGGGATGTTCTTTGGAGGGTTAATGTGGACTCAATGAACAGAATGGTCTCTTTCTGCACTGTAGGGATTCTATGATTCTGTGCAGCCTCGAATTTGAAATGAGCCAGAAGTGTAAAATTGGAGTTCAGCGGGGGGCTGCTTTCCTGTGGTAATTGTAACCGCAGCTCTGGTGTTTGGGTTGAAGTCATGAACAGAGATTGAAATGTAGCCTCCTGAGGCATAATTGCAATGATAGATTCTGGAAGGACATGCTAAATAAATTCACCCTCCTGGCAAAAGTATCTGCAACAAAAATCTTGCAGCCACTTGCTGTCCCCTTTTCTATTCTTCCTTCGTGCCCCCTTTCCCTGGTTGTGGTGGACTTGTCATAATTCAAATATGTCCAAGCTCTACATGGCTACATCAGCCTTATATATTCTTGTTTTTATTTATTCTTTCACAGGAGGCATGGCCAACCTATACAAGATCATCTTCTGAAGGGTGGTCTCTGACATAATGAATTCTGGGTGCTGCCACCTATCCTCCTTCCTGAATCCAAAATCTGTCTCATTGTCAGTGTTGGAAGATAGAACACTGGGAGTCTTAACAAGAAGAAATACTTGTCTTACATAACAAAAGGCAATTTACTGCATGGTAGCAGTGGGTACAAGTTACATTCACCAGTCCAGCATAATTACTTAAGACTGACAAGAAACCAAGTGTGTCACTTCTGTCTTCATTAGAAGCTTTTCTAGACTATCTGATTTTCCACTTGAAATGGAGTGAAATTATCAGATTGAGTGGATGTTAATACAATTTCAACATTAGCGATTTCAGAACCATGACGTTGCACATCATCTCCCTTCAGGCTTTTCCTCCACAGTTAACATCTTGACATTCATTTATACAAGTTCCTTTACTTTTACAACAACTCCATCTTCCCCCAAGTTTCTGACTTCACAACTTGGAGCCTGCACAATTCTTCCAGAGCGCATTCCCTCCAGACTTGGAACATTGGTAGGTCATTAGCTCAAGGGCTGATGACCTTGATTGTGATTTTGACCTTGATCGCTCTGTGACTCATTTCTCTGTTGGAGGATCTTTTATCTCTTGGATGTCCTGTATGGAAGATGTCATTCCTAGTAAACACATCAGTTGGTCCATTAGCTTACCTGGAAAACCCTTAATCTCCTGAATTTCCTTTGCAAAGGAATTCCACTGATCTAAACTAGGCAGTTGTCTGATAACATCATCTGGGGAACCTTTACATTTTGATCATCTGAACATAAAGGACTGTTCCGGAGAGGAGATAACTAGTCTTGTCCAGGGTTATTACAGGCTTCGGTGATTGTTATTAGTATTAATAAATTGCTGCTAAAATAGTAATATGTACTTACTCTCACAAGAGAACATCACGTATTTCTGATGTACTGGTTATTAAATACTATGTAATAAACCAATTTCCTCTTCATGAAGATTGAACCTATCTTCATTGTTTTGCTGCATTGTCAAGCTGCCGTACTTTTGGCCTTGAAGTTAATTCAAAGTTTTCTTTGTGTGATTGTGGACCATAACGAGAAGTTCTCCAGGAACCTTCTTTGCAAAGAAAATTCATGAAGCAGCTCATTACTACCTTTCAAAGGCATTGAGGGACAACCAGCTTGACAATGGATACTCGCATTCCATGAATGAATGCACAGGTCAACTCACGTTTCAATAACAGTGGTGAAAAGTGAGAATCACACTGTCCAGATCATATCTTGTCATGGATCCTACTTCTAAACCATCACACTGGCTTGATGCTGCCAAGATTTAAACATCAATGCATTTGACCATGTGCAGTTCCTTCTCTGTAATATGATTGATTACACTGTGTGCTTGGAACATGAGCAACACTCATTTATTGTCCAGTTTTGGCTGGACTGAAGGCATATTGAGTCAACCCCATAATGGAGTTTAGGGGATCAGATTTTACTGGCATGCTCCTTTCCCTCAAGAAGGATGGTAACATAGTGTTAATGTCAGTGTGTTAATTCTTCAGAAACAAGTTCAAGTCCCACCATGTCAGTTGGGGGAATTTAAATTCAATTAATAAATCTGGAATGCAATGCTAATCTCCTTAATAATTATTATAAAATCTTAGGTTTTTAACAAGAATCCAAACTGATTCACTAATTCCTGTCAGGAGAGAAAAGCTGGCATCTGTTCCAGGCTAACTGGCTCATGACTCCAAATCCACTGTGGGTCTCGCAACGCATTCAGTTAAACAGATCCCCAGATTAATGCACTTTGGAGGCATGTACACCAAATCAATAGCATCAGATGGCTCCCTCCAACCTTTGCAAGGGCAACTGGGGATAGGCACAAAAATGCTGGCCTTGTCAGTAATGCTGACATCCCGAGAATGAAGAAAAGGTCGACAAGGTAACTGGTTGGACTTTTGCAACAATGTGACAGCTGCTGTGTTTTTTTTTGAGTGGATCTAACCACAAATTACAAGATATGTACTCAATTAAAT
>NC_063364.1:8623391-8634454 GCF_021869965.1 Rhincodon typus | reverse complement strand
GAAAGGCCGATTGTGAGAGGGATGCAAATAGTTTACAGCGAGATATTGAGAGGATACGTAAGCAGGCAAAAACTTGGCAAATGGATCATAGCGTGGGAAAATGCAGAATTGCTCATTTTGGAAGGGAGAACATAAGAATATTATTTAAATGGGGAAAAATTGCAGAAGGCTGCAACCTAAAAGGAACTTGGGGATATTATCTACAAAACACAGAAGGCTAACACACAGAATGTAGCAGGTAATCAGGAAGATTGATGGAATGTTGAGACCCTTCTTCAGAAATGGACTGTAATCTACATTCAGGCCATCCCCGTTGGACCCTGACCATGACAACAGCTACATGCAGAACATTCAGATCCTCCAAAAATGGTTTTCTCTGCGGGAAGAAGAGTCCAGACCCGAAACGTCAGCTTTCCTGCTCCTCTGATGCTGCCTGGCCTGCTGTGTTTATCCAGCTCTACACCTTGTTATCTCTTAACAATTACCAACTCCTTTTTACTCTTCCCATAATGTCTTATCTATTCCCAATGCATTAACTAAGTGTAGAACATTGTCCAATTGTTTTTGGAATTGCACTGTTTAGAAGAAATGACATCTAAAGTATATCGTATCATATTTTCATTGACCTTTTGGCATGTCACTTCTAAGTTGCTAAGTAATTTAGTCAGGCAGCATCTTCCCCCCTTTTCTCAGTACTGTTTACTAGGTTACAGTGTTTTGAAAAGTTACGTCAAGTACATTATGAACTTTTAGTCAGTACTTTTCAAACTGGACACAAAAATGTTACTAAGCATGTGACCATTGGTATTTGAACTATAAACAAGTCTTCAGCAAATACATAATCAATTATGGGCATTGCCTGCCTACCAGAGAATTCACACAATTCTTTGCTTAAAGATGGGACAACACAGGAATATTAAGTTCCAGATTTCCTGTTCCCTAGTTTCACACTCAACAAAAAGGAAGGTCAAAACACAATTTGTGGCAGATGGAGGGGAATGACCACTGTCACCTTGCCATTTGTATCAAAATAGTTTTCCTCCTTCAAACCGGACTGGGTAGACTGGGTGTTAACCCATAAAACAGGGTGTGAAATTAACATAAACACCAACCCCTCTTTGGAAAAGGACTCGAACTTTGGAATGTCACATAGTGAGAGAGCTGTATTTTTATTTGCTCTTTAAAAATCAGCTAAAAGCTGGTTGTGATTAGTTCCCTCAAAGCCATCAGGAAAATGATTTTGGCCAATGCGCAAGGTTGCAAGGTGTCATGTAACTACAGTATGTAACCTGTCCTACTCAAAGTTTATCTGAGAGCTAACCTCCTAGTAATCCGACTGCAAGAATTTACTCAACTTGCTGTACTCTCCACATCAATGTTGAGGCATCAGATCCGAACATGTGACAACAGGGCTGTTATCTCGGAAACCTAAATCAGAAACTAAGGATTGTAATTTGTAAAATTGCTTTGTTGATGTGTCCAGTCTTTCTTTGTGGGGGCTTTGCGAGTGAGATTCAGTGTGCGATGTTGCTTTTAATGTGGGGTAAATATGTGAGAATAATAACATTTGTTATATTTAAACTCACAAATGGTTGCTGCTGAATTTTTATTGAGATACACACTCAAAAGGATTAGGAAATGGCACATCTCAATCAGCACATTCTGATCAGGGGTAGTAAGAAAGCACATGCTGTCTAAGAAAACCAATACTAATCAATTAATTTCCTGATAGTCAAATACATTCTTCTTTACACAGTTTGTTACATATTTGTGCTCAGAGTATGGGTGCTGCTGACAAGGTTACATTTCCTGCCTACCATGAGTTTTTCTGAAAAGATTGAGGTGGTGTTGCTTGTTGGCATCTTCCATTATTTTACTGATGACTGGGAGGAAACAAGCAGCTGAGTAATTGACAACATTAGATTGGGCAATATTGTCGGATAGGTGCCAGTATCATACCTGTGCTGAAATGGTGTGGCTACGGTGGTTTCGGTCCAGTGCACAGATCTTTGGCATTACCTTATGATTAGTGAGTCTGGAATTCCATGTAAAAACCAAAAGAACTGCGGATGGAATTCCATGTGCCTGCTTCTTTGCTCTTTCTGAAACAAGGCCCCAGAACACCCTTTCTCCTGTCTAATAGTGTTTCTGCAGTGCACATTTGCTCCATCATAATGACTATTAATGCTACAAACCTTCTGTTGAGTCCATCTTGGAGCTCTCAGACTCGGTAGTTTTACCAGTAACTTTATTTGTTATGATGCAGTCAATACAGCACAAGGCTATTCTGCCCCTTGCATCTATGCCAGCTCTTTGTGCAGCAACCCAATCGGTCCCATGCCCTTGCTCGAATCCTGCGGCCTGTAAGTCTAAACTAGAGATTTCCCAACTTTCAGGAATTCATCCATACAGCAGCTTTTCAACTTTTACTCGGAGCATCGGAGGCTGAGGGGTGAGCTTAGAAGTTTACAAAATCATGAGGGGCATGGATAGGTTGAATAGTCAAAGTCTTTTCCCCAGGGTAGAGGAGTCCAAAACTAGAGGGCATAGGTTTAAGATGAGAGGGGAAAGGTTTAAAAAAGACTTGAGGCATATTTTTCATGCAGAGGGTGGTGCGTGTATGGAATGAGCTGCCAGAGGAAGTGGTGGAGGCTGGTACAATTACAACATTTAAAAGGCATCTGGATGGGTATATGAATAGGAAGGGCTTAGAGGGATATGGGCCAAATGCTGGCAAATAGGATTAGATTGATTTAAGATATCTGGTCAGCATGGACGAATTAGACCAAAGGGTCTGTTTCTGTGCTGTACATCTCTATGGCTCTACAAACCAATTCACTACCACGGACCGGTTGGTAAACAAGCTCACTAAACCTTAGAGTGCTTCAGCCTATTAGTAACAAAAATAAAGAAATTATTGATTTCATTTCCAACCAGAGGATGACCAGGGATCTTATACAGGCAGGGGAGAAAGATTTCATTGATTTGTAAATGAAGACCTCCGCACATAGAACACATATAGGTGAAAATTAGGCTTCTTAAACTCACAGCACCTAGTCTCACCTCCTTCGCTACGTTCTGCAGAAGATATAATTCATTGAACTAACGCTAAGTCATATTGGAAATCATTGGCATTGCAGCAGTGGGTATTTCAATATTGAGTTTTGTTTCCTCATGGGGGTTCTCTGATTGCACCACTGTCATTTAAACTTTCCTTTGAAGTTTACATGAAACACTGCATTCAAATCATCATCACTCACATCAGGATTTCACATTTGCTATGTCGTCAAATGAGGTCTTGGAAGATACTTATCGTTCAAAGGGTTCTCATTCTTTTACAATTCTATCAATAACTCAGCAGAATTCTTGCCAATTAAAACCGGAATCTAAGTCATGGGAACAGGAACCAATCAGGAGCTAAAAACCGAGTTGAATCGCATAGTTTTGTTGCATCAGTAAAATAAATGTCAGACCTCCGTCTGAGTTAAATAGCTGAGTTAAGATATGAGTAAACAATGAACAAACTAAAATGTCCTCCTCAATGCAGTTCTAGCAAACCTCGCACTGAGCATGTAGAAGTCTCTTCCCCTGACAGCAGTGATAGTTACCTCAGACTCTTGTAGTGCAGTGTTAGTGTCTCTACTGCTGGTCTACAAGGTCTGGGTTCAAGTCCCACATGCCCTGACATGTGTAATAACATGCCTAAACAAGTTGATTTTAAAAATGTAGGGTCATGGACTACTTTTTATGGCAGAGGTAGATAGATTCCCAACTAAGAGAGTCAAAGGACATCTGGGGTTACACTGGAACATGGAGCTGATGCTTCAGTCAAATAGCCATGATCTTATTGAATGGCGGAACAGACCCAAGGGGCTGAATGGCCCATTCCCCCGCTTTGTTCATATGACCTATTCCCCCCCACTTTGTTCATATGACCTATTCTACCCCCCTCTTCTTTGTTCATATGCACAAACTTCCAACTACAAGGGTAAGAATGATGTGAACCAAGGCCACAAACATGATTTCAATTTGCATTAACAGCAGATTCTATGGTGTGATCCATAAATTCTAATTTGGGAACTGAGTGGAATCTGTTCAATTGCATACTCTGGTATTGAATTTCTCAAGCTACTGCAATATATTATATGACGTGCATTTATATAGTGATATCCACACTGGAAATTACTGAATTTACAGTTACACCCATTACAACAGCCAACTAACCACCCAAATTATCAAAGACCTGTGAAACTCAGTGTAAATTAATGGGCCCAAAAAATCCACTGGTTAGTCATAGTTTCTGCTATTATTACAAAGAGGATGTTGTTATGTCCAAGTGGGTTGAGGCATTCCTAACAAGTGTACTCATAGCCAGAGAATGCAAGGGTACTGATTGGGCAACTGTGTTGTCAAGAGGACCCAATAGGAGGCTCTTAGAGTGTTTGTTTCTTAAATCTATCACAGTTGCAACAGTAACATATGGAATTGTGCTGCCCTCTACCATCTGCACAATGGTACAATGCCCAAAATCACCCCAGGCCAGATTTGACAAACGATGTGTCTTTGCATGTCATGGACATATAGTTTGAGAGGTGATGCAAGCCCAGAAAGTGTAGTAATCAACAGATTAAGTCTGCGAGAAATGACGTCTTTTAAGGATTTAAACATTGGAAGTGTAAAGTCAGCATTGAGCTCATAAGGGAAACAAATACATGAAGAAATGTCTTGTTTATTGAGAACTAAGCGGTAACTCAAATCTACATGAGAGGGACGGCTATCTGCAAACAATTCTATAGCCATCGTTGTAAGGGAAAAGGGACAAAAAGCTATCCAACCCAAAACATAATTTGTAAAAACAATAACGGTTAGCATTTCAAAAATATAACTAGCAGCCAATGAATGGGCGTGTGAAAAAATAAATAATTTTTTTGATATTAAAAGATAGGATTGGGAGGTAAACCTGGTCAATGTTTTATTGGGTCACTACAATTCAGAATGCATCTCAATTCAATATAAGTAATTGGTTGTTTATTTGCAAGGTTGTTTCAATGTCACCTTTAAAAAGTCTCATTATAAATTATGTATTTGCACATATCACCATACTTATTAGAGCTAACCTATACTGTAGTTACATTCAGAACTGAATTTGCCACGCTGACCAACCCTCCACCTTATTCAAGCTTTTATCTATGTCTTAACTCAAGGTCTCCCTCACAGATCAATAATCCTGCTGACCATTTATACAAATCCCTCATTCCTGCAATGCCTCCAAACTAAATTTCTAATTTTTATGTTTAATTCTTATGTTTAATTCTTATCCTGACCTCTCCTCTCCATATCCTTAACTTCCTCCACCTTAACAATCACAATCTCTGACCTTTGCCTTCCTTTGATATTGGCTGCTAGTGCAATCCCCTACCTGCCTCTATCTTTCTTTCTCCCCTCGATGGCAAACATCTATATAAGCCCCGCTCTCCAGTATTTATCCCTTGTACAAAAAAACACTAAAGGTAACAAAATGGGGTTAAACAGTGCCCGAATGGGGCCCTGCAATAAAATGAAAATTGAAAGCTAATGGAAACTACCCCTTATACCCTTTCAATTTTTCGCTTAATGGGCAGCACGGTGGCTCAGTGGTTAGCACCGCTGCCTCACAGCGCCAGGGACTCGGGTTTGATTCCAGCCTTGGGTGACTGTGTGGAGTTTGCACATTCTCTGTGTGTCTGCGTGGGTTTCCTCCAGGTGCTTCAGTTTCTTCCAACAGTCCAAAGATGTGCGGGTTAGTTATAACACAGTGTGGAGCTGGAGGAATACAGCAGGCCAGGAGTAGTAAAGTTGACATTTCGGGCCAGGACCCTTCTTCAGTCTTAGTTTTTCCTGAAGAAGGGTCCCGACCTGAAACGTCAACTTTCCAGCTCCTCTGATACTGCCTGGCCTGCTGTGTTCCTCCAGCTCCACACTGTGTTATCTCTGACTCCAGCATCAGCAGTACTTACTATCTCTGCAGGTTAGTTGGATTGGCCTGCTAAATTGCCCCATTGCATCCAGGGATGTGTCAACTAGGTGGATTAGCCGTGGGAAATGCAGGGTTATGGAGACACGGTAGGGGCATGGGTCTGGCTGGGAGGGTTGATTTGGACACAATGAGCTGAATGGCCTGCTTCCACATTGTAGTGATCCTGTGATTCTATAACCCTTCCCTCTCTCTCTTTCTTTAAGAAGTACTTTAAAACCAATCTGATTGGCCAATCTTTTAGTCACCCGTCCTAATACCATTTTCTTTGGCTCACCATCATTTTTATATGATTACACAACCAGGGCACATTTCACAAAGCTTTTTCTATGTTAATGGTGCTACATAAATGCAAGCCAATGCTGATGTTATGAGTATGGACTCCTGGGACAGATCTTCATCTGCTGCAAGTACATAATGAGAAACTGCGAGTAAGCTAACTTTTTTCAGTCTGAAATGAAAGGACAGAAGCTCCATCCATTGACTCCATCTGCCCATCCTGCTGCCTCAGGAAAGCAACCAACATAATCAAAGACTCCTCCCACCCTGGTTATACTCTCTTCCACCCTCTTCCGTTGAGCAGAAGATATAAAAGTTTGTACACACATACAAATAAATTCGAGAACAGTTACTTCCCTGCTGTTATTAGACTTCTGAATGGACCTCTCAAATTTTAAATTTAATGTTAATCTCACTCTGTGCACCTTCCCTGCAGCCATAACATTGTATTCCTTGCTCTGTTCTATTACCCTAATGCATTTTGTATGGTATGATCTCCCTGACTGCATGCAAAACAAAACTTTTCATTGTACCTAGGTACATGTGACAATAATAAATCAAATCAAATGAAATCAAATCCTGGGACCTGTCTGTGCTCTTTTTGACTGTGCCACCTGATGGATAAGATTTTGCACAAGGAAGGCCACACTTTGAAAACCAGTGAGACATTGGTGACTCTGTCTTCTGCGTTCTAGGACCTAAGGACAGGATGTCCTTCACGAAACCTTCCGTCACTCCACCCACCTCCCACAGAGACCCGCATAAGAGATTATTGTGCAAGATTAAAGTGCATGGGAATGAGGGTTGTGTGTTGAGATGGATAGAAAACTGGCTGACAAAGAAGAAACAAAGAGTAGGAATTAATGTGTCCTTTTCAAATTGGTAGGCAGTAATTAGTGGGGTGCCACAGAGATCAGTGATGGGACCCCAGCTATTCACAATATATATTAATGGTTTGGATGAGGGAACAAAATGTAATATCTCAAAGTTTGCAGATGATACCAAGTTGAGTGGGAGGGTGAACTGTGACGAGGATGCAGAGATCCTTCAGCATGATCTTGAGAGGTTGGGTGAGTGGGCAAATCAATGGCAGATGCAGTATAATTTGGATATACGTGAGGTTATTCACTTTGGAAGCAAAAGCAAGAAGGCAGAGTGCTACCTGATTGGCTGTAAATTTGGAGAGTGGAATGTGCAGTGGGACCTGGGTGTCCTTGTGCACCAGTTGCTGAAGGTAAGCATGCAGGTGCAGCAGGCGGTAAAGGAGGCAAATGGTATGTTGGCCTTCATTGCGAGAGGTTTCAAGTACAGGAGCAGGGATGTGTTATTTTGAGAGGACTTGAATATAAAAGCAGAAGCTCTATAAGGCTCTGGTCAGGCCACATTTGAAGTATTGTGTGCAGTTTTGGGCCCCATATCTCAGGAAAGGTATACTGGCCCTGGAGCGGGTTCAGAGGAGGTTCACGAGAATGGCCCCAGGAATGGAAAGCTTAACATATGAGGAATGCTCGAGGACTCTGGGACTATACTCATTGGAGTTTAGAAGGATGAGGGGGGATCTAATTGAAACTTACAGAATACTGAATAGCCTGGACAGAGTGGATGTTGGGAAGGTGCTTCCATTGGTAGAAGATACTAGGACCTGAGGCCACAGCCTTAGAGTAAAGGGAAGACCTATTAGAATGGAGATAAGGAGACACTTCTTCAGCCAGAGAGTGGTGAATCTACGGAATTCACTGCCACAGAAGGCTGTGGAGGCCAAGTCATTGAGTATATTTAAGACAGAGATAGATAGGTTCTTGATTGTCAAGGGGATCAAGGATTACTGGGAGAAAGTGGGAGAATGGGGTTGAGAAACCTATCAGCCGTGATTGAATGGCGGAGCAAACTCATTGGCTGAATGGTCTAATTTCTGTTCCAATGTCATATGGTCTTATGGTCTTTCAAGAACATAAAGAAAAGGTTAAAAGCCAGTTCTGGTCTCTGCTTGCTAATGGAAGATTTTTTTTTTAATTCATTCACAGGATGTTGGTCGCTCTGCCTAGGCCAGCATTTATTGCCCATTCCTAATTGCCCAAAGGTCAGTTGACAGTCAACCACATTGTTGTGGGTCTGCAATCAGATGTAGGCCAGACCAGGGTAAAGATGGCACAAAAACAGAAATTGCTTGAATATCTCAGGTGGTCTGGTAAGGATGGCAGTTTCCTTCCTTAAAGGTCATCAGTGAACCAGATGGGATTTCTGACAATATCACCATTGGACTCTTAATTCCGGAGTTTTTTTTTTTAATTGAATTCAAATTTCACTATCTGCCGTGGCAGGATTCAAGGCCAGGTCCTGAGAACATTACCTGGGTCTCTGGATTAACAGACAATAATACCACTCGGCCATCACCTTCTCTTTTCCAATAATCGATAAAGGTTTCATGTCATCATTAGCTTCTTAATTCAAGATTGTCATTGAACTCAAATTCCACCAACTACCATGGCAGGATTCGAACCTGCGCTCTGAAGAGTAGTGCAGCAACCATTGCATGTGAGCTGAGGTGCTCAAGTGTAGCATTGGGCTGTTGCACTAGAGTACACGGTAGTGATTGTAACGAGATCAGCTAGGTGGACCTCATAGAATAGGAGTTCCCTAATTGGACCAGGTTAACAGTCCCAATCAGGGACCCCTGGCTGACAGATATTAACAGGAGTGTCAGAGTTTCTGTTCACTCTGAGAGCGGTTAGAGGAAGCTGGATCAGTGTTAAGGACTTTCCATGTGTAAATAAAGGGTGACTTGGTGACAGAATACTGGCCTCTGTGGGGTTATTTTACACACTAGCCTTAGTTTGAGTGCTCAGTGAGCTGTGAAAAGCACTGTCGCAGAACCCACTAGTCACACATACAATGCAGGTAAAGGAATTTCTCGCTCTGATTTGGACAAGCCAGCTAGCTAGCTAGCCAGTCAAATGGAAACAAGACAAAAGGAGGACCTAGACATAGTAAGAACTGCAGATGCTGGAGTCAGAGATAACACTGTGGAGCTGGAGGAACACAGCACGCCTGGCAGCATTGGAGGGGCAGGAAAGTTGACATTTCAGGTCCAAAAGGGCCCAAAAGAAGGACTTACTAGCTCTGAGTAACACCAATCAGCTACTATCAAAAGGAATCAGGACGCAAGAACTTCAAATAACATGCCAAGCCAAGAATCCAAACATTGACTGCTTCGCTATCAATGTTCCACCATCAACACTTGACGAGCAACATGGAGATTGACCCATATATCCTGTAGCTTGTGTGTTTGTCTGGACTCACTTCACCATAATCAATATGTAAAGTGCATTGTGATTTTCTATCTTCTCACATTTAATAATTAATAATCTCTCTCCATTTTTAACTCAAAAACCTAGTTCATTTGGCTCTTTTTTAAAACTTATGTTTATTTGGTCTGGTAGAAAGGTATCCACAAGGGAGGTTCTTTTTCAATTTAGACATAACACAGTGTGGAGCTGGAGGAACACAGCAGGTCAGGCAGCATCAAAGAAGTAGGAAAGTTGATGTTTCGGGTCAGGACCCTTTCTCAGAAATGGGGAGGGGGAAGGGAGCTCAGAAATAGAGAGAGGAGGGATAGGGATGGGGAAGGTAGGTGGGATGGTGATAGGTGAGTGTATGTAGGGAATGGTGGGGATTGGTCAGTGAGGTGGGAGGGGCAGACAGGTGGGAGAGAAGATGGACACCTATCACCATCCCACCTACCTTCCCCATCCCCACCCCTCTTCTCTCTATTTATTTCTGAGCTCCCTTCCCCCTCCCCATTTCTGAGAAAGGGTGCTGACCCAAAACGTCAACTTTCCTGCTCCTCTGATGCTGCCTGGTCTGCTGTGTTCCTCCAGCTCTTCACTGTGTTATTTCTGACTTAACATCTGCAGTTCTTACTGTCTCTTCTTTTTCAATTTAACCTTTTTCCAACCAGCTATAGGGGCGGGTGAAAAAAATAAGAGGATCCCCTCTCACCCGGAAGCCTGACAACTTAGGGTATCCTACCTAGAGCTGTAATAACTTGGGGAGCCTTAACTGGTGCCTTGCTATCAGCGTTGCCTACATCCAAGCTGTAGAAATTCCTCGTTACACCTTTCTGCCTCTCTACATCACAATTCTCATTTTGAGACACAAATTAAAATGTATCCTTTTGACCAGGTCATTTGACCAAGTATCTGCTCGTGGAGTTTGATGTCATTTTTTGTTTTACATTTTACTGGTGGATATTTTAGATATATTTAAATAAATGTATTAGATATATTTAAATAAAAGTTATTGATTGTACTGAACATATTTCTCCCTCTAACCCTTGCGAGCCTTTGCCACTGCTTCTCTATTGTAATTTGTTCAATGGATGGTGACATCATTTATTGCTGAACTTCCTAATTCTGTCCCTATTTTCCCAGGGGGCAGTTGAGTGTCAAACACATTGCTATGGGTCTGGAGTCACATGTAGGCCAGACCAGGTAAGGGCAGCAGATTTTCCTCCCTAAAGTGTATTAATGAACCATTTTGGGTTTTTTTGAATGAGATTTGACAGTGGTTACATGGTTGCCAATGGTTCAGATTTTTATTACATTCAAATTTCATTATGCCCTATGATAACAAGGTGTAGAGCTGGATGAACACAGCAGGCCAAGCAGCATCAAAGGAGCAGGAAGGCTGACGTTTCGGGCCTAGACCCTTCTTCAGAAATGGGCGAAGGGAAGGGGGTTCTGAAATAAACAGGGAGAGAGGGGGAGGCGGA
>NC_063364.1:8597891-8622891 GCF_021869965.1 Rhincodon typus | reverse complement strand
GAGTGGACAAGATGTTGTTTCCACTAGGAAAGACTTCGACCTGAGGGCACAGCCTCAGAGTGAATGGACAAGAGATAAGGAATTTCTTCAGCTAGTGAGTGGCTAATTCGTGGAACTAATTGCCACAGAAGGCTATGGAGGCCAAGTCATTGAATATATTTAAGACAGATAGGTTCTCGATTAGTAAGGGGATTGAGGGATACAGAGAGAAGGCAGGAAAACGGAGTTGAAAAATACATCAACCATGATCAATGGTCTTACGGTGTCACCAATGCAAATTCTGAAATTTAGAAAGGAATTGCTCAGCTAGATAGCACTGCGGGTTCTGAATTTACAGTTTAGTGCTGTGAAACAGCAATTCAGAGCATGATTTAGATTAACAAAAGGGAGGTTCATAAGAAACAACTTGCATTTATTCACCACCTTTTAAAAATAACAGCACAAGGTACGTCACAGAAGGGTTAAGGAGAGTTGGCATCCAGACAGAGCAGACATTAGGAGGAATTAGTAAAAGCTTGGAAAACAAAAGTAAAAGATTGCTCACGGAGGGAAATATCAGATTCCAGGGTAGATGCTGGGGAAATGCACAAACTTACTGGGCTCGAATTTCAAACTGCTGCACCTTTAAACAGGTTGCTTTCCTGTGAACAAGCCCCCACTTATTAAATGTGCAACTGAATCAACTGATGGAGATGAGCATCAACTCTTTGGTTCCAGTATAAATCTTTGCCATCTTTGGAAACCATTTAGGAAATTTTGTATTAACAGAATGACCATCATAAAAGAATTATCCACCCAAAACGTTTGACAGCTGCTCTTTCAAAATGTTAGCAGTTTCAATGATGTGCTTTTCTAAAAAAGAAAAATTTAAACATTTTATGAGCCATTCAAGCAAAGAACACTTGCAATTCATTATTTTTGCAGAAGATCTGGGCCACACTACTTGTTCACCAGCAAGTTTCAGGCATCCTGCATAAGTTTGCCAATACTGCAAGTCTGGGTGCAAAAGGATTTTCCTAGGTTGCTCCGAGTAATATCCAGACCTGCTCTTAGGATTGCTGCCCAGAACAAGAATGCCTGATATTTGTGCTGCAAAAATTGATGGAGATCCTAATTTGCATAATTTAATGATGATATCAATAATTCAGTTGAACATATTTTTAATACCAGGGTAAAATGGCAACACGCAGGGAAGTGGTGTGAAAATAAAGCAACATGGGTTTTCAAATATAGCCTTGGAAGCGAGCAATAGTGGGTCAGGTCACTACCAGGACTGCAAGGAAGATAGCACTAACTGAAGTTCTTGGGCTGAAATTGTTAACAGGTGCCGTTTCATCACCACCCAATCCCCATAAAAATCCAAAAGTTCTGTGACAAAGATGCATTCTTCACTATCAGGCCTTTTGCTGGGCAGGGTGATCACACTGTATAGTGTTTGGTTCTGATTTGAGGTATTCCAACAATTCAACTAATTCTACTTATGATACTTACTTTACACTATTAAGCAAGCAAAGCATTAGCATCTCAGCAATTGAGACATTGACCATGCAGGATCTCAAAACGTGGTGATGATGTGCCCATATTAAAGAAAATATCACAAATTTCCTGTCCTTGTGAAATTTAGATGTTACTACCACAAGCCAATATTCAGCAAAAGAACTGTATGGACAAAATCATAGTATCAGTATCACATGATACTGTACTAAATTGGAGATGCTGATCATACGTATAGTATAACAGCCATTCATTTATAATGATCAAGCAGTCAAATTGAACAGGGAACTGACCCTTCAGCTTCTAATTTCACATTTGGTCACTTAGAACTAAAATTAGCCTGCAAAGGATTTCTTTAACTATATACACATTATTGTTTAAGTGCTTTAATTTTAAAGCAAAGAAATCACTAACTGATGCAAAATTGATAAGATAAATCACCAGTTACATACTAGAGATGGCCATTCTGCCCTTCTAAGTTCATCCATCCAGCAAAAATGCTACTGCTTCTCCAAGCTTGAAATATTCAGAAATTATTTCAACACTTTCCCTCCAATATGATATATTGGAATTAGCTCACCCCATAGATTTCATTTGTGACCAACTCCCCAATAGTGGCATTATTAGCTTGTTTCCATGACCCATTGTCTCAATGTGATTAAGTTAATCAATTTGACATTGGGTCTTCTGGTCTGAAGAACTGACATTTCCTCAAGCTTGTCTAACTTGTTTGGTCCACATCTCACCCAGGCAACAACCCAGTCAGCCTGATCAATCAAAATAACAACCTAGTTATCTTTGAGTTTATAGCACCATAGGCAGAACTGTGATCCACAAAGTGGTAACTGCCATTAAATGTCAAACTCTTCAAGGAAGATTTTGTAATTGCAAATCACTCATTTTATTAAATCAGCTTTGGCACACATTTCCTTTATTTACTGCAACATCCTTAACTATAATGTCAGCCCTATGACAGGGCAAAGTTAAGATACAAAACAGAATTACTGTCTAACAAAGGCAGTGGCAAATCCCCACAAAAACTGAAGTATCTCAGTTTTCTAAAAAAAATTACTTCAGTAGAACACTTCAAACCTAATTAAGTGTGTAAGAACTGACTGGTTTCCTTCCATCTGTGGTTCACGGAGGTAAAATAAAGATGTTTTAAGAATGGCGAAGCTTTAGTGACAATTTAAAGACAAGCAGCTAAATCCAGCTTGGTCAACTTAAATGCTGTCTTTATTAAAACAGAATTTAAAGGGTTAGCGTTGATACAAAAATACAAGGCTGGTCACAAATCCAAATGCAAGCATATTTTCTGCTTAAACTGGAAATACCTCTCGTATTATGCTCATGCAAAAATAAAAAAGCACCTTTACAGCACAAGGTCTAATACTGCATCAGTACCAATTCTACAAGCAAGACATGTTCCTTTGCATTAAACATGGCATAATCTACAGAAAGGTACAGCAATGCAATTTTCTGAAGTATCAGAACCCAATGTTTTAAATATGTTCAATATTTGAAGACAAAGCCGCGTTGCTCATTAGATGTACCCATCCAGCATAGTTAGGTAGAGTACCATGGGTGTGGGCGTTAATTTGAAGTTCCTGCATTAGCTCCTGCAGCTGCTGCAGAATTTTTGTTTGCTCTTTGTTTCTGCTGCATTATTTCAGCATCCCTGCAAGAATACAAATTGTACACCATCACATTTCCAATATTTGATTTGAATGTATGCCTGGATAATATTTTGTTTTATCTTGTATATCCACCCTAGAATACATGAGTCGCAAAGATAATGGTCAAATTTAGAATCTCCGTATAGAGAAATTAATGCTGGTGGAAAAGTGGGATCCCCTTTGGGCTCTGGTCTAGGGATCCAGCAGTTGAAAAAAGCCAAATTTAGTTCTTTACACAGCTCCTTATATAGCACTTTCCAAACCCATAATCACTTCTATTTAGAAGGACAAGGGCAGCAGATACTTGGGAAGAGCATCCTTTTCCAAGTTCTCCTCCAACCCACACACAATCTGGACTTGGAAATATCATTTCTTCAGGTGTCACTGGATCAAAATCCCTCCTTAATGACATTGTGGGTCTATCTACAGTAGATGAATTGACTGCAATGGTTCAAGGCAGTAACTCACCACCACCTTTTCAAGGGCAGCTAGGGACGGGCAATAAATGCTGGCTCAGCCAGCAATGTCTACATCCCATGAATTAAAAAAATACAATGCAGTACAGACTGCCAATTTTCCAGAAGTGTAGGTTTTTAGAAACCACAAGTTACCAATGCATGAACTGCTTTTTTGTTACAGTAATCAACAAGCTTTTCCCACTTCACCTAAAATTATATTCAGCCCCACCTACATCTAGTTTGGAGACAGGATATATAGTTCAAATGTTAACCATAGAAGCTAACTGGCCCATTACATATATTTTTAATAATGCCCATTGTTTGCTTGTGTCTCTACCCAACTCCCCACTAAAATAAAGTTCTGACAAAAATACATATATACTTGAATTGCTCATCAAATTGCAATATTTTGGTTCCAGATTATCAGTTGGCTGTTTTATGGTTGACACTGTTTGGTTTACCTCTGCTTTCTGGCTGCAGCAGATAAACCATCATCCTTTCTTTTCCGTTTACTTTGCTCATTTGATTTTTTTGCATTTTTCTGACGAGCAAGTTCTCGTTGATTACCACCTGGGAAGAGAAAAAGTCAACGGTGACTCCCTCAGTTTGATCAGGCCTTCTGCATCACAATATCCTATTTAAAAAGTGAAAGCTTCTATAATCATGACTTAAGGTTGTGATCCAGTCAAGAATACACAAGTTTCCATCAAGAGAAAACTGATCTCAGCCTTTTTCCTCACTCTTCTATTGGAGATATACGTCACTTAGTAGAAAGGCATAACCTTAAGCTCATTGAGATAATCGCTAGACAGCTTATCTACCACACCGTCCACTGTTTAGTGGAATTATTACACTTGAGGTTTGTACTAGAAACAGGAAAACGTGCAGAGGTCTAGATGCTGCTTACCTCCAATTAATTTGAGCAATGCATTTCTAACTTACAGGAATTAAACCTCACTTTGTTATAGACTAACTAGCAAAAGTCACTAGTGAGAACTGCTAGATTTTTTTCAAAGAATAAGTTTGAATTATTGCAACGGTAACAAAACCATAGGCTGTTCACTTTGAAATAACGGGTTTATACATAATTTGGAGTTTGAATATTAGCTGCACCTTAAATGCAGATTTGGCTTCGGTTTGTCGGTATATATTTATTCTGACTTCAGCATAAACTGACCAATTTGACTCCTGCAGCACTAGCCTTTTTCAAATATAATTTATACTTTGGCTTTATCTCATTTAAATATAATCAACTTAATTGGGCTACTCCTTGAAACTGAACTCAACTTCTTCAGCGTAGCAGGTTCCTTTCTTTAAAAGAAATCAATTTACCAAAGTACAACTAGTTTGGTTGAGACAATTTGTCATCTTGCACAGAAAAATAAATTACTAACTCACTCTCAATGTAGAATTAAAAACAAAATAAGTACCCTGCAGAATTCCCATTGTAGCAGACTCAAGGAATTGACTGGGAAATGAATTTTCTGCTAGACAATTCCTCAAAATCTGCATTCAAATTGTTACAAAAAAATTAAACAAAACACTCAGGAAAAGATAGTCTTAAAACCAAGTAACTATTAGATAGATCCCATAATCCCAGCCGCCTCTGCTCCAACCACTGGTGCTGCCGGACCCGACCCTGTCCCACTAGGCTCAGCCAGCAGACCCAATCCAAACTCCCACCCCATGCCTGACCTAATCAAAACGCAGATCCACCCTCACCAGATCAGCTTTTCTGTTTATCCTGAGCTCCCCTAAACATTCACTCATCTGGCCTCCTTGGACCTTGCTTGTTTCCACAAAATTCTATCTCCAACCTAGCTCGTACCTACTCTTACAGCACCCTAACATCACATTAAACTTAGGCAATTTAAAAAAAACCAACCCTTTCAAATGTGTTACAGTACCTCTGGAGCAGGTCTTCTGATCCAGAGGATTATCTTTCTACTGTAGAAATTTCCAAACAACCTGATGAGATGTTATTATATGCCTCTGGAGCAGATGGGTTTTGAACCTCCTGGCTCAGAAGTAAGGATACTACCACTGCCCCACTCACTCACAATATACTTACTCTGATAACTGTTACACAAGTGGCTGTAGGGGGCTATCAATTTCATAAAATGACAGCTGAGTGCTACGAAACAGGGATGTGGTTTGCTTTTTTTGACAGTTCTGCACTATAAAACAACTGTCAGAACAGAATTATGGCTCTGCATTTCTGAAAGAGACTTGAGCACAATTGTCTCAAATGTAGCATTCTAGTTTAAAAAAAAGAAACAGGAAAATCTGGCCCATGATGAGCAGGAAAGTTGACATTTCAGGTCAGGACCCTTCTTCAGAAATTTCTTAAGGGCCCTGACCCGAAACGTCAACTTTCCTGCTCCTCTGATGCTGCCTGGCCTGCTGTGTTCCTCCAGCTCCACGCTCATCTGACTCCAACACCTGCAGTTTTTGCTAACTCCAAAATTTAGCCCATAATTGCCAACAGAGCTAGAGTGCTATAATGTTAATATGAGTTACTGCCACCAGATGATCATTGGCAGTTTTCTATTCTGCAAGTGGTCAAGTCAGTCAGATCAGGTCTTACAAGTTAAATCGAGCTCTGATCTGCATCTTGTACTTGCCTCAGTTAGAAGACGGGAAATTGCTGGAAAAGCTCAGCAAATCTGGCAGCATCTGTGGAGAGAAATCAGTTAATGTTTCAGGTCGACTGACCCTTCTTCAGTGCCTCGAGTTCTGACGAAGGGTCTTTCGATGCGAAACATTAACTGATTTGTCTCCACAGATGCTGCCAGACCTGCTGAGCTTTTCCAGCAATTTCTGTTTTTGTTTCCAATTTACAGCATCCCCAGTTCTTTTGGTTACTAATTTCATTTTGCCTCCCCAGGTTACCCTCATGACACCTTTCTTCTGTCAAAGGTGTAGCTAATCACAGTATTCCAACACAGAATGAGGTCATTACACCCATTATGTCTGTAAAGGTTCTTTGAAAGACTACCCAGTGTTCCACTCCTTCTGCTTTTAAAATCATGGATTTTTCACAAATTACTCATTGGTTTAAACTGCTGACATTCAATATCATTTGCTAGACATTTTCTGCCATAGCAACAAACTCAACTGCCTTTATTGCAATTTAAGTCTTTTTAATGCCTTCTGAAAGGGCCACTTGGCATTTCCTCCTGTGCATTTTTAACAGCGGACAGGTCCAAATGAAACTGAAAAGCTACTCAGATTGCAGGCAGATCCTTCAACATGTTCTGTCTAACAAGTAACAGATTTTCAAGTCTAATTAAGAAATATGGCAAACTTAAAAATTGGAAGTTATGCCCATGGAGTTTGGGCATATTCAGAGGTTAGGTAGATACTTGGATGGCTTGCAACACAAAATACATGCAGCTTTTTGATTGGGAGGAAAGAGCAAAGTCCTGACTCTTGTACCTCAAATGCAATCAAAGAATTTAATTCACCCTCACTTTTAAAATGGCTCTCACTCAACTTCAAAAGAAGCATTAGGCACCACTGTCAGGAAACATGCTCCCACACTTATTGCCAAGAGACAAGCAGATGTAATGCAATTGACAAAAAGTAAGGAACTTCAGTTTCAGTTGGTTAAGAGAGTGAGATTTAAATTACTGCTAAGGACAATTTAATAAGCTTTAGTATTTATTATTCAAATCAGTTACAGCAACAAAAATGCCAATGGCCGCTGAGCTCAGATCCTTGTGAATTTGCAAGGATAGAGTGTTCACAGGAGTGTTATTTCACATTGTGAGAAAGATAAACAGTAAATCTAAGCCCATGGAATACATGGAAGAAAACAGAAGAAAGGTTTTAGAGCAAAGCAAATTTAAAAAACACATTGGTGATTTGTAGCTAATAGAAGAAAGTGCTCAACCAGTCCCATCAGATGATACATGATGAAGTTTATAAAAACATTGAAAAAAAATCAGATTAAACTTCAAAACAAATTCCAACAATTAAGTTTTAGCACACCCGTTTTGTTAAAAGTTTACCAGAGTAGGCGGCATTGAAATGATTCTAGTCTCCTATAAAAATCCAATCTACTGCAAAAGGAGTGATAATCCACAGGAGGATTTATTTCATTGTGGCAAAGTGCACTAAACAGCATGTGGATTGTCCATCATTGTCACTCACTTACCCCAAAAGGACAAACACCAATTGTTACAACTACGTTCAAGCTGAAACCGAGAATTCTAAGATGACATGAAGTGAAAGTATGCATGACGTGACCAATGATAGATTTTTAGAAGACTGAAAGTTTGGGCCAGTACAAAAAAAATTAACAAGTACCCTCCCCAAAGTCTATTTCTTTAGAAGCAAATCGCTTACAAGTTTGAGGAAAATGAAATCTTGTCTAGACACCCCAAAGTACATAATCGCTCTTTATTCCACGTCAGAATAACAACTTGAAAAACTGAAATGAGGCCAAAAACTGAACTACATACTAGTAGATACAGAAATGTTTCCATGTCAACCAGTTGCTTTCATTTTAAATGTTTACACTGAAGTTTTATTGCTTTCAAAATGCCGTGTCAGTGATCAGATATTGAATAATGGTCCAGTACTAAACAATTTCTAAAAACTTTTAGAATAAAAAAATACTATATTGCAGTTTTGCTTCTGTCAAAGAGAAATGAACAATTCATTCTAAATTGCAATTGTAATGCAAAATGTTAAACATTGAATGGTAAGTTCCAAAAACAATCAGTTATTTGTGCTATATTAGAGTATTCCTTTCCAAAACTCAGTTGAACTGTGTGACTATCTGAAGTGAGAAATTCACGTGGGCTCAAAACACCAAATGAAAAATTGGCTCTGCCTCCTATAATCTCTAACAGGACATATTCGAGTTGTATAAATGCAGACTAGGAGATGCAACTATTTGTATAACGTTACCAATCAAAAATCATGAAAGCTCAAAACATTCAGGTAGGTGCAAAGCTTCAATTATAGCCCATTCATCCAGACAGGGTGAATAATGGTGCCCGATTTGGTTAAATTTTAACTGCAATTTACAAGCATCCTCCAGTAGCCTGAATGATTTTCAAGACAAATTCATTGTCTAAACTCTAAATTACACTAGCTCAAACCTCAGTCTCCAAACTCATCACCCCCACCTCAAACTGTAGCAGTCCATATAACAAGCTACATGTTGTGGGCAACAATTAGGCTTCAGCTGATAAGTGCCAAATTACAGGTGTACCACTTAAATACCAAGAAGTGATAATTCTCAATGAGATCAACCACAGCTTGATAGTCACTTGCATTACCATTTGCAGAATCAAGTATTATCAACATCCACAGGTATTATCACTGGGGTGAAACCAGCCATATACATTTTGACTACAAAATCAGGATGGATTCTGGAAGGTCTCCAGTAACACCTCCCAACTCTTCAAAGTCTGTCCACAATCTGCAAGACCCACATCAGGAGTGTGATGGAATACTCTCCATTTTCTACAGCTCTGATAAACCAAGCTTGACACCATCCAAAACAAAGCAATCTTCTTGATAGAATTCCATCCACCATCTTCCACATTCACTCCCGCTACCACTTAGGCATAGTTGTTGTAGTATGTACCATCTACAAGATGCAATACAACGATCTAAGAATTTTCCTTCAACATCTACCTGGAAGGATACCACCATGAACTACAAATTCGCTCCAAGCAATACTCTCCAATCTTGGAACATTACTACCTCTTAAATATCACTAGGTCAAAATCTTGTAAGGACCTTCCCCACAATGCTATGGTGCACCAAACAAACTATGGTAATTCTATGGCTGGCCTACCAGCATCTTCAAGGTTATGGGCAATAAATGCTCACATAACCAGCAACACCCAGATCCCATGAAAGAAAAAATCTACAAGAACGCAAAGGGCTACAGTGGATGCAGAAGTATGACAAGAACCCCATAAAACTGGAAAAGAGAAAGCAGCCAACATAATCAAAGACCCCTCCCACCAGTTAGACTCTCATCCACCCTCTTCCATTGGGCAGAAGATACAAAAGTTTGAAAACACTTACCAGCAGCTTTAAGAACTGATTCTTCCCCACTTATCAGACTTACGAACAGACCTTTCATATTTTTGAGTTGAGCTTTCTCTGTAGCTATAACACTATTCTATATGCTCTTCTATTACCCTGATGTACTTATGCAAGGTATGATTTGTCTGGTTAGCATGCAAAACAACACTTTTCACTGTATCTCAGTGCATGTGGCAATAAGTCAAATCAAGAAGTTTAGAAATTCCTCAACTTATGGGGGAAATAATCAATCGAGAGCCAGGCAAGCAAAAAAGAAATTCAGGAAGTATTCTTCCCCCGACCCCCCAAACCCACTTACTAACTCCAACCAGACAAGAATGAGCTAATTTCCCACAAAAAAAGCCAATGTTGCAGTGGCTTTAAAAGCCACAAGAGATTTGCATCAGACAAGGTTAACATGGTATATGGGGCAACAGCAGACAAACAGAGCTGAAGGATTTAGAATGGGAGAATCTCTTCCCAAAGGGCTGAGAATGTTCAGTCACTGACCAGGTACAGTATCTCAAAACCAGACAGTAAACCCACACTTGATTTTGGACCTAATTATTTGGGGATCTGAGAGTTTGGATGTGGCTGAGCCAGACTGGGTGGCTCAAAAGTAACTGAGACCAGAAGGCAGACTGCAAAGCCAATAACAAGCCAGCACATCAGTCAATGCAGCACTTGACCAAAAAAAAGGCCAATTATTTTCCTCATCTAATGACAAATTATCAATGGCAGCTTGAGACAGTCAGGTTTTCATATAAATGAATTTAAAACACCAAATCCTGTACACTCCAAAGAGATCTTAACAGATATTTGGATATAAAGAACATCAAGAGACAAATGGAAAGGCAGAGCTGACATCAATAATCTACCTAATTGAACAGCAAAGTAGGGTCAAAGGGCCCACTCTGACTATGTGTGTTCTGATATTCTAGTGACGGATGGAACAGTTCAAAGGGACTGAATAGCCTCCTCTTGCTCACACCACAACTGCTACATGTAGAAGCAGGCCATTCAGCCCAAGTCCACGCCAACCTTCTAAACAGCATATCACCTCCTACATTATCCCTGTATCCCTGTATTTCCCATGGCCAACCCACCTAGCCTGCACATCAACTGGACACTATGGGCAATTTAGCATGGCCAACCCACTTAACCTGCACATTTTTGGATTGTGGGAGGAAACCCACACAGTCACGGGGATAATGTGCAGACAGTCGCCCGAGGCTAGAAACAAACCCGGGTAACTGGGGCTGTGAGGCAGCAGGGCTAGCCACTGAGCTACCATACCTCCTCACTTTCGCTGCTTTCACTCGAAAGTCAGGGCCGAGGCCGATCCTCCATCTGTTACTAGGGAGCTGCGGTTCCATTTCCCTCAAGCTGCAGGAGGGACATCCCGCCCCCTACCCTTTAATGGCTGCTCTGCCGATTTATTTTGAGCCGACTAAAATTCCCGGAGTGCGGACGTGGCAGGGAGAGAGGAGGGGTCGGGTCCAGGGCCCGTACTCTCCGGAGCAGGCCGCCCTCAGACAACAAAAAGCAAACAGAAAGGGTGAGGAGTGACGAACCGGGGGCCTATCAGCCCTCCCCCCACCACCCACCATCCCAAGTGCCTCTCGCTCCAAGGGCGAGCCCGTCAATCGGGGCCTAGGCCTCGGAAAGGCGACACTCGTAACACCTCCCTCCACAACCTCGCCGGTCGACAATTCAGCTCCAAGCCCGCGGTTTCATGGAGAGGGAAAAGAGAGAGATGGGCACCGTATCTCTCTCACCGCTACTCACGGGTCATCCTGGCCTGTTTTTTTTTAATCTCCCACCCCCTGCTGCTGCCGCCACTACAGCCGAATCCGCTGCCGCCTGCTAACCGCCGCGGGCACACGACCTCCGATGCAACCAAACCTGATCAACTGCTTTCACCCCCGCCCACCGCCTCCTGATTAGATACGACGGTCAACCCCTGCTTTCTGAATGGCTGGGACGCTGTCAATCACGTGACGTCACACCACAACACGCACGGTTGCGAGAGGAGGTCACGTGGGCGAGGGGATTTGAGCTTTTACCCATTGGGCTCTTGGTCTTTTTGGACCATTAACCAACCCCTGGCAACTCACAACTGATTTATGATGGACTGGCAAAAGACTGTTAATTGATGCAATTATTTGGATCTATCTGCAGTGCTCCTCCATGGAAAGTGCTCGTATTTTGATCGATACATGAGCTGGATGCTTTCAATTTTTAGGGAATTTTGTATTTCAACCTCTTTACCCTTCCCCAAAAAAATCCCTCTGGTCATCCACATGCTTCAGTGTCCCTCCACTGAATGGTTGGAGAAATTTTAGTGCTAACATATCCACCATTCTATGATTGATGATGAGATGAAGAGTGGGATGAAGCAGAAAAGGTATGACTATTACATGTGTAATACTCATTGAGGATCAGACTCAGGCTCAGGCAAGGATTGACAAAACAATTAAGATAACCTAAGAGAGAGTACAGGAAACTTAGGAATCTATAATGGAAAAATGGATAGAAGAGAGAAAATACTTATCACAGGAAGTCAAAAATTACTGCACACACCAGGCTGGATTTTGCACTTAGTGGCAAAGAAACAACACTGCCCAAAGAAAGCAGCTCACAAAGATCCTACAGTGCCTGTTCTGAGTTTCCCATTTCCTACTTTAATCTGAAACCAAGTGGCATGCGTCAGTGATGTCAGCGAGCATGTCAGCAGCTAATCATATTAAGGTATTTATCAGACACTTAAAAATATAAGAGTAAGCAAATGCTATTCAAGTGCTCAAGCCTGTTGTGCCATTCTAGATCATGGTTGATCATTTACCTCAACACAATATTCATGCTCTATCCTCACATTCCTTGATGTCATCAGTAATTACAAATCTGTCAATTTTTGCTTTGAACCTACTTAATGAGTGAGCTTCCATAGCTGTCTGAGTTAGAAAATTCCAAACACCATCCTCTGAGTGAAGAGGTTCGACCTTATTTTCGTTTTAAATGGTGTCTTTTTTGGATATTTTCAGATATATTATTACATACCTTTGGAGTAGGTGGGACTTGAACTCCAGCCTCCAATGCTGAATCTGTGTCCCCTGGTCCTGGACCACACGGCCAGGGGAAACATACTTTCTACATCATATCTAATTCTTCTAAACTCAGAAGAGGCTCGAGAAAAGAGAGCAATGGATGTGATCTATTTGGATTTCCAGAAGGCCTTTCACAAGGTGCCACTAAGGAGGCTGCTAATTAAGATAAGAGCCCATGGTATTAGAAACAAAGTACTGGCATGGATAGAGGATTGGCTGATTGGCAGAAGGCAGAGAGTGGGGATAAAAGGGTATGTTTAGGGATGGCAGCTGGAGACTAGTGGAGTTCCGCAGTGGTCAGTGTTGGAACTACAACTCTTCACGTTAAACATTAATGATCCGGAAAAAGGAACTGAGGCGTTTTCTTGCAAATGAGACAAAGACAGGAGAGACAGGTAGTGTTGAGGAGGCAGGGAGACTGCAGAAGGACTTGGCCAAGTTAGGAGAGTGGGCAAAGCAGTGGAAGATGGAATACAATGTGAGAAAGTGTGAGGTTATGCGGTTTGGTAGGAAGAATAGAGGCACAGACTATTTTCTAAATGGGGAAAGTTTCGGAAATCTGAAGCATAAAGGGACTTCCGCGTCCTCGTTCAGGATTCTCTTAAGGTTATCATGGATGTTCAGTTGGCAGTTAGGAAGGCACATTCAATGTTAGCATTTATTTCAAGAGGGCTAAAATATAACAGCATAATGTACTGCTGAGGCTATTTAAGGCTGTGGTCAGATCGTATTTGGAATACCGTGAGCAGTTTTGGGCCCCGTATCTAAGGGAGGATGTGTTGGCCTTGAAGAAGGTGTACAAGAATGATTCTAGGAATGAAGGGCTTGTCATATGAGGAGCAGTTGAGGTCTCTTTATTCATTGGAGTTTCGAAGGATGAGGTGGGATCTGATTGAAACTTACAGAATACTGAGAGGCCTGGATAGAGTGGACATGGGGAAAATATGTTCAATGGTAGGAGAGACTAGAACTTGAGGGCACAACCTCAGAGTGAAGGGATGACTCTTTAGAACTGAAATGTGGAGGAATTTCTTCAGCCAGAGGGTGGTGAATCTATGGAGCACATTGCCACAGAAGACTGTGGAGGCCAAGTCATTGACTGTATTTAAGACAAACTTAGATAGGTTCATGATTAGTAAGAGGATCAAAGATTATGGGGAGAAGGCAAGAGAATGGGTTTGAGAAACATTTCAGCCAGGAGCAAATAGCAGAGCAGAGTGCGCTGGGCCAAATGGTCTAATTCTGGTCTTATGGTCTAGAATATAGATCCTATCTCCTCAGTCTCTCCTTAAGAATCAGTAGTTTTGAACCAATGCTGCACTCTGTTATGGCAAGTGTACCCATTTAAAACAGATTAGCTGTGTCTTCGCTGTAACATTTCATAGTTAACTGATGAGGATGCAAGCATTTCCTTTCAGTCAGTTTCTGCATATTCACCACTCTCCATTACAGTCGCTCCCCAAGTCACACAGGCACAGGCTGAATGGCTGATTTCTTTCATTGAACTCTAACAGAAAAAAAGGTTTGTTCAAACTCCTTTATCTACATTTTGACTGCTAAACAGTACACTTGCAGGGATGAATCTTTTCTTCTGAACTGAACCTGCTTCTAGCTCAGGCCTATCTTGGTGTTTGGTCGTAACAGCTGAATTTCAGCAAAATATCTCTCCGGCTAGCTCATCTAATCCTTTAGCTTAAGTCGCATGAGTTCTTGGAAATGCTGCTTTGACCCACTACTGAAAATTAATTAGTTCCCTCAAAACATCACCTTCACAGAACTGAAAACCAAATCCAATTTGTCTCTACTTTAGAATCCACAGTCTCAAATAACAAAATACATCTCAAAGCTTTTTCACAAGGAATCATTGGTGGAAAGCAAAGGAAGGAAGGTGGGGGTTCTGAGCGAGAGGGGAAGGGCTGGAAATGAAACAGAAAGGAGAAAAGAGAAAAGAAAAGAGAGGTGGAGGAGAAGATTGAAAAGGATGGAGAGAAGGAGGGATGTGAAAAGAGAAAAGGAGAGAAGGGAAAGGGAGGATACAAGAGAGATTAATTGCATTGTTTAAAGGAGATATAGTAGGAGCCAATATTATTTTAATACACAGCAACTTACCCAATTCTTTTGCCCCTTCAATTTCTCCTCTCCTATCTGCCTTCTATCCTACCCCATTCACTGTCCACTACCCTCTTTCTCATCTTTCTCCATCTTTCTTAACATTTTCATCACGTTTTCTCCCTTCTATTAGCTCTTCTATCTCTTGTCAGCTTTCTAAAACACTCTTTTTGTTTGCATTCCATTCCTTTTTGTTTTATCATATCTCCTCCCCTTCTCCTCTCTTCCATTCTACCTCTCTCCCTTTCTTAAACGGAAGAAATTGGCTACAGGGAACAGGGGGAATACACACGACAGCAGTTTGAAGGATTTGGCAGGACTCATGTTTTGACATATAGAACCACAGATATCCATCCCAAGGGAATGAGAGGGTAAGGACAGAGATCAGCCTGTTGGTTACACTCAATGTAGGAATGAGTAAGATCAACTTGTGGAGGACCATGGCTTGGTTGATTAGTGAGTTTGGAATTGTCATTTAAATAAAGATTGAACAACAAACATTCAAGTTACAATCAGATGTCTGTGTAGAGATTGTCAGACATGCTTGTCATGGATATCAACTTACCTAAATAATACCAGGCAAGAAGGATTTCTGTGGAGAAAGAGGTAAAACTGGGATTGTTGTCCTCAGTGAAGAGCTAATAATAATATTTAAAATTATAAGGGATATTAAATTGTTTGAGGATGCAATTGTCACTGGCTGGGCCAGCATTTATTGCATATCCCTAATTGGCCAAAGGCAACCAAGAATCAATTACACTGTTCTAGATTCACATTTAGAGAAGACCAGGTAAGATTTCCTTCCTTAAAGGACATTAGTGAACCAGATGGGATTTTAACAATCAACAGTGTTAACACAAGTCATTGTAACTTTTTGCTTCACACTTTCATTGAATTTAAATTTCATTCTCTTGATGGGATTTGAACCTACATGCCGAGAGCATTAACCTGAGGTATCTGGATTACTAGTACAGAGGACTTTACCACTCCTCCAGTCAATCAATAAAAGTGTCACCAAGGTTCATCCTACAGTGGCATGATAGCTCAGTGCTTAACACTGCTGCTGCACAGTGCCAGGGTCCCAGGTTTGATTCCACCCTTGGGTGACTGTCTGTGTGGAGTTTGCACATTCTCCGTGTGTCTGCGTGGGTTTCCTCTGGGTGCTCTGGTTTCCTCCCACAGTCCAAAGATGTGCATGCTAACTTACCCATAGTATCCAGGGATGTGCAGGCTAGGTGGGTTAGCCATGGGAAATGCAGGGTTACAGGGATAGGGTTGGGTGTAGGTGGGTTGGGTCTAGGTGGGGTGCTGTTTGGAGGGTCAGTGTGGACTTGATGGGCTGGATGGCCCGCTTCCACACTGTAGGGATTCTAGTGAAATTCGTATGATGAAGTGGGAAGCAGACCTCAACAGTTACACAGTAAATGTTTTCATGTAGAATGGAAAGGGCTTGGAGGAAATTTAAAAGTGAAGAGTCAAGCTATGAGGCAAAGTTTCTCGCATTTGCCCATAACAGTATGGGCAGGAGTGATCACTGCACACTGTTTTGTGGATCCAAAGTACCATCTACATATTGATGGTATTTTCCATTGTATTGTGTACCAAACGACTGTTCTAAATGGAATAGATTTTGAACAAATGATGAATGCTGGGTATCCATGATGCTCTGTGAGCCATCAGCAACATAATTGTATTCAACCACAATTGTAACCTCATCACCTGGCATAACCCCCACTCTGCCAATATCATCAAGATTGAGGATCAGTTCTGGTTCAATGAAGAGTGCAGGAGTTCATGCCAGGAGCAGCACCTTAGATTGGGATGTCAATCTGATGAAGTGACAACACAGGAAAACGTGCAAGCCCAATTGCGTAAGCAGCTAAGTGATCCCACAATCAATGAATCAGCTCTGCAGCACTATCACATCCAGTCATGAATGATGCTGGACAATTAATCAGTTGAGAAGAGGAACATGTTCCACAAATATCCCCACCCTCAGTGATGGGGGAGCCCAGTGCATGAGTACAAAACATAAGGCTGAAGCATTTGCCACAATCTGCAGCTAGAAGTGCAATGAATTTCAGCGTCCTCTAGAGGCCCCCAGCATCACAGATGCCTGTCCTTAGTCAGTTCAATTCACTCCATGTGGTATCAAAAAACAACACCCTGCAGACATTGGAGACTGTAAAGCCAATGGACCGTGACAGTATTCCAGGAATAAGATGAAAGAGCTGTGATCCTGAACTTGCAATGCCCCTATCCAATCTCTTCTGGTACAACTACAACAGAGGTATCTACCCAGACATAGAGAAAATTGCCCAGTAGTGTCCTGTTCACAAAAAGTGGGACAATTCCAACCTTGCCAATTAGTACTCCACCAATCTACTGTCAATCACAAGCGAAGTGATGGAAGGTGTTGTCAACAGTTATCAAGCCACACTTCCTCAACACTAACCTGTTCACTGATGCTCAGTCCATGTTCCACCGGGGCCACTCAGCTCCTGATTTCATTACAGCTTGGTCCAAATATGAACAACAGAGCTGAATTTTAGAGGGAAAGTCAGGATGACTGCTGTGACACCAAGGCTTAATTGGATTGACTATTGTATCAAGGAGTCTTTGTAAATTGGACTCAATGGGACAAGGAAAACTCTTTTCTGGCTGAAGTTACGCCCAGCACAAAGGAAGACAGTCATTATTATTGATGTTCAATCACCACATTCCCAGGACATCTCTGCAGGAGTTCCTTAGGGTACTGTCTGTGACACAACCATTTCTTCTGCTTCATCAAAGACCTTCCAACCATCATAAGGTCAGAAGTGGGATGTTTGCTAATGATTGCCCAATGTTCAGTACCATTCACAACTCCTTAGATACTGAGGCAGTCCATGTTCAAATGTAGCAAGACCTGAACAACATTAACATTCATAACATACAACTGTCAGGCAATGACTATCTCCAACAAGAGAAAAATCTAACTATCATACCATGACAGTCAATATCATTATCATTGCTGAATCCCTCACTGTTAACAACCTGAGACTTCTCTGTCTAGACCAGGCTTTGTTGCCCATCCACAATTGCCCTTGATTTGAATGGTTTGCTCAACTATTTCAGAATCAGCCGTGTTGCTATGGGTCTGGAGTCACATTTAGGCCAGACCAGATAAGGATGGCAGATTTTCTTCCCTAATGGGCATTGTGAACAAGATGGGTTTTTATATAAAATAGTTTCATAGTCACAATTACTGAAACTAGATATCTTTAAAAAAAGATAGAACACAAAAATCCAACAGCTACCACAATAGGATTTGAGCCTACAGCGTTTGATCATTAGCCTGACTCACTGAATTACTGCGTCAGTAACACTTACATTATGCCATTTTCCTCCCTGCCTGTAGACAGGAGCCTAGGTCTAAGACAGATGGCTCAGTGATAACAATCAGTGTCAAGCAGCCATGCGTGTGACAAACACAGAGAGTGCTGGAGGATCTCAGCAGGTTCTGTGGAAACGTTTCATGTTCTGTGTTGCATGTGACTCTTGAGGTGTTAACTCCGTTTCTCTCTCCACAGACATTGCCAGACCTACTGAGTTTCCCCAGCATTCTCTCTGCTTTGTTTCAGATTTCCAGCCTGCGCAGTATTTTTTGCTTTTATTCATGAGTGTAAGTTGCTTCCCAAGACTTGAACATGTGAAGATACTATGGCTTTAAGAGGCACATTTTGTCCTTGGTTTCTTTGAATAGAGGTTTTAAGGCAGAGGTGCAGAGATGTCTATTGAAAACAGTAATGTAAACAGCTTGTGAGGCCTTGGGATTCTTTTAAAAGTTGAAATAATAGAAGCAGCCTGAATGGGTGTTGTCAAGCTCCTACTGAACCAGGACTTTTAGTTTTAGCTTTCAGCAGTTGCTGCTGGGGTCTCAAAGAAGTGGAAGCTATTTTTCTCTCTCTCGGTTACAGCTAAAAGCTGGGGTTCCTTGTCTTCTATGGGAGTTGAAAGTGAGACAATCTGTTCTCTGAATTTTGTCAAGCGGGATGTTTATGGGATGTTACTAGATTGGGACAGTTAATTAGTGGTAGTTGGTAATCTATTATTCTGTGAAGTTTTCCAGTACGAGTTAAGCTATATCAATTTCTTCTTTCTTTTGTTCTATTTTAACGATAGTGGATGAATAAAGTGTGTTTTGCTTTAAATCCAGGAGTTTGACCAATCCGAAATGCCAAACTCTTGGCTTTAAAATAAGAAAAGGTTAAGGTCATGGCTATCTTCTTAATGTATTTTGAGGGCATCTGTTCTAGTCCAAAACAAGCACATCATCTCAACTATCATATCAATGCAATATTGAAGCAGTGCAGCACCGTCAGAAGTGCTGTCCTAGGAGAGATAGGAGAGGGAATAGCCTCCTTAGCTCCTAAAGCCTGGATTTCCTTTAGTAAATATGGTGGCTTTCCAAATACTAAATCTTCTATCCTGTGCACTATTAATAGTCTCAATAAACCTTCTCGGTTTAAAGACATATTATTGCAAATCAAGACTTTAGCTATCTCTTCATGTAAAATGTAATGAACAATTGGATGAATAAAACTCAGTCTTTGATACCCTGAGACAAAATGCAATGCCATAAATTAGATTGAATCAAATTTATTTTTCAATGTTTCTTGCATTTGTTTATTATGTTTACAGTGTTATTGTGTGTGAGAAGTCTACAGGGTATATGTTTAGCAAAGTTATCTACTCAAAATAGTGCCAATTGCTATATCATGGTTTGACCTTTCCATTACTTGCGCAATGAAATGATGTAAAAGAGCTGTCGCACATGTATGTGATACACCTCAACAAAATCACCCCTCCAACACTGAAAAAAGATACTTCAATTGTACAGGATTATTGGCAATTGATTAATCAAGGAATGTGTTTGCAAACTGTTTTACAACAACTGCTTTAATGGAATGTAATAGTGGAATCTTACAGCCACAGGTAGCTATATGATCCATCATACCTGTGCATGCCCAGCTTATACATTTCAAGTCTTATTCCCAAACTAGTTGTCTATGTTTTGCAGAAATATTTCCAACATCCAATTTAATGGGCATGAATGTCATCATTAAATTTGACACTTAGACAAGTCAATTTATTTGTCCTGCCTGAATTGTACATGATTTAAAATAATTCGGCTCTGTTTATACGAAATTATCTGATTGCACTATTGCTCCATACCATTTTTTTTAATTAAAAATACACCACGCCGAGTTTGGATTCGCTCAAAACTTCCTAATTCTCTTAATTGGGCAAATTCTGTATCGAGGCTATTGTGAAAAGAAGCCGTGATTTTCCACCCTTTTCCTCTTTCTGTGAACTGAGCCAACATCAGAAAATATAGACAGGTTAGCCGGTCCAGAACAAACTCATCTGAGTCAGATGCATCTTCTTCAAAAGCTTTGGGGCGGTCTTCGCTCTCACTTAGCCTCGTGCTGCCAAGACAACGGAGGTCACCACACTTCCAATCACCACTATCACAGCTCCGAATAGCCACTTCCACGGGATAGCCTGCAACACAACATGGAGGTTAGTGGTGGAAAGCAGTGATCTTTCAAAGTGTCCTTCCAATGTTTGTTTAGGTTACATTGCAGCTGAATAGATGCCATACCAGGCCTGACTTCTGTAGCTCTGAATGAAACGTTGCTCGTTTCTCCCCAGGTTTCTGACACAGATTGTATTTTAGCTTCAAGGGTCCTCCCTGACCAATCCTTTTCTGCACTATTTTGGAAAGTTCTGCATGAATGGCCTGGGATAAAGACATAAAACAAAAATCTATTAACATTGATTGGCTGTGCCTCTGGGTATATTTTAGTCAATATTTGTACAAAAGAAATTTCCAGTTTTCTAATGTGGTCAAAGAAACAAACATAAATGTTTCCATGAAGATTATTACCTGTGGGAAGCTTACAAGAAATAACCAGCTTCTCTGTGCAGCTCCTTTAATGGGATCAGTTTTAAAATGCTCTTTTCCTACAGCCCTGATAGTGCCCACTCACCTTCATTTTGCTTCGATTCAGCAAACCCACTTGGGTAAAAGGATAAATGAACACAAATTATTTTTATTTTCTTATTTTTGTGGTCAAATCCTTTTGTGGTCACTCATCCAACCCATCCCACCTATCTCTAGTAATCTTTTCTCATCATATATCCCCCCCTCCCCATCAGGATCTCCACACTCCTTCAACTCCGCCTTTCTTCTACACCCCCCCCACCGCCAAATTCCTTTACTGCTATCAGTCAGCTTTCTGGATCTACAACCCCCTCTTTAAACCTCTTCACCTCTCTTTGCTATTTAAATTTAAACTGTTCCTTATGGTGTACCTCTTTGACCAAGCCTTTGGTCATCTGCCCTAATTTCTCCTTCTTTGACCTTGGTGCCAATTACTTTGTTTGATAATGAAGTCCCGTGAAAAATGTAAAACATTAAAGGCACTACGTTACTGCAAACTGTTTTTGTTTTTTTGTTACATATGTGTGTTCCTTCGAGCCCAAAGTGTTTCATGGTAAATCCTCACTTAAAGTTGTGGTTGCATTCCTGACAATCACAACAATAAGTGAAATGACTTTATGTGAAGCGTGGTTTCCCATAGGAATCAATGTTAAAGTCAGAAATAGTTTCTTGTGGGCATTTTGTTCTCACTAAAATGTACGGGTTGAAATACTGTACTGCACCTTACAGAGTCATAGAGTCATACAGCATGAAAACAGACCTTTTGGTCCAACTAGTCCATACTGACCATGTTCCCAAACTTGCCTGAATTTCACCCTTTCCCTCCAAACCTTTCCTACTCATGTACATATCCAAATCTCTTTTAAACATTGTAACTCTATCTGCATCCACCACTTCCTCTGGCAGTTCATTCCACATATGAGCTATTCTCTGTAAAAACGTTGCTCCTTGTGTCCTTTTTAAATCTTTCTCCTCTCACCTTAAAAATATGCCCCCTAGTTTCCCAACCTAGGGAAAATACCTTGGCTATTCACCTTTGCTATGCCCCTCATGATTCTATAAATCTCTATAAGGTCACCCATCAACCTCCTGCACTCCAGTGAAAAAAGTACCAGGCTATCCAGCCTATCTTTATAACACAAACCCTTCATTCCCAGGAACATCCTGGTAAATCTTTTCTGAATCCTCTCCAGTTTAAAAATATCCTCCCTTTAAAAGGTTTACCAGAACTGGACACAGTACTCCAGAAGAGGCTTCACCAACTTCCTGCACAACCTCAACATGACGTCCCAACCCCTATACTTAATGGTCAGAGCAATGAAGTCAAACATGCTAAATGCCTTCTTAACCACCCTGTTTACCTGTGATGCAAATTTCGAAGAATTATGTACCTGAACCCCTAGGTATCTCTGTTCTACAACACGGCCCAGCGACGTACCATTATTGTATAAGTCCTGCTCTTGTTTGTTTTACCGAAATGCAACATCTCACATTTATTCATTAAATTCCATCTGAGACTCCTCAGCCCTTTAACCCAACTGATAAAGATCTCTTTGTATTCTTAGATAACCTTCACTCCGCTATACCCACAATTTTGGTGTCATCCACAAACTTACTGACCATGCCTCCTAAATTGCTATCTAATTCATGTATATAAATGACAAACAAAAAGGGACTCAGTACGATCCCTGTAGAATACCATTGGTCTCAGGCCTCCAATCCGAAAAACAACCCTCCACCACCACCCTCCGTCTCCGACTGTCAAGCTATTTTGTATCCAATTAGCAATTGAATTCCATGTAATCTAACTTTATTAATTAGTCTGCCATGCAGAACCTTGTCAAAGGCTTTACTAAAGTCCATGTAAACAACGTCTACCACTCCGCCCTCCATTGTTTCCAATACTTCCTCAATAAAATGCAACCAAATTTGGGAGACATGATTTCCCATGCACAAAGCTGTCTGACTATCCCTAATCAGTTCTTGCCTCTCCAAATGCACGTAAGATCTGTCTTTCAGAATCACCTCCAACAACTTACCCATCATGCATGTCAGATTCACAGGTCAATAGTTGCCAGGCTTCTCCTTACAGCCTTTCTTAAATAAAGGCACAACATTAGCCACCGTCAAGTTCTCCTGCACCTCACCCATAGTTATAGAAATTACAAATATCTCTGCGAGGGGCCTTGCAATTTCTTCCCTAACTTCCCACAATGTTCTGGGATACATTTGATCAGATCCTGGAAATTTATCAACCTTTATGTTTTTTAAAACCTCTAGCACTTCCTCTTCTGTAATGTGAACTGTTTTCAAAATGTCAATATTTATATCCCTAAGTTCTCTAGCCCCCATTTCTTTCTCCACAGTAAAAACTGATGCAAAATATTCATTTAGTATCTATTCCAACTCCCGAGGTTCAACACATAGACGTAATCTTAGCTGAAATAAAAATAAATCTCTAAATATAAAAGAAATACAGTTCGATATTTTAGGACCTTTTTAAGCTGAAAATAACTTATAAATATTCTTCAATTTAAATGGTGTACAATCCTAAATGCTGCACTTTTAAATAAAATAACAGTTAAACAAAATACATTTCAAAATGTAGAATAAGTAGTATATAATTTAGTTGCAAAAAATGAAATGTTACCATTAAACTGACCTGACAAAGTTTTATTTGACCAGGCTCCATCCAGTTTATAGTCTCCCAGCCCCACACAGCTCACTTCTACCTCCTTCTGAAACTCCACAAACGGGAGTGCCTGGGCAGACCCATTGTTTCAGCTTGCTCCTGCCCCACAGAACTCATCTCTTCCTACCTTGACTCAGTCCCTGTCCAAAAACATCCATGATTCCTCTGATGCTTTATACCAGTTTTGGATTTTCCAGTTTACAAGCTCTGGCCGTCTCCTCTTTACCATGGACATGCAATCCCTTTACACATCCATCCCCAACCAGGATGCTCTCAGGGCTTTCTGCTTCTTCCCAACCACCACCATCCTCCTCTACTTGGCTGAGCTCATCCTCACCCTCAACAACTTCTCTTTTAACTCCTCTCCTTTTCTTCAGGTCAGAGGGCTACTCGCATGGGCCCCAGTTATGGCTGTCTCTTCGTGGGGTATCTTGAACATTCCTTGTTCCAGTCGTATTCTGGCCCCACCCACAACTCTTTCTCTGATATATCAATGATATCATCTGTGCTGCTTCCCTGTCTCATCCGGAATTGGAAAAGTTAATCAATTTCGCTTCCAATTTCCAGTCTGCCCTCACTTTCACCTGGTCTATCTCTGACTCCTCCCTTCCCTTCCTCGACATCTCTGTTTCCATTTCTGGGAATAGACTGGCCACTAATATCCACTGTAAACCCATGGACTCCCACAGCTACCTGGAATACACATCCTCGTACCCTGCTTCCTGTAAAGACTCCATCCGATTCTCTCAGTTCTCCGTCTCTGTCACGTATGTTCCGATGAGGCCACTTTCAATAAGGGGGCCTCTGTAATGTCCACCTTTTTCCTCAACTGAGGATTCCCCAGCTCCGTTGTTGACAGGGCCCTCAACTGAGTTCGACCCATCTCCCGCATTTCCACCCTCATTCCCTCTCCTCCCTCCCACAACAGCGATAGGGTTCCCCTTGTCCTTACCTATCATCCCACCAGCATCCACATCCAGAAGATCATCAGACGCCACTTCTGCCAGTCCAGCGAGATGCCATCGCCAGACATATGTTCCCCTCCCCTCCCTTGTCCGCCTTCCGCAGGGACCGTTCTCTCTGGGAAACCCTGGTCCACTCTTACTTCACCCCCAACACTTCGCCATGGCACCTTCCCCTTCAACTGCCCATTTACCTCCTCCCTCCTCTGTATCCAAGGGCCCAACACACCTTCCACATGAAGCAGCACTTCACCTGCACTTCCCACAATCCAGTTTACTGCATTCACTGCACAATGTGGTCTCCTGTACATTGGGGAAATGAACATTTACGTTCTGCTCACAGAAAAACATCCTGAGCTTCCAGTTGCCTGCCACTATAACGTACCACCCTGTTCCCTAGCCAACATCTCTGTCTCTGGCTTGCTGCAGTGTTCCAGTGAAGATCAGCGCAAGCTGGAAGAA
>NC_063364.1:8532714-8597391 GCF_021869965.1 Rhincodon typus | reverse complement strand
CATCCAGTTCTCTCTGTATTCTATAAGTTTCAATGAGATCCTCTTGATCATCCTTCTAAACTTCGAGCACAAACCTAGAGTTCTCAACTGCTCTTCATCTGATAAGCCTTTCACCCCTGGGATCATTCTTGTAAACCTCTTCCACAACCCACCTTTTCTTACAGGGCCCAAAACTGCTCTCCACATTCCAAATGTAGTCTGACCTGAGCCTTGTATGGTCTGGGCAGTACATCTGCTATTGTATTCTCGTCCTCTTGAAATGAATGTCAATATTGCATTTGCCTTTCCAACTGAACCTGATTGTTAACCTTAAGATTGCTGAACTATGACTCCCAAATCATTTTGGGCTTCAGATTTCCAAAGCCTTTCACTGTTCAGAAAATAGTCTATTCCTGTTCTTTCTACCAAAGTGCATAACCTCATGCTTTCCTGCATTGTATTTCATCTGCCACTTTTTTGCCCATTTGCCTAGCATGTCCAAGTCCTTCTGCAGCCTCCCAGCTTCCTCAACCTGTTTGTGTCTTCTGCAAGCTTAGCCACAGTATCCTCCATTGCCTTGTCCAGATAGTCATTGTATAACATGAATAATTATAGTCTCAACACTGACGCCTGTGGAACTCCACTAATCACCAGCTGCCATCATACCAAAACAGAATGCCACCACTCCTATTTTCCTGTGTTGTACAACTGTACTTCGTTGTGCAGTATTTTCTACTCCATTTTACTTTTAACGTTTCTGAATTAAAGTCGACCTATACTTTTTCATTTGGATGTTAAATGGACTAAAACTCAACATGTTAATTCCACCCTGATGAATTGTCACTTTGAAATGTGTCCCTCTTCTTGACTGAGCCTCATACTGATTCAGAACTTTGAGGGTTTTGTGGTTAGTAACACTCAAGCACATCCACTGTTCTTGGTGGTAGAGATAGATTTGGAAGTTGATACCCAATGATTGTTGAACTGTTGGAGTGCATCTTTTAGGCAGTGATAGCCATATGCATCAACTATGGTGGATGGGGTGCCCGTCAAACAAGGTATTTTGCCTTGGATGGTGTTGAGCTGCTTAATTATTGGAGCTGCACTTCTTTCAGACAAAGTGTGCTACCACGCTCATGCATTTTGTTGGGCAGATGTTGGCTAGTTAGGTTAGTTCAGTCCCAGTCTCTGACCTGCTGTTGTGCTATTTGTTTATATAGCTGATGTTATCCAATTTCTGGCTGATGGTAACCCCTAGGATGTTGGTGCCTGGAGATTGTGGTAATGTTGAGCTGCAAGGGATAAATATTTGTCATGTTATATTTAAAATTTGGGATATAGCATGTATGTTGACCATAATCTTCAGTGTTGGCATTTATTTCACATCATTCATGTGGGAGATTTTTGATAAAAGGAAGAGCTTAAAAGCTGGATTTAGCTGCTTGGATCATACTTAGGCAGTAGCTGCTTTGGCCCTGACCTTGTAGGTATTCCTATATTCATACAGTCTATTTAGCTTGTCACTTCTTTTGCCTTCAACTTCTCCAGGAAGTGATATCTATGATACATTCTTTGTAATTAAATTGACAATAAAGGTGATGGTCTAAGTATCATTAAATTGCCAGTTTGGCCTGTGGTTCTTTTAAGTACCAGCGACTGTTGATAACTTAAAATGAACAGTGATTTGGTACTTGAGTTTTCTTAATTTTAAAGCAAGAAATGAAATGGTGCGTTCTTTCTTTATATGGACTTATAACAAAATACACACCAAAAAAAACAAACTTAAGCAAAAGTTGTGCGCAGCCCATTCTTGAGTGGGGACATTGCTAGCAGTAGCAGATAATTGTTGAGCAGTTAGCATTACTAACATGATCCTTGTCTGAGTGGTTTGAGTTTAGAGAAATTTTGAATTACTGCCCTTTTTGCCTTTGAAAGCCAGATAGATGAAAGTGTGACCGTTTTTGACTGTCTGACTTTCTTTTCCTGTCGTTTTAATATTATTTTCATGCCCACTGCAAAAATACCATTAGCGCAACCTGCAGCAAAGACTATTTGGACTAATCCATTAAGGCAGCAGCATGTTTCTCTCATGCTTCTACTTTGATTCGAAGGGAAGAAAGGCATTGAGTACATAAAATAAAGCCTATAGATCATAAATTAATTGAGTTGCTGTCTTCATGTTTATATAAAATGGAGTGTCAATTTTTTGTATAAAAATAACTTCAGGAAGCTCTTTTGGAATGATTTTGTGCTGGCTTTTCTGCCTGACAGGACCTGAAACCAAGCGGAGGCCAATCAGTTTCAGCAGTGAGAGGAAAATATTCTTTGATTAGTCTCAACGTGAGTTACTTGTGCTACTTCTCCACAGGAAGCAGTAGTCTTCAAAGAACAATGCAAGTTGGTAACTGGAATGCACCAGTGCTTTAAAGTCTAAAAAGGCTGGCCACAGGAGATAAGTGTTACTTCATCATAGAAATAAGAGCCAATGTTTCAAAACAGAAGTAAAAGGCAACACTGCAAAAAGACTCAGCAGGTCTGACAGCACTTGTGTAAAGAGCAAGTTTTGAGTGCAACAGGATGACTTTAAAACCAAAGAATGATGGGAAAGCTGATATGTGACACAGAACAGCTGGCTGGTAGTAGTTTAGAATGTATTTTTAATAATGAACTCCCAAATGGCCATGTTTCTAGGGAAGGACAAAGGAAATGCTTCTAAAACTTTCAAGCTGGGAATTGAGATTAATGACTAGGAAGACTTTACTATCAATTGTTCACAATGGCAACAACCCATCAAGCTGTATTATGTTTTCAGTTGCAATGTCTTTAATATTGAAGTAGCAAAAGAAAATTAGGTAAATTTTGCACTCGAGAGCCCACTGACTCATGGGACCGCCCAAATGCCCAAATATCTAAGAATATAGGAACAGGAGTAGGATGTTTAGTTCCCTTGAGCCTGCTCTGCAAATCTGAGGGGCAAAAATTGGATTATTTAGTAACATGACACCAATGGTGAAAACCTGTGTCTCTGAGCATATATCATTGAATTAAGAGTTATTGATAGGCCTGTAGATAATTTCTCTTACCAGCCTCTTCCTATAATCTCTTTGTTTCTCATTTTCTTTCAGAACTTTCTATAGCCTGGTTCTTATTAACCGTATCAGTTATAGACCCACTTATACTATTTCATTTTCATACAGCATAGAAACAGACCCTTCGGTCCAACCAGTCCATGCTGAACATAATCACAAACTAAACCAGTCCCACCTGCCTGCTCCTGGCCCATATCCCTCCAAACATTTCCAATGTCTTTTAAACATTGTAATTGTACCCACATCCACCACTTCCATAGGAAGTTCATTTTGCATGCGAACCACCTTCTGTATTTTAAAAAAAAAAAAAAAAAAATTTCCCTCCTGTCGAATTTTTCATCCAGTGTTCTGATTTTAGTTTCCCAATGTTTATTTTGTGAGTATACTTTAATTGTACTGGACTTATTTGATCCCTTTAAACGTAGCCCAATCCTCTGTAGTTTCATCTGGCAGTCATTGTAATTTATTTGGTATTGGCCTGTTCTCAAATCACAGCATAGCCCTCATTTTATATTTTCACTTGAGTTTGCTCTTCATCTTCAGCTAGTATAAACTTTAAATAACAATATCTGATCAGATTTGTGTGTAGTTTTCTGCCTCTGCACGTGGTTAGGTGCAGGTATACTGATGCAGCACGGCTGAGTGTAAGGTGGGTTAGTTTTGTGAGAGGGCCTGTGGTAACTGGTGACTGGAAAAAGATTTCGGAGGAGGTAGGGTTGAAGCTGTGGGTTTAAAAGTAGTTATGTGGTGGTGATTTAATTGCCCCTGTATTCACTGGCTGTGAATTTGTTAGGTGATATGATGGGTTGGAACAGGGGGTGAGTCCATCATTCATTTTCATTATATCATTATCCACATCCATCGATAAAGAAAATCTAACATGTTTAAAGTTTTTGAAAATCTGTAGCTTGGGTTGTGGATGAGGTTGTAGACTTGCTTGCCAAACTCTCTTTGATTGCAGTGTATGTAGCAAGACATTCTGACTTATCTCACTACACACGGACATCGAGGGACACGAATTCGACTAGGACAACACAACGATAATCGCACAAGCCAAACAGAAACGTTGAAACGTTTGCAACCAAACCCATCGGCTCGGTGAGCATGTCTACAACCTCAAAATCTAACATGCTTTAACACTTGTTAAGGAGATATCACCCTAATAAGAACTGACAGTTTACATATTTTGGTGAGGTACAGTGCTTTGATTTGTCACATTGCAAATTTTAAGTAATTGTGCTTGGGACCACAACTTGATATTTTTTAACTGACAAATTCATTCAGTTTGCTGTCAAGTAGGCAGATACTTCTCAAATGTACCTTTCAAAGCACCGAACTGTAACATGTGACAATTTTCCCAGTGTTAAAGATGCTTGCATAATGTCATGAGTCCCAGAAGATGTGGAGGGGGTGGGGGGAGACTAAGTGTGTTGAAATATGATACAATAGTGAAATACAATATTATTGTATGGGGCTGACTAAATAGCAGTGGGATAAGAAGCAATGTGCTAATCTAATGTCAAAACATGAAGTCCATTTTATTTGTGGAGATGACCACATTAGCAAGTAATGCATAGAATGTATGTGAACTCCCTCCACCACAGTACTGGATCATCCAAATTGTTGGGTTTTTCTTTATAACTGGACTCGTCCTACCTCTCTGCTCTGAAAGAACTATCCAGTGGCTCCAGTTTTTCTGATCTTTTTCTTTGACCCTGCAAATGTTTTTCCTTCAATCATACATTCCAATCCCCTTTAAAAGTTACTGTGAACCAACTGCCATTCATTTAAGGTAGGAATCTAACTACAACTATGCAATATCAAAGTTCAAAGCTACTTTATGCCCTTTTTCCTGATCAAATTCATCTCTAGTTATTACCATTCAAGCCACTGGAAACACACTCTGCTGCAAAAACCCCACCGTGTCATATGTATGAATTTCACCCTTCCCCCAGCAATCTTCAGTTCTGACAAAGGTCACTGGACTCCACGTTAAATCTGTTTGCTCTCTGCAGGTACTATTGGACCTGTTCTGTTTCCCAGCACACTTTTTTTTTTTTTTTTTTTTTTTTTTATTTTTCCAGCATCCACAGTTGTATGTTTACTTTAGTCAGAGTTGTACAGCACAGAAACAGATCCCTCCGTCCAACTTGACCACGCTGACCAGATATCGTAAACTAATCTCATCCCATTTGCCAGCATTTGGCTCATATACCTCTAAATCCTTCCTATTCATATGCCCATCGAGATGCCTTTAAATGTTGTACTTCCTCTGGCAGCTCATTCCATACAAGCACCACCCTCTGTGTGAAACTGTTGTATGAATCTTTCTCTTCTTACCTTAAACTAATGTCATCTAGCTTTGGACTTCCCCTCTCAGCCCTGGGAGAAAAACCTATTTATCCTATGCATGCCCCTCATGATTTTATAAGCCTCTATAAAGTCACCCCTCAGCCTCCAATGCTCCAGGGAAAATAGCCCCAGCCTATTCAGCCTCTCCATATAGCTCAGACCCTCTTTTCTCAACCCTTTCAAGTTCCATTATCTTTCCTAAAGCAGGGAGACCAGAATTGCCCATGTTAGGTACAGCTGCGACATGATGTCCCAACTCCTATACTCAATGCACTGACCAATAAAGGCAAGCATACCATATGCCACCTTCGCTTTCCTGTCTACAGGTGACTCCACTTGCAGGGAACTATGAACTTGCACTCCAAGGTCTCTCTGTTCAGCAGTTAAGCAACACTCCCAAGGGCCTTACCATTAAGTGTATGAGTCCTGCCCTGATTTGCCTTTCTAAAGTGCAGCACCTCACGTTTATGTGAATTAAACTACATCTGCCACCTCTTGATCAGATGGGCCAATGTGCTGTTGTACTGTGAGGTAGCCTTCTTTGCTGTTCTCTACAGCTCCAATTTTAGTGCCATCTGCAAACTTACTATCTCCTATGTTCACATCTAAATCATCTATATAAAATGATGAAAAGCAGTGGACGCAGCACCGATCCTTGTGGCACATTGCTGGGTTGCAGGTCTCCAGTCTGAAAAACTTCCACCACCACCCTCTGTCTTCTACCTTTTTTGAGCCGGTTCTGTACCCAAGTGGCTAGCTCTTCCTGTATTCCATGTGACCTAACCTTGCTAACAGTCTTATCATGTGGAACCTTGTCGAATGCCTTACTAAAGTCCATGTAGATCACATCCTTTATTGTTTAATTTTCTGCCACATCTCTTGCAGGTTTTCCCACCTTGAAGTTCTGCTCTGCTCTCTGACAGAATTTCCATTTGAATCTTTATTGCTCATCTTCATTACTTTTGTTTTCTCTCCTTTTTGGCAAGGTAGTTGCCAAGACTCTCTCTCATAGCCACATCTCATTCCTCAGTGACTGCCTCTAGCTCAGACTAGCCCCATGTGGATTCCAACTGAATTTTCATTCTCTCGTTTCAAATCTCACTTTCAGCACTGCATCCTGCTCATGCTATCTCAAAGCTGCCTGCCACCCAGCTCCACTTCATTCTTTGGCTCGTTCAATGTTTTAACAAGAAATATTTTCTCTTCCTTTTTAAGGTATTAAGTTATGCAAGCTGCAACGATCGTACCCCTCTGGAATCTTCCTCCTCTTTTCCCGACTCCACCTCTTACTGGATATTTATCATTTTCATCCTAGGTACTTTAGCCTTCAGGACGCAGTGGCAAGTTAACGATTTCAGAGCGTGAACACCACTTCCCTCATGTTTATTCCCTTCCCTCATACACACAGGTCCTGCTGTCAGTGCGACCAATCCATTTCCAACATTTATACTTTCTGTGAGTACCCCATTTAGCTGTTACCTCTCTCTTGGCTTATTGTCAATAATCTTTGTTTACCAATCCCTTTTTTCTTTGTCAGGGCACCACACTCTTCCTCTCAACCTCATCTCCTCATCAGCATAAATTCAACCCTTCCCAGCTATCTTCAGTTCTAATGAGGGGCCTTAAGATTCAACAATAACTCTGTTTTGCCTCTATAGGTGCTGCCAGACCTGTTGTTTCTCCAGATCTCTGTTTTCTCTGTGCTTGCTTTGTACTTTTTAAATCTAATGTGAACTTAGCATACTAAATAATGGTTGCACCCTCAAAATATAATAAGACTATCAAGTACAGCAAATTAATTATCTCAAATGTATTCTTTTGTTTGAGGTTTGCTGGAGATGTTAAAGGATTAATGATGCCTGCAGAAAACCAATTGGAAGCAAATAATTTTCTCGTGTAATTTGCTGTGGTGTGAAACAGTTGAATGTCAGTGATTTGTTGATTTTATTAAAGTATATCAGTGATAAGTACAAAAGGTGTGCAGTGTTGTTGTAGACTGTCTATCACTATACTTCAAAATTATGCACTCACAGTAGATCAAAAAGAATTGCTTCCACATACTATTCCTAGTGGACCTCAGTCTGACATGAACTCAACATTTGAAAGGCATACTGTGTCCTCATTCTCTAATCGAGTGTTTTCAGCTGTCAAGATGTACAATTTTATTTGCAGTTGTTCTCAAAATAATACTAAAACCAGAAGAGCCAAAAGCTCACTGTTGTATTTCATAGTGAATAAAAAATTTTCATATTTGAAACAAATCATCTTTCCACTTCTTAGCTGTCTGTTGAAGACACTCCAAACATCTGAATTCTGCATTTTCTGCCTATTGAGTTTATACCCTCTGATCTATTCTTCAGTTATATGCAACATCATGGTCATCATTAGGCACTTAATTTGAGATTTTTTTATTTATGCAAATTCCACCATCTCCTGTGGCATGATTTGAACATGTATCCCCAGAATATTACTGGAGTCTCTAGACTAATAATCTCAATAGGCCATCACATTACCTCTCTTTTTTTTTTTTTTTAAAAAAAAAGAAAAAAAATAAATTCTATATTGTTATTTAATCAACCTGTCCAGAGATGTGATGTCTCCAGAACAGGTAGGCCTCCTAGCTCAGAGGTAGGGACACAACCCCTTCACCACAAAATCTGTTGTATAGCTTACAACAACTGTGAAAACTCAACTATAGACTGACAACTTTTTTTCAGAATTTTATATATGGTAATTTTTTTTTAATAAGTTAAGCTAGAAGTTCTCCAAAAGGAGAACTGCAGCAAGCCAGAGACACAGATGTTGGCCAGGGAACAGGGTGGTGTGTTGAAGTCGCAAGCAACAGGTAGTTCAGGGTCTTTTTGGCGAGCAGAACATAGATGTTCTACGAAGCAGTCACCCAGTCTATGCTTCATTTCCCCAATGTAGAGGAGACCACATTGTGAGCAGCAAATACAGTAGACTAGATTCTGGGAAGTGCAGGTGAAGTGTTGCTCCACCTGGAAGGTATGTTTGGGCCCTTGGATATTGGGGAGGGAGGAAGTAAAGGGGTAGGTGTACTTTCACCGGTCACAGGGAAAGGTGCCGTAGGGCTGTGGGGGATGTTGGGGGGTGAAGGAAGTGTGGACCAGGGTGTCCCGGAGGGAACGGTCCCTGCGGAAGGGAATATGTCTGGTGGTGGCATCTCACTGGGGGTGACGAAATGACATCTGATCCACACTGCTCACAGAAAAGACCCTGTACTACCTGTTGCCTGCCACTTTAACGCACCACCCTGTTCCCTGGCCAACATCTGTGTCTCTGGCTTGCTGCAGTGTTCCAGTGAAGCTCAACGCAAACTGGAAGAACAACACCTCATTTTCTGCTTGGGGACCCTGCAACCCTCCGCACTCAATAATTTTAGGGCCAGAACTCTCCCATGTCCCAGCCCCCTACCTCCCACACCAGGCCTTGTTACCATGTAGCCTGCCATTACACACTACCTGTTATTAGTCACTAATAGTCCCCATTAACAGCTATTCACCCTCCCAGCCTGAGTGTTAGCAACTCTTTCTCCAACTGCTCTTCTCTCTCTCTCGGCTCCATCCTATCGTTTACTCCCTACCCCATCCCCCTCCCTTTTTTTTCTGCATATAAACTGATGTTTTCCCAGCCACCATCAATTCTGAGGAAGGGTCACTGGACCCAAAACGTTAACTCTGTTTTCTCCTTCACAGCTGCTGCCAGACCTGCTGAGCTTTTCCCATAACTTTGTTTTTGTTTATTAAGTGAGAATCTGACATCAATGAACTTACTGCAGAATTCATACCAAACAAACAGGGATAGTGCAAATTGAAATAAATGGATATAAGCTCATAACTGTTATGGAAATATGGTTGTAAGGAGATCAGAATTGGGAACTTCACATTCATGAATTTTTAATTTTTTGGAAAGACAGGAGGAATGGAAAAGGTGGTGGGAAGGCACTGTTAATAAGATGAAGTGAGGACAGTTGTGCGAGCTGATCAAGGCTCAGCTGCTGTAAAGTCCGTTTGGGTGGAGGTATGTAATAGCAGGGAAAGAAGGCACTAGTAGAAGTAGTGTATAGACCTCCAAACAGTAGCCACACTAGGCAAGGGTATAAATCAACAAGTAATAGGAGCACGTAAAGAGAATAGAGAAGGAATGGATGACTTTATACTACATCCTGATTGACCCATCCAATTGGAAAGAGTAGCTATGAGAACAAATTCATAAAGTGCATTAGGGATGGTTTCAGAGCAATACATCAGGGAGCCAACTAGGGAACTAGCTGCCCTGAATCTAGTAATGGGTAACAAAGTAGGTTTAATAAATAATTCCGAGTAAAAGATCCTATATGAAGTAATGCTTATAACATGATAAACTGAACACAAAATTCTAGGTGTGAGAAACAGGTTGGAGACAACTGTTAAATTTTAAAAAATAAAGGGAATTACAATAAAATGGGGATAGAGTTAGCCCAAGTAGACTGGGCAGATTAGCAGGAAAGACAGCAAGCACTGGCAGATATTTAAGCAGGTAATTCATGACTCTCCACAAAAAATCATTCCAGAAAAGAGGAAAGATTCTAACAGAGGGATAAACCGACCATGGCTAACCAGGGAAGTTAAGGAGAATATAAAATTGAATGAAAAAGCACATCAGGAGGCAAAAGTCATTGATAGCCCTGAAGACTGGGATGAATTGAGAACTAAAAAGATAAAAAATAAACTGAGGTCAAAGTAGTGAGGAATATAAGAACTGACATTAGGATCCTTAAATAGGAAGAGGTTAAAGTTCCTTGGAAAATGAACCTGGGGAGACTGTTATGGGAACAAGGAAATGGCAGAGGAGTTAAGCAGGTATTTTGTATGTCTTTAGTGATACTTCAAACATCTCATTAATACTAAAGAAAACAGGGGAGGAATTAAGTACCCGAAACGTCAGCCTCTCTGCTCCTATGATGCTGCTTGGCCTGCTGTGTTCATCCAGCCCTGCACCTTGTTGTCTCGGATTCTCCAGCATCTGCAGTTCCTACTATCTCTGAGGAATTAAGTACCATCACTAAAGTACTAGTATTAGAAAAACTAATCGGACTGAAGGCAGATAAGCTCCCTGGCTACAATGGTTTGCATCCTAGGATCCTAAAATTAGTCGCTAGATTACATCAGCTGTAATCTTCCAACATCCTTGGTTCTGGAGATGTACTTGAGGATTGGAAAACTGCCAATGTGACACTCCTATTCAAAAAGCGAGACAAAAAAAACCGACATAACTGTAGGCCAATTGGAAAAATGTTGCGATCTATTATTTTTTAAAGTTATAGCAGCATATTTGGAAAATCATAATTTAACCAAACAGATGGCTTCATGAAAGGAAAACCCATGTCTGGTGAGACTTCCTTGAAAAACTTTAATAAATTAGATTGGATAGAGGGAAACCATGTATTGCATTTGAACTTCCAGAAGGCATTCCACATGGTATCTCACAAAACGTTAAATCATACTGTCTGTGGTATTGGTAGTATATTGGTGTGAATACAGCTTTGGCTAATGGAAAGGAAACAAGCAGGGACAACTTTTTTTTGGGGTTGGCAACCTGTGCCCAGTGAGATTCCACAGAATATATATTATGGGGAAAAGACAAGTTACAAGTGTGGATACAAACAGTTTGCAGAGAGGTATTGTTCGGTTGAACGGGCAAGAGTTGGCAAATGGTGTATAATGTGGGGAAATGTGAAGTTGTTCATTTTGGAAGGGAAAACAGGAGTAATATTTAAATGGGGATAAACTGCAGACATCTGCAACAAAGGGACTTGTACACAAAACACAAAGCCACCTCACAGGTGTAGCAGGTAATCAGGAAAGCTGTATAAGATGCTGGTAGGACCATATTCAGAGTACTGTGAGCAATTTTGGTTCCCTTGTTTAAAGGAAAGATGTCATTTCATTGGAGGCAATTAAGAGAATATTCACTAGGATAATCTGTGGTAGGGAGGGATTGTCATATGAAGCAATTTCTCCTAACTTCTCTTGTATTTATGAACAGACCTTGGTTGGACAAACTATCTTGTTGCACAGGTTGTTCTGGTTGTGATAGCTCTTCAGTTCCAGCAGATGGAACCAATGGCAGTTTTAAAATCAGCAAGTTTGAGACAGAAAATAAACAACAAAAGCCCTGCGGACAGAAAATGATTCCATTCCACAGAAAACACTAGTTTAAAATGTGCTGGTCACTAGGGTAATGCAACTCACTCCAAGTTCCTAGTAATGAAAGTCCTTTCTCAGAGATATGAGCACTTTACTACTGAGCAGTGCACCTTACTGCTCCAGGAAGGGCTCTTTTGGGTTGACTTCACAGTAACTGAAAGGGCAGCCCTCACCATATCAAAACAGTTTAATTCCTCATTCTTTAATTTGCCATTCTGAGGAATGGTCATTGGACCCAAAACGTTAAGAACAAAGAAAAATTATAGCACAGGAACAGGCCCTTCAGCCCTGCCAAGCCTGCACCGATATGCTGCCTGTCACAACTAAAACCCCTTACACTTCCGGGGACCTTATTCCTCGATTCCCGTCGTATTCATGTATTTGTCAAGACACACTTTAAAGTCACTATAGTATCTGCTTCCACTACCTCCCCCCAGCAGCAAGTTCCAGGCACCCACCACCCGTTGTGTAAAAAAAAAACTTGCCTCATACATCACCTTCAAACCTTGGCCCTTGCACCTTAAACACATGGCCCTTGGTAACTGACTCTTCCACCCTGGGAAAAAGCTTCTGACTGTCCACTCTTGTCCATGCCCATCATAATCTTGTCGGCCTCTACCAGGTCGCTCCTCAATCCCCATCGTTCCAGTAAGAACAACCTAAAGTTTCCCCAACCTCTCCTCATAGCTAATGTCCTCCACACCACGCAACATCCTGGTAAATCTTTTCTGTACCCTCTCCAAAGCCACCACATCCTTCTGGTAGTGTGGCGACCAGAATTGAACACAATATTCCAAATGCGGCCTAACTAAAGGTTCTATAGAGCTGCAACAGTACCTGCCAATTTTTAAACTCAGTGCCCCAGCCACTGAAGGCAAGCATGCAGTATGCCTTGTTGATGACCTTCTCCACCTGCGTTGCCACTTTCAGTGAATTCCACCAACCTTTGTGCCATCAAACTTATTAATCAGACAAGTTACATTTTCCTCCAAATTATTTCATATATTACAAAACAGCAAAAGTCCCGACACTGATCCCAGAGGAACACCACTAGTCACAGCCCTCCATTCAGAAAATCACCCTTCCACTACTAACCTCTGTCTTCTATGACTGAGCCAGTTTTTTTTAAAAATCCATCCTGCAAGCTCACCTCTGACCCTGTGCAACTTTCCTTCTGTATCAGCCTGCCATGAGGGACCTTGTCAAAGGCCTTACTGAAGTCCATGTAGACAACATCACTGACCTACGCTCATCGATCATCTTTGGTACTTCCTCAAAAAAAAAACTCAACCAAGTTAGTGAGGCACAACTTCACCTTCACAAAACCATGTTGCCTCTCACTAATACACCCACTGATTTCCAAGTGGGAGTAAATCCTGTCTCAAAGAATCCTCTCCAATAATTTCCCTACCACTGACATAAGGCTCACCGGCCTGTAATTAGCTTGATTATCCCTGTCACCCTTCTTAAAAGAACAACATTGGCTATTCTCCAATCCTCTAGGACCTCCCCTGTAGCCAGTGAGGATACAAAGATTTCCAAGGCTCCAGCAATTTCCTCCCTTGCCTTTCTCAGTAACGAGGATCTGTGAACTCTGATCTTTTCTTCACAGATGCTGCCAGACCTGCTGAGCTTTTCCAGCAACTTCTGGTTTAATTCCTTGCAGTCTTCCCAAGTCTGCAGCAGTGTACAGTAACTAGGTTGATCAGTTTTTTTTAAAAAAAACCAAATATCCTGGATTTAGTCAAGAGTGATAGATACTTGGGATATAGTTAGAGAACAGCAACCTGGGATGAAGCCAAGCAGTAATCCCATGGAGGGAGATAGTGAAATGTGAAATCAGTAAATTCAGAAAAAAATGACTTACCAGTGGGGATTTAAAAAGATGCTTAAGGAGAAAGAAGGAAGTTCAAAAAAGGTCAAAACAAAAAAAAACTCAGGTTTACTGTAAACCATTTTATTTCAGTTTCTAACCCAAGAGCTTTTACTAAATAGATGTCATTTCAGAAAAAAAGTAAACTCCTTCATTTTACAAAACGTTTATTTTTTACATTGCTTGCACATTTTTAAAGTGTCGTTTTCATATCAAGGTAAAATCTATCACAAAATAGAATAGGTAACATGTTCCTCAGCTCGAATATATACATTTCAACCTATATACCCTCAAAAATATACAGTATTAGCCATTTATTGGCCATTAAACAGACGCTCTCAAATGAGAGTAAAATTTCGCTAAAGAAAAAATGTGATAGCATTATTGTGAGCAGACACAAATCCCATGAATTATCTGTGTCTTTAATAGGAGGTCAGCGAAAGATGACAATCCAAGGATTTCTAGTTCTGTGTTTTGCAGCAGTTCTTCAGTGCCTTTTTCCCATCTGCTGCTATTAGCTTTGTCACCGGTTGAACACTGTCCCTGATTTTTGCATTCTTCTTGGCTTCTCTGCATAAAAAAAGAGAGACATGAACAAATTATGTTGATGTGCACCGTACAGACATATCAAGTTCACCCCACTGATTTACATTTCAGTTATTAAGATTAATTAGTGCGGAACATCGTTTTGACACTTGTACTGGGTATGACTCGTTATCTAATGCATACAGGGGTCCATTGTGGTTTTGTTCTTGCTGGCTGGAGATAGGTTTTTACGCTTCAGCTATTTTTGTTTTGGCAACAAGACCAGGATTCAAATTTGAGTTGCTACAGCCTGGTCGACAGTGTGCAACAATGGCAGAACTTGAAGTTTGTCTGTGGATTTTGCCTCTGCCCGAGAGGCAGCACCCAGCCTCACGGTGTAAGAGACAGCCATCTGCAACTCCTCAGGGAGCCCCATTAAATCCCTCAGGAAAATAAGGAAGAACTAACAACGTGAAATCAGTTTTAACATCCTTCATTTTCTCAATCCTAATTTATAAACTCACCCACTGATGTCAGGATTTCCATTTCCAATTGCTAGCCAGTGAGTGCAGACATTGCACAAGACTTAGCTATGAATGTCACTGATTAACATACTTCACTCTCAAATAGTAGCTGCAAGAGCAAGGCACCACAAGACCAAAAGGATTAGTATAAGTGGATCTGTATCCTAATGACACTTGCTCAATACGTACTTTCTTTAATAACTCTTACCAGGGTAAATATGACAATTCCATTATTTTCTGGACATTCTTCCCCCCTCCAGGAAATTGTGTCTCAATGCAGGAATACCATCCCAACACAGGGATTATCATAGCCCCAAAAGCACTAAATTTAAATCAAAACAGTGAACTCTCCCATTATCAACACCTACCTTTCTCCTCATCAACCAAGACCAGATTATCTGCAGTCAATTCAGTTGCAAACACACTTCCACACAAACTGTATGCCTAACAGTGAATGCATCTCAGAATTGATGCAGGAGCAAATCACTGCAAATGCTGGAATCTGTACTGAACTAAAAAAAAATAAATGCTGGAAATCAGTGGGCCTGTGGAGACAGTCATCTGGACTCAATGTTAGCTTGCTCTCTCTTCCCACAGATGCTGTCTATAGAGCATAGAACATTACAGCGCAGTACAGGCCCGTCGGCCCTCGATGTTGCGCCGACCTGTGAAACCAATCTGAAGCCCATCTAACCTACACTATTCCATTATCATCCATATGTTTATCCAATGACCATTTAAATGCCCTTAACATTGGCGAGTCTACTACTGTTGCAGGCAGGGCATTCCACGCCCTTACTACTCTGAGTAAAGAACCTACCTCTGACATCTGTCCTATATCTATCACCCCTCAATTTAAAGCTATGTCCCCTCATGCTAGCCATCACCATCCGAGGAAAAAGGCTCTCACTGTCCACCCTATCTAATCCTCTGATCATCTTGTATGTCTCTATTAAGTCACCTCTTAACCTTCTCTCTAACAAAAACAGCCTCAAGTCCCTCAGAAGACCTTCTCTCCATACCAGGCAACATCCTGGTAAATCTCCTCTGCACCCTTTCCAATGCTTCCACATCCTTCCTATAATGCAGCGACCAGAACTGTATGCAATACTCCAAGTGCGGCCGCACCAGAGTTTTGTACAGCTGCAACATGACTTCATGGCTCTGAAACTCAATCCCTCTACCAATAAAACCTAACACACCGTACACCTTCTTAACAACCCTATCAACCTGGGTGGCAACTTTCAGTGATCTATGCACATGGACACCGAGATCTCTCTGCTCATCCACACTACCAAGAATCTTACCATTAGCCCAGTACTCTGTATTCCTGTTACTCCTTCCAAAGTGAATCACCTCATACTTTTCCACATTAAACTCCATTTGCCACCTCTCAGCCTAGCTATGTCCCTCTGTAACCTGCAACATCCTTCCGCACTATCCACAACTCCACCAACTTTGGTGTCATCCGCAAATTTACTAACCCATCCTTCTACGCCCTCATCCAGGTCATTTATAAAAATGACAATCAGCAGTGGCCCCAAAACAGATCCTTGCAGTACACCACTAGTAACTGAACTTCAGAATGAACATTTCCCATCAACCACCACCCTCTGTCTTCTTACAGTTAGCCAATTTCTGATCCAAACCGCTAAATCACCCTCAATCCCATGCCTCCGTATTTTCTGCAATAGCCTACTGTGCGGAACCTTATCAAACGCTTTACTGAAATCCATATACACCACATCAACCGCTTTACCCTCATCCACCTGTTTGGTCACCTTCTCAAAGAACTCAATAAAGGTTTGTGAGGCATGACCTACCCTTCACAAAACTGTGTTGACTATCCCTAATCAAATTATTCTTTTCTAGATGATTATAAGTCCTATCTCTTATAATCCTTTCCAACGCTTTACCTACAACCGAAGTAAGGCTCACTGGTCTATAATTACCAGGGGTGTTTCTACTCCCATTCTTGAACAGGGGACAACATTTGCTATCCTCCAGTCTTCTGGCACTATTCCTGTAGACAATGACGACATAAAGATCAAAGCCAAAGGCTCTGCAATCTCCTCCCTAGCTTCCCTAGGATAAATCCCATTTGGCCCAGGGGACTTATCTATTTTCACACTTTCCAGAATTGCTAACACCTCCTCCTTATGAACCACTGATTTCCAACATTTTTTGTTCGGAAGTAATGCAGATGGGTTGCGAAACACTTCAAGTAGTCCAGAGACAGTGATAAGGAATGATCTATAAAGAAAATTCTTCATCTTTCAATAAGTTGCTTGTGTTGTTACCCAAACAATTGCAGCAGTTAGAATAGACTCATTCTGCTTATTTTAATGCCTTAGAACTGTACAGTTAGAAGTGAACTTACCTGGCCAAATGCAGAACAGCCTCCACCACATTGGTCCCATCTTTAGCACTTGTTTCACAAAACAATGCATTGTAAGTCTAGGGAAAGTCAGAATTGTTACAGCACAGGAAAAAAACTAATCAGTTCATTGAGTCCATTTCTAGTCATCACAAAAGCAATTCAGCCAGACCAACTCATCTGCCTTTTCCGCTCCCCCCCCGCCATAACCCAACCATTCTTCAGGCATTTAGCCAATTTTCTTCTGTCGACCATAACTGAATCACCACCATTAGATAAAACATTGTTAACATCCAATAGGTTCTCATGTCACCATCGTTTCTTTTGCCAATCACTTTCGATCAGTCCCCTCTGGTTTATGATGCTTCTGCCCACCAAGCCAGCACCAATTCCTGTTACTTATTTAGACCCACTGCTTATTGCCGATATGTGGTTTCTATCCCTTTGTTTGCCTCCCATTCATGTGTCTATCAAGATATGCCTTAAACATTGCTGATGTGCCTGCTTCCACCACTTCCACTGGCAGTGCATTCCAGGCACCCACCGCCCTGTGAAAAAAACTTCCCCCTCTCACCCTGAGCCTGTGCCCTCTTGTAGCTGACCTTTCCATCCTGGAAGAAAGCCTCTGCCTGTCTAGATTCTGAATACCTCTATCAAATTTTCTTCCATCCCTAAGGAGAACAGTCCCAAAGGTTTTGGAGTAAATTTGTAGCTCGGGTTGTGGGTGTTGAGGTTGGTTGGCTCACCGAGCTGGTTTGTTGTTTCGCAGTTTCTCGTGCCTGTCTCTGCCTAGCTTGTCCCAGGATTTTGGTGTTGTCCTAGTCGAAGTGGTGGTTCTCCTTGTCCACGTGGATTGAGATGAGTGAGTATTGTTAGTGTCTTTTTGTAGCGCTGTCCCAGCTTCTTCAATTTGTCCTTATAGGTAAAGTCCCTCACCCATGTATCCTATTTCAAATAATTTCCTGTGCCCTCTCAGAAGCCTTGCCATCTTTCCTAAAGATGTGGTGCCTGGAACTGGCCAGGTTAACAGATTTATTTGTACACAGGTTAATCTACAATCTACATCACAACTACTATGAAAAGGTTAACTCAATGTCAATGTGAAACCAGACTGCTGGACTAAGTGTTCTCAAAAGCAGCCATATGATCATAACAACAATGAAAATGAACTACTTAAACATCATTTACCTGAAAAAGAGTTCTGTATTAGTGCCAGTTCGTTTGGAAAAAGTTTTAAAATTTCATTTCTAGTTTGTGTTAATGACAATATATATTTATAGCACGATAAATCTCACCATTGCTAGTTTCTCTCCATGGGCAGTCAGCACAGTGCCACGCTGTGTAGGAGACATTTCATTTCTCAAATCTATTTTATTTCCAATTAAGATAATTGGCGTTGGGAAGTCAGTAGAACTCTGAAAAATACATTATGTATTTGTCATAAGCATATTACTGAACTGGTTTTGCATGCCCATATATAATGAAACCTGCATATTGGGAGGAACCAACATGAGCTGTCGATGCAGCAGGGAAAAAAGCAGCTCCCTATTTCACCAAAACAATGTGTCACAGAACTCACTGTTCCCTCTTGTTCATCTGCATGGTCATATTGGGGTCATAAAAACACACATTTGAAGGCTGTCTATAATTTGCAGGGTCTAAAAAGATTTGAGTGCCTCTTTCAAGTTATTTGGATCAATCAAGAAGTATCTGCTTATACAGGTTTCACCATATAGAAGATTTTTGGAAAAAAAAAGTTCCTGATATTAAGTCATAGATTTGTTTAAGGGAACAGATCGTAAATAGTTTTGTTGCACTGGTGACAATAGTATCATGTATCACCATCCTGGTTCAGGCAGGGAGTACTATGCTCCACACACCAACACAACACGAGAGGGACATGAAGTTTCATCTGGTACCATTTCATCTTCAGGACATTCTAAAAGTACCTCACATCTTACGGATTACTTCTGTTACATAGATAAACTTAGCAACCAAGTTATAGAATGCAAGATGCCACTGACAGAAAATTTGATAAAATGTAACTTTCTAGCCTTGGCACAAGATCTCCTGCCCAAGTAATAATGTTAAGAATTCATGGTTGATTTCAGATTTGAGCATGCAATCTAATCCAGCATTTCAGTTAATGCCCCACCTGCCCTCTCAGGTTGACATAAAAGGATCTTAGAATCATTAGAATGAGCACATTGCAATAGCAGCACCAGCAAATAGCTGTAGCTCAGCAAACATTTTCTCTTCAGCTGTTTAATCAATTCCAATTCAAAACCACTCGAATCTGCTTCCACTGTACCGTCAGAAGTACGATCAGGATTCTAGCCACCTGCTGTGCAAAAAGGTTTTCTTTAAGTTGCCTTTAGTTCGCTCTCCAGGTCTCGGGAGCTAAGTCTGCTGGTTTTGACCCGAGGGGGACATTGGCGTGTAGGTCGATTCTGCCCTCACTGGACATCCAAGTACAGTGTCGAACACTGGAGTCTCTGAAGAGTGAGCAGGAACTGACCTTTTACTTCCACTGCTGGGTATCCAGGCAAACTGCACTGTGCTTGATATCATCCAACTCAAACTAAACTAGTTCCAAACAGAACAGCATGACCCTGGAAGCTTTCTCCATTAGTAGAAGACCTTTAACACACAGCAACAGGAGCACTAGTGTAAAAATAGATTCATCCTTTCTGACCCATCTGTAGCTTTTGCACATTTGTACATCATTGCATTCAATATCCCATACTTACTGTGCAGCTGGGTGGGACTTCTCTTCCCCAATCCCATTCAGCTAGAGGAAAGCAACCCTTGCTCCTCCAATCTATCTAGCCATGTAACTAAAGACCTCTATGCATGTAAATCTTCTCCACACACTCCCCAAAGCCTTCACATCCTTCCTGAAGTGTCAGGGAATTGGATCAATCCTCCAATTATAGCTCAATTAGTGGTCAACATGATGTCCTTGCTCATGTTTGATGATTCTATTTAAGAACCCAGGAATGAAATTCACTTCCTTTAAAAACCTCCTGCTCAACTTGCCCTGCTCTCCAACAACTTATGCACACATACTCCAGACCTCTGTTCCATCATGTTTAGAACATCACCATTTGTGTCACCCCTGTTCACCCCCTCTACAAAATTCATTATGCTGCATTTCTCTACACTGAATTTCATCAGTCTACATCCCCTTGAAAGTGATCACTACCCTTCTCTCAGTTCACTAGTTACAATTTTAACGTCACCTGCAAATTTTACAATTGTGAATGTGCACACAAGGCCAAGTTGCTGTTATATTAAGGGAAACAGTAAATCATGTACCAACCCCTGCAGAACCCTCTAGCCCAAAACGCAAACTTAGTCACTTCTCTGTTCTTCAGCCAAGTTTAATCCCAAGCAGCCAGGTCCTCTTATTCACCAAGGTTTAAAGCCGTTGACAACCTCATTATGGGATTTCTCAAAACACCTTTTTGGAAGATTATGTAAACATCAGCCATATTACTTCATCAATCCTTTCAAAACCAACTCCAGCAAGTTAGTCATATACGATTTGCCTTTAACAGGCCCAGGCTGGCTTTTTATTTTTTTGTTTAATCTGCCATTGTCCAGCTGACTATTAATTTGTTCTCCAAAAGCTTTCCTCCACCAAGGTAAATTGATTGGCCTGTAGTTGCTGGGTTAATTCTTACACCCTTGCTCAAAAGGATTCTCCAGTCCTCTGGCACCAACTTGCCATGCAAGGCAGATTGGAAAGTTATAACCAGCACCTCCGCAGTTTCCATCCTTCAACAAGCGTGGGTCTATTCTTGGTGGTTTATCAAGATCTACACACCTCCAGCCTTTCTAATGACCTACTCATCAAATCTTAGCCCATCCAGCATGCCAACTATATCCCGTCCCCACCTTCATTAGTGACTTTGGTAATATCTTATTGTTCGTAAAGGCAGATACAAAGTATCCATTTAGCACGTCTACAACGCCCCTGCCTCCGAGGAACCTTTTTAGTTCTGAGTCAGATTCATTACTCCTCTTATTTTTACTATTCATACATCTCAAAAATTAAAATTCTGTTTTGCATTGGCATTAATCTCACGGCACAATTTGAAGTATCCTGGACAATATCAATTTGTCAAACCAATTTGACGTGAGATTATTTGACGATTGTGCTGTTTGTCTGATCTTGCAGTGTGAATCGTTTAAAAAGAAATTTATTTTCAAAAATTAATTCATTAACTGTTGAGTACTTTGGGATAGCCTGAAGATCTGAAAAGTATGGTATAAATACAAGACTCTCCTTTAAAATGTCCAAATATTGGATTTTTTTTTATAGCAATTGCTCTTAAAGTGTCAGAAATTCCAGGTGAAGGAGGACATCATGGAAGAGAAGTCAATTTTACATCTTGAGAATAGTTTAGGAAACCCTGGTTACTGTCACTAAACACTTAATCAGTTCGATTTATCGCTACCTGTATTGCATTGTTTTGGCAACTCTACCCTGTGTTGCGTGTTTATATTCTGTGTTTTATATCTTTATATACATCACACAGCTATGCTGTTACCTACACTGTAGTAGAGTTCATAATTATAGTTGAGGAAACCACACACTTTGCACAATATTAGGCACCCATTCTAATCTGCTAGTCACCCCATTCAGAGGAGAAGAGTAGGTAAGATAATCTCAGGAAACTGAACATTTTAGAAGAATTGAAAATTATATAGAGTTAGAGGATGAACAAAGAACTTCAGTCAGAACAAGAGCATTATAATAGTCATGGATGATTGGACGAAATCAAGGTAAGGGTAACGTGGAAAATGCATTTGCAGAATTCGTTGGCGATCGTTTCTAAGAGCCATATGTTGTAGAACCTACCCAGGAACAGGCTGTTTTAGATCAAGTAATGATGTAGGATTAATAAGGGATCTGAGAGAGAGAAGGATATTATTGGGGCAGGGGGTGATTTAGTTTGATGGAGTGTAAGATAGGTACCCAGGGTCCTCGACTTAAGGTAAATTACAAAAGTTTGACAAAAGCATTGTTTAAACCGTGCTAGGAAAATAGACCAAGTTGAAAGTCGGTGGAGGATCAGTGGCAGATATTTAAGCAGATATTAGCTCAGAAAGAGAGAGTTCTGGTCAAAAAGGATGATACAGTGAGAAGGACCATGGATCATCTGTGGTGAACAAAAGTTAGTCAAGAAGACCATCCAATCAAAAACTAAGGCATACAAAATGACAAAAACTCATGGTAAGTCAAAGGCTATTGAAATCTACAAAAAGGAAGAAACAACCATTGGCAGTACAGACTTGATAAGCCGAAGGGGCCTCTTCTGCACTGTATGATTCAAACTCCCAAATTCTCTTGAGCTTTTTGGACGCGTACAAGATAGAAGCTAAATTGAATGTGGAATCCTTGGAGATCAGAGGATGAAATGGGGAAAGAAGAGAAACGGCAGATAATTTAAACCAATATTTTGCTTCATTCTTCAGAGGAAGACACTGTAAAAATCCCAAAGATAATCAGATAGTTAAGGAACGAAAGGGAGGAAATGTCTTGTAACAGTATCTATCAATTAGGGCACAGTGTTTGACAAATAAAAGCGGCTGAAGGCAGACAAAGATCACCAGAGCCTGATGTCCTGTATATAAAAGGTTTTAAAAGTGATTGCAGAGATAGTAGAGGCATTGGTTGTAATATTCTAGATTACATTGGATTCTGGGAGGGTTCCAAAGATTGCAAAATCACTAATATGATGCCTCTGTTCAAGAAGAGAGGGACAGAAAGCAGGAAACTATAAGCTAGTTAGCCTAGCATCTGTCATTGGGAAAATGACAGCGTCCATTAAGATTGATATAGTAGGACAGTTAGAAAAGCTAATGCAATCATAGTCAATGTAATCTAGTGAAAGGGAGATCATGTTTAACTAATTTGCTAGAGTTGATAAAAGAAGACCAGTAGATGTAATGCATTTTAATTTCCAAAAGATACTCATTGAGGTATCACAAAAGATTATTACACAAGACACCAGCTCACAGTATTAGGGGTAATGGATTAGCACAGATTCAGGATTGGTTAACACACAGAAGGCAGGGTTTGGAGTAATGGGCTTTCTTAGTTGGAAATACATAACTAGTGGAACGTCACAAGGATCAGTTCTTGGGCCTCAATTATTTTCAAACTGACAACAACATGGAGGCAGAGGTAGAATATAATGTATCCAAATTTGCTGACATGGAAAAAAAATATAGGCGAGGGGACATTTTACAATGAGGGACACAAGGAATCCTTAAGGGGATATAGACAGGTTGAGTGAATGGCAAAAAAAAACAAAAAAAAAACCTGACATATGGAGTTTAAATGTAGGAAAGTGAGAGGTCACACAATTTGATCGGGAGAATCAAACCTGGGACAGATCAGCCAAGGTCCTGTTGAACAGCAGGACAGGCTTGAGGATCAAAATGGCCTTCTACTGCTATTTCTGATGGAACTACAAACAGATAATGTAATCCAAGAGGAAGCTTGATCACAACAGTGGCTTAAGTGAAGGACCATATAAACTTGAAAACACCCACTGCCAATAACAGCCTAAATGGAAAACCAACAGCAAAGCTGAGAAATTTTGTTCAGTCAACAAGAGGTGTACCTTAATTTCGTCAATCCACTCTCGGACATTCAGAAAACTATTCTCTGAAGTCACATCGTACAATAATAACACACCATGTGCTTTTCGGAAATAGGATTTGGCAATACTGCGAAACCTGACAGAAAAAAAAAAGAAAAATGCTGTGGTCACCACTGAGCATTGGATCTACATGGAAATGGATTCATATTGTAGAGAGTCAAAACTGATTTATCCATATTGTCCACCTACAGCAAGCAGCATTGTTACAGATATGCACTTTAAAAAAATTGCTAAATTAAAAGAGGCAGTGACAAAAAAGGTAAAACATGGAACAAAGTTGGTATGACCTGCGCTCAATTCTGCCTGACAACAAACTTGGTTGTAAGGGTTAGAAGGCTTCATTTACTGGGAACAATGTATGTGCAGATTTCTCACCGAAGCAAAAAAAACCTTTGACCAAAAGTCAAGCTTCTCCCATAGAAAGAAAGATAACCCTTAAAACACAAAAGGGTGAATTTTCATCTTCACCACAGCAGAAACTTGCTATCACCCAATCGTTTCTGATAAATTCACTTACTCATTTTATTTGAATGAAATAGACCAGGTTCTGTTGAAAACTGGGATTGGTACAGTTCTAGCCTGATCTGCAGCCTCCAGTTGGGCAACTTATTATAATAATGGAGATTTGTGACACGTTGGTGGAACAAGTAAGTATTTTGTCATTTACTCTATGTTTGTACGCAAAAGAACAGCCACTGGGTTTCTCACTTTAAACAGTCACCTTTACCTCTCCTGCCCAGCAGTGTCCCAAATCTGTAATGTGGCACTTTCACCATCGACCAATAACTTCTTCATTTGAAAATCAACTCCTAGAGACAAACAAACAGATTATATTGATAAACAACTGCCAATGCTAGAAAAATCAAACAAAAAAAAAAAAACAGAAATTGCTGGCAAATGTCAGCACATCTGACAGCACCTGTGGATAGAAAGCAGAGTTAACAGAGTCCAGTGACCCTTATTCAAAAACATTTCTTTCAAAAGTTCTAATCCTAATGTTGAAAATAAAAGTTTAAAAAAATGAAAAGTTTACTAAAATATGATAGATGAGATCACTAACATGGTCCGTATAATTGGGCAAATTATTCTTGTAAATGGGGACATAGCAGCGTAGCAGGCATTTCAACCTGAAGAGATTGCTCAGTCATTTAAATGATCATGGTTGATCGCACTTCTACGCCTTTTACCCAGACTATCCCCATAATATATTTGTCAAGTCAGAAATTTATTTAATTTCTACTTTAAACATACTCAAAGATTGAGCTTCGATAGCCCTTTGAAACAGAATTTCAAAAATTCACCTCTCAGTTTAATGTATTCTCCTAATCTTGGTCCTAAATGGCACTGCTTTTTTAAAAAAAAAATAAATAAATAAATAGGGTAAATGCGGTTGGGTTGGAGAGCCTAGAACCAGAGGGCACCCTATCTATCTCCAAGTATTATTTTCTAGGGTTCAATGAGATCACTTCATTCTTTGAAACTCCTCAGAACACAGGCCCTGTTTGCTCAGTCTCTCTTCACAGGACAATCCCAGCATTCCAGGAACTCCTTTGGTGAACATTGGTTGCATTCCATCCAGGTGGAGGAGGAGTATTAATTCTTAAGTGGGAATCACCAGCCAGCCAGCAGGTCACTATCAAAACAGTGGGGAGGATACTTCAGCGACTTATAATGGTTTTGATACAACAGAGTGGTTGCTACAGCGAAACATTAAGAGTTGTGGGACTGGAATCAGATATAGATCAGGAAAGGACAGGTTTCCTTTCCTAAAGCAGTTAAGTTTTTTCATGACAAGGAGAGACTTATGGTTACTTTTACTCATGAGTTTCTATTACTTCTGTTAAAAAAAATATGAACACAAATTCTCAAATCTGTATTGTGATTTGAACTCGTGTCCTGCTGCATTCCTAGCAGTGCTAGTGGACTAAACTGTCCCACCCAAAGTTTAAAAAAAATCTTGTGACCTACAATTGCCAGTTTTGCAATCATCCTGTGACTGAGCTTACAGTCAACAGAGAAACAGACCCTTCAGCCCAACTCATCCATGCTGACCTGGTTTGCTAAACTTAACTAGTCTCATTTGTCCATGTTCGGCCCGTATCCCTCTATGCCTTTCCTATCCAAATGTCTCAAAATATTGTAACTGTACTCACCTCTACCACTTCCTCCCCTTAATAATATTTCCAACTCAATCCATTCTGGAATAAAATCTAATGAACAAAATTAGTTTGGTATAGGTGAACCCCACCCACACGAATAAAGTAAACTCCTGGGCTAACAACTTCTGGCTGTTGCTGTCGGGGAAAAAAAAAAAAAAATCCCAAAACATGTGGCAATTCAGTTTGCTCAACAGCAAAGTAGGATTATTGTAAGGGTCTAAACTAAGTCAAATTACATTTTATATTAAACACTTTCATATTAATAAAATATACAATTAGCAGAATATAACATGAGATAGGAAGGATAAATGTCCCAACTTTAATCTCAAGTTCCTGATTGCCTAGAAACAGGGTTGGTAAAGATGAAAACCACTGAGATATGGAAAAATCTGGGGTAACTTACCTTGTATATATTTCTGTCCCAGCAGAGGGGAACAAATCATTCTCATTTCTGAGAATGACATCACTGGGTAGAGCTCCTGGAACAGTTGAGGTACATTGGTGCTACGGTAATGGGGCATTGTGTCACTACATCACTTCCTTCATTTTCCTAGTCTTCACTAGGCCCACAGGAAGTTGGAAAGCATGCAGAAGGGTCCAAAAGCAGATGGCCACCTGAACAAGAGGCTGCACTTTTATGGCAGCTCAGCGGTTAGCACTGCTGCCTCACAGCGCCAGGGACCCAGGTTCAATTCCACCTTCGGGCAACTATCTGTGTGAAGTTTGCACGTACTCCCCGTGTCTGCGTGGGTTTCCTCCCATAGTCCAGAGATGTGCCGGTTAAATTGTTTAGCTATGGGAAATGCAGGTTACAGGGATGGGGCAGGGGTGTGAATCTGGATAGGATATTCTTCAGACAGTCGGTGTGTCGGACCTGCTTTGGCACCATAGGGATTCTATGACTTCAGCAAAATAGACCCATTACAAAGGCTCGAGCCTGATGTTATCAATGGGTTCAGGCAGTCTGGGGCAGATTTTGCTTTAAAGGTGTGCTCTATCAGACTTGTGCTCTGGTTTGCGAAGAGGTTCGTAAGAGTTAATGAATCTACGAAAAGGGTTAAATAAGGTTTTCTATGTTCACAATAGAACTAAAAAAAATTTAAATGGTGCATTAGGCTCATCTGGCTTTAAAAAAAAAACCATTATCAGCAGGAACCTTGTAGAAAGTTTTTGGAAACCATTAAAACTTAACTGGTTAGGAGACAAAGTGGAGTCGGGGTGAGGTGGGGGCGGTAGTGGTGGCAGAGAGTCAAGAATGAGTGGAGAATGAAGAGAGAACAGAATAAACAGGCAAGGGCTAGAATAACATCAATTGATCCCGGTCTGTCTGACTGAAGATAGACACAATAATCTGTTATCTCCTGTTCTATCGAATTGTACTGGCAAATTTGAAATTCACAGAAGTTACTAAGATGTATAAATGGATGAATTTCTTGTATTCAGGAGAATTTTTATTCTAGCTCGTCTACAGTGCAGGTTTTCCCTGCACATGCTTAAATGATCAAAAATCTGTACTTAAGGCCCCTGTGATCGATTATTAGAAGGAGCCATGCCCCAGTAGTTTGTGAACATATTGAAGGCAAGTCCACTTCAAAAATCATTATTTTAAAGTCAGGCAGTTGCAAAAGGTAAATATCTTACCTAACGTAGTAGGAATATGCCCTTTGAACTCATTCATACACAGACGCAATAAAAAACTGGATTTTCCTGAACCAGCATCCCCAGCAAGGACAAGTCTGTACAGTGGGCCATCTGGTTTGGCGTTCTCTACTGCATTACCCGTGTTCTGAAAATACAAACAACACATTCATTGCTGAATGCACATCAAACCTAGATTCTTTTAACTTTCCTTTTGTGAAGTTTAAAGTCCGAGATCAGAATAAGTAACAATATTGGAATTCTATCACCATTGAATTGCCTTTTTAAAAAAAGGAAGCGAGAATTTCAATGAGATTAGTAGGTCAGAGATTAGGTAGGGCATCCAACACAAATGAGCTGCTGGTCTCAGTTAATTTCTCCCATTGATCGTGATCCCTTGAATCAGTGTAGGAGATGAAATATGGATGTGTTGTGATCATGTGCAGGGATACAAGTGGACAGTAGCGGGATGATCTGCTCAGGGCATTTTACAGCAAACTCAAAAAAAATGTTGAGTCATACATCATGCAGCTTATATTTGGATGTTCCAAGGAATGCCCAAAGTTTAACAGTCTGGAAATGAATAAGTGATTCTGAACACTTCAGAATTCTCCCCGCCCTGGAGATGGTGAGTGGGGGAGGGGGGGTAAACAGGGGACGTAATCTGACCAGTTGGCCCAAGAGAGATACTTACCCCTTTCCTACCACCTCATCAAATTAAGTCCTGGGTAATAAGGTTCACTTGGGCTCTCAATCCAGCCTCGATTAAGGCACTTTGGTGGCTAATCAATGGCCACTTAATAGATTTGCAATTTACAGTCACTTGCATTTATGAAAATAATGAAGTGTGTATAAGTCACCACATTTGGTGCCATTTTAATTACAGAAATTATAAAAATAAATAATGGAGACAAAAGTTAGTCTTCTGTTCGCTCCACGGCTCCTGGGTTTCTGCAGTGGCTACAGGATGCCGCTTCCAAAGAGTGGATTACTGGATTGCTGTAGCCGACAGCAGAGCCACTGCATCACCGCCATAGCAAGGAGGGACAGACCCGACCAACCATGTCACCGATATTGAAGCCGCCCTCTCACTTAAGGGACTCTGAGTGGAACCTCTCTTTTCCCCTCTCAACTGGTCAGAGTTGTTAAATTTCAATTTTTCTCCTCCCTCAGGAGGTCACATGGTTCTGACTGGGTTGGGGGTTGGATTGGAATATATTGTGATGCTCAAGGTATCGGCATAGTGTGTGGGGAAGGGCTGGATGGAGGGTCTTTTCTCAGTCATCACTGGGGAGTTACCTTGGAGGTGAATGCTGGCAGACGTCTCCTGGAAGAGGCTATCGAGCTGGAACGGCTGACGGGCCGTGATGGTTTCCGGATTCCAGGCAATCCATCCACCTCAGATTTAAACTCTGGCATCTAATAGGAACACAACCAGATAAATATCCAACTGTCCTGGTCCACACTATACGAAGCAGAGAGATCATTACAAACATCAAGAGCACAACAGAAATATATTCACTTCTTACAAGATCACATTTCCTTTGGCCACTATTACGTGAATCCCAATGTTTTTCTAACGGCTTCTTGTCCCAGAGTGTTTTCCTGAGCCTAGCTCAACACGTTCAGTATCTTGTCTACAATTACACCTCTAATGTGCTAAAACTGCAAGTGAACGGTATCAAACAAACTTTGGACGGTGATCTAGATAAGGTGATAAGGATGGTGATCAAACGCTTTGTCAAAGTGATATATGTTCTAAGGAGCATCTTAAAAGATGAGAGATGGAGAGTTAGAGATAAATGTCTAGGCTACGTCTATCCTATGTCTAGAATAATTATCTTGGTTAGCTGAAGGTACACAGTAGTTGATGTTGGAGCACTGAAAATTGTACATTTAGAAAGGATTGAAATTGAAGCAAAGACATGGCTCTGGAGGAGGTAGAGAGACAGGGATGGGCAAGGCCATGGAGAGATTCAAACAAAAGAGGATTTTAGACTCAGTGGTGGACTAGTCACTAGTGAGCACGGGGAGTAAGAGATGATCAGGACATGGGGAACGTTGAGGTACAGGTAGCCGGCTATAGGATAGGTTTAGCTTTATAGAGGGTTGACTGAGACAGGAGTGGACATGGAATGACTGTGGAAATAAAGTGAATGGAGGCAGTTTAGTGATTGAGGGGTTGAGAGGTTGAGAAGCTCAGCTCGAGGTCCAAGTTGTGAACCATATGGTTTGAGGCGGGGGGATAAGGAACATGTATAATGGTACACATCAAAACTAATGGCTTTGATCTTCAAATATTTAATTAGGAACAAGGACCTAAATCCAGTTGTAGAATTACATTTGAAGTTTACATTTGAGAAAAAAACATCTTAAAATTGAATGTGTTAATCCTGGGTGCCCCTCACCATTTGCCTGAAAACAATAAAGACCTCATTATAGGAAGAGCCACAAATGCAAAATGATCACAAACTTGCCATAGCTGTAAGAGCACCCTACTTTGATTGTGTGCAGAACCAGTTTGCATGGATAATATTGCATAATTGAATCTAGGATTTGGGGCCGCTAGATTTTAACCTCGACTGTTACATAGTTTTACAGAAATGTAGAAGTTCATACTCAGGAGGAGTTACCTGGAAATGTAGAAGCAGGCAGATGATCGAGTAACATTTATATCAAAATCAAAATCACCCAGATTTGTTGGTTATGAAGTGTTGGTGCTATATGTACCTTCAAAAAAAAAACAAAAAAGGGACCACGTGTTGCATGTATTCCATGTTGCAACTCTGCCTGATAATCTGCAAGTTGCTGACACAAAAATCAATTGATTTGCTCTCGTGTTTGCCTTAACCTACATGTTAGACTGTTTAGAAATAATCTAACGACAGAATTAATCAGTCCCGGAAATCAACTAAAAACTAGACCATTAGCATTAACACGACTATTTTCTGACAAACCTAAATCTACAAAATCAAGCAGATTCCAAAGATACAGCTTACCGATATATAGCAACTCTTCAGAGTAGAAAAATGCGAAGCTGTTGTATCTACCTTGTGACTAGTGACAGATTTTTGCAACTGGTTGTCATTAATGAGAGAAAAGTTTGAACAGCTTTTGTATGAAACCTCTGAGCGAATGCGGAATTGTTCATGTCCTGGAGTGAGGCATCTCACTGACCAGTTAAACATTACTTCCCCTCCCTTCAGCAGAATTTTTTTTGATCCTATAATTGCTGGAAGTGAAAGCTCATAATAAAGGGAGACAAAGCTGCTGTGACCTTGGTGATCAGTGGGGTGAAGAGCGTATTCCTGAGTTAAAGGATTAAAAAATAAATGGGAAGCACTGAAAAAAATGTCAACTAAAGGAATGAACACAAGGGAAAACGAGGTGCAGAAAGAAATGAAAGATGACTGATTGAGTGAAGAAAAAAAAACAGCAGAAACATAAAACAAAAAAGTTAACATTTAAAACATTCATTCACTATAACAACATAATCTCCCTGTAAAGTGAGTCATATGCGAGATGACATTTTCAAAAGATAATGACAGATCAAAAAACTGTCAATTAACTTATGATAATTCAACAGGCTTCATTTTATCATAAATTGCTGAGCAACTCATTTTTATTAAATTTAGTAGATCCTTGTGATACAACCTTAGCCACATGTACTAAAATCTCTTCATTCATCAGTAACATACACTGTTACTCCACCAAGGTGACCATGCTAGCTGTGAAAATTAAATTCAAGACCCACAAACCTTTGGACAGGACAGAATAGCACACTTATGGTCAGAAAGCATGGTAAATATGACAGATAGCAGTGGGAAAGAGCAAAGAATCGAAAAGAAAAAAGTTCCCCATGGAATCCATTGTGGAAAGGAAAGAATGCAACACTGGAGAATTTCTTCAGCTCAGTTTGGAGGTTCAAATAACAAACAAACACTCTTGAAACTCATCGTCTTTTGAAAACTACAGAATTAGCCCTGTTTGGGGGCAGGGGGTGGGGGTGAACACTCCAGAATGCCTGTAACTCAAAAAACCCTTCTAAACAGGTCAGCTCACCTCAGCATCTGATGCCACGTATGAGTAACTGTAGTGCATCGTTTCATGAGAATCATTGCTTCCATCACTGTTGTAATCATCCGAGGAATAATCCACCATGTCCTGAGACGTGGAGACACCGCTGTCCAGGTATCGGTCTGCCCAGTTTGCCACTTCAGAAATCCTCTGTCTGGAGTCATCACTATTTAAGATCATGGATTCTTCATTGCCGTTCAAAACACTGCACACAGAATTACATACAATATACAGCACAGAAACAAACCTTTAGAATCAACTAGTCTGTGCTGGTTTTGATACTTGATCCCATTTAAAATTTACCTCATCAACATTTTATCATCTTTCTAAATCCTTTTCTTTCACATCCTCTAGTTTCTACTTTCTTCTTTTCTCTTTAATTGGATCTCTTCAAAATCTACCCCGTCCAAACAATCTGCTAATTTATAGACCTCAGTCAGGTCACCTTGATGTCTTCTCTTTTTTAAAGAAGAAAACCCCTGTTGAATCTCTCAATGGCTGTAATCTCTCAGTTTTGGTACCATTACTGTACTTTCTCTCTCCTCCTCCTCCTCCTCCTCCTCCTCCTCCCCCCCCCCCCCAATGAATTTACATCCATTTTTCATTATGAAGTCAAAACCTGCGTACGATACTACAAGAGTTCAATACACATCAAATACAGATTCACCAATTTTGAACTCTACCCTCCTAGAAACAAACCCAGTGCTGTGTTTGCACTTTTAATTCTATTTGAAGAGTGCAGATTAATACAGGCCACATCGGTTTCACCAATTTCATTATCACATGCAACAGGTTAGAAAAGAAACAGTTCTTACAATTGGGAATTCTGGTACATCAGAAAATGCCCTTGACTCCTATGACCAGGACAGAGTTCAACTCAGACAAAAGGGGTTGAAGCCTTTTTTCATTGACTGGATGTAAATAAGCTTGGGTATTACCAAATCAAATCAACAAGTTTGGAAAGAGGGTACAGGAATGCAATAAATGAAAGCCTAATAGTGAGGACCAATCTCATACAGATCTCTATTTATAGGCCTCATCTCTGGCCCTCTGCTTCACAATAGCTCAACTAGTCCCTATATACACATTACTTCCTCTCTTTCTCTCCAATAAATTTATTTACACAGTCTAGCTTCTGTTTCTGTATCAGCCCCATATACAAATATGTATCATGCCCAGATGGGAATTCTGTATCTTAACAGAACTTCACCCAGGGTGAAAAGGGCAGAACACCAGTCTGACAGCTAGTTCTGAACCCATGTCCTTTTTGGGGGTGAGGGCTGACAACCCCACAGTGTATATTCACCATTAACCTTATTTCCACTACAAACTGGCCTGACTTTGTCCAGCTTTACACCACGTAAGCTATTTGTAAATTTGCTGTGTTTGTCCACCCTACTTTTGTTTTCCTCTGTTGCCTTGTTAGGATGGCTTTTTGCATGAGTTAACAAGAACCAAGAACCAAGAACCAGAACCTGCATTATTCACTGCTCATTTAACGTGACTACCAGCAACTGGAAACACCAGTTAGAACATTATTTTATCTTGTACTTTTGGTTTGCTTCTCCTTCATTTCCCCAGAACAGGTAGTGCACACGTTACAAAAGGTTAACATGCAGGTAACAGCCTGAAGACTAATGGGATACTGATGAGAGAAATTGAGACACAACATCTTTAACTTTTATGTTTATACGGGGTTCTGGTTAGACTGTATCTTGAATACTGCATGCAGTTTTGGTCTTCTTAAAAGGAAGGACACCAATGCTTGGAGGTGGATCAGAGAATCCCTACAAAATGCAAGCAGGCCATACTGCCCATTGAATCCAACCCAAACCCATCCCCTTACCCAGTCACCTGTGACCCTGTATTTCTACATTCATCGACACAATGGGCAATTTAGCATGGCCAATCCACCCTAACCTGCGCATCTTTGGAGAAGATTTACTAGATTGATACCTAGAATGAGCAAGTGCCCTATGAGGGTAGTTTGGACAGACTGACAGTTTGGAATGACATTGCCAGCCTACTACGTCTCCAACGTTTTCATTAGTTTCATATTTTCAACAGTTCAGCATATCTTTACTGAAATAATAGCAACAGTAGTTGCCATACCTGTTGTAGCCAGTGTCAGCTACTCCATTTTGTATTTCTGATTTCATTCCTCTCTCCAGAACAGATCCATTTACAGAGTACTACAATTAAAAAACAAGCCAACCCTTTAGGAATTATTTTTTCCTGAAACGCCAGACAATTAGTAAGACCAGATGCCAATATTTCGATAACAATAATAACAGTAATCAGTCATTCATCACAGCCTTTAGGGATCTTTTGTTTTACACATGGGACATGGACATTGTTGGATGACCAGCCCATTCCTAGCGCCCTTGAGGTGGTGTTGTGATGCCTTCTTTAACTGTTGTAGTCCATTTGCTATGGGTAGACCCACAAGACCATAAGGGAAGGAATTCCATGATTTTGACCCAGTGACACTGTAGAAAGAGTGATAGGTTTCCAATTCAGATGGGGAATGGTTTGAAAGGGAACTTAAGTGGAGGTGTTCCTATGTATCTGCTGCCCTTGTCCTATTAGTTGGTGGTGGTAGTGGGTTTTAAAGTGTGCTGTTTAAAAGGAGCCTTGATGCATTTCTACAGCATATCCTGTAGGTAGTACACACTGCTGAGCATCGGTGAGGGAGGGAGTGGATGTGGCACCAATCAAACTGGTTGGTTTGTTTTGGGTGTTGTCAAACTTCTTGAGTGTTGTTGGAGCTGCACCCATCCAGGCAAGTGGACAGTATTCCATCACACTCCTGACTTGTGCCTTGTAGATGGTAGCCAGGCTTTGAGGAATCAGGTGAGTTACTCACACTACAGGATTCCTGACAGAGAGAAGATGCCAACGTGCAAACAAGTCACTGCATCTGCATCGCACTGGTTCAAAACAAATTAATGAATGTTCTGACAAAAAAAAAAGTTTTTTTTAATTTCTCCTTTGCATCTACAGTAACCTCTTTACCCTGCAACACTGCCATTATGAACTGTTGCTGATAAATTATTTTATTTGAACAAAATTCGGATTCTTCAGTGATTTCAATCATCAGGTATTACTGCCAGGAAACAAATCAATTTTGTAGTCAAGTTTCATTTTTAAAACATACCTTATTTTTATTGGAGCTGTGATTCCTTTCCAAAGCAGTTCTTAATCCATTATTACTATCGTAAAGAGCTTTGTTGGCCTCTCTAAAAATACAGAGAAGGGAAGGTTAACAACAGACCATTGAAAACTCTGATTTCTCTAATCTATTCATAAAGCAAGTTGTTTTTGACATGGACAATAACAACATGCATTTATCTCAGTTCTGAATAAAGGGCTTAGTTAACTGATTCTCTCTCCAGACACTACTTGACCACTCGAGTATTTTCAATTTTTATTATGCATTTCAACAGCATCTTTGGGATTTTTACAATGTCAAAGCATTTCACAAAAGAACGATCAAACAAAACCAGACAGGAGCCATAGAGAAATATTGGGAAAGGTGACTACAATCTTGGACAAAGTGGGTGATTCTAAAGGAATGCCTTAGAGAGAGGGGAAAAAACAAAATGGTGACAGAAAACAGGAACAGGAGTAGGCCATTTGGCCCTTCAAGCATGCTCTGCCTATCAATAGTGATCATGGCTGATCATCCAACTCAGTTCCCCGTTCCGGTTTTCTCCCCATACCCTTTGATCCTTCAGTCTCAAGGCATCCAATGTTTTCTTGAAAACATTCAATGTTCTGGTCTCAACTGTTTTCTGTAGCAGAGAATGCCACAGGCTCTCCACTCTCGGGGTGAAGTAATTTCTCCTCATCTCAGTCCTAAGTGGCCCACCCTAAATTCCTAGGCTGCAACCCCTAGTTCAGAACTCCTAGTCAGCAGAAATATCTTTCTTTTGTTTACCCTGTCTAGTCCGGCTAGAATTTAGAATAGAAATTTATTGTCATATGTACTTTTACGTGAAAAAGTTTTAGAAGTCACCCCACCACAGCGCCTACAATGACATTTTTTTTTTTTTTTTAAAAAAAACGTAGTGTTAAGTTAAGACAAAACTCACAGTTAACAGCTCCTGGGCTTGGGAAAGCCAATTAAAGGAACGATGGAATACCCTGAAGACGCAGCCAGGACAAGACCGTCGTGCCAGGCCACTGGAATAATGATGAGAACCCCTGATGTTTTTCTAAACTCCAGCAAAGAGTCTAAACCAATCCAATATCTCTGCGTAGTGCAGTTCTGCCATCCCAGAAATTAGTCTGGTAAACCTCCACTGCACTTCTTTCAGAGGGGTTTAAGGAGGGAATTCAAGAACATGGATTTGATAGCTGAATGCAGAGGAACGCTGAAAACTGACGTTTTGTCAGAACGTTCAAAACAACCTGCGATTGTACTTTGCCAGTCTCATTTCTGATTTTTTTTTTCTTCTTCCTAAAGTAAAATCTAAAGTGGTGAATTACCCAGAGACTTATTTTTAAAAAAAAAAATGTAAAGTGAATTGTATGGCACAGTAGGGTATTGACTCCTACGCACTATCAGGCAGCCACCTCCACATTGCATTGCTACAGCTACTCAATGTCATTTCTACCAGCACAGTGATTGCCATGAATTAGCTGTCGTGCAGTCAGATTGTGAGGAAAAAAAAGCAGAAAAAGGACAAAGTACACAATAGCTCAAACAAAAGGAGTAACATTCCATTTTATCTGAAAAGAACATTTTAGATAAATATTTAACAGTCTCAGTATACATTTCTAGGCTGAAAAACAATTTTAAATCCTTCAAATAAAATAGAACCTACTGAAGCATCTGTATCTGATTTGTGGAAATTTCATTCTCTTCAGTTAGTTTCTGGATTGTTTCCTTTGTCCTGTTGAGGAGACAATTGTTAAAACAAAGCTCAAATGGAGTCTTTCCCCTGCAACAATAGAACTCAGTAATATTGTGTGAATAAGACTGGATATCCCCCCCTTCTGTTTTAGGTTAGGCTGTTGCCTGACGTTAAAATGCAGGACACACACACCATCCTGGTGAAATTTTCAGAAGGTATTGGACTCCCAAGGCTTAGATTACTGTTCTTGACTAGTCACTAACTAAATGATCAAGTTTAACCTTCGTCAGGAATCACATCTATGGTTTTCAATGCATTTTAACAGCACTGAGCTGTTGACACAATTCCTGCACGGCAGAAGAACTCATTTTTCTGGTGCGTGACTCAAACAACCTTTTTCAGAAACTCAATTATCCAAAACAAGGCTTTGCTAAGGACTGCTACCAGTTACAAGATCTGTGGGAGCATTTTATAATGACACCGCTCAGACGGATCTTTTCAGCAGAAGATAGATAAATACAACATTAAAAATCATGTTCATGCAGTTACATTGAGAGTTCAATGCAGTAAAAATTCCTTGGATTAGGAGTTGAAACAAAGTGATACTGAAGTAAACGAGGCAGCATTAGGACTTGTAACCATTAGTTTGGTCTTAAATGAACATCTTAAAAAAGTAGGCGAGAGATAGAGGGAAAGGAAAATCCAGAATTGCAGACGTGGACAGTTAAAGACTGAATCAGTTGCCCAGTCGAATGATGAAAACTGGGGACACATACCATGTTGTGAGTCTCCTAACAGCAAGATGACTTGGCCACAGTATTGGAAGTGAAGTCAGTCAGGATTTCACAAAGGAGCGGGATTGAAGAAGCGTATGTGTGTGCGCGCGCGCACGCAGCGGCAGGGAGGGGGGCGGGAAAAGAGTTCAAGCTTGGATATGAGCAATAGTGTTTTCAGTAAATGCATAATTATGTAGGACAGTAAAGTGCTAACAATGACAGAAGGTCAAGCTGTCTGAATCAGGCAGAATAACATTAGACCAAACCTTCAGAGTTTGGAAGGTGTCTCGTGCTGCCCAAGAAAGCAGGAAGACAGATGCTCTGCTTTATTCAAAGGAGGTCAGTTGGATTTTGCCTTTCCTCTCGACAGAGGGCTCCACAGGATGATATCCTGCCCACCTAGATCAAGAGGGCACCTGCTCCAGAGCCTGGCTGTGGCGATGGAGGACATTGCTGCTGCTCGCACAGTAACCCCCAGGATGAAGCAACACCCAGAACTATGGTAGGTGTTATTGGCAAAGTGGGAGCCAGCAGGGAGTCTTGTGGGACAGGAAGGCCGTTAGTGTTGCAAACAAGGACATGGGGAATTCAGTGCCACCCCATGCCCCACATCAGTGTAAAACGATCATGTACAAATTACTGCAGATTGAGGGTTGGCCTCCTTTGCCCCACAGACAGCCCACATAGGCTCTTCCTTTTGTGTTCTCCCTGTTACGTATCCTACATAGAGCAGAGATCCCCAGGCAGGATGATTAGTGGTCCTCCATGTTTGTTAATTGCCCAAACAGGGGTCATTAGTAAAGACAGGGTGGTCACGCATGGGTGTGGAGGCAGGACACTGACACCCCAACATAATCCCCCAGGCCTCCTTCCACACTTCATACAGGCTCAAAAGACTCCCTCTGTTGCAACGTAAACCTCAATATTTGTTAAGTTGAAGGAAAGATTACTCATTTACCGTTCCTGATCAAGCAGACGATCAGCAAGCTCATTTTTACATTTGTCCAGTCCAGCTTCAAGGATGGAAATCTCCGTCTGGCTCTGAAGTAGGGAACTTCTCAAATACTCATTCTCCTGCAATAAACAGTTACAAAAATGCAACACAAATCTCAAAACACCAAATAACACAGTAGCCACTCTTGGAAATTACAGATTCCAGTCCCACGCCAGCCATTTGAGCACATGGACCCTGAAACGTCAGCCCTGAGAGAGAACTGTATTGTTCAGAATGGCACCTTTCAGCTGCCATGTTAAAACATCCTTCCCAGGTGGAGGGAAGAGTTACACCAAAGAAGGGGAAAGCAATATCCCAGTCCATCTATTCCTCAATAAAAACCGTCACTAAACAGATCATTCAATCATAGGTACATCACTGCTTGTGGGAGCATGGCAAAGTGACTGATGCATTTCCTACATTACAATATTCACAGTTCAAAACACTGTTGCTGTAATGCATTTTGCAACACATGAAAGGCACTACATAAAATGATGACAGTCTCAGTGTAGAATGGTATTGATGTTTAAATGAAGGAGGATTTGAACTCAGAGCAGGTGTCTATCACAGTGATTATGTATAATGTTTAAATCTGCCTCACCATTAATTTTAACAATCAAATTCTAATACTCCACTGGTTTTGTTTGTCCAGATTTAGGATTTATCCAATGAAATTACAGCATTTACTTCATAGGAATACTCTAAAATTTCAAACAGGGTAAAAGTAACTGGAATGCAAGTTGGTGCCAGTTATTGGGATAGATTAAAGATTAGAAAATTTTATGGCACCGATATATACTATTTGGCCAACTGTGCTGCCTCAACATTTTTTTTTCCAGCTTAATCTTACTTTCCAGCATTTCGTCTGTGAGCACTTAGATCGAATACTTTATAAACAGCTTTAGTAGGCCAGGTGGTGGTGTTGACTACCCTGTATTAGAAGGTTTAATGAAGTTCCATTCATGGACTCAAGTTACGAAGATTTTTTGCAGAGGTTGAACATAAACTAACACGCACAAATTGTTATAGCAGGGGGTGGTTTGGGGTTTAAATGGTTTGCATAACATAAAAGAAATCTCCAATGGTAATTGAGAAATGACTACATTGCTCCACAGTAGCTGATCTGAGAATCATACGATTTGGAACAGGACCTTCAACCCATTAGGTCTGCAATAACCTAAAAAACAAACCAGGCCATCAAATATCTACAATAAACCCACTCTCCAGCACTTGGCCCATAACCTTGACTTCAATGACATTTCAGGTGCTCATCCACAATTTTTTTTTTTTTTTTTTTTTTTAAAAAAAACATTGAGACACTTCCTGCCTCAATTAATCTTCCAGGAAATGCATTCCAGATCTTCAACACCATCTCACAGTAGTGGGGGCATTAAAGTTGCCATGCTCCCACAAGCAGGGATGTACCTATGATTCAATGATCTGTTTAATGACAGTTTATTGAGGGATAGATGGACTTGGATATTGTTTTCCCCTTCTTTGGTGCAACTCTTCTTTCTTCATCTGGAAGCGAAGACAGGACAATTGTTGTAACATGGCACCTGGTCCCCTTGTTACTGAACTTTCAGCTAAGGGGAACATCCATTTCCTATCCACCTTGGCTCTACCTCACAATCTTATACATCTCAAACAGAGTGCTCTTGTGGTGCAGTAGCAGATCCTGGAGGCCTGGGTACAAGTCCTTCCTACTCCAGAAGTATGTAATAACATCACTGAACAGGTTGATTCAAAAAATATCTGCACCTCAATCAGTTCTCCTTAACCTTCTCTGCTCTAAAGAAAATAACCCAAGCTTATCCAGCCTCTCTTCATAGCTATTTTGATCCATCCCATGCAACATCCTGGTGAATCTCCACTGTACTTCCTCCAGTAGAGTCACATTTTTAATACATGTCCATAAATCAATGTGTACATTAAAACATATTTATCTGAATAGTGATGTTCCATGCTCCAATGAAATTGCCAATCATTGTATAGCATTGCAAGAACTGTGCCTTTTGTTACAGCACTTCAGGCTGAAGGAGTATCATTGGATGTACAATTTATGATAGATCACCACATCTCACTTGGGCAGATTTAGTTAATTCCAAAAGATCAAAAGGTTTTGCCACTGTCCAATACATCTTTGGCTCCAAAAGCATCTTAAACAAAGGCCTCTATTGTTTTGTTTAAAATCATAGAGAATGCTTTTTGGGCTTTGAGGAACAAGCTTTGAGCCTAGGAATTGGTTATTTATCTGCATTGTCTTGAAGACTGAAAAGTTGCACTGAAATTATGCTTTTGATCTGGAGGCAAAGCTGACATTTAAGTCACTGAATCGTACAGCGCAGTATGAAGCTCATCATGCTCAAGTTAGCATTTTGAAAAAGCTATCCAATTAATTCCACTCAATGACTTCGTTCCCTTAACCATGTAAATCTTTCCTTGGAGTCTAAATCCAATTCCCTTTTGAAAGTTACTTATGAATCTACTTCTCTCAATCATTCAGGTAGTGCATTCAAGATCATAACTTGCAATGCTAAAAAGCAAGAAAAAAAATTTATCCCATCTCCCCTCTGATAAAGTCACCAAATGTAACAAATTTGGAAATAACTCCTCCATTCAGCCTCACTGCTAATGTCAAGCAGGGATATGCCAAATTTATTTTGGATCATCAGTTTATTCTGCCTCATTGCCAGCTGCAAGCCCTGTGCATTTGTTCCAGTAAATATTGGTTTTAATCTTTCAACAGTGTGAAACAGCTCCTTCAGGGACCATGACAACAGGCTGACCTGAAAACACTTACATTCTTGCACCAAAGTCCTTCAGAAGCAATGAATTTTAGAAATCTAAAAAGGGTCACCAAGACAACAGAGCTTCAATGCAGGCACAGCAAGGAGTGAATAGTGTCTATTTTCCACCTTCTGGGGAGAAGAAAAGCTACATGTACGCAAGAAATCATTGTTTGGATTATATTAGCTTTAAAAATAAAGCCATAATGGTCGCAACACTCACGCACACACATACCCGGGTTAATTCATCCAACTGCTCTCTCAGTGCAGAGATGTCCCCTTTGGAATTGGAATTCCACAGCTCTTCATTAAGCTAGAGAAACATGGCAACAATAGACTTTAGTGCATAAGTAATGCTGTCAAGCAGAAGTCTTCATATTTACACAATTAGCTGCAGAACATTTAAAAATGTAAACGTTGTTTTGAGGTACTGCGTCAAGTATCTCCCTGTGTGCACTCTTCCATTTGGACATTCCAGAGGTCACAAGTTAAAAACCAAATGACCATTGAGCCCAGCATTCCTGTGCTGGCTCCTAGAGGGAAACAAATTAATCCAATTTCCCTGCTCTCCTCATTGCCCTGCAATTTTGTCCCCCTTCAGGTTTGTATACAATTCCCTTTTGACAGTCGCTATTGAATCTGCTCCCACCTTTCCAAGCATTACATTCCTTATCACAACACAATTGCATTTAAAAAAGTAATTCTTAGCTCACTCTGGCTTTTTAGCAAATTATTCCACATCCACATTCTCTGGTTACCAAGTCCTCCAGCAGTTGACTAGGTTCTCATTACTTACCACTCCAAACTTCAACAGTCTTCCTTTGTCGTCTTTTTAAGACGTGCTTTTGAGAGTTTACACATTGCTGTATTGGCAGTGTAAAGACAGCTCTAAAATACTCTGACTTCCTGATGTGTGTATTTTAAAACATAAGTGCAGTATTTGTTGGGTGATTTAGTAACTTTGAAATGGATCAGTTCAGTCTCATAGTGCATTCTGAGATACGCAATTTTCAGTCTTGTTTTAGAAGTGTGAATAAAAGTGAGATTTTGTTTTCCATTTTTAAGTAGTTGCTTTGCAGTAAAATAAACTACCCTTCCTTAGGAATAAATCAGACTAATTCGTAACCTGACAATATTCTTTGGAACAGGACAGATTTAAGTACCTTTTTCATTCGGTCAATGACTGCCTGTAGATCCATTACTTCACTTTCATGTCGTTTTTGTATTTCTGCCACTTTTGCCTCGAGTTTCGCCTGCTCCTGTAATGGATGAAACTTGAACACTGAGCTTTTGTTTGTCAGAGTGAAAAGCAATCTTTGTTATCAAAATAAAAAAAAAAAAAAGACCTGTGTTCAGCACACTGCACTAGTCAGAGTCAATTCAAGACAGCAACCTATTAAGCTTACAGAAGCAATGCAACAGTGTCTGCAAAGTGATGTAGTGCAACCCTCAAAAGATCCATCTCTCCAGGTGTTCCCACCTCCTAAACAATTTTTTTTGTTAGGAAAGAAGCATTTTTCTCAAAGATTTAAAATGGAATAATCGGCTTCTTTGAATCTAACTTGGCCCATAAAGAGCTAGTAATCAACTTCTCATTTCATTTAGTTTCACCCATTGCTTTGTAACCAACAGTAATTTATCTTAACTCAGTTTCTCTCTGCACTGGTGGTCTCGAGTGTTCCAACACTTAGAGGTTAGATGTCAGATTTCCAGCATTCACAAATAAAAAACATGTCCCACTTTGATGAAGCTCTGCTCTTCTTCCAGACTACAATTTTTTTTGCTGCCTACCTTGTTTTTCACTCGCTTAAAAAAAAAAAAATAATAATAATTTTCCTCTCTGGACTTCAGTCCTGATGCAAGAAGTTGGATTTCTGGCTGCCGCTGGGGTTAGAATTGGAAGGGAGGAGTGAAAGAAAGCCTCCCCAGCTCCTGTGACAGCTCACTGGGTCTGTCCCGGATTCTTTCACTCCTGCTCCCTTCCAATGTCCTGACATTTTTTTTGTAGAATCAGGGACATGCAGAGTTACCTGTTGCATCCGAAGGGTAGCTAAGCAGACTCGTTATGAGAATAATTGAAGGAAATTAATGGATGGACTGGAATTTTCCAGGTGCCCAAGGTTGGTGCAGGCACTCTAGTAGTCAGCTGCCCAAGTACAAGAGCAACTACAAGTTACACTATAGACAGAGTCTTCTCCCATTCACCCCCTAACTAGATTTATTTATTAAAATTAAGCCATTGTGTGGGGAAATAATGCTAATTTTTCTTCAAAGTGCAGAGTCTGCAATGTACATGTGGCACAAGATTTGGCAAGGATAGTTCACATTCAGCCCATCAATCTGTGCTAGACACCACAGGCAGAAATACAACATTGGACCACCACAGACACTCACCCCGGTAAGAGCCTTCTCACTTTCTTCCATTTTTAACCTGCGATTGCTACCAGGCAACACAAGGTGGACTTATTGGCAGATCAGTACATGAATTGCTTTCTCAAATTTTTCAACATATCACTGAGAAATGTGCAGGGATAAATAAACTTCAACACCAAATTATCTAACACAGGGGAGGGGAGGACTCGTCTCCATGGCCCAACTGACAAAAGCCGGAGAAGAGATCTGGATTGACAGCCGGAGGAGAGAGTTTTCCATTTCCAATCACTGGCCAAGAACACGACCATCACCTTGTAAGAGCAGTGGACAGGATTAAATGGACCCAATGATCTCCTGTTCAAAAAGGAGATGGTTGAGATAATATTAATACTCAAAAAGAGTGTTCTTGGTCAGGGAGGTAGATAATATATTAAAAAAGTGTAAAAGTCAAGTCTAAACCACCTTTGATCATCAGAACTCGAATTGTAAAAGAGGTGAGACAGTCCTGTGGGGATGCTACAAACTCTATCTATCCTCAGAAGCTGTGTTAGTTGGTGAAGCTTTTAAAGAAAGCTGGTGGCTCCATTCTAACAAGATTCCAATGATTCAACTCAGATTGGCCTGCAAAGTGTGGCCAACAGTTGGAGAGAGGGGCAGCAATGGATCCAGGAGGTATCTACCTTTATAGTACTGCCTGTGAACCAGGAGAAGCAGAGGTCTTCCCTCCTGGCCTAACATGGAACCCAGTAACAAACCCCAACACCCACCCCCCTGCCCAACCACCATAATCCTCAGACTCTTGATCTCTTCCCCCAATACCCCTCCAAATACTGCCCTGTGATCTGTCTCTTCCCCCAAAAGTATCGTCCCCCCATCCACTAGAAATCTCTGCTTCTTTCAGACATCCTTCATAGAATCCCTACGGTGTGGAAGCAGGCCATTCGGCCCATCAAGTCCACACTGTCCCTCCCAAGAGCTTCCCCACCACTCACCCATCCTATCCCTGTAACCCTGCATTTCCTATGGCTAATCCACCTAGCCTTGGACACTGGACAATTTAGCATGGCCAACCCACCTAGCCTGCACATCTTTGGACCGTGGGAGGAAACCGGAGCACCTGGAGGAAACCCACGCAGACACGGAGAGAATGTGTAAACTCAGACGGTGGAATCGAACCTGGATCCCTGGTGCTATGAGGCAGCAGTGCTAACCACTGGGCCACCGTGCCGCCACTTCAGCTGAAGATTTTGCCGCCCGAACATATCTTCATTCAACCTGGCACACCCAGATAGAAAATCCAACAAAAAAGGTGCTGGCTAACAAGTACAGGACCTTCCGGAAAACGTGTGTTTCCATGTTTTATGTTTACGGGATCAGGATCGGGATAGGAACAACCCTCCACAAACCCCACCCAAGACAGGCAGCCCTATAAATATCAAGATCTTTGATTCAATTTCGACAGCATTGCAAATGCAGGAAAACATCCCAAATTATGACTGTATCAGGATATTGTAATTGCTTTTTAATAAGAAAGGTAATGAAAATGGTATTGGGGAAAAGAGGCAAGATCAAGAAGGATATAGTCAAAAAGGTAGGGTCATCAGATCAGACATGATCTCGTTGAATGGCAGGATAGACTTGATGGGCCAGATGGCCTACTTCTGTTCCTAGGGGTATGTTGTATGGTTGTAAACAGTATCAGACTCCTTGATGAATCTCTTACGGTCAAGCAGCCCAATGGTGCTCATTATAAAAAATTCTGTAGCAGTGACTGTCACTTACTGTTCAAGGATTGTGAAGCCATGGATCATTGGAGACAAAGAATGATCATTCTAAATCATGCCACACTGTTTACTTGGAGCAATTCTCCTCTTGGCCCCAAGGGTTAAAAGGGGAATTTTTTTTTAAATTGCAATTCAGGGAACGTTTATATAACAACATTCTTGCACATTTTCCGCTTGGAGATTTTGAAGAATGCAGAGCAAAGGATTAATAATTACACCACCACAATGGCCCAGAATTCACATCAATGCCTACACACAGATCTCACCTCCCGTCGGATTTTCTGCTCAAGTTTCATTGCCTGTTGTTGCACGTCTTCTTCCATTTCAGCCAATCGCGCGTCAGCCATTGCCTCAGTCCTGCCAGAGATGATCAGGCAGTTTTAAAAAAAAACATTCACTGACGCGTTAAAATGAATTGTTCTGCCAGAGACGTTATAGAAAGGATGGTATTAAGCTGGAGAGGGTTCAAACGATATTTATCAGGATGCTCCCGGGAACGGAGGGTTTGGGTTAGAATGAAACGCTGTGTCTTTTTCTCCCCCTACCAGAGTGTAGGAGGTTGAGGAGTAACCTTATAGCGGTTTATAAAATCACGAGGGGTATAGATAACATGAATGAGAACTGTTTGGAGGAATACGGGCCAAGTGCAGGCAGGTGGGACTAGTTTAATTTGGGATTGCAGTTGGCATGGAATGGTTGGACCGAAAGGTTTGTTTCCATGCTGTATGACTGTAAGTAGCATTTTTAAAAAAAGAGGGACCAACATGCGTCGGGGAGTTACATCAGGGTAATAATTAGGTCATATATTAAGGTTAACTCTTAGCCAGGGAAACTGACCAACTCATTATCATGTGCATTCTCCAAGGGATTTTCATCATTCCATTGTACCATTGCAGGTTTTTAGGGCAAAGTGACTTTATATTGATTAGTTCTTTTAAGCTTCAACATAAAATTAAATCTTGAATATAGGTGGTGGCAGCCAAGAAACGTGTCTCCACTCACTGCCTGTGCATAATGCTATGGCACCTGTCTTCCACACTCTAGAAGCTCAAGTATGAATGTATTTGAGAACTTATGTGCACTCACATGAAGGATTGGGATGCACCACATGCTGCTCTAGGTTATATCCTTTGTGAATGTCATCACAAGAATATAAACATTAATGCTCGATGCCTCATAACACAGATTGCTGGATTCCCTGCTCAGCTCTACATAGTATTGCCGAAGCCAAGAGAGATTATGTTGTTTTGTAAATGGATCTCAAATACACTTCAAATAGGGAGCTTGCCTTACCTCCCAATGACTAGACATTCAATAGTATGATGCAGGAGGTCATATCAATGGTTACCCCTTCCCCCACCAACCCTCATATCACAATCTCTCATGCTACTAGACACACCCCCACAATCTTTCAAAAAGGCTGACTGATTAACATTGTACTGAGAGGCTGCCAAACCCAAAACCATTGAGCTGTTTAAATCAGAGTATTAGTTACATCAGACCTGAGTTTCACTCCTCCCTCACCCCCATTCAGTTTGTTTCCTCCTTGAAGTTGTTGGCTTGCTCGCTGAGCTGGCCGGTTATCGTCTGTATGTACAATAACCAGCCAGCTCGGTGAGCAAGCCAACAACTGCATCTACAACACGAGCTACAAATCTTCACAAGAACCTGGTTTCCTCCTTGTTATAATAGAAAAGAGAATCATGAACAATGCCATACTATGCCTGGTTAGCAATCTCTCTAACCAAGCCAGGGAATCTGTTCCCTCAACAGTTTTTCACACATGGCTCGTAACAAACCGTGAGTTTGTCGCCTCATTGTCAAGTTAGCAAGCTGACTTTGGCCTACTCCTCATTCACTAGAACTACCAATTAAATTTAGCCAATGTAACCTTAATTGGAGAACCCAGAGCCCATCACCCACTTTCACTTCACACAAGTCTACACAAGCATCATAGGATCCATTTTGCTTTTTGGATGAGTGGGAGGGAGTACAGTTACCAAGGGTGGGGATTCTGTGGCACTACAATCCAGATTCCCTTCTTACACATGGTGTTCACCTGCTACTAGGAGGCAAGGAAAATAATTCAAGCTCTACCTTTGCTGGGCCTTGTCATGTACTGCTCATGGGTCTGTTTGAAGACTGAACTGTGCAAATTCTGACAAAATAATATTCAACCTCCAATTTCCACCACAGAAACTTGATTTCCACATTTCCATTGATCTGGTGGTTGGCCCTTTCCACAGGGAATGTTACTGGGAAAGGTGGTGCCATTAAAAGAGCCTTATCTGTCAAATTTATTTTTGGAACATTTCCCAATCCCAAGTGATGTCAAATCTTTCTAAAAAAAAAAAAAAAAAAGAGGTAGCAAAACTTTAGGGGAATAAAACTGATGGAAGTTATTTTTCCAAGGAAGACAAAGAGACTGCAAAGGGCCAGACGGAGTTGGACATAGTAGTGGCAGATGGAATATATAATGTAGAGAAATCTGAAATTATCCAGATTGGTCAGAAGAATGGGAAAGTAGATACCTTGAAAAGATCAGCAAAATGCCAGTCTTCAGCAGGATTTGGTTGCCCTTTGCACAACAGCCAAAGTCAGTATGAATGTACAGCAAGCAATTTTGAAGGTAAATGGTATGTTGGCCTTTATTGCAAAGAGGTCAATCCAGAGTGAGGAAGTGCTCTGCTATTTCATAGGGTTTTAATAAGCACACAAGCAACACTATTTACAGTTTGTCTCCTTAACCAAGGAAGCTATATTTGGCATAGCTGAGGTACAAAGGTTCACTGGATTAATTCATGGAATTGAAAAATTAAATTGTACTGTGAACAGAAACTGAAAAGAAAGGGCTTACATTCTCTGGCGATTAACCAAGATGGGAGATGGTCTTATTGAACTGCATTACATTCTAAGAGGGCTTGACTTGGTTGAGGCAGAGAGGATATTTCCCTGGGCTGGAAAGTCTAGAATTAGGGGTCATAGCCTCAAGATAAAGAATTGACAATGGAGGACAACTAAAACCGATAGTGTCCAAAAACCTAAGCAAATTAAGGGTTGAGAAGATGTGGGGACAGAGCAGGGGTTGGTGGAGAAGCAGCAGGTTAATCTATTAAAAATGAAGCAGACATCGAAATACAACCAGAAGCTCAAGAGGTTGCATAGGCTACTGCTGCTCTTAATTGTTATGCTTTCTGAACTCTAAAAATAAAAAGGTTGGTTACACAACAGAATCGTGAAGAGGTGATTCATACATTATTCTTCTGACAATCATCATCCCAAAAATGGGCTTCTGAAAGTACATCATTTCATATTAAGCTGATTACATACAAAACTTGTATTTCAAATGTAAGCAAACAAAATTACACCTGTACATTTGCAGTCTATTACTAAGAGGGTGCAAAGAACATCACATCACAAGTTATCGGTTTGAGTTTTTTTTTTGCAAGTTCCACATTGTATCATGAGCTATATAGACTCTAGTTGCTCTCTCAACCAGAAGGCTTTTCTTATGAAAGAACGATCATAGTCAATTACTTTGACACAGCCATTTATAGCACCCTTATTGCAAGAAGTTTAGAATGTACTGTGCCTTGGGAAAAAAGTCTAAAACCATACACTAGATTCAATGAGCAGTGGTTTTAAAAAAGTTGCAATGATTTTGTCCCTGCTAAAAAGACAAAATTTCTTATCTTCCATTCATGGATTAATACAATAAGAAATTATAATGAAACTTCAGTTCTGTGCTGATTTTCCAGCAGGAAAAGTGTAAGTTGGTCTTGCCCTGAACAAATGGAAGGAAAATTACATTTTTGGCTTCCCAATTGTTATCTTGCCAAAAAGTGTACAAAGACACTATCGTGATTTAGATTTTACATTAAGAGAACAACTGGGATACTACATAAACTAAGATGTGGTGAAACTATGGTCTATGGTCCAATGTGGTCACACAATACCCGAGCAACAGAATCTAAATTGCTCTTATATTTTTCACTCGTTGGTTTGTCCAATTTTAATTCTGTAGTTCCAAGAGATTTTGAATGAATCATCTTGGCTCACCACCATTTTCAATTGCAATTAGGGATGGGCAAATGGTTGGCTTTGCCAATGCCATCCCATCTCAAATGAACTCTTGATGCTGTTAGCTCTTTGGATAAATTTTAACTTGTTCCATCAGGATCTAATAATATCAACTGTAGATGTACACTTATTAAACAAATTCACTCAGTTCAATTTTATAGGGCTAAAGTTTTAGCAAAACTGCCACTTTGCTGGTGCATAGATCTTCAAAATCAAGACACCAATAGCTGAAATGCTGAGCGCATTAATTTACATTTTACATCTATACCAAAGGCCCATGAACACACTGACCTGTGTATGCTAGTTCTCCACTATTCAACTTTGCTTAGTCAAATTTAAGATTTTATTCCTATGATTTTACCAGAATGTGAAACATGGGAATAATTATGTAGTTATAAAACCTTCATAAAATTTTGTCCAATTCTAGACTGTACGTCCACAAACAGTCTCCTGCAAATCCAGCCTCACATTTAAACTAACAATTGTATTTTTAAAAAAAAGGGAAGGTGTTTGAGGCCTGGGAGTTTGATTAGGTTATGGGTGCTGAGTGAAAATGTGCTTCAATAATCACTGCAGTACCCTGTTGTAAATTAATGAAGGATTAATTAGTAATTGCAGCCTCTTTCTGTGCTGAAATGACTCAATGGCACTAGAATAAGTATTATTCACAAACAGATACATCATTGCTTATAGGTAATAGATTAAATATAGCTGCAAGGCCCTTTACCATTGAGAAGAGAAGGCTGTGGTGTAGTGGTAAAGTAAGTGGACTAGCAATCCAAAAGTTCAGCCCAATTCTCTGGGGGTCATAGGTTCAAATTCCACCCACCCAACACCCCTCAAGACTTAGAAATATTGAATTTAAAAAAGATAATCTCAATAAATTGTAACTGTAACACTAACATTGATTGTTGTTAAAAACCCATCTGGTCCCTTTACAGAAGGAAATTGTCCATCCTTAAACACTCTGGCCTATACGACTCTGGAATCACATAACGACATGACTAACTCTCCATTGCTTTCCAAAACAGCCTAGCAAGCCATTCAAGGGTAATTAAGGGCAGGCAATAGATTAGGAGCATGCATGAGACACTAGCCTTCTGAGGACACCCTCACCTCAATGGAAAAAAAGTTAAATTCCCCTGACTCATGTGTGACACCCTCCTGTATTCTACATTCCTCCGTTCTTGCTGCTTGATTCCAAGCCAACTGGAGATCAGTTTAGAAAGCGAGGGCCTTTTTGCACTTTCTGACACCATCCAATTTCCCAGTGACTCTCTTCAAACTCCCTTCAAACAGATCAGATCAGGCTACAATACACAGAGGATGACGGTGCTCTTGTGGACTGCCCTGCAGTGTTTTCTTACAAAATCACAACATAAATGCATAGCGTTGTTGAAATTGGCCAATCCATCATTATAATGCAGTTTGAGACAAGCATAAAGACAACCCAAAGCATTTAAAAAGGGCCAGAGAGGGTGCTGTTTTGAACCGATAAGACTGTAGGTAGAATAGAGGTTCATATTCATCACTATTGGGTAATGCTGCACTATTCTAAAATAAAAACAATTGCTATGGAAAGAGATACAATCTGGTCGTCATGGTTATCAGCAAGATAGGAGAGGGTTCAGAATTTTTTTTTTAAAACCAGGACATTGCCATGAATGGAGGGTTTGAGGGATATATATATTTAAAAAAAAAAAAAAAAAAAAAAAAAAAATCGACTGGGACCGTTTTTCCGTGGAATGTAGAAAGTTGAGGGGTGACCTTATTGAGGTTTATAAAATCATGAGCAGCATAGATAAAGTGAATGGGCGGGGGGGGAAGGAGTTCAAAACTAGGAGACATTTTTAAGAAGTGAGATGAGAAAGATTTTAAAAGAGACACGAGAGGAATTTTTTTTTAAAAAAACAGTGGCTCATGTGTGGAATGAATTGCCAGAGGAAGTGGTGGATGCAGGTACATTTACAACATTTAAAAGACATTTGGATAAGTTCATGAATTAGAAATGTTCCGAGGGATAATAGGCCAAATGCAGACAGGTGGGACTAATTTAGTTTGGGAACACAGTCAACGTGGACTAGTTGGACCAAAGGATCTATTTCCATACTGTATGGGCGTACGCATCAAGTGAAACCAAATAGTTGCTCATACTCTTCAATATTCCAAAGCTCCGATACATTTCAGAAAATAGCACACAGTTTCAGGCAATTATTCCACGAATTTCTTGGCAGGACACGGGCCACAGCAGCCCCCTTACCTCCTGAGTGTCTGTTCCAGTTTCCCCGTCTCCATGTCCTGGACCTTACCGTCTTTGATAAGCTCCTGGATCAGTTGCTCATACTGCACGTTTAAACCGTAGTCTGAAGATGCACGGATTTGCTGGTAGAAGTCGAACAATTTCTCCCGGCTGTTGCGAGGGGGAGAAGAAACAACGTTAATAACTGCCGGAATTAGAATGAAGCCTGGACACCCACCCCCTTTAAATTGATAATCAGTTCCTGATCACTCAGCGTCTATTTAATAGAGCTGAACGCCTGCACCATCAATACTAACAAATGGCGTTTCAAACTCGGTTCAAGTTCCTCAATTGCGGGACAAAAGGTCCGGATGGCTACAGCCTGCGTTACACGGTTATGGGTCTAAGGCAGGCAGACTTTAGGAGGTGGAAGCAGGGGGAATAGTGCAGCACCTTATTGAGGTCCCAAGCCCCGGTTCACGGCGGGAGCTCCCACTAGACTAAGTATAATCAGCAGGCGAGAGGATCACTCTGAAACCAGCCCAGCTATTCTCCACTCAGTCTAAGGTATGTATGTAAGTATGTATGTGTGTACACTCCCACACCCTTAACTGAGAGCTTATTGCAGAAGGAGAGGTGAGAGCTGCAGCTAGTTTAACCCTCTCCGTAGTTTTACCAGCTGTGCAGAGGAGTGACTGGGTTCATTTTAGGGGCAAATTACTGCAGATGTTGGAATTTGTAGAGAAAACATTTTCGTCCTTCCTCCCTCATCCGAGTACACGTTTCCCTGTCTTTTTCATAAAAGCTTCCAGTTTTATTTTATGTATTTTTAACCTACTTTCCAAGGCTTCTACTCATTTAACAGAGGATGATGTGTTTGAAATATCCCCTACATCTTTATGTCTACTTTACAACATTTTTTAATCAACCTATTCGGAGATGTTATCCCACACCTCTGGAACAGGTGGGACTTGAACCCGTGCCTCCTGGGCTGGAGGTAGGGGCAGTACCACTACCCAGGAAGAGCTGTTTGGCCAAAGCTGTTGTAATTGGATCCAACAGAAATGGCCTCTGACTGACACCCCCCTCAAGAATCTGAACCATGCCATGAACAAATGTCCAATGGTGGTTAATTAAGTTTAAAATAAAACAATAACGACCTGTCACAACAGAGAAACCAAACAGCTGTAATGATTATCGTTTAATCTTACTAAAATGTGTCTTATTAAACAGTTAATTCTGAAAAGGAAGAGGCCATTTGGTCCTTCCTAGTTCTGGTATCTGATGAGACCATTGCTGATCTGTATCTTATCTTGATAAACATGCTTTAACTCCATTATCTTTTTATAATCTTGGCTGTTTTAAAAAAAAACTACCTATCTCTGATTTAAAAGATTAATTGAGCTAGCAACTATTGCTTTTTGTACTTGAGAGTTCAATATTTCCAGAATCTGATGTGTGGTGTTTTCTCACCTCGCTCCTGAATTACCTTGTGCTAATTTAAAAGTTTATTTTCTTCCCTTGTCTTACACACCACACTCCAGTAGAAAACACATTTCCTATCCATCCCCATTAATTCCTTAAAACATCAATTAAATCACCCCTTACCCTTCTATTTTCTAAGAATTACAACCTTTGTTTGGGTAATCTCTCTTTATAATCTAACTCTTGGCATCTTGATAATGTTTTGGTGAACTGTACTGCACTCCAAAGATTAATTTAGTCTTTTCATTGAGTAATACCCAGAACTCTACACAAGACGTTAGGTGTGGTTTAACCAAGAGTTTTATTACAGCTGCAAGAAAATTTCCCCACTTCAGATAATAGTTTCATAGTTTGAAAAGGATGACTATTCCATGAGCTTCCTGATGATTTCCTGCAGTGTCTGGTAGGTGAACATCTTTGCATTCCGACTCCAAAGCCACCCAGACTTGGATTAATGAAACCAAACATAGTAGTGACCCATAGCAAGTTGCCATGCACTATGACCATCCTGGATTTGCCAATAACCATCTATGCTCTGTGAGCAAAGATGATCATAGCGTAAAGATCAGACCTAACCTGCATGTCTTTGGACTGTGGGAGGAAACCAGAGCATCACTGGAAACCCACACAGACACACGGAGAATGTGCAAACTCCACACAGTCACCCGAGGCTGACTTGAACCTGGGTCCCTGGAGCTGTGAGACAGCCAAACACTATGCCACCATGCTGCCCAAAACCCTCTCAAAATTTCAGGATTTTGTTGCTTTATCAAATCTTCTTACAAACTTCTCCACTGTAGTAAGAACATTGCAGCTTCTCCAGTTTCTCAATATATCATCCCTGGTAACAGTCTCAAACTGTTTTGCCTCCTCCAGATCTCGAGAACCCTTCTGCAATGTGATGGCTAGAACTGATCACAATACTCCAGTCATTTTAAGGTTTATCATAACTTCTTACGTACTTCTTTCCCCACTACTAATAATGCCAAAGATTCACTGTGCTTTTTTTAAACCAGCTTCTCTACCCCTCCTGCCACTGATAAAGATGTTTGTATGTAGTTACCTGGGTCTACATACCTCTCTGTTTTTGCACCACCTTTTAAAATTGTATCATTCAGCCAGTATTGTCTTGACACATACTTGCTGCCAAATGCATATCTTTGCATTTCTCTGCATGAGTTTTTGTCAGCCACGATTCCATTATATGCTCAAATCCAGGTCATTGAAAGGAGTCAGAAAGAGCAAGAGTCCATATGTTAATCTCTGGACGGGACCGATGTAACCTCCCTCCTGTATCAAATGGTAATTACTTTTAATCCTATGGTCTCAGCTAACCTCATCTGTGTCCAGTAGTCAAAATATTTAGAACACTTGGTCCAGATCCCTTTGCAATCGCCCTCTCAATCCATCCTCTCTGCCCATAAAATAAGCTCTGCCTTGCCTTCTCTGATAGTATTTTTAAAGGTGTTAACTTTCAAATGCAGTTTTCACCTATTGTGGCTGGTATTATTATTGGTAGGGGGCACCTTTGCACGGGACACATGTCAAAGGCTGAATTTTTGGCTGCAGCACATTAATTTACCCATCCCAGTCTGAATAATTGTTTGGTGTCATATCTTCTCCTTTGCAAAGCTTTTGATATGCAAAATACATCACAAGTGTTGAAGGGGTAGTAGGAACTGCAGATGCTGGAGAATCTGAGATAACAAGGTGTAGAGCTGGATGAACACAGCAGGCCAAGCAGCATCACAGGAGCAGGAAGGCTGACGTTTCGGGCCTAGACCCTTCTTCAGAAAAGGGGGAGGGGAAGGGGGTTCTGAAATAAATAGGGAGAGAGGGGGAGGCGGATAGAAGATGGATAGAGGAGAAGATAGGTGGAGAGGAAACACAGGTCAAAGAGGCGGGGATGGAGCCAGTAAAGGCAAGTGTACGTAAGGAGGTAGGGAGGAGATAGATCAGTCCAGGGAGGACGGACAGGTCAAGGGGACGGGATGAGGTTAGTAGGTAGGAAATGGGGTTGCGGCTTGAGGTGGGAGGAGGGAATAGGTGGGAGGAAGAACAGGTTAGGGAGGCGGGGACGAGCTGGGCTGGTTTTGGGATGCGGTAGGGGGAGGGGAGATTTTGAAGCTTGTGAAATCCACATTGATACCATTGGGCTGCAGGGTCCCCAAGCGGAATATGAGTTGCTGTTCCTGCAACCTTTGGGTGGCATCGTTGTGGCACTGCAGGAGGCCCAGGATGGACATGGCGTCTGAGGAATGGGAGGGGGATTTGAAATGGTTTGCAGTTGTTTATTGCGAACCGAGCGTAGGTGTTCTGCAAAGCGGTCCCCCTGCTCCTATGATGCTGCTTGGCCTGCTGTGTTCATCCAGCTCTACACCTTGTTATCACAAGTGTTTAAGGTTTCACTCTCACGGACATGTTTCTACATCACAGTTTAATGTCACTTTGAATGCCTGATTTAGCAATTGTCTTGCATTTCTATTTGTCAGTTCTAAGCCCAATGTGTCATGTTGTTCTGTTGTATTGTTTTTCTCCTCCTAGTCTGTTCAGACAAGTATAGACAAAAGCATATTTTAGTCATTATTTCTTACATTAGGTGGGGCTCACAGACTCCTCATAACAAAAGCTTGTGTTAATTGTAAACACTCCCAGGCCATTTTCTTAGCCCATAAGGGCGGCACGGTGGCTCAGTGGTTAGCACTGCTGCCTCACAACACCAGAAACCCGGGTTTGATCCCACCCTTGGGGGACTGTCTGTGTGGAGTTTGCACATTCACCCTGGGTCTGCGTGGGTTTCCTCCAGGTGCTACAGTTTCCTCCCACAGTCCAAAGATGTGCAGGTTAGGCGGATTGGCCATGCTAAACTGCTCAGTGTCCAGGGATGTGCAGGCTAGGTGGGTTAGCCATGGGAAATGTAGGGATGGGTCTGGATGGGATACTCTTTGGACTGGACACAAAGGGCCAAATAGAGTCAGGGATGTACAGCACAGACACAGACCCTCCAGGCCAACCAGATATCCTAAATTAATCCACTCCCATTTGGCCCAAAGCCCTCCTATTCATACACCCATCCAAATGCCTTTTAAATGTTGTAATTGTACCAGTCTCCACCACTTCCTCTGGCAGCTCATTCCATACACACACCAGCCTCTGCATGAAAAAGTTTCCCCTTAGGTCCTTTTCAAATCTTTCCCCTCGCATCTTCAACCTATGCCCTCTAGTTTTGGACACCCCTACCCTGGGGAAAAAACCTTAGCCATTCACCCCATCTATGCCCCTCACAATTTTATAAACCTCTATAAGGTCACCCCTCAGCCTCCAACGCTCCAGGGAAAATAGCCCCAGCATATTCAACCTCTCCGTATTGCTCAAACCCTGCAACCCTGGCAACTTCCTTATAAATCTGTTCTGAACCCTTTCAAGTTTAACAACATTCTTCCCATGGCAGGGAGACCAGAAGTGAATGGAGTATTCCAAAACTGGCCTAATCAATGTCCTGTACAGTCGCAACATGACCTCCCAACTCCTATACTCAATGCACTGACCAATAAAGACAAGCATACCAAACACCACCTTCACTACTCTGTCTACCTGCAACTCCACTTTCAAGGAACTAGCAACCTGCACTCTAAGGTCTCGTTTTAGCCTGCTCCCACACTATATGAAATGAGTGGGAGACTCTTTGAGCGTACACCCGAGCTTTAAACTGGCATATGCAGGGAGATAGAAACATCTGTAATGATGAGGTTAGTAAAATTAAAGTTGCAGCAAGTGTTACACAAATCATCTTCCCTACTAGTTGCAATTGGTGAACAGGTTGCAAAGGGTATGTATTTTATTTCTTTCTCTAGCCAGTTAAGAAAATATACATTTAACAGCGAACTGGCTTTTCAAAAGATTTGGGAAGTAAATAGTTTCTCTATTCAGTCCTTTTTAAAAAGTTGAAAGCATACCAAATGTGCTGTGGGTGAAATCCAAGGTATTTGCCCTACAATCAGTCAGGCACATTCATGCATTCAGAAAATTGTTCTAGTCTTTCACTTTTGTCCTTTTTAAAGGCTGTTGTAACGCTCTCTCACTTCCTGAATAGTGCAAGTTTGTAGCCTGTGAATTCCTGGTGTCATATCTGGCATCCAGATAAATTCCTGCAGTTTCATTGAAATTGAAAGACTGGCAGACTCCAGGTTTTGATTACTGCCATTAAGTTAACATGGTAACTGATTTAAATTAGATAAAAGATTAGAGCTTAAACAATTTGAAACAAATGTGAACAATTAAAACATACCTCCACACTTTAGATTTTCTAAAGCAAAATGCCATTGGGAGAGAGAATACCTCATTATAAGATAAATGGAACAAACATTAGTCTGTATTTACAAGATTGATACAAATAATGGCGGCCACTCCAGTCAGGGTCTAGGCCCAAAATGTCAGCCTTCCTGCTCCTCTGATGCTGCTTGGCCTGCTGTGTTCATCCAGCTCTACACCTTGTTATCTCAGATTCTCCAGCATCTGCAGTTCCTACTATCTCTGAAACAACTAATCTGCACTGAATTTCAAAAGAAAACTTTCTTCCTGCATAGTCTACCTCCTGACTAATTCTAATGGGTTTTCCTCCATTATCTTACAGCAAAGGTGGTACCAAACGTTAATCACAATCTGCAATAAAGCTGATAACATCTATCCTAAATTGTTCTACATCTATATTTAACCTCTTTCAGTGTTGCTATATCTGGTTAATTTGGCAGTTGTGTGCCAGATTTAACTTCTCCATTCATTTTAATATCGCACACGTTGCCTTCTCTCAATCAATTTGATTCAGTCCATTGATATAAAGACATAGCTGGAGGTACTTCATACTGCACTTAGACCCTGACAACACATCAATAATAGACCTGAGCTCCAGAACTAGCTGTGTCCCTAGCTGAGCTGTTCTACTAGAATAACAGCACTGGCTTCTACCTAGGAATGTGGAAATGTAACCAGGTTTGTCCAGAGCCCAAAAAGCAGGTCAAATAAAGCCTGGACAATTTCTGTCCTAAAAGTCTATTCTTGATTGTTAGCAAAGTGGGATTAGGGATTAGTTTAATTTGGGACAGGCAATAAATGCTGGCCTAGCCAATGATAGCCATGTTTCATGAACAAATGAGGAAACACCTTTTATTTTGAGAACCCTGTTTCTCCAATCTTTGCTCATCACTTGATCTTCATATTCCAGCACAGGCATTTTCTGCTTCTCTCCTTAACTTGCCAGGTTCTGCCCATTCGGTCAACAGGTTGAAAATCATTGGCTGGCAAAGGCACAACTAACAATGTTGGCATAAGGTCTGGCCTTCTGGCTGTTCTGAGCGTAGTCTCCATGATATGAATAGTTTCCCTGTGATGTGTTGACCAAAACTGATGGTGAAATCAGACACCTTTTAACATGATATCTCTGGAATATACTCAACTAACCCTGACTGAACAGTGTAATTTAACTCTGTCTGCTTCGCGTATTGATTTAACAAATATCAAATATGAGTTTCTAGATGTGATAATCACATCTAACAATGGTTGTATCATTGTCACGAAAATGACAAGAGAGACATTGCTCTGCTCTACACTAGGACTAGAACTAGAATTAGGTTTTATTGTCATATGTACTCAAGCACAAAAGCGCACAAATCCATGAAAAATGTACAATGTCATCTTAGGTACAAAGCAGCTATTAACTAATCTTAGGTACGAAATACATTAGGTGCAAAAGTAGAGAAATAAAGAAAAAAGCTAAAAGGTCTACATTACAGGGTTTTGCTCTCAGTTATACTTTCATTTTAATCAATTTTGACCTTCCTCAAGTCTTAAATTGCAGTGATTCAGAAAGTAATGTTAAGCAATTAACTCCGCTCTGGAGTTGCAATAAAATAGCCTAAGCTCACTTATCTGTGTACTCCTCATTCCCTCCCACTCATCCCTGGCTCCAAAGACAGACGAAAAGCCCAGGAGGTCATTGCTGGGATGAGTTCACAACTTCAAACAAACTTTCAAAAGCTGTTTAACTTTTAAAATCTGGTTGCTTGCAGAGTTATTTGCTTGTTTCAATGTTTACATTTTTCACTCGTTTTTACTAGTCCAGAATCTAAGCAACATTCATTTTGCATTGCAATTCCATTCTTTTTATCGGTTCATTGCTGAGGATGTGGGCGATGCTGGCAAGGCAGTACTTATCAACCACCCCTAGATGCACTGGGAAAGTGGTGGTGGGCTTGACTTCAACAGCTGCAGCCTTTGTACTGTTAGTGTCCACATCTTGGTGTTAGATAAGGAAGCTCAGGATCTTGACTCAGTCGCAATGAAGGAGCATCTTTGATGAAGTCCAACTCTGAAGGGCAGGCAACTTTGATTTACGGGTGGTAGTGCTCCTATTATCTGCTGCCTTTCTTGACAGTAAAGGTGACGAGATGGGAGTTGCTTTTAGGGATTTCTGCAGTACCTCCTACAAACACAGTGCAACACTGATGCTGGTGGTGGATATTGAGTCCAGTAGCATGAGCTCTGAACATACAGACTGCAATGTCCTGAATGAAGTCTTGAGCAGCACAGCGGCTCAGTGGTTAGCACTGCTGCCTCACAGCGCCAGGGATCAGGGTTCGATTCCACCCTCGGGCGACTGTCTGTGTGGAGTTTGCACGTTCTCCCCGTGTCTGCGTGGGTTTCCACCGGGTGCTCCAGTTTCCTCCCACAGTCTAAAGATGTGCAGGTTAGGGGGATTGGCCATGCTAAATTGTCCAGGGATGTGCAGGCTAGCTGGGTTAGCTATGGTTAAAAGCCCCATGCAGGGTTGTGGGGGTGGATCTAGGTGAGATGCCCTCTGTGGGGGTTGGTGCAGACTTGATGGGCCTCTCCCTGCACTGTAGGGATTCTATGATTCTCGAATAATCCTGCAGCCATCCAAGCAGGCGAAGAGTTTTCCATCACATTCCTGATGTGCAGCTATTGAGGATGGAGTGCCTTTCAGGTGTTAGTAGGTGAACCATCCAGCCTGGGTGCTGTGTTTGTAGCGACAATGCTAGAATGGCTGTCCAACAAGCAAGACAACCACTTCATACTTTAAATCTAATTCATAAACATAACTGTTCAGACACACAAACCACTGTTATTAAGTCTGTAAATGGAAAGCAAGAAGCCATTTACCCACTCAGGACTATTGATTGCAGCATGATATATCATTGGTTGGTTTAGCAGCAAGATTTTATTTTAAGGAGGCTGGCGAAGTTGGTCAGTATTAGGTCAGATTCATTTGAAAACCAAACTACAACTGTGCAATGGAAAGGCAACCTCCCTACCTCCCATTCCTCCTCTCAACGAAGCGTTCTTGTTTTTAAGATGCTTATTAAAATGTCTTTTGTGTCCTAATATCTCCTTGCATGGTTCAGTGTAAAATTGTGTTTGTCAATGCTCTTGGAAAACACCTTTTGTACATTTTATGACAAATACTATATAAATGCAAATTGTTGCTGCAAAGAACAAAACTTTGGTACTGACTTTGGAAGTCAGAAGTGGGAGTGTTCGATTATAATTGCACAAAGTTCAGCAAAGTTTGCAGCTTTTCAAGTACTGGAACAGTCCATGTCCTTGTCTGGATTGGTGTAGCTCCAATAACTCTCAAGAAGCTTGATGGCATTCCAAAACAAAGCAGCTCACTTGACTGACATTCTATCCGCCACCTTCAATATTCACTCCTATCACCACCAATGCACAACAGGAGCAGTGTGCACCATCCTACAAGATGCATTGCAGAAACTCTCAAATCCTCCTTTGATAGGAGCTTCCAAACCTGTGTCACCCCCTATAAGGACAAGTGCAGCAAATGCATGGGAACGCTATCACTAACAGGTTCTCCTGCACACCGCACACTCCTGACTTTTGTCATTCCTTCACTGTCAATGGGTCAAAGGCCTAGAACTCAATTCTGTCCTACCATCACTATGGGTGTACTCACACCACAGGGGCTGCAGCAATTCAAGGTGGCAGCTCACCGTCACCTCTTCCAGAGCAATTGGGGTGGGCAATAAATGCTGGTCTACCCAATGTTGCACACGTCCCATGAATGAATTTTTTTTAAAAAAGCAACATACGTTCAAGTGCAGGGCCTCATTCTCTGCATACACAAGGGACACTTTCGAGCCCTGCACCCATCTGGATTACCTGGAAGCATAGAGATCCTGCAGTTCCCTGTTGATTTCTCCCTGGCAATGTCTCTGTTACTTCTCTAGTCTGAATGATTGATTGTGATTGAAATTTGTCGTTCTTGTGTTTGTTCTGATGAGTGCACAATGGAAAGCTTTGTCAATGCATCTCTCTTTTCAGCAATGTCCAAACTCTGTATCCCCAAGTGACTGTCAGTTTAAGCAAACTTAGGGCTTATGGAGGGAGACCACGGAGCACTTAAGACTAGATGGAGTGTGGTATATATAAACCATACTGTGTACATTTGACTATATTTACCACTTTGCAATCAGTTGCCATAATTAAAGGATATTTTCAACTAAATGCAAATGAAGGGAACAATACCACAGGAAATATTGTCGAGTTCCTATTAACAATTCTTGCACTAAAATGTTCACAAAAATGCAAAATTCCTGATGTGACAGTTCGAAAAGACATAAACCCTAAACTTTGCACCAATATTTTATTAAAATGGGAGATGAGTGCATACAAATAACTATGTAAAGAGGTGCTAAACAGGAAAGATGGAGAGATAGCGGTGTAATGACTGCATCTGTAAGAATTTAGGCAACTAAGTATGATGTCCGGTGTCACTACCATGTCAATTCTGAGCTACGTGCAGGTGGACTGATCTTCAATAATGCCTCTGGTATTAAAACAAAAATCAAACTACACCTCCCTTGAGAATCTTGCGGGTTTGTTCATCAATTTGAAACTGCCAGGGTCAAACAGAAGTAATTGGAATGGAGAGCTGCTGCTTAGCCTTCACACAAACTAAACTCCAAGAAGAAATGCATTTGGGTCATTGTACTTTGTCTATCTAAAAAAAAACAAGAGTCTCCAAGTTTTTGTTCAGCAAGTCCAGGGTTTTCACCAGATCAGCCCTTACTTTGTGTGAAGAATATTCAGACTAAAATGTGCTTTTCATGGTTTAGAAATATACGCAAAACAGGCTATTCAGCCCATTGAGCCTGCTCCACCATTCAACGTGATCATGGTGTTGAATGGCTGATCCTCTTATCTCAATACCATTCCATTGCCCTTTCCCATTTCCCTCAATGCCTTTAGCTTTGAGAAATCTACTTCTTTCAAATATATTCAGTGACTTTGCCTCCACAGCCTTCTGTTGTGGAGAATTCCACAGACTGACCATCCTTGGAGTAAAGATGTTTTACGTCATCTCATCTGAAATGACCGAACATATATTCAGAGACTGACTCCTTGTTCTGGAATCCCCCCAGCCATGGGTAATGTCATCCCTCATCCAGTCTGTCCAGCCCTGTCAAAATTTTAATAAGATCCTCTCTCATTCTTCTAAATGAAGAATACTGGCACAGTCTCTCCTCATACAACTAGCCTGCAATACCAGTAAGTAGTCTAGTATTCCCCACTGCGCTCTCTCTATGGCAAATATGTTGCCCCAAAGTCCTGTTCAGCTGCAGCAAGACTTCCTTATACGCAAATCCTCTGGCAAAGAAGGCCAAGAGACCACTTGCTTTCTGAACTGTTTGATGCACCCATATTCTTGCTTTCAATGACTAATGTACAATGACACCCAGGTTCCTTTACACATCAACCTTTCCCAATCTATCGCCATTTAAATAATACTTTGCCATTCTGTTTCTCCTACTGAAGGAGACAACCTCACATAAACCAGCATGATAATGCGTCTGTCATATACTTAGTCACTCAAGTTGTTTAAACAGTATTGAAGTCTCTTTACATCCTCCTCGCCACACACACTCCCGCCTAGTTTTGATTTATTTATTCCTACGCTCTATTTTCTGTCGGCTAATCCAGACCAGTATTTTACCGCCAGTCCCAATTGTTTTGATTTTACACAATCACCTCTTATGTGGTACTTTATCAAAGCTTTCTGAAAATTCAAATGCACCACATCCACTGGTTCTCCCTCATCTATTCTATTCGTTATGTCCTCAAAAAAACTTCAGCTGGTTTGTCAAACATGATTGCCCTTATCGTAAATCCATGTTGACTTTGCACATGTTTGATACATTTTAGTTATCCTTTTATCACATCCTTTGGAATGTTCCCAGGCATTTTCCCTACTACTGCTGTTAGCATAACCCTTCTGTAATTCCTGTTTTCTCCCTTCCTTTTCAAACAGTGATGCTACATTTGCCAACTTCTATTGTGCCAGCATTGTTCCAGAATCCACAACTTTGGGAATGGCCACCAATGAGTCCACTATTTCCATCACCACTTCCTTGGGTACCCTGCGATGTAGTTATCAGGCCTAAGAATTTATCAGCTTTGAATCTCACTAATCTCTCCAGTACACTTTTTTTCTTTTTACAAGTACTCCTTTCTTTCAATTCCAGAAGACCCTTGCTTCCCTAGCACTTCTAGGAAGTTATTTGTGCTGCCTTCTGTGAGTGCAGAACAAAATTTTGTTTAAGTGCTGAGTAATTTCCTTGTTCTCTATTACAATTGTCTCCTTTCAAACTGTAAAGTGCCTACATTTGTCTTCACTAATCTTTTTCATTTACTTACTTACAGAAGATCTCTTGGTCTGCTTTTATGTTCCCTGCAAGCTTACTCTCATACTGTATTTATTCCTCTCAATCAAACTCTTGGTTCCCTCTTTGCTGAGTTCTACATTGCTCCTAGTCTTCAGGTTTGCTTCTGTTTCTAGTAACTTCGTATGACTCCACTTTGGATCAAAAGCCACCCTCAATTTATTTTGTTAACCATGGTTTGGCCACTGATCTGTTGTGTTCTTTGAATGTATAACTGCTGTAATATATGCATTCATTCTGTAAATATTAACCATTGCCTATCCACCATCATGCCTTCTAAAGAAACTTACCCAGTCGATCAAAGCCAACTCATCCCTCACTCCTTCTTAGTTTCCTTTCCTTTGTTTAGATCTAGATTTTGAACTTGTTCCTGGTCCTATTCAAATTTTAGATTGAATTGCTCTCCCTTTTTTTCATGCATTTATTGTCTTGCAAACCTTTAAGATAAGACCATCATTGTCAGCTCCTTCCATAGCCAAGGTTAATGTGTTTTTTTTTCTCTGAACTACCTCCTGCATTCTTTCTGTTCTCCTGTGCTCGTAACTGTAAATGACTTGTCCAGAGAAATAACCAATTTGACTATGAATTCCTCTGAGATGTACCTGACTGATTTATCTATATAATTGAATGTTGAATGCATTTAACTGATTGCAGAACACGAATGTTTGGACAAGTTGAGAATCAAGCTTACAGTGCCTAGATCTCTCCGGCTTACCTATTCATTCATGGGTTAGTATTCAAAGGGTTTGAACTTTGCCCATTCTTTTTGCTTGTTTCAGATGTAGCAACAGTCAACTTTATCTTCTACTCTTCTGCCACATTACCTATTTTTTCTAAATCTTTGTTATATTTTCTGCACTACCTCCTCACAACTTCTGCTCCCATTTTGATACAATTTATTCCAAGTTCTTGATTTCGATTGGAATGAATAGTGGTTTCAATACTAATTCCACTCCACTCAAAACACTCCAGCCAACACTCTTATATGGCTAAGTTAACAATTACCAAGAGAGATAGTAGGAACTGCCGATGCTGGAGAATCTGAGATAACAAGGTGTAGAGCTGGAT
>NC_063364.1:8484830-8502714 GCF_021869965.1 Rhincodon typus | reverse complement strand
CCGCATCCCAAAACCAGTCCAGCTCGTCCCCGCCTCCCTAACCTGTTCTTCCTCCCACCTATCCCCTCCTCCCACCTCAAGCCACACCCCCATCTCCTACCGACTAACCTCATCCCGCCCCCTTGACCTGTCCATCCTCCCTGGACTGACCTATCTCCTCCCTAACTCCCCACCTACACTCACCTTTACTGGCTCCATCCCTGCCTCTTTGACCCATGTTTCCTCTCCACCTATCTTCTCCTCTATCTATCTTCTATCCGCCTCCCACTCTCTCCCTATTTATTTCAGAAACCTGTTCCCCTCCCCCTTTTCTGATGAAGGGTCTAGGCCCGAAACGTCAGCCTTTCTGCTCCTATGGTGCTGCTTGGCCTGCTGTGTTCATCCAGCCCTGCACCTTGTTGTCTCGCAGCCAGATTGAATCTGGTTCAGGAGAATTAGTGCTGAACCTAAACTCAGTTTGCACAAGTCAGTCATATCCTTCGGAGAATGTAATTTTTTTTAACAGTTAGCTTTGTAATTTACAGAAAAATTGGTTTAAATGTTCTTTTTGATCTTTTTCTCAATGTCAAGTCATAACTGGTACACCTGGTGAAATCCACCTCTCAGCCAAAGTGGTTTATGTTGTGCTCATGTTCAACCTTGATAAACAATAAACATTACACTTAATAGCTATTTATTTTACATTGGAGGTACATGATTGATAATCTCTTGTGAATCTATCAGGCTTGATTTAAGAGTTAGTATACATTATTGATAGCTGTTAGTACTTGCAACTCATCCTGCAACATTAGCACACATTGGTTAGATTTAAATATATCAATAGTATAGGTCTTTTGAAATATGTGTTCAGTGCGGCAAGTAATTAGCGAGTTAATGTACAGATCCTAAAGGGCCTTCTTAATATTTAGGAATTTTCATTGAACAGAATTGGATACATTAAATTTCATATGTATCACCCAGACATCAGTAGACTCAATAACCACAGCAAAGTCTTGAATAGTAACAGTTTGACAAAGCATTTACATTTTGAGGATGATAAGACCCTAATTCCCTTTCCCCTGACATCACTAGCTTCTTCTGATTAGTTTTCAGTTGATTTAAATTAAAAATCAAACACAGCATGCAGATTATTTTCGGGTGCCACGGTAATCAAAGTACGAAGTAATTATCAAGCCAAAAAAAATCTGGGTCTTTTATTTCTTGATTTGCTGATAAAATCATAAGAGGCATGTTCCTATTTCAACCTGAGTTAGTAGTACGTATCTTGTGCAGATTTTGCTTTATTGATAGAAAGTCAGAGTTTCAGTTATACAGTCTCAGAACATAACCCAAAGTGCTTCGTGGCCAATGTAGCATTTTCTAGGTGTTGTGAAGCTACCAATTTGCAGATGGAATAGTCCCATAAGCAGCATGAGATACGTGACCAGATAAATCTGTTTTAACGGCATTGTTTGAGGGGAGGATCTTGGCCAAGATGCCAGACAGAATGGGATTACTATTCTTTGATCAGTGCCGTGGGATCCGCCTGAGAGAGTAGACAACTTGTTCATTTTACGCCAATGTTTTAGACTGCAGCTCCCTCCCAGCAGGGACAAAACCACAGCACTGAACAGAGAGAAACTCGAGGAGCTGATGCATAAGGTGTTTTTGAGAAATGTATTTCATTATCATGATGGTGTTGGTGATAACAAGTGAGTGCAGTCCCCAAATGCTGTAAAATGGTCTTTGTAGCATCAGCTAGAGTTATATGTGGGGGGTATTTCTAAGTATTAGGAATAAGTGACACCAAATTCTGCCCTGCAGTGTTTGACCTGAAGTGACACGATGGAACATTCCTTCTATAAAGTGCAAAATACCTTTCTTGACCTACATTAGCTTTAATAGTAATGTGTTTCTAATGTTCCTCAGGTTATTGCTGATGTTGCTAACCTGATGGTCTTTTTGAGATGAGTAAGCAGAACAACTCAGTCACTTAAAATTCATATGCATGTAGTTACAAACCGGCCTAATGAAATAAAAATCAATCAGGAATTGCTTCAAAGTTTCCTCGAAGCTGCTGTCCTCCAACATTATAGTATTTTGGCTGGAAGTGAGGCTAAAATCCCAACTTTCATAGAAAGTTATGGCGCCAAGAAAATCCCAGACCAAATCAATCCACATTTAACAAGGGCAATGGCAATAGCTTGAGATATTTGTTGAACCAGTTCTCAAGATTAGGTGAAACTGATATTTCTGGGCCAGTTAGTTGCTGCACTCAGTGGAGAACATGAAATCTATCGTGGTTTCACTACACAGAAAAATAAAAGAAAAGGAGCCCTTTGAGCTTGGTCCGCAATTCAATGTGATCGTGGCTGATCATCCAACTCAATACCCTGTTCCTGCTTTCTCCCTATATCGTTGCAAGTACGTTCTTTGCAAATAATTAAGTATTTCTTTAAATGTAATCATTGTGGCTGGTGATGATTTGAGGGAAGAGTGTTGGCTGTGGTGCTTCAAAGACGCCAGGAAATGTTTTAAGTCTAATAGAGAGAGGAGACTGGGGTTCAACGTAATGTCTCACCCAAAATGCCTCATCTCTGAAAAAGCAGCACTTCCCTTATTACTGGACTGAACTATCACAGAATGGTTACAGCATGGGAGGTGGCCAATCAGCCCATATTGTACACATTAGGTCTTTGAAGATCCAATTTCAACCTTCAGTTTGAACACTTCCATCTTCTTGACAGACAGCTTTGAGCACCACCAACTTAACTACACTTTGTAAATTCTGAGTTACTTTTTAAAAGCATAATCAGGGTATGTTTGCTAATTGCCATAAATCTTGGCCTTACGAATTGTCAGTCAACACAACAGGTCACATTTCACACATATATACTTCATTAAACCTAAATAAAAATATGAAACAGGACCTAACCATGCTACAACACAGGGCAAATATTTCAAGTGTATACTAACAGTAGGAGCTACAGAGGAATAGCAGTAGCCCATTCAGCCCCTCATGACTATCATGCCATTCAGTTAGGTTCTGACTGACATGTATCTTTACTCCATCTTCCTACTCTGTTCCATTTTCCTTTAACAATCTAGCTCAATTTAAGAGGGGACTAGAATATCCACACTTTCCTGATAGACTGCTGAACACCAATACGCAGTCTAAAATGTAGCACCCTCTGACAAAACAAAAGCCTAGAATTTCAGGTATGAAGAGAGATTAGATAGCTTGGGGTTCTTTTCATTAGAGCAGAGAAATCTGATTGAGGTGACAATGTTCCGAGGAGCGTGGACAAGACAAATAAGAAGAAACATTGTTGCATTGTAGAGGGTTCAATAACCTGGAGACACAGTTTTAATTAAGGTTTAGAGGGGATTTAAGGATTTTTTTTCACACAGAGGGATGTGGAAAATGGAACTCACTGCTTGAAAGAGTGGTAGAGGCGGGAACCCTCAAATCATTTTAGAACTATTTAGATGAACACTTGAAATGCCATTGCATACAAAGCTATGGTCCAAGTGCTGGACAATGGAATTAGGATAGATGGATGTTTGATGACTAGTGATGGGCTGGAAGGCCTCTTTCCATGCTGTAAAAACTCTTTGACTCTAACTTAATCAATTATCTTTTACCAACTGCCGTGTGCAGTGTCAGCAGAAGTAAAGTGGTTGCAGGTTGTATACGTCATTATTTACAATAGCAACTCCTGCTCTAAGCTACTAATAAACCTGTATGATCTTTTTAAGTGAACCAAATCCATGCTACTCCATCTATATTACTTACAAATAGGAAAACAAATAGAAAGGAAAACTATAAGCATAGGAAGCCTTATTGTGCACCTGGACCTTACCAATTTATCTTTCCTGGGATGTAGATGTCCATTAGCCAGCATTTGTTGCCCTTAAGTAAAATGCCAGGTCATTTCAGAGTTATCAACATTACCGACTATCTGGAGTCACATGTAGGTCACATTTGCAGAACTCCCTTCCTAAAGAGATAACAAAGTGTAGAGCTGGATGAACACAGCAGGCCAAGCAGGAAAGCTGATGTTTCGGGTCTAGACCTAAAGAACTTTCTTGAATCTGTTTTAGTTTGCATGACAATTGATGATAGCTTCATTGCTGGGACTAGCCTTTAGTCTCTTCAGTACCAAATTTAGGTAATTTGAATTATGTTCTATCCGTTTTCATGGTGGGTTTTGAACCAACATCCCAAAGCATTACCTGCTGTCTGGATTATTAGTTCAGTGTCATTTCCACTGTAGCATCATCTCCCCCACTGCAGGGCTGTCAATTGGATCTCCCTTCAGGGAGAACCATGAAGAGTCATTTTCTTGACCTCGACTTTAAAGTCATAGAGTAATATAGCCCAGAAAGAGGCCCTTCAGCCCATCCTGTCTGTGTCAGTCATCAAGCACCTATCTACAAAGTCCCATTTTCCAGCAGTTGGCCCATAACCCTGTATGTTATAACATGCCAAACGATCATTTAGATACATCTTACACATGATGGTTCCCACCTTTCAGGCAGTGAGTTCCAAATACTAATCAATAGCATTCCAGAAGTGTATTTGTAAAGTGAAACCAGGAATGATTGGAGCTAACATTCTAACCTGAATGAAACTTGGAGAGAAGGAGAAACTAATGTTGTAGAGTATTGAAGAAACTGATCATTGAGTTGATGAAGACAAGATTTAGATTTGGCTGAAGAGAAGGAACTTGAGGCAATGTTCTGGAGGTGCAGACATCTTTAACTGACTGTACGCAAGATAAGGAAAGCAGCTCAAAAATACAGTATTTCTGAGGCTTTGGAAGTCGGGTAGATGCAAAAGCATTCAGGTGTTGATATAACAGACCAAAGTAGATTTGGAACAAAAACAGAAATTACCGGAAAGGCCCAGCAGGTCTAGCAGCATCTGTGGAGAGAAAACATTTTGGGTTCAGTGACCCTTCCTCAGAACTCGAAATGTTCGCTCTGATTTCTCTCCACCGATGTCACAAGAGCCTTTCCAGCAATTTCTGTTTTTGTTTCTGATTTCCAGCATCGGCAGTTCTTTCGGTTTTTATTAAGTCAGATTTGGCTTTGCGTTGCTAACAGTCAGATAAAAGAAAATGGATCAGTGTCCTTAACACTTTCCCTTTTACTATGTCTCCCAAATCTATTTTCCTCCAGCACATCTGTATTCCTCCAGCTTCTTGCTATCCCTATTGCCCCCATGTTCTCTGTTGCATTTAGGTCTCCCTGTGTGCTGTGCCACCATCTCCACCAATCACAGTCTCCATATTAGAAAGTTCAATGTTACTGCAATGCAGTCAGTGGTGACAGCAATGATCATCATTCAGTCCTACCACCTAATAGTCAGTATGTCATTTGAACTCAGTGTTTGTTGTTTGTGGTGAAGTTAGACCTGCAGAGTGGACCCAAAAAAAGGATTTAAAGGCCAGTTGAGCAACAGACTAATGAAGTTCCTCATTAATAGGAAGGCAGGACATGCATGCATTTGGTGTAAAGTTCAGCAACATTGGTGAGCACAAGCAGCAGGGTTCCTTACCCAGGCCTGAAGCATGTGTGTGCATCTGCAAATAAGAGAGAAATGCTGCTTGAAAGTGTGCCTTGTAAGATTGTTTTGACCTGGTCAGCCTGAACAGGTTTATACTTAGGATGAGCAATCTGGCTGCCACAGCATTCCTCTCATTCTCATTATGAAGGACATGAACGCTGTTCCTGAATGACACCAACCCTCCCTAAACTCCTGGCACTGTCTCAGGCTCGGATCTAGACCCGATTCCAGCAACTGGAACCTGAGATTTGTTGCACTGCTTCAGAAAACCCAAACATGGGCTCTTCTTTACCTCCTGGTTGTCAAGCAAACCACACTTCCCCATGCAACCCGATTTCTTATTGTTCGTTAAATCTCCTGATGATTAAAATTTCAAAATCAAGTAGGACAGTGACACACAAAAGGGCATTTGTGCGGTATTCCATAGAGGAGTCTTGGCAAGGAAAGCAAGACTTAAAAGAGACAAATTTGACACCATTGTTCATGGAAGGGTGAGAGAACAATCATACTCAGTGAAGGTCCCTCAGTTTAATATCAGGATGAGTCAGGTTTGAAAAACAATAATTAGGAAAAATTTTAACGTGCCTTTTGAGTTAATTAAGCAGAGCCACCACTGATTTGTAAAAGGCAGGTTGAGTTGGCTGAATCTAATTTAATCGCACGGTGGCTCAGTGGTTAGCACTGCTGCCTCACAGCAACAGGGACCTGGGTTCAATTCCAGCCTCGGGTGACTGTCTATGTGGAGTTTGCACGTTCTCCCCGTGTCTGCATCGGTTTCCTCCGGGTGCTCCAGTTTCCTCCCACAGTCCAAAGATGCGCAGTGTAGGTGGATTGGCCATGCTAAATTAACCATAGTGCCTGGGATGTTTTGGTTGGGTGGGTTAGACATGGGAAAATGCAGGGGTAGGGGAATGGGTCTGGGAGGGGCGGTGTGTACGTGTTGGGCCTAATGGCCTGTTCCCACACTGTAGGGATTCTATGATTCTAAATGGATCTTAACAAGGTTTTTGAAGAAGTACTACATAAAAGGTCATTTAACATAAGCAGGCTCAGTGTCAGCTTGGATAAAACATTGGTTTAAAGACAGAAGTCAGTGACTTGTGATAAGCAATTACTTTTCAAATTGGAGGATGGTAGAGAGTGATGTTCCCCAAAGGTCAGGACTACTATATTTTTTGGCTGTTCTTAATTAACTCAAACCTCTCAAAATGCTTTTTATCTCCCCCCGATTGTTGTTTTGCAAACCTTACTCTGAGTCATTAAGTTTCTTCAAAGTTGGGATAGATAGATTTTTAGAAAGGGTTTTGAGAATAAGGCAGGAAATCAGAGTTGAGCATTACAAAACAGCCATGATCTTATTGAATGGTACAGCTGACTCAATGGGCTGAATGGCCTACTTATGCACATACTTTTTTTTGATTTTTGCTTTCATTGTCATGTGTATTTTACAGTAAGAATACAATAAAATACAGTGAAAAACTTTCATTTGTCGCCACGATACCATGTCATTTTGAATAATTTAAGAATAGGGGAATAAAGGAAAGATATAGCTTGAAAAGAGTCCATCGGTTCTGAGCCAGCTCATCGTCATCAACAAAGCCTGTGCTGCCACCCTTCCACCACCAATTCACCACCGTCTACACCGAACTCAACCAAGTCTTAAACACTGCTGATGTTAAGCTGACCAGCCTGCATTAACTAAGAATCTCATTGCATCCTTTTTGATATACACAAATGATACTCAGATCTTGTAATATTTGAAAATAGAAAGCTCAATGGCTTGTGTTCTCAGCACTCGACTTTACAGTAGTGAGGCATGGACAACTTATGAGGTTCTTGACCCACAATCCGAGCTACAGATCTTTGCCAAAACTTTATGGATAACTTATGCAAGCCAAGAAAGCAGCTGACTAGCTTCCTCAGATGAATATTGGGTATCTCTTAGCAAACAAAGTGTCGGATAATGAAGTGCACCAGTGCGCAGGGATCCCCAGTGTGTTTCCTCTCTTGAGGCAGTGTGACTCCATTGGCTGTTTCATGCGAACTGAAGGGATGACGGCCATGTTTCAAAGAGACATGCTCTGTGGTGAGCTTGCTATCAACATAAAGCCATCACTCACGCACGCCTGTGATAGAAAGATGTCTGCAAACAAGACCTCAAGTTGACTGGGATCATAGTTGAGGCTTGGAAAGTCCACTCTGCTGACAGGAACTCCCGGAGACAAACAGTTAGGAAAAGCATGGAAAATGCAGAAACAATATAAGTTATCAGATGGTGCAGAAAAGACCCTGTGGAAAGAAATCAAACTCAGGCTAACACAATTCATCTGCTGCAGAAGGGACAGTCACTCGCAAGTCGGTCTGTAATTCCACAACAGACAAGATTTAATCCCAAAGTGACATACAGCCCAGCACAATCCTTTATCTCTGGAGATAGACAGATGGATGCCATAATATTCCAATAAAATACTTCACTATTGCAAGTAGGGTAACATTTCAAGATTTGCTGCTGACACCAAATTTAACCATGAGGCAAGCAGTGAGGAAAATACCATTGGATAGGCTGGCAGAATAGGCAGACATGTATCCCATTCAATTCATTACAGGGCAGAGTGAGCTGACCCTCTTTGGCAGAAGAGATAAGGAGGGGCAAAATAGACTTATTGGTAAAGTCCCAAAGAACATACAGGAGTAGAGGGAACTGGAGGTTCATGTGAATCAATCTTTGATAGGAGTAGGACAGACTAAGAAGAAAAGTATATGGGATTTTGGGTTTCAGAAATGGATTATTGGTAAAAAGCAGGAAAATACGCTGCAACTTTAAGCACCAGTTAAACTGCAGCCAAAATACCACCTCCAATTCTGACAATTCACACATTAAGAAGGGTATGAACGTCCTGGGCCAGGTCCAGAGGAAATTGACCTGAATAGTTGCAGAGATGTGGGATTTAGCAACAAGGTCAGACTGGAGAAGCTGGGATTGTAGATCATAGTGTGAAAACAGGCCCTTCGGCCCAGTAATTCCACATCAACCCTCAGAGCATCCCACTCAGACACATCCCCCATAACCCACCTATCCCTGAACACTACAGGCAATTTAGCATGGCCAATCCACCTAACCTGCACATCTTTGGACTGTGGGAGGAAACCCACGCAGACATGGGGAGAATATGTAAACTCCACACAAACAGTCACCCAAGGGTGAAATCGAACCCAGGTCCATGGCACTGTCAGGCAGCAATGCTAACCACTGAACCATTGTGCCATGCTTGGAGGAAAGGAGGTTGAGGAAAGGTTTTATAGAGATGGATTGCTATAAAGTAGATCTTGGATCCTTCTCAAATTCTATTCCACAGTGTCCCCACTTTAATGCTTCACACTAGGTATGACCTAAGCATGAAGGCTGGAGGAGTTGGGGGAGGTGGTGTGGTAGATAGGTTAAGCTGGGGATAATTGTTGAGTGTGGGGCAGGATGGCAAAGTCACTGAGTGATGGGTGTGTCATAGCTTATCTGAACAGGTTGATTACACAGACCGTTTGGTAGCCACCTTGGTGATTGCAGGACTGATGCATCCGAGTCTGTGCTCTATAGAGACTATTGATTGCCCCTAAACTCACCATGTCTACCTCATGTCCCACAGCCCCATTGGGGATGACAGCCCACCATTTAGGAACCCCTGAGATAGATAAAAGAAGAGCTGCTCCCATTAACTAATGGTACTGGAGGCATGGTCAATGGATTTTTTAAAAACTAAAGTAGATAGATCCTTACATTAAAAAAAAGAAAGTCCTGGAGAAACTCAGCAGATTGGGCTCAGCATCTGTGGAGGGACAGCATTCACATTTCAAGTTCAATATCACTCTTCTTCAGAACCTTGATAGATTCTTGTTAGGTGGAATCAAAGGTTCTTGGGGTCTGGATGGGAATGTGGAATTTGAAAGGCAAACAGATCAGTCATGATCTTATTGGATGGCAGAGTAGACTTGAGGGGCCGAATGGTCTACTTCTGCTGTCATTTCGTAAGCTCAGACAAGGACTATGGGACACAAATTTAAGGCTTTGAACAAGAGCAGCAAAGGGGGATGTGAGGATAAACTTTTTTTTCATGCAGCGTGGAAAATAATCTACAATTGATTGAAATTAACATGACCCTTACAAGAAATCGACCTACTGGGCCACAGAAGTGGGGAATGGGATTGACTGGGTTGTTCTACAGAAAGTTGTCATGGGTCTGATTGTGCCATAATGACTCTATGATTCCAAAATTAACGTATAATCTCCCAAGAGATAATGTTAGTACATGGGGTTAAATTACTAAATTCCTTCATAGCTCATCTTTGTATTAAAAATCAAAGCAATTACTTCCACTGAAATCCTTGTCGTAACAGTCAGTTCACCATCATGAACATTGATTTCTAATATATTTCTCTACACCCTCCCCACTTATTTACATACAATGGAAACACATCAGCAACTACTAAGCTTCTGAAAGCCAGTCCTTCCTCATTCCTCATTGTTAATACTGATGGGACAGAACCAGACCTTTGGCATTCTGCAATTCTAATCATTGAACGATGCAAAAAAACCTGTTAACCTACTAAAAATGACTAAAACTGCAACTTCACTAGCCATTTAAATGCTGTAGCTACAAACACAGGTCATGGATTGGGAATACTGTGGTAAGTAACTCACCTCCTGACTCCCCAAAAGCCTGTCCACCATCTACAAGCCACTTGCCTAGATGTGTACACCGTCGTCATCACTCTAAAGGCTTAACGCCATCCAAGAAAAGGCAGCCCACTTGATTGGCTCCCCATTCGCCACCAAAGCACAGTGGTTGCAGTGTGCACCAACCATAAGATGCACTGCAGCAACCAAGGCTTCTTCGACAGCACTTTCCAAACCTGTGACCTCAACCATCCAGCAGGACAGGACAGAAGATTGTGTTTTGTTATTGTGGGACATGGATGTCCTGGCTGGCCAGCGTTTATTGCCCACCCATAAATGCCCTTGAGAAGTTGTTGGTGAGCTACCTTCTTGAACCACTGTAGCCCATGTGCTGTAGGTAGACCCACAATGCCATTAGGGAGGGGATGCCAAGATTTTGACTCAGCAACACTGAAGGAACTGCGATATATTTCCAAGTCAGGATGGTGAGTGGCTTGGACGGGAATTTACATGTGGTGTTATTCCCATGTTTCTGCTGCCCTTATCCTTCTAAATGGGAGGGGTTGAGGGTTCGGAAGGTGCTGTCCAGGGATCTTTGGTGAATTTCTGCAGTACATCTTGTACATACTACATCTGCTGTTACTGAGCGTTGTTGGTGGAGGGAGTGGATGCTTGTGAATAGAATGCTAATCAAGTGGGCTACTTTGTCTCGATGGTGTCAACCTTCTTGAGTGTTGTTAGAACTGCACCCATTCAAGCAAGTGGGGAATATTCCATCATACTCCTGACTTGTGCCTTGTAGATGATGGACATGCTTTGGGGAGCCAGGAGGTGAGTTACTCTCTGCAGTGTGCCTAGCCTCTGACCTGCTCTTTTAGCCACAATATTTATATAGTGAGTCCAGTTGAGTTTCTGGCCAATGGGGGCCATCATCAGCAGCAGCATTATACTGAAGCACAATCTGCAACCACATGGCCCGGCATATTCCCCACTCTACCATTACCATCAAGCCAGGGGATCAAACCCGGTTCAATGGAGAGTGCAGGTGGGGATGCCAGGAGCAGCACCAGGCATACCTAAGAATGCAATTTCAACCTAGACAACACAGAACGACTTGCATGTCAAACAGCAGAAGCAGCAATTGATAGACAGAGCTAAGAAGTTTCACAACTAATGGATCATATCTAACCTTTGCAGTCCTGACACATTCAGACGTGAATGGTGGTGGGCAATGAAACACTTCTCTGGAAGAGGAGGATTGACTATGCTAAATTGCCCACAGTGCCCAGAGATGTTCAGGCGAGGTGGATTAGCCATGGGAAATGTAGAGTTACTGGGCTAGGATATGGGGGTGTGTCTGGATGGGATGCTCTTCGAAGGGACTTGATGGGCTGAATTGCCTGCTTCCCCACTGTAGGGATTCTATGATTCTATGAAATAGATTGTAGAGATTCAAGAAGGCAGCTCATGACAGGGCAACTAAGGATGGGCAATAAATGATGGCTTATCTAGCGATGACCATATCTCCTGAATGAATAAAGGAGCCATTAGATGTGTCAAACGAGCAATTAAACTTCCAGATTCAAATATTCTGATGTACTTAGACCTTCTAACTTCTGTAACTTTAACTTATTCAAAATTCCCTCTTTCCGATTCCCCTCTTCATCCTTGCCATAGCCTTTCATGGTCTTAGCCCTCCTTGTAGTGCAACTTCCTCCAGCCCTAAAATCCTCCCTCACCTGCAAAATCTCCATCATTTTGACTCCCACCTCTACAAACACAGGTCATGGATTGGGAATTCTGTGGTGGGTAACTCACCTCCTGACTCCCCAAAAGCCTGTCCACCATCTACAAGCCACTTGCCTAGATGTGTACACTGTCATCATCACTCTAAAGGCTTAACACCATCCAAGAAAAGGCAACCCACTTGATTGGCTCCCCATTCGCCACCAAAGCACAGTGGTTGCAGTGTGCACCAACCATAAGATGCACTGCAGCAACCAAGGCTTCTTCGACAGCACTTTCCAAACCTGTGACCTCAACCATCCAGCAGGACAGGACAGAAGATTGTGTTTTGTTATTGTGGGACATGGATTTCCTGGCTGGCCAGAATTTATTGCCCACCCATAAATGCCCTTGAGAAGTTGTTGGTGAGCTACCTTCTTGAACCACTGTAGTCCATGTGCTGTAGGTAGACCCACAATGCCATTTGCCCTAGCGTTGGTGTCTGCTTCTACTACCTGAGTCCCACTTTGTGGAACCTGCTCCGTAAATCTGTCTACCTCCACCTTCGTGTCCCGCGGCAGATAGGGGAAAGCACAGGCTGAGTCCCGCAGCGGAACCAGCATGGGCAGCATGTCCTTGTGCTAGGGTGGCCTGCAGGCACACCCCGTGAGCCCCAGAACACCACGAGCAGTGAGCCCTGGGGCAGCACGTGGGCTGCGAACCCAGAGCAGTGCGCAGGCAGCGAGTCCTGGATGGAGACTGGTGTGAGGGGACAACCCTTACCTTTAGACATTGTAATATTAACTCCTTAATATTCTCCTAGGTTTAACTTATTTTCCAGCTCTGTAATTAAGCAACTACTTCTATTCCTCTAGAAAAACTGCGGATGCTGTAAATCAGGAACAAAAACAGAAGTTGCTGGAAAAGCAACCCTAATCCTAACCCTAACCCTAGCCCTAACCCTAACTCCCCTTCTGAGGAAGGGTCACTGGACCCGAAACGTTAACTCTGACTTTTTTCTTCACAGACCCTGCCAGACCTGGTGAGCTTTTCCAGCGACTTCTGTTTTTGTACTTCTATTCCTCTAATGCATCCAAGTATTGTACCTGGGTACTTTTACCTAAGATGTCGCCTTAAGAAGGCAGACATTGTAAAAGTTTTTTCACTACTATGGAGTACACGTGACAATAAAAGGATATTGTATATTGTATTGTATTGACTAATGCCTTAGTGGCTTCTCTCCTTAGGTTTAGTTATTTATTTTGTTATAAGGTTTTGGGGAACAGGAGAAGAAAGAAAAGACACATGTGTTCTGATTTCTATCTTCCACTTCAAGTAATGACTTTTGTAAACACATTTTACAGAATATTAGAAGAAGAGAGTTTATGAACAGGAACCGTACTCAATTTATCACGACCTGAATATCATTGATGTTTGAACGTGAAAGGAGAAATGCTTTTCTGTCTGTGAGAAATGATGAAAAGGTGCAGAAGAGATTTACAAGGATGTTGCTGGGACTGAAGGGTTTGAGCTACAGGGAGAGGTTGAATAGGCTGGGGCTTCTTTTTCCCTGGAGCAACAGAGACTGAGGGGTGACCTAACAGAGGTTTATAAAATCATGATGGGCATGGATAGGGTGAATAGCCAAGGTCTTTTCCCCAGAGTTGGGAAGTCCAAAACTAGAGGACATAGGTTTAAGGTGAGAGGGAAAAGATTTGAAAAGGATCTGAAGGGTAAATTTTTCATGCGGAGGATGGTGCATGTACAGAATGAGCTACCAGAGGAAGTGGTAGAGGCAGGTACAATTACAACATTTAAAAGGCGTCTGGATGGGTATCTGAATATGAAGAGTTTAGAGGGATATGGGACTAGGTCAGATTGGGATGTCTACTCGGCAGTAATGATTTGGACTGAAGGTTCTGTTTCCGTGCTGTATGAATCAATGACTCTATATCTGTTGGTCTGTAAATCGCTTTCAGACATTTTCTACATTAAAAGTACTATATAAGTGCGAGTTTTGGGTTAGTGTGGACAGAAGCAAAGGGTGGAAAGAGATGAGGCCATGGAGTGTACTGTACCACTAATGAGAGGTATATAAGATGTCATTTCTTATCTTGTGCCCATGGCACTCCACCTGAATACATTCTGTCTGTGTAGCTGAGTGGGATGGAAATCACATAGTGTACATTGCTGTGTGCTGACCTATTGCTGCCTATTTTCTGCTCTTATTCAAGTTCAAGTCTCCAACGTTTAAATCACAAAGTTCCAATTGCTCCAAACACTACTTTTGGATGTCATTGATGATTTAGAACGGTACAGCCCTGGAGCACTGAATGAGAGATTACTCATCAGTTGGGAAATGCGTGCTGGCCAAAATTTTGTTGTTCAACCAACCCAAATAAATCTGATTCTCTTGTTTATTCAAGATAGCGATGAGAGAGTAATAGCATTCGGGCTATTCAGCCTTGGACTCATCCATTTCTGTCTGTCCTTCTTTTCTTTTTTTTGGTCTTTTTACTTTCGCTATTTTTTTCTTTTCTCTTATCTTTCCGCCTCGGCCACAGCGGTGGCATCAGTGACAGAGTGTCCTGCGTGGATTGGCGGACGAAGTTGGCGGTGTGGGCCTGGGGAACAGCAAGGCCAAGTAAATGTTGAGAGAGAAGGTGTCCGGTGGCAACGGCAGCTACACCAGGACGAGGAGGACATGGCTCCACCCCAGCCCGAGGTCTACGTGGGAGCGAGGTGCGGGTCCCCGGCCCAGACCTACAGGCTGAGCCGAGGCTCTAGGCCCGGGTGCCTGATGGCGGAGACGGTGAGTTTGATGCCAAGCACATGACCCTGCAGAACTGGCGGCAGCTGCATTGGCGAGGCCGGCCCGGCGTGACCTCGTGGTGAGCGACGTTGGTGAAGGTGAGATGGCACCAGAGAGCAGTGACTCTTTGTTCCACCGGCAGCGGCAGTGTTGGTGGTTTAGCAGCAGCGACTCGAGGGGTATCGGGGTGGAGGAACCCAGATCCAGGCCCATGGCTGAGCTAGAAGTGGGAGCTGTTCCAAAGACCACATAACTTTATTAAGGTAAGACTATAAGGTGAACTTTACTGTTTTATTTTCCTGCCTTTACATTCTGCGCTTTGGTTTATTTTCTGTGTTTTAAGATGGCGGCGGAGAATGGCAACACTAAAAAACACTTTTACTGTATTTGTAATAAATACCAGTGACAATTCGTCTCTATCCTTTTTTCTAAATACTTTTCGTTTGTACATTTATTTCGTCCATTTTAACTTCTTCAACTTGCAGTTTCTTTCTGTCACCCTTTTAAGTAATTAGCATGCTTTTTGCAGAAATCTTCAACTTCTTGATTTGTTTTAGGTTACCTGGAGCTGTATACAAGATCAGTTCAAACCAAAACAGTCAGCTGGAGATTTTATTGTTCTCTGAACACTGGGCAAGTGACTTTCTGGCTCCTTCTCATTTGAAGTTCCTCTTATTTCAGGCATATTTTTGTCAGCAGTGATTCATCGACTTGAATTTTTGTAAAAAGATAAACCTCAAAGGGTTAACACCTGAAGTAGTTGGCCATGTTCCAAAGTGAATTTCTGAGGTATTGAGTGGTAGCACTGATATCTCTCTGCAAATATGTTCTTGATCTCAGATTCTTTTCATTGCTTTTATTTGAGCAGTGGACGTGCCAGTGGTTATTGACGCCTCCTTTTTCTATTGACGCAATGACTCAAACAGATACTGCCTGTTTGCCTCACATAGCTAAACAGGGGCTTCCACTCCCAGCGTGATGTCAGATTTAAACAAGGGAGTAGGAAATGAGAATCTGCAGTAGCAAAAGAACTTTTCAACCTGTGACAATACCATGTGACCTGGACAGTACTCCAGGAAGTAGTACATATTTATATATTACATTCTGTGGGGCAGACTGACATATCAATTCTCATCCTCAAACAACATCACAAAATCAGGTTATCTGGTAATTATCACCTGACCATTTGTGTGAATTTGCAATATCCAAACTGGCCACTGATTCCTACGTGGCAAGAGTGACTACATTTTAAAAGTAATTAGAATCATAGAATTTCTACAAGTATGGAAGCAGGCCATTCAAACTGTTTTTTCCCTTGCTGACCCTCTGAAGAGCATCCTAGACAGACCCAACCCATTCCTTTAACCTCACATATCCCATGGCTAATCCACCTAGCCTACACATTCCCTGAACACTACGGGGCAGTTTAGTATGGCCAGTCCACATAATCTACACACCTTTGGACTGTGGAAGTAAACCAGAGCACTCGGCAGAAACCCATGCAGACACGGGGAGAATGTGCAAACTCCCCACAGAAAGTCACCTGAGGCTGGAATTGAACCTGGGTCCCTGGTGCTATGAGGCAGCAGTGCTAACCACTGACCCACTGTGATGTCTCCAATTGATTGGCTTTCAATGTCCTTAAGTGGAAGGTGCTGTTTAAATGCAAGATTGATTTCAACTACCAACACAACAAAACTTGCTTGTTATAGAACCTCAAACAGTTGAAAATGACATGAAAGGCATACAGAATTACTTTTGCTAGTGATTATTTCATTCCCGTAAATGTGAAAACATATTTGCAATGTGATGTAATGGTCAGTTGAAAGTAGGAACAGAGTAAATGCTAGAAGAAAAACTGCCACGGTCCACACATCCTGCTGCTACCAACATGATACAATAACCATGGAGTTATGACGACAATTAACCTCTATCAATACCCTATTACAAACCTAGACAGGATGGGAGCAAACAGCCCGTGGTGGAGAGCTTTGGGAGATATGGTCTAAAGTCACCTGTTTCTCCCAACCAAGCAAAATATGGTTAGCACACATCATGCCTCAAACGACACTTATACATTTAAAGTATATTATTTTCTGAAAGGAATCTATCAGACTTGCAATTGGATAACTCAACTGTATCTGCTTCCAATGTCTCCCTGGGCAGCCACTGGTCACTGGCTCTCTGGTTATTTTCTGCAAACTGATCCAAGATTTGTTCATATAAATTCAACAGTTGTCTTCTCTCTTTTCTTGTCCTAGGAGTTTCAGGAGCCTAGAATTCTTTGGAATTATGGTTATCATTGTAAGGACACAGATAACAGATAACTTAGGTTTGGGTGAAGTTTAATGTAGTGGATCTACTAGAGGGTGACTCATTGTAGCTTCGTGTTCAAGGGTAGAAATCTTTAAATTCAGCTGCTAATGTGATATTCTCTTCCAAAAGATGTTTCTCATGTTCAAGATAAGGTTGCATACATTTGTTTTTTAAAAAAATGTTTAGCAATGGTAGTTGATGAATGAATGCAGAATGATATGTTTATAGACCAATAGATACAAAATGACATAGAGTTATGTCGTATAGAATTGTTCCTAGAATTTTGACAAGTCTAACGATGACATAAACCTGATTATGATCCATTAGCAGAATGGAGACAATCCAGTCTTGTCTGACTCAACACAGTTTTGTACATCAGATACTTTTCGATAGATTACAAAGCTATCAGATCTACTTGTATCTACTGATCTTCACTGAACCATTCACGCCGTCAACACTCAAAGTCATGTTCCGTATTTGATAATGGCACGCAAATTTGCATAAAAGTTTAGGGATGTGAAAATCTACAAACCAAGCATGTTTCTGTGGCAGAGATAGTAGGAACTGCAGATGCTGGAGAATCTGAGATAACAAGGTGTAGAGCTGGATGAACACAGCAGGCCAAGCAGCATCAAAGGAGCAGGAAGGCTGATGTTTCGGGCCTAGACCCTTCATCAGAAATGGGGGAGGGGAAGGGGGTTCTGAAATAAATAGGAAGAGAGAGGGAGGCGGATAGAAGATGGATAGAGGAGAAGATAGGTGGAGAGGAAACAGACAGGTCAAAGAGGCGGGGATGGAGCCAGTAAAGGTG
>NC_063364.1:8479668-8484430 GCF_021869965.1 Rhincodon typus | reverse complement strand
CGGGTGGCATCGTTGTGGCACTGCAGGAGGCCCAGGATGGACATGTCATCTGAGGAATGGGAGGGGGAGTTGAAATGGTTCGCGACTGGGAGGTGCAGTTGTTTATTGTGAACCGAGCGTAGGTGTTCTGCAAAGCAGTCCCCAAGCCTCCGCTTGGTTTCCCCGATGTAGAGGAGGCCACAACAGGTACAGCGGATGCAGTATACCACATTAGCAGATGTGCAGGTGAACATCTGCTTGATGTGGAAAGTCTTCTTGGGGCCTGGGATGGGGGTGAGGGAGGAGGTGTGGGGGCAGTTGTAGCACTTCCTGCAGTTGCAGGGAAAAGTGCCAGGTGTGGTGGGGCTGGAGGGGAGTGTGAGCGGACAAGGGAGTCACGGAGAGAGTGGTCCCTCCGGAAAGCAGATAAGGGTGGGGAGGGAAAAATGTCTTTGGTGGTGGGGTCAGATTGAAGATGGTGGAAGTGTCGGAGGATGATGCATTGGATCCGGAGGTTGGTGGGGTGGTACGTGAGGACAAGGGGGATTCTTTTTTTGGTTGTTATTGCGGGGACGGGGTGCAAGGGATGAGTTGCAGGAAATGCGGGAGACACGGTGGAGGGCGTTCTTGACCACTGAGGGGGTGAAGTTGCGGTCCTTGAAAAACGAGGACATCTGAGATGTACGGGAGTGGAATGCCTCATCCTGGGAGCAGATGTGGCGGAGGCGAAGGAATTGGGAATAGGGGATGGCATTTTTGTGGGAAGGTGGGTTGGAGGAGGTGTATTCTAGGTAGCTGTGGGAGTCGGTGGGCTTGAAATGGATATCGGTTTCTAGGTGGTTGCCCGAGATGGAGACAGAGAGGTCCAGAAAGGTGAGAGAGATGTTAGAGATGGTCCAGGTGAACTTAAGGTTGGGGTGGAAGGTGTTGGTGAAGTAGATGAACTGTTCGAGCTCCTTGTGGGAGCACGAGGCGGCACTGATACAGTCATCAATGTAACGGAGGAAGAGGTGGGGTTTAGGGCCAGTGTAGGTACGGAAGAGGGATTGTTCCACATAACCTACAAAGAGGCAGGCATAGCTTGGGCCCATGCGGGTACCCATGGCCACCCCCTTTGCCTGTAGGAAGTGGGAGGAATTGAAAGAGAAGTTGTTGAGGGTGAGGACGAGTTCGGCTAAGCGGATGAGGGTGTCAGTGGAGGGGGACTGGTCGGGCCTGCGGGACAGGAAGAAGCGGAAAGCCTTTAGACCATCTGTATGGGGAATGCAGGTGTATAGGGACTGGACGTCCATGGTAAAGATGAGGTGTTGGGGACCGGGGAATTGGAAGTTCTGGAGGAGGTGGAGGGCGTGGGTGGTGTCACGGACGTAGGTAGAGAGTTCCTGGACCAATGGGGAGAAAATGGAGTCGAGATACGTGGAGATAAGTTCGGTGGGGCAGGAGCAGGCGTAAACAATGTGTCGACCAGGGCAGTCAGGTTTGTGGATTTTGGGAAAGAGATAGAAGCGGGCGGTGCGGGGTTGGGGAACGATGAGGTTGGAGGCCGTGGGTGGGAGGTCACCTGAGGTGGTGAGGTTGTGGACGGTTTGGCAGATGATGGTTTGGTGCTTGGGGGTGGGGTCATGATCAAGGGGGCGGTAGGAGGAGGTGTCGGAGAGTTGTGGAGGTGGTGGGCCAAAACTGAGAACTCAGTGCTAACTTCAAACAGACCACATTATTTTTGCCACAGCAATGGCCCTAACCAGCATGTTTTTATAATAGCCATAAATGATCTTGAAGGACAGGTAATGGTTGTAGAACTGCCAAGCTGTAAAATTATTTTGATGTCCAGCCTATTAAAAAATAAAAATATCAGCTTGTCTTTTTCAGCAAGAAGTTAAAAGAATCTTTTGTATCGATGACAATAGCTGTTCAGGACTATCATTCTGTCATTATTAATACTTGGCTGCTTTTCATAACATATCATTGTATCATTGGAAACCTTAAGCTCATAGTTCAATTGACAACCCAAAGAGGTTATTGAAGGGTTGCTGTCTTTCACTTGGGTTATGAATACAACTGTGTTCATTTTTAGCGGACAAAGTCAAAAGTCACATGACACTATGAGCATGACTGCTCCTTCATCGGGGAAGTCTTTGCAGTGCTCCGAAAGCTTGTGATTTCAAATACACCTGTTGGTCTATAACCTGGTCTTGTGTGACTTCTGATTTTGCCCACCTCAGACCAACATCAGCACTTCCATGACATTTTTAATAGGATTAAGTACTTGAAGGAATTTATAAGTTTTGAATAGGCTTTTATGAATGGGAGTGTTCTTCTAAATATAGTGAACGTTGTAACAGACATTTGAGTCTTTATTTTATTTAAGCACAACAAAGTCCCTGAGCTCCGTTCCTGCTGGAAACTAGATGAGTTAGCATGGAGGATCTGAGCAGAAAGCATAGTGAGTGGATAGGTGGAGGTGGTTGAGAGCTTCAAGTTCCTAGGAGTAAATATCACCAACAATCTGTCCTGGTCCATTCATGTCGATGCTACAGTCAAGAAAACACACCAACGCTTCTACTTCCTCAAAAGGCTAAGGAAATTCAGCATGTCCGCAATGACTCTTACAGTTTTTATAGATGCACCATAGAACACATCCTATCTGGACATCACAGCTAGGTATGGCAACTGCTTTGCCCAAGACTGCAAGAAATTACAGAGACTTTTGAATGCAGCCCAGTCCATCACGAAAACCAGCCTTCCTTCCATTGACTCCGTCAATATTTCCCGCTGCCTCAGGAAAACAATCAACATAATCAAAGATCCCTCCCACCCAGGTTATACTCTCTTCCTCCCTCTTCCATTGGGCAGAAAATACAAAAGCTTGAAAACACGTATGAACAGATTTGAGAACAGCTTCTTCCCTGTTGTTATCAGACTTATGAACGGACCTCTCATATTGGAGTTGATCTCTCTCTGCGCCATTTCTGTAGCTGTAACACTGTATTTCACATTCTGTTCTATTATCCTGATGTACTTACGTAAGGTTTGACTTATCTGGATAGCAGACAAAACAATACTTTTCACTGTGTCTCGTTACATGTGACAATAATAAATCAAATCAAAAATTGTCATTAAGTTGGCATGGGGCCCATAATGATTATCAAAGAGATCAAAGTCCTGGAGGTAAACCATCACGTTTCATAATCCAGAGAGGGTCTCAATATACACAAAGATTCCTGAAACTGAACCAGAACAAGATAGCTGACATATGTGACATCTGCTTGTACCATCACTGCCCAATCCTTATTCATTACAGCCAACTTGTTTCATTACTGACATATTCCAAATTTGTAAATTGATTCAGTTTAGGATTAACAATTTGCTCTGCATCTTAAATTTTATAACACCAAACTTCATAATAGATAAGACTACACTGAGTCCAAATTCCAACAGCTCCCTGAATGTCCTGTAACTGGTTCACTATTTACAGCGCCCTTATTTTTGGAACTGACACAGGTCGTGGGTGGTGGTATCATTTGGCACTAAATTAGTGTGGTGACTATGAGCAGGGTGAGCGAGGGAATCGGTTGGCATTGATGGGGCATGGGGAAATGGGTGAGGATGAAGGGTGAGGGCCAGAGGACATAAAATATGAGCAACCAACTGGGAAGAAATGCCAGAGAAACAAAGTGGGCCTTTAAAACAGCCCAGTTGGCACTCTGCAGCCCTTGCTGCCTCCAGTCTGTGCCTGGCCACTTAATGGTAAGTTGCTGGGAAGTGTTGCTGAACAAAGAGACCTTAGAGTCCAGAATCAAAGTTCCTTGAAAGTGAAGTTGCAGATAGACAGGACAGTGAAGAAGGCTTTTGTATGCTTGCTTTTATTGGTCAGTGCATTGAGTATAATAGTTGGGAAGTCATATTGAGGCTGTACATGACATTGGTTAGGCCACTTTTGGAATACTGCATTCAATTCTGGTCTCCCTGCTATAGGAAGGATGTTGTGAAACTTGAAAGGGTTCAGAAACGAGTTACATGAATGTTTCCGGGGTTGGAGGGTTTGAGGTATTAGGAAAGACTGAATAGGCTGGGGCTATTTTCACTGGAGCATCAGATGCTGAGGGCTGATCTTAAAGAAGTTTATAAAATCATGAGGGGCATGGATAGGGTGAATAGCCAAGGTCTTTTCCCTAGTGGAGTCCAAAACTAGAGGGCATAGGTTTAAGGTGAGAGGGGAAAGATTTAAAAGGGACCTAAAGGGAAACTTTTTCACACAGAGGAATGAGCTGCCAGAGGAAGTGGTGGGGTCTGGTACAATTACAACATTTAAAAGGCATCTGGATGGATACATGAATAGGAAGGGTTTAGAGGGATATGGGCCAAATGCTGTCAAATGGGACTAGATTAATTTAGGATATCTGGTCAGCATGGACAAGTTGGACTGAAGGGTCTGTTTCCGTGCTGTATAACTCTATGACTCTATGACTATGACTGCATTCCACATCCACCAAACTGGAATAAAAATCAGACATGAACGGGCTCTTGCACTGGGATAGGGTTTGCCAGGCCAGGAAATTACCCAACATGTGTTACCCGCCTCAGCAGCAAATATCCAGCTGATAAAATGGACAGTCTGAAATAACTAATGTGGACAAGGCATTTGCCTCTTGCCAACAACAGGAGAAAGGTACATCAAGAGAGCAGGATTTGTGGGTGGAGAGAATAGAAAACAAAATCTCTCTCTCTATCCGCCTCCCCCTCTCTCCCTATTTATTTCAGAACCCCCTTCCCCTCCCCCATT
>NC_063364.1:8468900-8479658 GCF_021869965.1 Rhincodon typus | reverse complement strand
TCAGAACCCCCTTCCCCTCCCCCATTTCTGAAGAAGGGTCTAGGCCCAAAATGTCAGCCTTCCTGCTCCTATGATGCTGCTTGGCCTGCTGTGTTCATCCAGCTCTACGCCTTGTTATCTCTCAGTAAGAACAGGGTTATTCAGAAATGATCCCTGTGTGGATCGTTAACTGACAGTGATGCTACAGATTCAAGGACACTAATTATTGAATGAGTAACTAAATGTTCAGTAGCTGGAATTTGGACTCAGTGTACTCCTCGCGTATCACAAAGTTAATGCTATAAAGTTTATAATGTGAGCAAATATTTGATCCCAAGCTAAGGCTGAAAACAGATCCCAAAGTGATAGATTTAGAGCATGTGGTTAATGAAACCAGTTAGCCATCACATAGAAGGACCATGTCATGATTGCACAAGAAGACAACTTATTAGTTCAGTTTTGTTTGCAGTTAGGTGCAAAATGTCATAATGTAGGGAATAAAGGTTTTAGTAAAGATCTCCTACATAGCATACACATAGCATGCTTACAGCAAAATTCTGACACAAGATGCTTGTTAACTCCCAGGACATTGATCTTGTGACTTGCACAACTGTTTCCACAAACCTGAATAAAAATTGACCTGTTTGAATTGTTAAGCTTTAATACAGAGCTTGTTATGCCAGAAATAATGTCAGAATAAATGATGTAGAATAGAATGCTGCAGAACAAACAACTGACCAGACTTCCAACCAAGTAGCAGGACCAAGACTGAAAGTTATATACAGTTTTGGTCTCTGTTTCTACAGAAGGACACTCTTCTCTTGAGGTGGAATAGCCAATGCTCTCTAGATTGGTCCATACAAACTTAAAACCTTATGAACAGGTGAACAAGGAACAAGCGTAGGCCACTCAACCCTTCAAACCTGTTCTGGCATTCATTAAGATGATGCATGCTCTGATTTTAACCTCAATTCTACATTCCAACAGGTCCCTGAAATCCTTTGTCCTGTTGATCATCAAGAATCTATCTACTTTTGCCTTGAAAATATTTAAAGATTCTGCATCCACTGCCTTTTGAGGAAGGGAATTCAAAAAACTCACAACCCTCTGAGAGAAAAAATGTTTTTTCTTCTCTGTTTTAAATGGCTGGTGTTTTATTTTTAAACTATGGGGTGAGAGAGTTTTCTGATGACAAGAGGATGAGTAAATTTGACCTATATTCTTTGAAATTCAGAAGAATGAAAAATGATCTCGTTGAAACATTCAAGATTCTGAAAGGGCTTCACAGGGTAAAAATTAAATGGTTGATTTGCTTGGCTGATGGAATTTAAACAAAAAGGACGCAGTCTTGGGGATAAGTAATGTTCTTTTGTTTAGGACTGAGGTGAGGAGAAATTTCTTCACTCACAATGTTATGAACCTTTGAGTTCTCTATCCTAAAGAGTTGTGGGTGCTTCATCATTGAACATAGTTAAACCTTGGGTAGAAATGTATTTGGTCTTTCTGAGAATCGAGGAATTTGGAAAGCGAGTGGGAAAGTGAGTTGAGAAGATCAGGTAAAATTGCATTGAATGTCAGAGCAGCCTCAATGGATTGTACGACACGCTCCTGCTCCCATTTCTTACATTATACTATATCTCACTGCATGAACAAACTAATTGCATTCTATCACAAGTTGCACTAAGAGCCGAGAATTTATTTTAAATTTAGTAGATCTCCCATGTGTTGCTCAAGGTGAAGTGTGACAGGTAAAATGAGACAGGGGGAAAATGTAACATTTGCTGGAAGTGTATGCTATGTAGGAGATTTTTACTAAAACCTTTATTCCCTACATAATGACATTTTGCGCCTACCTGCACCTCATTGACTGCACTGACTCAAGAAGGCAGCTCACCACCAACTTAAGAACAGTAGATGAAGTGAGAGACCTTGGCGTGCAAGTGCACAAGTCCCTAAAGGTAGCAGTAGTACACGTAGATGAGGTTGTAAAGAAGGCAGATGGAATGCTCTCCCTCATTGGCAGAGGTATAGAATACAAAAGTAGGGATAAAATGATGAAGCTGTATAAGACACTGGTGAGGCCACAACTGGAGTTTTGTGTGCAGTTCTGGTCACCACATTACAGGAAGGACGTAACTGCTGTAGAGAGAGTGCAGAAAAGATTTACTAGAATGTTGCCAGGGCTGGAGAATTGTAGCTACGAGGAGAGATTGGAGAGGTTGGGGTTGTTTTCCTTGGAACAGAGAAGGCTGAGGGGTGACATGATTGAGGTATACAAATGGTGAGGGGTAGAGATAGAGTAAACAGGAGGAACCTGTCTCCCTTGGCAGAGAGTTCAAAAACTAGGGGTCATTGATTCAAGCTAAGCGGCAAAAAGATAAAGGGGACATGGAGAAAAGCTTTATTACACAGAGGGTGGTGGGTGTCTGGAATTCGCTGCCTGAGTTGGTGGTAGAGGCAGAGACCCTAAACTGTTTGAAAAAGTCAAAAACCCAAAGAACTGTGGACGCTGGAAATCAGAAAGAAAATTAGAAACAGGTCAAACAGCATCTGTGGAGAGAAAGCAGAAACCATTCTTGAAGAAGGGTCACTGGACCTGAAACATTAACTCTGCTTACTCTCCACAGATGCTGCCAGACCTGCTGAGTTTTTCCAGCGATTTATGATTTTGTCTTTGGAAAAGTACCTGGATCTGCACCTATAAGTGCTGAAAACTGCTGGGCTATGGGCCATGTACAGAAGATGGGATTAAAAAGGGCATCTGGGCGATTTTGGGTCAGCATGGCTAAGATGGGCTGAATAGTCCCCTTCTGTGATGTATCATTTTTACGGTTCTGTGGCAGATGGGGACGGACAATAAATGCTGACCTTGCTGTCAATTCTCCCATCACACGAATAAATGAAAAAATACTTAATATTGATGTTTCAGTCAGTAATATTCACTATTTTCTGGGGGTTTTTTTGTAGGTTTTGCTTGTCCTGAAGGTGCTAAATTGAAGCTCCATTGTGCTGAATTTCTGAGCTTGTGCTTCTGGTATCTCTTTGACAGAAATTTTTATGAATTTTAATGGGTGGAAAATCAGGAAACTGATCTTCTTGAGCAAATTCTGCTCCAGACTCCTGCTGAAAGGAACAGTCTCGAGATCAGAAGGGTGCCATTGCATTTCCAACTGCTTTAACAGTGTTTAATGTTCTTTACTGTTCACAGGACCTTTGTCAGAGCACTTGTGGGTTTCAATTATCCGTGATGTCTTTCCTTAACTGACATTTTTATTTGGAAAATGAGATTCAATGTATAACAAACAGTTGATCTGAATCCTGTATCTCCTAACTGACATCACCACAAGGGTCAAAGTGCAGCACAGAAACCGGCCATTCGGCCTTCAGATTCATGCTGGAATTTGAGATCCATACAAACCTCCTGCCATTCCACTTCATCTCACCCATTAAAGTATCCTTGTATTCCTTTCTCCATTATCTGTTATCTGTTTACCTTGAAGGCATCTATGCTATTCACTTCAACAACTCCACGTGGTCACAAGTAAGACATTCTAATCCACTCTGTGGGTAAAATTATCACTAATGTCTGTAATTTAGAACCTCGAATATTGTTGTGGTTGTCAGTTGTTTCAACTGCTACAAATCCGATTGCTATGGCAACAATGAACAGCTAATAGTTAAGATGTTCTTTCAATGTCTGTGATTTACTGTGAGATTCAGAAAGGGATTGCAAGAACTCAAAAAGGCCTGCGAATGTACAAAGAACATTTACCTGGTTGAAAAAAGAGAAGGATCTGTTTTCTCCTGATATCAGACTAATCCTCTTGTCTTTTAATTGTTCTTTAATTGTGAGTATCACTGGCAGTATTTCTGCCTATCCCTAATTGCCCTTGAGAAAGTGGCAGTGAACTGCCTCCTCAAGACCCTCCAGTCCATGTCATGTAGATATATCCACAATGCTGTTAACGGAGGGAGTTCTGGGATTTTGAACCAGTGACATTATGTCAACTTCCTAAAATTTCAAAAATATACTTTATTCATAAAAATGTCTTTATATACATGCATAGTCACTAAAGCAGTTCGGTTCTGAACACTAGCATATGAATAAACAAATAAACCTTGGAGTTTGACTATCCAGCAAACAAACCCAAGGCATTTCTTGATGTAGTTTCATGTCCTGGCAGTGCATGCCTTGGAGGGGAATCTGAGGTGTTCCCACACATCTGCTGCCCTTTTCTTTCTGGATTGTAGTGATTGTGTATCTGGAAGGTCCTATTGAAGGAGCAAGTTCCTGCAGTACATCTTGTAGATCATTCACACTGCAGCTGCTGTGTTCAGGTGCTGGAGGGAGTGAACATTGAAGGTAGTGGTTCAAGTGCTGATCCAGTGAGCTGCTTTGTCCTGGATGGTGTCAAGTTTCTTGAGTGTTGTTTGATCTGCACTAATCCAGGCAAGTGGGGAGTATTCTGTCACACTCAAATAGGCTTTGGGGAGTCGTGTTACTTGCTACAGAATTACCAGCGTCTGACCTGCCCTTGTAGTGTTTATATGGTTGGTCAAGTTCAGTTTCTGGCCAATAGTAACTCACAGGTTGTTGATGGTGGAGGATTGATTCAGTGATGGTAATGCTGTTGAATGTCAAAGGGAGATGGTAAGGTTCACTATCTGTTTCAGCATTGCCAATATCGTCATTGCAGCATTTGTCCCATTCCCCTTCGATATTGATACATTTCCATTTCAAGTGCTCAGATACTGAAAGTTTCTCCTATTCACAGTGGATCTTCAGATTGTTGCTATGTGACTCCTGCCTGACAGAGTGAATGGATTATGATTCTTTCAACATATTTATAAAGGCCTTGTGGTTCAATTTGAGTTTACATTATTTGCCTTCAGTGAAATCTTGCTTAAAATAATGTGTCCCAAGAGCCTTACAAATTTCCCTTTCTATTCTGAGTCAAAGAACCAATCTAATTATCAGTAGTAGAGAAAAAACCACAATGAGTCTTAACAAGAAGAGGCACTTACCTTACCCAACAAGACAAAATTGTTGCATGATAATAATAAGTTCCATTGACTAGTTAGGCATAATTATACATAATATCAGGAGCCAGAGAGAACACATCTGTCTCCATTGGGACCTCCAGCTTCATCTTCATCCAAAGGCTAAGACACCATCAGATTGGATAGTGCTTAAGGCAGCTTTGACATTCACTCTGTAAGATTGCTCCTTTATGAAACAGGTTATTTGCTTCTAATCTCTCTAAGTGGGACAATTTACCCCAAAACCTCACTCAAGAAGGAGTTTGTTTTTACTGCAGCCTGTGGTTGTGACCTGGAATTCATTGCCTGAGAGGATGGTGGAAGCAAATTCATTAACAACTTCTGAAAGATAAATATTCAATGTAGAAAAATGTGCACAGATATATAAAGCAATGGTAGGAGGAGTCCACCTGATGGATAGTTCTTGTAAGAAGATGGCATAAACGCCTATAAAAGGGGCCATGCCTACATCCAGACAGAGAAGAAGCCAGGAGCTGTCACTCCTGGGATGGCACATCCATGAGATGAGCGACCTCTTCTGGTAGCAATACAAATAGGATGTTTTAATATTTTAACGTCAGGTTTATCATAGAGTCATAGAGCACAGAAACCGACCCTTTGGTCCAACCAGTCCATGCCAACCATAACCCCAAAATAACTAGTCCCAACTGACTGTTCCTTGCCCATACCCCTCCAACCCTTTCCTATTCATGTACTTATCCAAATGTCTTTTAAATGTTGTAATTGTACCCATTGCCACCACTTCCTCAGGAAGTTCATGCCACACACGAACCACCCATTTGAACATCATGCCTTTGTTAAAATCTCTCTCCTCACACCTATGTGTCCCCTAGTCTTGAAATCCCCCATCCTAGGGAAAAGACACCTGTCATTCACCTTATCTATACCACTCATGATTTCATAAACTTCTATTAGGTCACCTCTCAACTTGCTATGCTCCAGCCTATCCAGCCTTCCTTTATAACTCAAACCTTCCATACCTGGCAACATCCTGGTAAATCTCTTCTGGACCATCTCCAGCTTAACAATATCCTTCCTATAACTGGGTGATCAGAACTGGATACAGTATTCCAGAAGAGGCCTCGCCAATGTCCTGACTTCCCATGACTTCCCAACTCCTATATACAAAGGACTGAGCAATGAAGGTAAGCCTGCTAAACTCGTTTTTAACCACCCTGTCTATATGTGATGCAAACTTCAAAGAATTATGTACCTAATCCCCTAGGTCCCTCTATTCTGCAACACTACCCAAGGCACATTGGGACACTAAGATTCAAGTCCTTATAATGGGGTAAGAAATTCTTTTATTTAGTGCCTTTCACAATGTCTGATGTCCCAAAGCATGTTAGAGCCAATGAAGTGCTTTTATAGTCACCTTTGAAACAAGGACAATGCGGCAGCCCATTTGGGCATAGCAAGCTCCAAACACAATGAAATAAAGAACCCCATTATCTGTTTGATTGGGAAATAAGTATAGTGTCTAGGACAGGGAAAAATTCCAGGGCTCTTTAAATAATATCATGAACCGGAGAGATTTGGTACCACTCAAAGTTGCCCACCAAGTACTCGCACCCAGTTGCACCATAACATATAAACGAAGCAGGATGGCAACAAAACATTTACATTGATACAATGCCTTTAACAAAGTCAAATATCTTAAGTTACTTTGCAATAAGGCACTTATCAGACAGAACTGAAAATGAGCCACAAAGAAAGGATATTCACCCTGATTTTTATTGGGGTACATTTCCAACAGGAGGGGCTAGGGGGCGACATTCCATTCAGCATGATTCTCAGGTTTCTTTGGTTGCTGTGGAAGTTCAAATCCACAGCATGTGGGTGCTTCTTTTTCCAAATGAGCCCCACTCAGAAGGCCCCTGTCAACTCATTTCCCCATTGGGGTAGGACAGGGAACATGGCAACAGAGGCTGCAGACTAGCAGTAGCTGGGTTTCTTGTTGCTGGGGGTAGAGATTTTGGGAAGGGGCTGTGTGGGTGCAATGTGAGTTTGGAGGTTTGGAGGAATGATCGCATGAGAGAGATCTTTCAGGGGTGTGATCATAAAAAAGCCCCGATATCACCCTGATTACCTCCTCCATTTCCTTTGCAATCCCTTATGCATTCCATTTCTTCCTCTATTCCCCATAATTCGTTTCCCCAGTTCCATTTGCACAGTCAGTAAAACCCTTTCCCCTTGACCTTTTGTGGTGGGGATCCCAGAGTGACCACGGAGCATCTCCTTGAGCTCCTTGGCCAGATAGGCCCAACAGACGAGTGACTGATATCTGAACCTCATCTCAACTGTGTCGCTGCGACTCCCCATTCTACTGCACCAGAGCCACGTGGCTGACTGTGACTCATGAGGTATGTACTGCCAGCTGTGGGCATCCCGACCGGATACCTAACCATACCCAAGCCCCTGGCCTGATATCTGAGGCTGCCCTTGACTTGCTGTGCCAGGACCCCCTGACTGACTATTGTCTTAAGACTTTGAGACATGGCCATTTGCAACACAGTCGTTGCAGTTGCCACCAATACTGCTGGTACATGGTGCGGTTGTGAATTTGACATGCAATGTGTCAGTCAGAAACACATCCACCCCCTTGCCAGCTGACAGCGAACAACCAGGACAAGCTGTCTGGCTTCATGTCAGAGCTAAAGCACAAGGCAACACCACAACATTGATCTTTTAAGCTCTGCCTGAGGGGACCAAGTACCAAAAGACTAGGCAATGCAGGAGATGCTGTGAGCACCCCGGCAGAAGCTAAGGAAGCAAGCGAGCTGCCCTGAAATATAGCCTGGTCCAATCCATAAGCTGTGCACCTTTCCCTGCTCACAAAGTGTCCGTACAGCAGCATTGCATTGAGAGCTGCCCATTCAAAGTGCAGCATTGATGTGCAGCAACGTTGTGCAAGTGCATCGGAGGTGCGTCATGTTGTCATGGAGAGGCTGGCGCATATCTAATGCCAGTGTCTGTGGACGCGAACTATTTGCAGCTGATGCCTTGGAGCTTGCCTTGTGATGCCAGTGCTGGGTGTCCAAGTTGGCAATCTGCAGGAGCAAACAGTGAGCTACATATCACCCAGAACCACTTAGACTTTCACATTGGGAACTCTCCGCTTCTCCTTATTCCTGCCCAGTCCATATGAAGCTGTATATGATTGAGGCGAAATTTGTAGCTGATGAGGGTGATAACAAGTAATAATCTCCATTAGGAGCAAATTACTGCAGATGCTGGAATCTGAACCAAAAACAAAACATATTGGAGATCACAGTGGGTCAGCCTGCATCCATGGAGAGAGAGCAAGCTAACATTTTGAGTCTGGATGACTCTTCATCAGAGATCTGACGAAGAGTCACCAAACTCAAAATGTTAGCTTGCTTTCTGTCCATGGATGCTGCCTGACACGCTGTGATCTCCAGCAATTTTTGTTTTCAATAATCCCCATTAATATACTCCTAGCTGCTCCCTAGCTAGGTTCTTATTTCAATGTCCAGATTTCCATTGGAAAATAGAACTTGCTGATCCTGACGTCGAGAAAGACCTCATTGGACCTCTTTCTCATGTTATTCTCCCAGATTCCTCTCTAAAGCCCATATCATTCAGATATAAAATTCCACTCTAACTCTGCTGAGGGAATGAGAATCTGACCATTCCCTTGATTTTCACCATTGTTTTGGAAAATGTCAAGACAACATTCACAATCCATGTGTTGCAGCAGTCTAATGGGATCTTGGTGAACTGGATCTTCCTGTGTAGAGGGATGCTTTATTATCAAGCATTGATATAGTTATAAGTGTGCGAACATTGCATGTACAGGTTAAGTCAGAAGATAAACTCCCTAACATTTGAGAGTGTGATAAATAGTTTGCTACTTAGAAGTTCTAGTTGTGTTGTCAATCTCAATGGATATCTTGTTATTATCAATTTATGTAAACATGTAAAAACTATTTCAATTTGCACCCAAAGAAATGACATGATTCTTTCTGGGATTTATAAATTTAATATGTTTTATTTTAAACTCTGCATTAATCATATTACGTAAACTTCAGTAAATAATGGCTTCACCATTCAGACTTGCAATTCACTTTGTCTCGACCTCGCAGATGCTGGAATCTGAATGAAAAACATGAAAGCCTTTTAAAGAAGACACTAAATATAAACGAAAAGTTTTAGCTTGTAGTAACTCTTGTAAGGCAACAACAGTCAGCTCAATATCAATAGGATCCAGTCTTCAGTTTATTATAATGAATGTGGAATTATTGATTAGTGTTATCCATGGCTCCCTGAGTCAGAAGGTTATGCAATCAAGGATCTCACTACAGTAATCTAGGTTGATATGCCAGTGCAGTACTGTGGGAGGGTTGCACTTCCCAAAGTGCCAGATTTTGGGATAAAATGCTAAACTGAGGACGCGTCTGCCCTCTCAGTAATTGGGGAAGACCCCAAAAGCACTATTTTGAAAATGAGCAGGAGAGTTATACAGGGGTGTTTTGGCCAATATTTATCTCTCAATCAATGGTAGACAAACAGATAATTTGGTCTTTTATTCCTGTTTGTGGCATCTTGCTGTGCACAGAGTTGTCGTATTGTGTTTTGTGGTCAGCATGTCAGTATGCCTTTCAGATAAGGCATGTCAACTTGGCCTCCTCTGAACATCCCCAGCATCACAGATGCAAGATTTCAGCCAATTCAATTGACTCCACGTGATGTCAAGAAACGGTTGGAGACACTGGATACTGCAAAGATTATGGGCCTTGACGATATTCCAGCAATAGTACTGAAGACTTGTGCTCCAGAACTGCCGCTCCCCTAGCCAAGCTGTTCCAGTACAATTACAACAATGGCTTCAATCTGACAACATAGAAAATTGCCCAGGTATGTCCTGTACACAAAAAACAGGACAAATCTAACCCGGCAAATTACCACCCCATCAGTCTACTTTCAATCATCAGTAAAGTGTGGGAAATATCATCAACAGTGCTATCAAGCAGCATTTGACAGTAACCGGCTCACTGAAGCTCAGTTTGAATTTGACCAGAGTCACTCAGCTCCTGACTTCCTTACAGTTTTAGCTTAAACATGCACAAAAGAGCTGAATTCCAGAGGTGAGGTGAGAGTGACTGCCCTTGAAATTAAGGCCATACTGGATTGAGTGTGGTATCAAGGAACCCTAGCAAAACTGGAGTCAATGGGTATCAGGGGGCAAACTCTCTGCTGACTGGAGTTACACCTTGCATAAAAGAAGATGGTTGTGGATGTTGGAGGTCAGTCATCTCAGCTCCAGGATATCTCTGTAAGATTTTCTCAGGGTAATGTGCTGTGCCCAACTGCTTCAGCTGCTTCATTAACGACCTTCCGTCCATCATAAGGTCAGAAGTGGGGATCTCCACTGATGTTTGCACAATGTTCAGCACCTTATACGAAACCTCAGATACTGAAACAGTCCATGTTCAAGTGCAGCAAGACCTGGATGTAACTGATAAGTAGCAAGTAACATTCCCGCAATACAAATGCTGGACAATGACTGTCTCCGATAAGAGACAATCTAACAATCGCCCCTTGACATTTAATGATACTACAATAACTGAATCCCCCAATATCAACATCCTGATCAGAGATAGTAAGAACTGCAGACGCTGGAAAATCCGAGATAACAAGGTGTAGAGCTGGATGAACACAGCAGGCCAAGCAGCATCATAGGAGCAGGAAGCTCCT
>NC_063364.1:8411351-8468500 GCF_021869965.1 Rhincodon typus | reverse complement strand
GAATAGGAGTTTCTTAGAAATCGAAAGAAAGCACTAAGGGGGAGATCACATTTAAGTGACCTTACAGTAGTAGCTAGTCTTCCAAATTTCTGGTGTAGGAAAACAAAAGGAAAGGCCACAAGAGTTTCTGAGATCACACTGCCCCATTAACCTAGCATCAATGATTTATCTGGCCTGATATTTTGTTTTAATTCGTTCTTGAGATGTGAGTGTCACTGGCCAGGTCAACATTTATTGCTTATTCCCCAGAAGGCAGTTAAGGGTCATTGCTATGGGTTTGGTGTCATATTGTAGGCCAGGACAACTGTTTCCTTCCCTGAAGAACATTAGTGAACAATATGCGTGTTTTTTCCCCAACAATCGTCATTACAGTCTTGATTCAGATTTTTAAACTAAATTCAAATTCCACCATCTGTCATTGAGGTTTCAAACCCAGGGCCCCAGAACAGTACCTGGGTCTCTGGATTAATGGTCTAGCAATAATACCATTAGGCCATCACTTTCTCACAATGTGCCCTATTGACAATGTATCATTTGGGAAAATTGGAAATTTTTGTTCTTAACAAGAAACTAACCCTCAGTTGAAGCTGGTATGGGGATGACTATCATTCTTGCTTCATGAGTAGCTGCCAAGGGTTGTTTGGCAAAAGGGTTCAGACTGATAATTGACATAGAATAGACTTCCATTTGATTTGATTTATTGCTGTCACATGTACCTAAGTACAGTGAAAAGCCTTGTTTGTGAGCAGTACAGGCAGATCATAGCAAGCAAGGACATACAGATCACAAGGTGCTTAGACAGAGCGAGGCAAACACGATTACAACTGCACAGGAGGCGCACAAAGCAAGATCAACATTAGCACGATCAACATTATTTGAAGTTAGAGATGTCCATTAATCAGTCTAATAACAGCAAGGAAGAAGCTGTTCTTGTATCTGTTGGTGCGTGCTCAGGCTTCTGTATCTTCTGCCTGATGTAAGAGGTTGGAGGAGAGCATTACTGGGATGGGAGGGGTCTTTGATGATGTTGGCAGCCTTTCCACAGCAACGAGAAGTGTAAGTTCCGTGATGGTCTGGGCTGTGCACACAACCTTCTGTAGTTTCTTATGGTCCTGGGCAGAGCAGTTGCCATACCAGGCCATGATGTACCCGGACAGTATGCTTTCAATGGTGCATCTGTAGAAGTTGGTGAGAGTCCTAATGGACATGCCAAATTTCCTGAGCCTCCTGAAGAAGAAGAGACATTGTTGTGCCTTTTAGACCATCGCATGTACATGGGAGGTCCAGGACAGATTGTCAGTTGTCCTCACTCCTCGAAACTTGATGCTCTTGACACTCTCCACCTCAGCTCTGTTAATGTAGCTGGGGGTGTGTCTTCCCCCTTTCTTCCTGAAGTCAATGAAATGTTCTTTTGTTTAGCCTACATGGAGAGAGAGTTTGTTATCCTCACACCACGATGCCAAGCCCTCTATCTCCTTCCTGTATTCTGACACATCGTTGTTTGATATCCGTCCTACCACAGTGGTGTTGTTAGCAGACTTGTAGATGGCGTTCATTTGGAATTTGGCAACACAGTTGTGGGTGTACAGGGAGTACAGTAGGGGGCTGCGAACACATCCTTACAGTGCACTAGTGTTGAGGGTTATCATGGAGGAGGTGCTGTTGTTTATCTTCACTCATTGTGGTCTGTAGGTCAGAAAGCTAAGGATCTAGTTGCAGAGACTGGAGCTGAGACCAAGGTCTTGGGGTTTTGAGATCAGTCTGGTGGGGATAATGGTGCTGAAAGCAGAGCTGTAGTAGATGAGCAGGAGTCTTACGTAGGAGTCCTTGTGGTTCAGATGTTCCAGGAATGAGTGAAGGGCTAGGGAAATGGTGTCTGCTGTGGACATATTTCGCTTGTAGGCAAACTGTAGGGGATTGAGGCAGGCTGGGAGACTGGAGTTGATGTGGAGCCATGACCAGCCTCTCAAAGCACTTGATGATTATTGAGGTCAGATTATTGGGCAGTAGTCATGAGGCACGTTGCATGTGCTTTGTGAGGTACTGGGATGCTGGTGGTCTTGTTGAAGTTGGTGAGGACTTCAGCTTGTAGAAGTTGTCAGTGAATACCTCTGCCAGCTGGTCCACACAGAATCTAAGTGCACGGCCAGGGCCACCGTCCAGGCCTGTTGCTTTCCTTGGGTTGACTCCCAGGAAAACCAATCTGACATCTGCAGCAGTGACCGAGGGAGCAGGTGTGTCTGGGCCGGTGACACCACGCCACTGGCATTCTGCTTGAACTGAGCATAAAGCATTGAGCACAACAGAGAGGGATGTGTCTTTGTCCACTATCTTACTCTGCTTAATTCTGTATCCCATTATACAGTGTAGGCCTTGCCAAGGTGGTAGGTGGCTGTATGTTAGGTTTGAGTCTCTAACTTGCTCCGGTACTGTCTCTTGGCATCTCTGATGGCTCTGTGGAGATCATATCTGGATTTTCTGTATAGGCCTGGATCGTCCAGCTTGAATGCTGCACACTTGGTCTTCAGTAGGCAGTGGATTTTCCAGTTCATCCAAGGTTTCTGGTTAGGGTTCAGCCCCGCAAATAAAGATATATTGCAAGGGGCAGTTGGGAAGTGAGTTAGCGAGAGTGAGGTGGGGAGTCCCGAGAGTCGAACTATCACCTTCTTGGGAGAAGACTAGAGGTTCAAGAGAATAACAAAGATTATAACCAAAGATTGCAAAACATCAACACCATCTGCAAGGGTCCACCACCTCCTCTCCATTCCACAGGGTTACTTCAGAATTGGAAAAGTGGTCTCATCTGTCACAGGTCATATATTTCCCTTCTTTTTTCATGGACAAATGTCTCATAAACTGCTCAGAGACAGTAAGAACTGCAGATGCTGGAGTTAGAGATAACACAGTGTGGAGCTGGAGCAGCATCAGGGGAGCAGGAAAGTTGATGTTTTGGGTTGAGACCCTTTCTCAGAAATGGGAGGGGAAAGGGAGCTCAGAAATAAATAGAGAGAGGAGGAGTAGGGATGGGGAAGGTAGGTGGGATGGTGATAGGTGAGTGCAGGTAGGGAGTGGTGGGGATTGGTCAGTGAGGTGGGAGGAGCGGATAGGTGGGAGAGAAAATGGACAGGTTGTGTCAGGTCAAGGAGGCAGGGATGAGAGGGAGGGTTGGTCATGGGATGAAGCCGGGGGAGGGGAGATTTTGAAACTGGTGAATTCCATGTTTAGGCCATTGGGCTGTAGGCTCCTGAGGCGGAACATGAGGTGCTGCTCCTCCAGTTTGCGGGTGGTGTCATTATGACACTAGTCATTGTGAAACTTCTGGTCCTTAACAAACTCAGTAAACTTTCTGATAATTGCTTACAAATAATTGACTACTTATATCAGATATCCGTGATTCTGGTGGTCTAGTGGTTAGGATTCAGCACTTTCACCACTGCATCCTGGGTTTGATTCCTACCCAGGGAATTAGGATAGGGGAGGCGACGGCCTAGTGGTATTATCGCTGGACTGTTAATCCAGAGACACAGATAATGTTCTGGGGACCTGGGTTTGAATCCTGCCAAGGCAGCTAGTGGAATTTGAATTCAATAAAAATCTGGAATTACGAGTCTGATGATGACCGTGAATCCATTGATTGTCGGAAAAACCCATCTAGTTCACTAATGTCCTTTAGGGAAAGAAACTGCCATCCTTACCTGGTCTGGCTGACATGTGACTCCAGACCCACAGCAATGTGGTTGACTCATAACTGCCCTCTGGGCAATTAGGGATGGGCAATAAATGCTGCCTGGCCAGCGATGCCCTCATCCTGTGAATGAATAAAGAAGAAAAATCACACCACTCCCCACACCCAGTCATTTCAAATCTAACACCTCTCTGCATTTCTGAACTATTTTCTGCCTTCACATCTTTCCTTCAATTCTATTTCTTTGACCAAGCTTTGTCAGCTGCGCTGGCATCTCTTTATGTAGCTCAGTGACCAATTTTGTCTGAGAACATGCCTTGGGATGCTTTGCTACATTACATTCAATATGTTGTTGTTGTGAAACACTTATGAAATGGAACAGGATTGTATTGAATGGTAAAACAGTAGCATTCGATACTATATGATAGAGGGCAGGATTCACACTGTCTGAAGTTTAGCAATATTTATTGCAGATTTATTTCATTGTTTGGCTTCAATGTTCTTTATCCTCATGTTCAATGTCATACAAGAGGGAGGAGGAGAAAAGATGCTCCTACACATCAACAGTGCCCCAATGTTCCAACCTCACACACCATTCACTAATTCTGGAGCCACATTCTCTCCTAGAACAGGCAAACATTTCTACATAAAAACGGATGGTTTCTTTCAATGGGAACCATTAGTGTTGTGGCAGGAGATAGCATTACCCACCTCCTGGATTGAAGCCAAATGTTTCACTGACGAGGCTGGAACTCAAGAGCAGCTTTGCCCATGGTTTTACCAAGGCTCAGTTTAGCTTTCCTGCGGTAATCAATAGAAATCGCAGACTCTGCAGAAACATTTAGCACCATCCAAGGCACTTTCAGAATGTTGAGCTGTGCTTTCTGCCAATTCAACCATTTTTGTACCAGTCACCCTTTAACATGACTTACACAGAATAGGAGTTTCTTAGAAATCGAAAGAAAGCACTAAGGGGGAGATCTATGTGTGGTCTAGTGCAATGATACAATGATATTTTTTATTTTTTTTCAGTTTAATTTATTGCACCTAAGTGGCAATAATAGCTCTACGTAGTAAATTGACCAAAGGTGCTTTACAGGGACATAACCAACAAAATCTGATATAAAACCACAAAGGATGCATTGCAGCAACTCACCAAGGCTCCTCTAACAGCACCTAGAGCAATAAGGTCCATGGGAGCACCGTCATTTGTGGGTTCCACCACGTCCTGATTTACAGCTAAGTCACCATTCCTTCACCATCACTCAGTCAAAATCCTGGGACACCCTTCCTAAAACCACTGTTGGTGGCTACAGTCATCCATGACCATCAGGCTGCTCTCTCATTAGAGAGAGACAACTGACACCAGCTTAACCTCAGGGTCACCACAGGTGATGGGGAGAGGTTGAGAGGGAGAATCGTTCATGGTTACCCACACCACACAAAGTTCAGCAATTCAGGAAGATACTGCCCAATTCAATATTTAAAAGGTTAAAAATAATCAGTCTGTTCAGATGAGTTATTACATACCTCCCTGGCTAGATGGGTCTTGAACATGGGTCATCTGATCTCGAAGCAGGGACATGACCATTGTGCCATAAGAGTCCTTTCAGTAGCAACACAATGCACAAGAAATCGATAGGTTTTCTCCTTGCACATTGTTATATACAACACTAGATGGCTCCCTAATGGGAGAAGCACATTGAATAATTACATGCCAATCCCTTAGTTTTGCATTTCTTTGTTTTTCCCTTTAATTGATTAATTGAATGGTCTCAAATTAACAGCAACTTGTTATTGACATATCAATTGGAGTGTTTAGTTGAATATAACAATAACTTCCAGAGAAATTGACTTTAAGGTTCCAATCAAACCAGTCCCAGACTTTGCACAATGCACAATATATTTCTACTTACTCGTGGGATGTGGGCTTTGCTGCTGTCTAGCATTTATCAACCGTCCCTAATTGCCTTGGAGAACACTAAAGCCATTTTTGCGCATGCTTCTTTATAGTTAGCTGGAACACCATGTTTAGCTTTCACTTAGCCTCACGTCATTCCATAGTACCAGATTCCTGAATGACTGAGGGTATGAGAGGGGTGAGCCTGTTACAAAATTTGGACCTCCAGCACTTCAATTCAGTGTACCACCCACACAAAATAACTCCAACTGGAATCCTGTTTGTCATCAGCCAAAACTCCATCAGTTGAGAAAAGAAAATGATTGAACTAAGTGCTCCAAACAAACATAACATTCATGACACACAGGAGTTAACCACATTGCGAAGCTCATGAAGACAAAACAATGATGTATATAAAATAGTTCCTGTCTTATACTTACATTACAATCTTTCTTCCTGGGCATCACTCCTTATAGCTAAGTACTTTCATCATTGTACATGACTCAAAACAATAAATGATTTAAAGGTAACAAATAAGGAAGTAATCTGAGCAGCAAACTGTAGATAAGGGAAACTGCATGAGTAAAGTAACCTCCTCTTACAAATGATACTTCGGGATTAGAAGAGACTTGCACACGGTTTTTTGTGAAGTCTCAGAGAAGCATCTTAAGTACCCCCACAATCCCCCCCTAAAAATGTGTGAATTTGGTTTGGTTATGTGACATAAAGACAATGTCATTGTGCATTTTAAAAACCAAAAATTTTGGATGCTGTAAATCAGGAACAAAAACAAAGTTGCTGGAAAAGCCCAGCGGGTCTGGCAGAATCTGCGAAGGAAAATACAGAGTTAATGTTTGGGTCCGGTGACCCTTCCTCAGAACAGATCTGAGGAAGGGTACTGGACCCGAAACGTTAACTCTGTTTTCTCCTTCACAGATGCTGCCAGACCTGCTGGGCTTTCCAGCAACTTTGTTTTTAGTCATTGTGCATTTTGTCCACTTGAGGGCACCATACACACATGTACCAGCAGAGGAAGTCTGCTAATGAAAGCTCATGTTTAAGAGTTTGTTCGGTTCTTATTCTAAATGCCTCAGGTTGAATATGTAACTGTATCTATCCCAAAATCGTCACAGGTTAGGATGTAAAAATATTTGAAGCTGAACCCAAACACCCCACTTTGAGTATTTGTGGAGTTCATAGAATAGACTCCCTACAGTGTGGAAACAGGCCCTTCGGCCCAACAAGACCACACCGACACTCAGCGAATTCCACCCAGACCCATCCGCCTAATCCACACATCCCTGAACATTATGGAAAATTTAGCATGGCCAATCCATCCTAACCTGCACGTTTTTGGACTGTGGGAGGAAACCGGAGCACCCGGAGGAAATCCACGCAGACATGGGGAGAATGTGCAAATTCCACACAGACAGTCGCCTGAGGGTGGGATTGAACCTGGGTCCCTGGCGCTGTGAGGCAGCAGTGCTAACCACTGAGCCACCGTGCCACCCCATGGTTAGGAGTTAGGATGGTTTGGGGGGAGACAGGTAACTAGACCCTTTGAGGAAACAGAGATACCAAGGTGTAGAGCTGGATGAACACAGCAGGCCAAGCAGCATCACAGGAGCAGGAAAGCTGATGTTTCAGGTCTGGACCCTTTTTCAGAACACCCCATTTCTGAAGAAGGGTCCAGGCCTGAAATGTCAGCTTTCCTGCTCCTCAGATGCTGCTTGGCCTGCTGTGTTCACCCAGCTCTACACCTTATTATCTCAGATTCTCCAGCATCGGCAGTTCTCACTAACTTTGAGGAGTTGTGTTTCTCACAAGTGTCTTAATGAGATTGCATGCTTGACATGTTTACTCCATTTTGATGTTAACCCTGGCCAGCTGGCTTTCCAAGGTCTCCCAGGAAGCCTATCAGCTACGGAGAGGCAAGGCCACTTTCAGCAAGAGGAGTACCAGACTGTGCTCCCACAAGCAACCCCCATCTCCCCACATACTTCCCTCACAACCCAACCATCACACTCCTGCCCCTTTTACCATCGTCAAGCTCGGAAACTCCCCTATGATATCCCTCATCACTGATCTCCTCTTTGTTATCAACTCCTCAATCGCCCCATCATTGCTTCTAATCTGTCTCTGAACCTCCACAATTTTCCCAAACCCTTGAGACCCAGTCTGCTCCCACTGCCATTGACGAGCCACGATACAGCTCTGATTGTTAAGGTGCTCTCCTGTCGGATCTTCCCAAAGGCAGTCAGTTTGATCTGCTCTCTAGTTAAGGGCTGTTTGCATGTCCCAGAGGCTGTGGGATCAGTCAGGTTACCCATAGCTTTAGGGAGTTGAGATTGGTGTTTGGGAGAATGTGAAGCCTCCTCGATGTTTCAGGTACTCCAAAGACTATGGAGCTAAATGCAATCAATGGTGGCTACGCTGGCAGAGGCTCTGAGGCCCTGGTGGTGTAGGGGTGGGGTGGGTGTGGGATTAGAACATGACGCCTCATAGAACCCGATGTTATTAAGGTTGGCAAGCCACCTCTAGGCACTTGCTGGGCTTTGTGCTCAATGGCTTCGCCTATCTGTTGTTACCAAGTAGGGAGCCCATGCTGGTGCTCACCACCTCTGGAGAGTTCACCCAGTGAGGAGAATCATCAAAGTGCTTTACTCTGAACTCCATCCTGGTCCAAATTTGAAGATAGCCCCCACAAGATTGGGAAGTGGTCAATTGATATGGCTGAACTAGGAACCCTGGAGCCCACACTAATGTTCTGGGTTACAATCCACTAAAGACAACTGGTTTGAAATAATTTTCTTTCTAAAACTTAGAAATTAAGAAATTAAGAACTAGTATCAGGAATAGTGACCATCAAACTTTCATCAGTTGTTGTAAAAGCCCATCTTGTTCATTAATGTCTTTTAGGGAAGGAAATCTGCCATCCCTTGCCTGTTGAATGGGACATGTACTTACCAGGTCAATGTGAATCCAGATCGACAACAATGTGCTTGTCTCTTATGAAAGCAAAATACTACGGAAGCTGGAAGTCTGAACCAAACATGGAATATGATGGAGAAACTCAGCATCTGTCAGTTCTAAAGAAGTCATATCAAAATGTTTACTCTGTTTTTTTCTCTCTCTCTCCACAGATGCTGCCAGACCTGTTGAGTTTCTCCAGCATTCATCTGTGTTTGACATTTAACCACCCTGTGAAAAAGAATAAAGAAAGGATCCTGCCCAATTGTGAATAACAGATTTTATTTTTAAAATAGTAGAATCGAAAAAAATGTGCGAATCAGGATCCTGTTGAATAGGGTATGGGAGCAAGCAAGTCCAGAGGTTAGGAAGGCCAGTGTAAGAATCCCTATAGTCAAGTTAGAGGCCATTCAACCCAATGAATCTGTACAAACCCTCCAAAGATGTTAGAACAGTAAACAACATTTAAAAGACCCTTAGGTTAGTACATAAATAGGAAAGGTTAGGAGGGAATGGGCCAGGAACAGGCACGTGGGATTAGTTTAGTTGAGGATTACATTCAGCGTGGACTGGTTGGATCAAAGAGTCTGTCTCCGTGCTCTATGACTTTATGGCTCTGTGAGTAAGAACAGTTAGAGAGACAATGGAGTGGATACTGGTCAGCCTAGGAGAATGTTAGGCTGTTAATGGGGACTATTAGGGTCTAACAATGTGTTTAATAGCAGACCATGTGATAACAAGGCCTGGTGTGTGGGACTGGGGGTAAAGACATGGGAGAAGGTGCGTCAAGGCCTAAAATTGTTGAACTTGATATTGAATCCGGAGGGCTGCAGGGTCCCCAAGTGGAAAATGAGGTGGTGTTCTTCCAGCTTGTGCTGAGCTTCGCTGGAACACTGCAGCAAGCCCGAGGCAGAGATGTTGGCCAGGGAACGGGGAGGTGTGTTGAAGTGGCAGGCAACTGGAAGCTCAGGATCTTTCTGGGCAGACGAAACATTGGTGTATGCAGTAGACTTGATTGTGTGACATGCAAGTAAAGCTTCTGATGGGCATGTTCTATGCTACCGAAATTGTTTGCTTGCAATATTTCAGCCACTTGAAGGCAGTTAGTGCCATTAGAAATGTAATGTCTAGCCACAATGTGCCACTATTTCCAGATTGTTGGACATTAAAGCACTTTTTGGCAGAATTTGTTTACATAGCTACCTCTGAGTCAATATCACTTGAAGTACGTAGCGGTGAAAGTCTGGAGGAATGTACAACAGGCAGCTGAGTTTATATTAACTATTTCACACGACACTCAAAGTGAAAATTAATAACTCCACGCTTCTTATATGCTACAGTTCTTTGCTGATACACAGATGGTAAAGATGTGCATTGTATTATATATATTAAAATTCATTCATATATACTATATAGATACATATGGAATATAGTTTGATGGTGAACTATCGGTGTTTACTGTTATTAATCACTGAATCTATCCCCATCTTCAGATAAAGCAACAAGTGCAGAATGCAGAGTGCAGATCTTAAAACTGAAGTTTGTTATTTGTTGCTCTGCCACAGGCCACACTGTGAACTCCAACCACCAACAAATTGGGAGTCAGTGAAATGAACTGACCAGTTGAGAATTTCTCTTCTTCCATTTTTACACCACTGTTAGAAACCTCATAAAATGTTAAGCCTTGTACAATGATGTGTAACTGGATTTTTAACGTAATAACTGCCTCTGAACAATATATTTGACCCTGAAAATAATTTTCTACTTATGGAACGTTGTTAAATGCCTTTATTATGATTAATTACTAGATTTATTTTAAAAAATGGATTGTTTATAGGAACATAGGAACAGGAGTAGGCCATTCAGCCCCTTGAACCTGTTCTGCCATTTAGTGAGATTATGGCTGATCTGAGGTTTAATCCTATATACCTGTCTTTGGCTCATATCCCTCAATATCTTTGGTTAACAAAATATTATCTCTCCCAGATTTAAAATGAACTACTGATCCTGCATTGACTGCTGTGTGTGGAAGAGAGTTCCAAACATTTATCACCCTTTTTGTGTAGAAGTGCTTCCTAAACTCTCTCCTGAAAGGACTGGCCCTAATTCTCAGCCTATGCCCACTAGTTCTAGAAACCCCAACCAGTGGAAGTAGTCTTTCTACCTTGTCTTTTCCTTCGTAATATCTTGAAGACTTTGATCAGATCATTCTTAACCTTCAAAATGCTACAGAAGACATGTCTAATTTGTGTAATCTCTGTTTATAACACAATCCCTGGAGACGAGATATCATTCTTGTAAAGCTACATCATCCCTCCAGAGCCAATATATCCTTCCTAAGGTGCCCATTTCTCCACAGTACTGCAAGCAGGGTCTAACCAGGGTTTTGCAGCATAGCTTCTGCATCCTTGTGCTCCAGTTCTCTGGATATAAAGACCGGTATTCCATTAACCTTCTTAATTATTTTCTGCATCTGTTTGTGGCATTTGAAAGATTTGAAAGACCTCTGAAATCTCTCCGGACGTCCATTGTATTTCTACATACCAGCTAGGAAGTACCCATCTAGAAAGACTCTTCAGATATTCAATCAGTCCCTGTTAGTGTGCAGCATTGAGACTTGGGGGCGATAAATGGTATGTGACATACATGTGATGTAAGTATCAGGCAAAGAATCTACCGAACAAGAGAGAATCTAACCATCTCCCGTTGTTCAACTGCATTCATCATCATTCAGCCATTACTGAAACACCCACTCTCACCATCCTAAGGATTACAATCGACCTGAAACTGACCTGGACCAGCCATATAAATGCTATAACTACAAGAACAAGTCAGGGGATAGGAATTCTGATGGTGACTAACTCACCTCCTAAATCCCCAAAAGTCTGCCCACCAAAGACAAGGTACAAGTCAGGAGTGTGATGGAACACTCTCCTCCTGGCTGGATGAATGCAGCTCTAACAACATCGAGAGAGTTGATGTTCTTGCCCCAGAGCTCGCTACCTGTCTCAATGCCGCTTCCTTCTATAGAGGTCCCTTGCTTTACCATTGACTGCAAAATCCAAGCTCATGCTGTGTTCTTTCTATTATCACGAGAGCAGTAAACCAAAGCAATGACTAACAGAAGCCTGCCTGGTTGACTGAGTGTCTTATTGTTTCAATCCCTCTTCAGTTATTGAGTTACTTTTGCTGAGGATCTGCCCTGACAGTGTGATTTGAAATCACAAAGGTCTGTGCAGCATACATTAGTATAAATCCATGTTTGTCACTCATTGTATCGATGTTGTAATGTAAAGTGTCACCTTGGTAACAAACCAAACTGTTTTGTCTGAGAAAATACAAAGCAATTCTTTTCAGCATTTATACATGGTCAGTATGGAGTTTAGTTAAATTTATGAGCCAGACATTGAAAAGCATTTTAAGTCTTCGAAAGGATACTTGTAAAAAATAATTTGAATTAAAATTCTGAATGATGTGGAAATTACATTTGAACAAACTCTGGATGGATTGGCCAACGCCCTGTCAAAAGGCTAAGGGTTTTGCCTCCAGAACATTTGATGTCATTCAATAACGGATTTATTGTCGGGGTGGGACTCAGAGTGGGAGGTAATTCTTTTAGAACAAAGGACCAGGAAGGAAAATTAATATTTAATAGCTGTCATGACAAGTCTCCAGGAACTCTTCCCTGGAGCCCACAGGAGAAGGGGATTAACGCCTACAGATTTGAGTTAGCTGCTCTGCTTCAGAGCTCACATTTGCAACAGTTGTGCAAAGCTCAACCTGCTATGAATATTTATTTTATGGGAAATCTGAATGAAGCCACTACAACTCCTGCAGATGCATTTGAAAATTAGCTGCTGAATGAAAATTGTGCCTGTTCAAAACTCTGTAAATTTGAGCAATACTTCAAGTCTGACACAGCTGCAAGACTAATGGTATTCTGTGTGTGCCTAAAAGAAATCCTTTTAATTGAGTTTCTCTTTGAAGAATACGCTTTTAAAATGAAGAACTTTGAACACCATCTGATGCACTCAACTTATAGAGTCATAGGATCATACAGCATGGAAACAGACCTTTCGGTCCAACCAGTCTATGCCGAATGTAATCCCAAACTAAACTATTCCCACCTACCTCCTCATATCTCTCCAAACGTTTCCTATTCGTGTACTTATCTAAATGTCTTTTAAACGTTGCAATTGTTGTCTTATAAACAGATTTATCAATCGTATTTTACCAATGTTACATATAGATATTAATTTTATTTGTCTATCAATTTAATAATGTTCCTATCATGAAGGCTATTATTCATTTTGAGGAAAAATCAAGTCTCTACTGGAGATTGGAGATCAGCAAGGATGAAATATAGGGATACATTGATAGAATAGGGGGCAGCGATGTTATGCTAATGTCATAGATTAGTACTCCCAGCTCAGGACATGGCTTCTAAATCCCACCATGGCAGATGGTGAAACCTGAATTAATTTTAAAATATAAAGATCTGGAATAAAAAGTTATCCTAATGGTTACCCACTGCTGATTGTTGTAAAAATCCATCTGGATATCTATTGTCCTTCGAGGAAGTATACCTGTAGTCTACATGGAACCTCAAATCAATAGTAATGGACAATAAATACTGCTGCTTTGGCAATTATGACAGCATAGTCTCAGGATAACAGGTTGACCATTTAGGATTGAGATGAAGATAAATTATTTCAGTCAAAGGATTGTGAAAATGTGTAAACCTCTAGCCTGGAGGGTTAAAAAAGGATATAACTTTACTGAACCTGTTATTGACATACTTGTAGGACATGTAGGTCTTAAATCAGGACATTGTGGATTAGAAGCAGGGACATTACCACTGCTCCACTACCATTGCTTCACTGTTAAATGTAATCAACACTGAGAAAGATGGTTTTTGGTCTCAGGATATCAAAGGGTACAGGAATGAGAGGGAAGCTGGAATTGAAGCCCAAGATCATCTTGAAAGGCTGAACAAGGAGACACTGGAGAGACTGGGACTTCTTTCCCCAGAACGTAGGAGGTTGAGGGGTGATCTTATAGAAATACAATCATGAGGGACATAGATAAGATGAATAGCAAAGGTCTTTTCCCCAGGGTCACGGAGTTCAAAACTAAAGGGCATAATTTTAAGGTGACAGGAGAATGATTTAAAAAGGACCTGAGGGGCAACGTTTTGACACAGAGGGTGGTTTGTATGTGGAATGAACTTCCAGAGGAAGTGATAGAGGAAGGTACAGTTGCAACATTTAAAAGACATTTGGACAGGTACATGAACAGGAAAGGTTTAGAAGGATATGGACCAATTGCAGGTAAATGGAACTAGTTTAGTTTGGGAAACCCGGTCATCATGAGCGAGTTGGACCAAAGGATGTGTTTCTGTGCTACATGACTCTATGACTATCCATCCTCTTATACAGCATTTTCTGTGTTCAGTTGAGTTAGGAGGGTGAAGGAGAGAAATCATGGAGAAAAGACATCTGATAGTAGGACTGAACTGTGGAGGAGACATAAGCGTCATCAATAATGTTAAACGTTTCAGAGAAGTCAAAGGTCATAGCTGCAGCCCTAGAGGATATAGTTAATGGTTTTGTCTGGGGAGGTTTCTGTGGGCAAACTGAAAACTGGACTGGATGGATGTACACAAGCAATTTCTGGAGAGGTGAGCATGCAACTGGAAATGAAGCAATGTTCAAAGATGTTGGACAGAAGGGAACCTTAGGAAGTGATTGGTGGTGGAAGAGAAAGAGAACCAAATGTGAAATTTTTCAGGCAGAGTGGAATAAAACTTTTGAAAGACAATAAATTGATGGACAAAGAGAGTAATTTCAGTGAGCTGGGAAAAACAATTATATATTATTTGGCTTGAAGTATGGCTTATATATTTGATCTCTGTCATAGTAACGCAGTGACAGTGCTAGTTCTAAATCTCCAACAAGTTTATTTAAAATACTTACAAATATCTCAGCAATTACAGGATTTCTATGCACATGCATTGTCAAACCAAATTCCAAGTCTTTCTGGGACATTCTGTAGAGAGTAAGTTACTAAGGTGTCTCACTCTACTCTGATGCTTAAGCAGTAAGATTCAAGCTATGTCTTTTTTCTCCTTACTCTTAAATGATTCAAAATGGTGCTGTATCATGATGATAAGAGAAAGCTTTTCACTGTATTTTATTGTAAGCTTGTTGTAAAATACATGACAATAAAATCAAAAATCAAAATCAAACAAAATACAATGAATATTGAGAAGTTAACATATTAACATAATGAATGCAGATTAATTAAACCATTGAACATTACAGTGTTTGGTTCCGTGGCAAGGATCTGAGTGGGCACAGGAATCAAGCTTACTTTTAATGAACGGGTTGAAACTGCGAAGTGTGCAGAGTTGGAATTATAATGATTGTCTGGAAAGTTGTTGGCAGAAATAAGAAGAGAGTGTGACATGTGAGGGCCATGTAGATGCTCACAAATCTTGCTGTGAAGAACTCTATGAGCTTCTTGAGCAATCATGACAAAGATAAACGTTGCAAAGGAAGGTGGCTTGATGTAGATTGTTCATCACCGAGAAGAGGAATCAAGAACTTCTAGTATCATCATGGATTTGATGTCAGAGAGAAAACTCCAGTAATGCTTGGAATGGTTTAATTAATTTGGCAGCGCGTGAACTTACTAGATGCACTAAATACAGAAAGGTGTACACACAGGAATAAGGGAATAGATAGGACGACTTGGTGGAGACAAGAGCTTTGAAGACGGAAATGAGGGAATTATTAGGCACATCAACAACAGGAGAAACACTACGACAATGAGAGGTCTGGAGGAGGGGGATTAAATTTGTGCTAAAGCTCAAAGGAAGATTTTCCGGGCATGTGGAATAATGAAATCTGAAGTGAGCAGAGGGGTTGGTGTTGGTTAAGAAAGATGAAGAAATATTCAGAGGCTATATTAGTACTTGAGATTTTGCAGGTATCAAGGTCAAGGGTCAGATCAGTCTTCTGGAGATAGGCTATCTGGGTGGACTCCCTGGGTTTGGATTTGGGAGCGCATGTCTTGCCCCAGTATTGCAAGGACCTCGCAGGTCTCACCATTGTTTTTGCTGATGTGAAACACTTTGATAAGAAGTTGCCGTGTACAGAAGGAGCAACTGAATCAATCAGATTGAGAAAGATGAATAGGATGGGACAGAGCCTTGGTGGCTATTAAAGTCAGTGAGACAAATGGGGCGATAACTGAAAGACCAAAACAGCAAATGGTTCTGTATGCAGCATCTATACAGGGGCTGCACAGGGAAGTAGGTTAAGAGACTGCCATTTTATATTTGGACAATCTTGCTAATGAAACAAGGGATACTAGTGATATCATAAACCATAGCTTGCGCAAACCTTGTGATCACATTAGAATAAGTCAACATTCTGCCACTGTCAGATTGAGATTGAACACTTTGTCTGAATCAAGATGTCACAGGAAAATAAATAAACATGGCATCTCTCTGTCACATTGTCTCAAGGATCAACTTTTACAGCATACCACATATCCAATAAAATGTGCTAATTACCTTTTTAAAAATGCAGGGCTGTACATAAAGGGCTGAGGAGTAGGACTGGTGGAGTTGTCCTTGCAGAGAGGCAGCACAGACACGATGGGCCAAATAGTCTCTTTCAGTGTTGTAACCATTTGTGATTCAATGAATCTGCAGAGTGTAACCAAGTAGAAAGTAAGGTTTCCTTTAACATTATCGGCCACAAGAAAAATGGACAAGTGGTTCCACAGCAGAATCCAGTGTAGGATGCTTCTGATAAAATTGGTCTATTCGTGATTTACATATACATTGTCTTAGTGTCCTCGTTAATTCCTGTTTTAGCACTGGGACTGGGAGTCATCCTCTGGCAGTCACTTAAAGTGACAGGGAACATTGTGGAAGCATAATGAAAGCAATATACTCGTCACTAATTGGGAATTGTGAGAGACAGTCAGTCTCAATGTACAATAGTAGATTGCAGACTATGAAAATTTTCCATACGAGAAGGCATTTTCTGCTTTGCATATCAATAGAAAATGTAAAACATGCTGGTAGCAATTAGATTTGCTGCTTAAAACACTTCATTTACTGAATTATATCTGTGAATCATCTAATTCAAAACACACTACTAAATTTGAGTGATGCAAAGTCAACATGCTGATGACAACAGCAATGTATCTTGTCCCATTTTCATTTTAAGGTCATTTCCTGTTACCCGCATCCCCACCTCTCCATCATAGAATTGTACAGCATGGAAACAGACCCTTCAGTCCAACTTGTCCATGCCGACCAGATATCCTAAAGTAACATAGTCCCATTTGCCAGCATTTGGTCCATATCCCTCTAAACCCTTCCTATTCATATACCCATCCAGATGCCTTTTAAATGTCGTAATTGTACCAGACTCCACCACTTCCTCTGGCAGTTCATTCCATACACACACCACCCTCTGAGTGAAAAAGTTGCCCCTTAGGTGCCTTTCAAATCTTTCCCCTCTCACCTTAAACCTACACCCTCTAGTTTTGGACTCCACTACCCTGGGGAAAGACCTTGTCTATTTACCCTAACCATGCCCCTCATGATTTTATAAATAATGAGAATGTTTACTTTGACAACTCACTGGACACTGAGAAAGTGGGAATACTTGTTTCCACAACAACACTAGAAATGCAGCAGGTCTTGGCAGCATCTGTGGAGAGAGAAACAGTGTTATTGTTTTGAACCTCTTTGTCAGAACTCAGAAATATAGTAGCTTCTTTACACCCTCAAACTGTGCTGTGTGAACTTTACATATAGTCACTCCTTGTTCTCCACACAATAGAACAAGCCCCAGACCAAGTCTGCTTTTTTCTGATTAACTCATGGTGTCTTATCACGCCATATTTTGTGGTAGATAGGAGATTTACTTTGGAGCGTACCCATGTGTTTTTCAAGCCTGGGGAGAAATGATGGCCTTGCAGTATCAGCGCTGGACTGTTAATCTAGAGACCCAGGGTAATGTTCTGGGGAACCTGGGTTCAAATCCTGCCACAGTAGATGGTGGAGATAACAAGGTGTAGAGCTGGATGAACACAGCAGGCAAAGCAGCATCAGAGGAGCAGGAAAGCTGACGTTTCAGGCCTAGACCCTTCTTCACAGCAGATGGTGGAATTGGAATTCAATAAAGTTCTGGAATTAACAGTCTAGTGGTGACCATTATTAATTGTCAGGACAAACCTGTTACAGCAGATGGTGGAATTTGAATTCTATAATTTAAAAAAATCTGGAATTAAGAGTTTAAGACCATGAATCCATTGTCAATTGTCAGAAAAAACCCAGCTCATTCACTAATGACATGTAGGGAAGGAAATCTGCCATCCTTACTTAGTCTGGCCAATATGTGACTCCATACCCATAGCAATGTGGTTGACTCTTAGGCAATAAATGCTGACCTAGCCAGTGATACCCTTTTCCCCTGAATGAATTTTAAAATCCATACCTCTAACCCCTGAGGATTACAAGGATTTGGTATAGATTGGATGTCTCCACCTGAGCATTCTATTCCTTGCAATATAACATTGTTGCTGCTGTGGTCAATGTCACTGCCTTTCCAAAAGTGTCCTTTCAAGGATTCAAGATATATGCAGGCAATATTTGGATTGTACAACCTCATAACACAAGTCTTACGGCAATGTAATGAGTGGTATGTGTTGAAATAATGAAGAAATTGAGAGAGCTGTATTATTATGGAATCATTTAATATTTATCACACAGGAGGCTATTTGATTAGTTGTGTTTCTGCCAGCTCTCTATGAGCAATTTGGTCAGTCTAACACCGCCATTTTTTTCCATTAGGCTTGCAAATGTTGTGTCTTCAGAATCATAGAATTTTTATTTTTAATTCACTCATGGGACATGGGCATTGCTGGCTGGCCAGCATTTATTGTCCATCCCTAGCTGTCTTTGAACTGAATGGCTAGTTAGGCCATTTCAGAGGGCAGTTGAGAGTCTGCGCCTGGAGTCACATGTAGGCTAGACCGGGTAAGGACGGCAGATTTCCTTCCCTGAGAGACATTAGTGAACCAGATGGGGCTTTCCAACAATTGACACTGGTTCCATGGTCATCAGTAGATTCTTAATTCCAGAAACTTTTTATTGAATTCAAATTCCACCATCTGCCTTGGTCGAATCATCCAGAAGAGGCCCTTCAGTCCATTGTACCTGCACCACCAAAATCAATGCTAAATCTACACAGGTCCCACTTTCCTATGCTTGACCCACACCATTAAACGTTATGATGTTCAAGTGCTCATCTAGCACCTCTTAAAGGTTTTGTTCAGAGTCTTATCAAATTCCCTTTTGAAATGATTGTATCTACTTCCACCAAACTCACAGCCAATGAATTCCAGAATCTAATCATTTGCTGCTTAAAAAATATTTTCCTCATATCACTTTTGATTCTTTTGCCAATCACCTCAAGCTGATGTCACCTGGTTCTCCAACAGTAGGACAGTTTCTAACTACCTAGCCCTCATGATTTTGAACATTTGGCAAAGGTTTGAACAAATAAAGGATAATTTTAGGTTGATGACAGCAAGGTTCTCCACAAAAGGAGAATAAGAATGACCTTGTACGTCACTGTGAAACTGGCAATAGTGAGTTGGCAGCTCTTTGATTTCTACGAATTATTATTTTCATTGGGGTAATAATGTGAAATAGGTTTCAGTCTTGTTATCATCTGCTCTTTACTCACAAGGACAAAGTCCATTGCAAAGAGTAATCATCGTTTGGAACTGAAGATACAGTAACTTAGTAACAACCCTGGAATCATAAGGAGAACAATTGTACACTGAAGCAAGGGACTGAGACTTCCTGATGGTTGGATAAGCCAAGAGAAGTTTTCATCACTTATCATTCCCTCGTGATCTGATGACATGTAATAATTAGGAGACAGACATCATATGCATAAAGCTTTTCATTTATTATGGTGAAAGCCAGCACTGTTATAAAACAAAGAACTGTGGATGTTGGAAATCTGAAACAAAAACAGAAATTGCTGGAAAACTTCAGCAGGTCTTGCAGCAACTGTGGAGAGAAAGCAGAGTTAATGTTTTGAGTCTAGTGACCCTGCAGAACTAACTGTTACGTTTATTTTGAAGGCACAAGAAAAAAATTTTCATAATCTGATTTCTCTATCAAAATGAAAAGCACATTTTCTATATTGCTCTTATAAAATGCTAAATTTACTTTCTCTGCTGGTCAGACTGTGAGATGTTTTGCCCCTGTTTCAGTATTGAATAACTGACACCTACATGCAGCGGGTATGAGTTCTTTCAGATTGGTGCAATCTAGGTGCAATTATTGATCCTTCACTAAATGTGAGCACTGGGATCAAACAGCTTCATCAAATCCTAGGGTGAATTTGAAAGGCATTCAATGTTAAATTGATGACAGTTACTTTAACCTCAATAGTTCATTGAAATGATGCATAAACAAATGAGCACTGATGTAAATGGAGAGATCTGATTCTGGGATTTAGAATGCCCAAGTATGACATTATTATTAACGGTGCACATAAAAAATAAACACTTACAAAATTTGAATGGAAGAGGCTTCAGGGCATGGGCATAGCCATTTCATTGTGTGTCTGTGGTGTGTGTGTATGTGTGTAGGAGAGGGAGAGTGTGTGCGTGTGCGTGTGTGTGTGTGTGTGTTTGTGTGGAGGAGAGGGAGAGTGTATGTGTGTGTGTTGTGTGTAGGAGAGGGAGAGAGTGTGTGTGTGTGTGTGTGTGTGTGTGTGTGTGGAGGAGAGGGAGAGTGTGTGTGTGTGTGTTTGTGTGGAGGAGAGGGAGAGTGTATGTGCGTGTGTTGTGTGTGTAGGAGAGGGAGAGAGTGTGTGTGTGTAGGAGAGGGAGAGTGTGTGTGTGTAGGAGAGGGAGAGAGTGTGTGTGTGTGTGCATGTGTGTGTGTAGGAGAGGGAGAGAGTGTGTGTGTGTGTGTAGGAGAGGGAGAGTGTGTGTGTGTATGTGTGTGTGTAGGAGAGGGAGAGAGTGTGTGTGTGTGTGGAGGAGAGGGAGAGTGTGTGTGTGTGTGTTGTGTGTAGGAGAGGGAGAGAGTGTGTGTGTGTATGTGTAGGAGAGGGAGAGAGAGTGTGTGTGTGTATGTATGTGTGTGTGTAGGAGAGGGAGAGTGTGTGTGTGTGGAGGAGAGGGAGAGTGTGTGTGTGTGTGTGTAGGAGAGGGAGAGAGTGTGTGTGTAGGAGAGGGAGAGTGTGTGTGTGTGGAGGAGAGGGAGAGTGTGTGTGTGTGTGTAGGAGAGGGAGAGAGAGAGTGTGTGTGTGTGTGTAAGAGAGGGAGAGACTGTGTGTGTGTGTGTGTGTGTAGGATAGGGAGAGAGTGTGTGTGTAGGAGAGGGAGAGAGTGTGTGTGTGTGTGTGTAGGAGAGGGAGAGAGTGTGTGTGTGTGTGTGTGTGTTGTCATGCAGGCAGCTGACACAGGCTGTCAGTGTGATTTGGACATAGCACTGTGCTGTACAGTGAGATGTCTTCCCTCTTACAGATTGAGGGGAGGCAGAGACAGGAGGTATGGTGGCAACGAGGCCTTAGGATTTGTAGGAATTCTTGGTGTAGGCACCAACGTAGTACCAGAAATAAGTTTGGGAAAATGAAGGGGGTGCAGGAGATTCAGGAAGTGAGGGAACCTGGGAACATATTAGGGGGATGGGATAGTGTCCAGGAATGAGGTCAGACATGGAGGCCCATGTCAAAGGACGTTTGGTCTGTCTGCAGAATAACCCAGACCAGGACACCTGGACAGCAAACTCGAACTGGGGGCTACCCAATGGACCGAGGGGCTGGGTGATTGACTGCATTGGTCCTCTGCAAGCAACAATGAAGGTATAGCCTGGTCCTGGGAGATAATTTCACAAAGTGGGGGAGGATTTCTCCTGTAGGTTGGCCAAAGTTCTGTGGACAGCAAGAATCCTCATAAAAGAATTGTTTCCAAGGTGGGAGTTGCCTGATATAGTGGGATCGGATCAGGTAAGTCACTTTACCAGGACAGTTCATGCAAACCACCTTAAGGTTGTTGTGGGGAGAGAGTAAGTGACACAATGTCCCTCAACCTTCAATCTTCGGGAATAGTGGAGCACATGAACAGAACCATTCGAATAACCCCATGGAAAGAACTTGTGAGTCAATCTCAGAAAATGGATGAGATGTTTCCCTTGCTCCTCATGAATATATAGGGATATAAATCTAAGGGAATGAGGTACTCTCCCCAGGAGCTAGTAATGGACAGACTCATGTGGACCCCGCCACATCTCCTCTTACAGACACTATTGGACCAGCAGGTACGAGAGGCGATCAAACATAAATTTACTTCTGATCTTTGAAATTGTTGCAGCAATTGTACAGACAGGCAGACTGTAACCTTAGGAAGGGACACCAGCAAATGAAATTATTGCTGATGCCAAGCAAAACAGAAGAGTGGGATATTGGGGAAGGGGTGATGGTATGGAATTATGCAAGGGTGGGATTGTTTGAGCCCTTGTATTGAGGCCTGTACAGTATTGTGAACAAGGCTAGTCCCAGGGTTTACACTGTTGCAATGCTCAAGCATTTCAAATGGTCCCTTTTATTCAAATTCCAGAGGGGCAATGCTTTTCACACAGAGGGGTGGTGAGTGTCAGGAACAGTCTGCCAGAGGTAGTGGTGGAAGTGAGCACAATTTCATTATTTAAGAAACATTTAGACAGATACATGGATGGCATAGGTATGGAGGGATATGGACCAATCGCAGGCAAATGGGACTAGTTTAATTGTGAAAACAGAGCGGCATGGGCAAGTTGGGCTGAAGGGTCTGTTTCCATGCTGTAGATCTCCATGATTCTATAATTGAAGAGGGTGCCTGTGCCAATCATGAACACAGGAAGGGTGACTAGCTGCACTCCCTGACAGGAAACTGACTCCCCAATAAACCCAATGATTTGGGATAAGGACAATGCCCCCAAAGCAGGAAGGGACAGGGAATCCCTAATTACACTCCCCTCTAAGAGATTGTCCAGAAATGGAGACCTCATCTATGGTTTAGCTTATAGGTAAAAATGGGCTATCAATAGCCAATCATCTGTTTTTAATGTCTGGGACCTTTCATGGACTGAAATGTTTTTAAAAGGGACAAACACAGACCTAAAATGGCTGCTAAGGCCACAGATTGAAGCAAGTCCAAACAAATAAACAAAATTGTCTAAACTGAAATTACCGTCTTTATCTAAAACCAATCAATTGAGTTACATGTCAAGAAAGTCATATCAGTATCTCCTGTTTTACTTCATGTTTGTAGGATAACTTCATATATTGAGAAATGAAAGGCTCACCTGTCCTTTGACAAGCTTGGGAAGACACTGAAGCCAGACTCTGTATTACGCACAACACTATATTTCAAGCAGATCCTTGGGAAAGCAAAGTGGGTACACAACCATTTAACCGAGAATTCAGACATATGTACAAACTGCACCAATGCTGGTGGTGAGAGTCAACAATTAAGCAAACGTGATCTCAGATTAAAAACCTCACCGTGTCTATAAGGATTTTTAAACCATATTCCTCCTGCCAGTTTTTTTCTCTGCTCTCTCCTTTGTTAAATTTATAACTTGTGCATTTGTGTGTGTTATATGTTGCATTTTATTAATCTTTCCTCAGGTAGAAATTGCCTCCTTCATTTTGATGTAGTTAATCATATTTTCAATTGATGTGTGATATAGTTGTGCGTAAAAAGGAAATCAAAACATTTGTTGCGATTGATTGAGGTAGTATTAAAGAGGATTGTAACATTGTCATCTTAGATTGTTAAACTCAATATTTATTCCAGAAAGCACCTAATCCTAAAATGGAGTGCTGTTTCTTAAGCTTCCATTGAGCTTCATTGTAACAGTACAGGAAGCAGAAGACAAAGGAGTCAGAGTGGAACTGAGAATTAAAGCCTCAAGTAACCAGAGCACAGCATCATACTTACTGACTGAACAGACATGTTAAGCAAAGTGGTCACCTAACCTGTGTTTGGTCTCCTCAATGTAGAGGATGCCAAGAGAGCAACTAATATGTTTTATTAAGTTGAAAGTACAAATTAATTGTTGTTTAGTTGTAAATAAACCCATCAGAGATCGTCAAATAATCCTCATACTTCATTGGTGTTACATTTAGATAGAATGAGAACACACTACAATGCCCTGATAAAGGAAGTGCATGTTCTGGGTGATGGAACACTAAGGTGATATCTTCTTCAGCATGCTAGAAAGGATGCGGTGTTGCCATTGCACTGGTAGTAATAGAAATGGCAGAGGATGATTTGTTGAATGTGGGGTCTGGTGAGGTGGAAAGGGGAACACTATCTTGGTTCTGGGGACTAAATGGCAAGGGCAAAATTGCAGGAAATGGAATAGACACAGTTGAGGGTTTGGTAAACAATGGCGGAAGGAAACCCTGGCTTCAAGAAAAAGAATAACATTGATGCTGGCAACTTCAGAACAGCTGCAGAGACGGAGAAACTGAGAGAAGAATTCTTGCAGTAGTCAAGTTTGAGAATATCAGGAGATTCTGATCATGTCACTAATAGCATTAGATAGAACATTCAGAATACAATCAGCCCCAATGAATGTTCACAAGAACGGTGGTACAAGACACTTTGATTTAAAACGGACAATATTGATGCAGCTATCTATTATATGCCAGTCTCAATTTTTATTTCCATTAACTTCAATCTAAGAGATATATAAGAGGCAACAGAATCAATAAAATCCTTTTTATATTAAGATCCAACACTAAACTTTGTGCAATTGGAACTAGCATGGTTCTTTCTTTGCAGTAAAATGTTAAAATATATTCACATTGAGAAAATGACTTTTCCTGTATGTAATTATAGAAAACATAAAATCTGAACTTACATAGCAAAAGTAGATACATTTTGAGGTTTTGTTTTTTTCATCAATTAGCAACATGTCAAGAGAAAACTTGGGGGAAGGGTTTTGAAGAGAAACACATAGAATTGGACACAATAATACATCAAAGTATTGCGGATGTTTGAGATCTGAACTAAAAATAACAAAATATAATAATAACTCCGAATTTTGCAACAAAGCAAGGAAAACAAGATAGGGGTTTATCAATTAGCACTCATAGCATTTTACAGCATGGAATGAGGCCGTTAGGCCCCTCGTGGATGTGCCAGTTCTCTAAACAAGATCTATATAAGGAGCCATATTTTCCTGCTCTTACCCCATGTCATTTCACTATCTTGTGATCTCTGTGTCTATGGACTATGGATGTGGGGCAGAACTAGTTAGATTGGAGGAGGAAGGATCTAGAAGGTTGTCAGCAACTAAATAATAATGAAATGATTAATTCACTTATTTCAAATAATTTAAGTATGGAGATCACCCTTTAATATTTGATTAAGAATTATTATTCAAACCATGTTATTACAATCAGATGAATCAATCCCAGCAAAACATCAAACTCAGACCAGTTGATATTACCATGCAAGTTTTTAAAATTCATTTGTGGGATATGGGCATTGCTGGCTGGCCAGCATTTATTGTCTGTACCGAGTTGCCTTTGAGAAGGTGGTGGTGAGCTGCCTTTTTGAAACACTGCAGTCCACCTGCTGTGGATTGACCCACAATACCCTTAGGGAGGGAATTTGTTAATTTGTGTTGGCACTGCAAAACCTGAGCAAAAATGCAAGTGAAATGGATAGCACAGCATTGGGAGTCAACGCAAAGGTATAAGGTTCCAGTTATTACAATATTGCATTAATCAGCTAACCATTTTCTGTTGCGCTCTGATGCGAATGTGGGCAAAACAGGCAGTAGTTGCCTGGCTACCCATTTTACATCCTGCCCAAAGTTCCTTTCCATTGTACAATTGACCTCCACCGTGTGTAATGTATGTTGACCAGAGCTGAATTCGTTCCTCAATTCTACCCTCAGCCTCTCATCAATTTAAAGCCAATGGAAACATTACTGGGGCCTTTGCACACTGTATTCAGAGTGTTACAAGATCAAACGCGCAAAACTCATTCACAAATCGCAGTACCAAAATACAACATTTTTTATTGTGTTTTATTACAAAAAAAAGAAATAAAGTGCCTTTTTAATAACACCATACAGTGACAAGATTAACATACAAAACACTAACAGGCACGTTCGTTGCTCTGTGTTATCAAAAAGACTTGGCAGTCTCTGGTACCATTTTTAATGAGTTTATTTAAATGTACATTACAAGAAATGTAGACTGTCATTTGTACCATATACTTTTCCAAGACAGATCTTCCCCCTTCCCTATGTCTTTATATTTCCATTGAGTGTACAGTATCGGATTCATCCTGACAGATCCACCATACACATATTCCTTGTTTAAGCACTGACCTAAATCTCACTGTTCTCACCCGCAAGTTTCTTAATAAAAAAAAAGGACACAGATCAGTGATAACTCTTTTTCTCCTCATTTAATAACTGGAATGTAACCAGTATAAACCATCTGCTTCGAGGTCTTTGAACCTCTACAAGTCAGTCACATTATTATTCCTAATAATAAGTAACTTTGGTATTTCATAATACACGCCTATGATAAATTCTTCAGACATTGCATTTATCTGGCCTTACTATGTCTTCAGGACATCTCAAAGCACTTTACAATGAAAGATTTCTTTAAAGTTCTTACGTAAATCTAAGTCGATACTGTAGGTAAATGTTGACGTCTACATGATTGGAATGTCTTGGAACATTATGTAGAGCTCAGATGGACTTTAAACTTCCAAACTGAGCTATTTTTCTCTGTCTGTACAATCAACAATCCCAGGTTCCTACATTCCACCTTAAATCAGAACTAGCACTTATCATTATTACAGCCACACTAAAACACACAATGTTAAAAACGTCATTCATTTTAAAACATGCTATTACATACTCCACAAGTATAAAGTACAATCATATTTTGATCCACCATTTAAAAACATTTTAAAACACACTGTGTGTTTGGTCATTGCTTTTTCCAATCATTTGATTGTAGATACCCACACATAAAATGAAAGACTTCTGGAGATAATTAGATTACTTCCCCCCCCCACCCAAGTCATAAATATTTAAGACTGCCAAGCCTACATCTAACACAGTGTAAAATGATAAACTTAAGACCATTTTCTTCTGAAATTATTACATTTCTAGATCAATTCAGTTTACAAAAAGCAAAGAAACATTAGCAACAAAACATGTAACAGCTTAAGAATTCCACCTATAGGGGGAAAACATCACATTTTACAGAGAATACACAAAATACAGTCCATACAATATATACAAGACGTGTGCAAAAAGCCCAAGAATGTAGATGGCAATGTGCAGTCACTAGTACCCGACAAAAAGATTTTATACATAGTGCATAGGAATTCAGGTAACAACTATTACCAGTTGGAAATTTGTGGTTTGTGCTAACCGTATAAGACCATTGTACTTTAGACAATTATTACAAGTATTCCTTAGTAAAACTGTGTTTAGATGTACCTACATAAAACCTTATTTTAATCTGCAGAAGGTAACATAAGTTTTTATATTTCTTTCAAAAAAGCATTTACTATAAAACAAAGCTGATAACATAATAGATTTTTGCATGCACACTGTTTAAAAATGATACACTTGGGCCAATGAAGAACAGATTTAATTGCCAGTGGAGCTTGTTGTCACAGCCGTAATATTATTTCTCCAATAAAATTCCAATGTTTTTATTATTTCTATTGTGAGTAGCTGTTCGTGAGGAAATGCACTGCCATTAAACTAACCGCTCCTCAGCCTGGGAGACAATAACATCAGAATTCTAACACACAAGACTAATTTCCTTTGGAACTAGGGTGGTTGGAGAGTGATGAATTGAGGTTGCACTAAAAGCTGCAAATTAACTTTAGCTGCGGAAAGCTAGGTGGGTGGATAGGGGGAAAGGAGTGCAAGGCTTTCCTGATGTGGGTGAATGACTTAGGCTGGGAGCAGGCTGGTGAGGGGGATAAACAGAAGTATGGACCTGCTAACCAACAGGCTCACTGCATTGCACGGCTTCCTCTTTCTCCTATGTTCCTTTGCAATAAATTCTTTTTTGACTGACCAAGCTTTTCAGATTGTTGTTTAAACTAACAATGTACACACAATAAACTGTAGATGACTATTCAAAATGCTATGTTTCAGGGTAGAGCGGCTCCTTTACAGGTTTCCACTGAGAAATTGCTACTACAGCCTGGTTTCACAGCTTAAAGATCTTCTTCTGGTGTAAAAAAAAATTCAGCATAATTCCCATCAATGTTAACGGTAAAAATCTGTTTTCTTTCTACTTGAGCGTATTTTCATACCATCTTTTAGCACAGCTTGCAGCACTGGTTTTGTTGTTACCTACACCTACACAACCTCAGTTTAAACGGGAACTGTGATAACATTTGCCTTAAAAGGTCTGTCTTATTAGTGAGAAACCAGAAACAAAATTGTGAATCAAAACATAATGACTGAAAAATAAAGGCCAGCTGGAGACACACATTTATATGATGTCATATAATATGTACCTTCTTCATAATTCAAGGAACCCTACCGTATATTTGCACTTATTTCCAAGAACATAAGTTGGAGCCTAAGAACTGCGATAGTAATGGTGCAAGTGTTTACAAATTTTTACGGTGTGGGGCACAGATATATTTAAAGTAATACTAATTTTTAAGAGTGCCATTTAGTTAGCCAAACTAATTTGACTTAAAGTCCACATTTCTAACAAATGACTTATCCAATTACTGGGACTTTTCTTTCAATGAATACTGTTGAGTATATGGGCTTGTCCTTAAAAGGTAACATCAAGAAATTGGGTTTTTATTGAAAGGCAGAGACTTAACCAATGGAAAACTAGGGTCCTGATAAAGTGTGTTAAGATCAGGTCAACACTTGTACTTCACCCAGGGCTTTATATTTAACTGGTGTCACCTAAAATAGATCAGTTCTTCTTAATTAGGCTCTTCCTGTCTTCTGAACATAATTGATCTTTATACTGACTGTTAACAGAAGGGATACAGGACTCACTATACACATCTTCTGATTGCAAACTCAACAGCGACTGTTCATTTGATCAGGTCTTTGACCATTTCTAACTCTTCTCCTACATTGCACCTCAGTGAAATGCTTTGGGACATCTTAGTTTTTAAAAAATACAAACTGGTTAATTGTAATTATGGAACATTCCCAATGAATCCTTCCCTATCTTTGTCAGTGCTTCACCTGTTCAAACAGCTATCTGAACATCACAAACAAACTATGGGCAAATACTCTAAACACTGGAGCTCACCTGTCCAAATATACCTTGACCAAACCAACTGTTGTAATCAACTATGTAAGTAACAACCAACTACACTACAACTAATGTCTATTTTAATTATTTGCTTTATCAATTAAACATTTAAAAAAAGTTATTTGATCAAGAACAATTTGTTAAATTTTCAAGCATTTTCTTTTAAACAACAGGATTGTGTTTGTCACGTTCTCCCCACTTCTGGAAGATTTATTACAACCGTTACATTATTGGAGAAATGTTTTATCTTTCTGTACATTATGTATGTCAACTCTATGGTAGATTTCTGCAGAAAGTCATCAGGTTTGTACTTTTCACATGGAAGGGAAGAGTTTTCAACTGCGTCCTCATAAGGTCACAGCGAGACACACAGTATGAAACAGCCACTATGGATATTTAGTGACTGCTGTAAAATAATAATGCTTTATGCAATGCTTGCTACATATATAGTCAGCCATTGTAAGGCTGCTTAGCCACAACCCCCTACAGTTATATCAGAATATAACCTCCAGTTCACAAACCTTACTGCTTTCTCATCCACCTTCGTCTTGTGATTATCTTTCTCCCCCACCACCATATCGCTCCCCCACCTCCCCTCCAACCCCCCTCCCCCCATTCCCCACCCCCCAACCACAACACCCCACCTCCCCCCCCCAAAAAAAAAACAAGAAATTGAATATCAATGTCACATACCATGAGCCCTAAATTGCAAACGGATTGGGAAAAATTGCCAGTCAATATGTCATGCGCTGTTCCATGCTGCTTGGTGGATGGTCACAGACACACAGGTTTACTATAAGCTCAGTTTCCACACCAATAACCATCCATGCATGTGGTTCACATACAGAATAGAAAGTGTACATGGCACAGAACAACAATTTTAGTCTTGTAAGCTGCCAAGCTATTTTTTCCCAAATTTTGTGTGCCCCGTCCTTTATAGGAAGGCTTTAGTTGGTGCCATAGTTCAAACTCACTCTGCCGTCTCACACTACAGAGTCTTTGATTTCAGAACCAATCCTCACCCTTGGGTGGGGACAATGAGCAGAAATCTCCACGTACAAGTTTTTTTGGTTCATTTGGTTGTTCGGCGACTCGGGGTACCCAGAGTCCTTGTCATTGAGAGCGTTTTCCAGCACAGGGGTACTGCAGATATGGTTATCATTCAGACTCTGGTAGCCTTTGTGATGCTCAGAGGCTACCACTTGCACTGGGTTTCCATTCAAAGGCAAGCTTTCGTGAGGAATCTCAATCTTCCTTTGCTTCTTTTGCTGTATGTTCGAGCACTCACCGTCCTTAATCAGCGATTTCATTTTGTCTCTGTTCCGGTACAAAAGGACAAGGGACAAGACCGCAAGTGTTAACCCAAAGACCACGCTTACTGCTACAAACTCCGTCCAGTAAGTCTTGCCATTGGTGAGCTGAGGGAAGCGGCTCTCACTGCTGAGCGGATTGATAATGATCCCTTTCCCTTGTGATCCAGGTCCATCATTCAATCCCTGGATGGACTTTCTTGATGCATGCAAGGTCGTGGCCTCTGGAGAACCATCCAATCGCATGCAGTAGTTTGCGACCAGGAGCCAAAAGTCCTCTTCTATGGCCCAGCATTCGTAGACCCCCAGAGGTTCCGCTGTAGCAATGATCCCACCATCGGGAAGCACCATGAAACTGTCATCGACTGCTGCCCCATTGTGAGTCCACGTCCTGGTGGCAAAGTTTGACTGCACTTTGCATGTCAGCACCCTGAAACTGTTGGGTCTCACAGTGACCGTCTCACAGGAGGTGGTACCTGCTTATCAGAGACAGAAAAAGTCAATACTGTGTCTTAAAATGCACATTTCAAAGACAAGGACCTACAGAAACAGAACGCAAGTACATCCCACTGCCACAGAGAAAGCTGAGACAGAGGAATTATAAGTAACGTGTCTCTCTTCACACTTCAACTGTGACTATACATCATCTTTAGTTCCTTACCGTAGAACCTACTGATTGGGAAAGGCACTATAGAAATGTAATTCTTCTAAGTAGTTAACATGTGTGAAAGATAATGGATAACAGAGTTAAGCATCTGTTCAAGCAGTGTTTAGTTTACTCTGATTATGGTCGATTTTCTTGATTTTAAATACATTTATTCTATTTACAAATGAATGATTCTCCATTTAACATGATACGACCAGCACATGAATTTATTATTCACTAATGAACAGACAGGTCAACATCCTCAAACCAGATTGATAGATTTGCATGTTCAATCTTATTACATTTCTTGCAGCAAATTCTAACCCATTCATTTCTGTTGACGTAGGCACTTGTGGCATAGTGGTAATGTCCTTACCTTTCAGCAAGGAGGTCTGGGTTCAAGACACACCTGCTTTGGAGGTGTATCATAGCATGGCCAAACAAATTGATTAAAACAACTAGTAGTAAAATAAATGTGTGGAAAGTAAATCTGGCAGAACACATTTGGGGAACTGAGTCACAGGGTTTACAACCTGAGTGCTGAATGCACAGCCATTGGTTAATTAGAAGTAAAGAGTTTTAAGGAAAGACTGAATGGGCTAGGGCTCTTTAGTCAGAAGACTGAAGCATGATTTGTGAGAAGACTATAAAGTTATAAAGGGATTCAATGTGGTAGATATAAGGAAGATGTTTTCATCTGTTGGTTGGTTGGGACTAGACCTTGGGGTCACAAACATAGTATTGTCATAAATATGTCAGACAGGACATTCTTTAAAGAGCATCTTCTTTATCTAGTGCTTAGAATGTGGAACTTGCTACCACATTGGGTTGTTGAGGCAAATAGCGTTGATGCATTTGAGGGGGAAGCCAGACCAATACACGAGGAACACAGGAATTGAAGGTTATGTTGATAGCCTTGGAGGAATTAGTGGAGGAAGTAGTAACGTACAGCATTAAAAACTCCCGGAATCGAACAGCCAGCATTTGGGCTGTTCATTGTAATTCTACGTAACTGTCATTATACCATTGTGGTGGATTTAACACACACAGCATCAGTGTCCACCTCTGAATTAAAAACTGATGGTCTACTTATCCCCCACAGAGAACTGAATTTTAATTTGACAGCACACATATAAAATTCCCAAACTTTAACACCTCCATATATGGGTGTCCCTACAAGTCAGATTGACTGGGGAAAATATCATTGTTCCTTCATTGTTGCTGGGCCAAACTCCTGGAAGTCCCTTCTGAATGACACTGTGGGTGTATTTACACCACACAGACTGCATTGGTTCAAGAAAGCAGCTCACCATCACCACAATTTGTGATGAGCAATAAATGCTGGTCTTATCAGTGACACTTACACCCCAAGAACCAATTTAAAGCAAACTTTCTAGCAGAGGTCTGCTGTCTTTATGAAAATAGAGCTTGCAAGTTTCAATATCTTGTACAGGATATGCATGTATAAGGACACGTAGCTAAAGGTGACACAAAAACAAAGTGTTAGAGAAACTCAGCAGGTCTGGTAAGGACAAATAGAGCAAAAGGTGTAAGTCAAATTTGACTCTTCTCCAGAAATGAGCAGTCGGTCATGCACGGGTCTTAATGACGTTAGGATGTCAATTGCAATTTTAAAATATTCAATGGTCATATTCAATGGTTTAATTGGTCTATGTTTGATGGTGTGAGACTGACGATCTGTCTTCACTGTGCCCAATTTATTAGGCTGGGTATTGACTCAGAGCTTGAATAAACAGAATGACCTCAAAGCTCAGCAGGTACAAGCACTGGTGCCAATACTTTGTGATTGTAGCACTGATTAAAGCACTGTAAATAAACCTGTCACACATTTAGAAACCAGTGCCATCTCTGCATTGCTTGGAGGTAAATCAGAGATATGAAATATTCAATAAGCTGTCAAATATTCAACAGACAGGGCTGGAGGCACAAGGTGTGGATCAGAAAACGTGCAGAATAATTTTAAAGATTATCTTGTGGAATCTGAAGATACTGGATGAGACTTTCTACAAAAATATGGCTTCTCTCGACATTTCCTGCCCTCCCTCCTGTCAGCATTTCTATATGGACCTCTATTAGACAGCGGGCATCCCAAGACCAATGAGCTGGTTGCCCAAAGACATTTCATTGTCCCTACTTCTGTCATCTTCTGCAGTTAACGGTTAAATTGTTTTCTTTAGTCACGCTTTGGTTCGGAGTGTAGTTGGCTGGGCCGGCATTTATTGCCCGTCCCTAATTGCCCCTGAACTGAATGACCTACTGGGCCACTTCAGAGGGCAGTTAAGAGTCAACGACATGTCACGGGTAGACATACCCATGTAACAATGGTACTTTTCCTTCCGTAAAGCACATCATGAACCAGATGGGTTTTTAAAACAATCGACAATGGTTTTTTGATCACCACTGGCTTTTTAATTCCTGACTTTTTAAAAAAAAATTGAATTAATATTACACCATCTGCCTTGGTGGGAGTTCAATCCATGAACCTGGAATATTATCTGGATTTCTGGATTACAATAATTCGCATTACATTATCGTGTCCCTTCTGAATATACAACAGATTCCAGAACAATTCATCTCTATTCTGTGCTAGGCCTTGTAACACCCTCTCACACTGTTTTCTCTTTTTGAGGCTGAAGAGTCCTAGGGCTTTCTAACCTAATGGTTTGATATGAATGTGTGGCTAGTCAGGCCATTTCAGAGGTCAATATTGAATCACCAAATATAGAGTCACATTGAGTCCAGTCCAGTCCAGTCCAGTCAAATGTTCCTAAGGAGCAGGAATTGGCAATTCAGTCCTTCAGGCCTGCTCTATCATTGGTTATAGTTGATCTGATGGTTGCTTCAATTCTATTTACTTGTCTACCCCATGGCCTTTAAACCTGTGGCTGATTACACTTGTGAACAACTGTATTTCATGGGGAAGTACAGTGGTTAGCACTGCTGCCTCACAGCACCAGGGGCCCGTGTTCGATTTCACCCTCAGGTGACTGTCTGTGTGGAGTCTGCATGTTCTCCCCATGCCTGCTTGGGTTTTCTCTGGGTGTTCCTGTTTCCTCCCACAGTCCAAAGATGTGCAGGTTAGGTGGATTGGCCATTGTAAATTGCCTGTAGTGTTCAGGGATGTGCAGGCTAGGTGGGTTAGCCATGGGAAATGCAGGGTTACTGGAACAGGGTGGAGTTGGGTCTGGGTGAGATGCTGTTCAGAGGATCAGTGTAGATTCAATGGGCCAAACAGCCCGTGTCCACACTGTAGGGATTCTATGATTCTTCTATGATTCCATGTGGTGTAGCTTGCTGATGAAAAGCAACAATCACCTGCATGTATAAGGCCACTTTATTGCAATAATATATCCAAGGCCCTTCACAATGTGACATATGAAGAGATAATGGGATGCCCGAACAAAATGCTTCCACAGAATGGTAGGTTACAAGAGATAGTAGGAACTGCCGATGCTGGAGAATCTGAGATAACAAGGTGTAGAGCTGGATGAACACAGCAGGCCAGGCAGCATCAGAGGAGCAGGAAGGCTGACGTTTCGGGTCAAGACCTTTCTTCAGAAATAGGTTACAAGAGGTGTCTTAACGGAGAACAGAGATAGACTGAGAGGTCTAGGGAGGGAATTCCAGAGCTTTGGGAAGTTGAGGCCTGCCAGTCAATGGTAAATTGGGGCTGGATGTTGGAGCCACAAACTGTCGTGTAGAGCCAAAATGAATCTGAAGGGACACTGCTCATGCAGTCGCTAACATTGTCTGTAACATTACGTATTTTCTACACATTTCCTGTTTCATAAGCCCTTGGTCGAGTTTAGGACTTTTGTCGAAGGGGATGTGTGTAGACTGGATAACCTTGTAAGAGTGTTGTTTGAAGATGGGAAGGCCACATCCTCAGCAATATTCCAAAGAGTGCTGCATGGGCTGGATTTTACAGGCCCCACTACTGACCTATTTAATAACCACTTTAGGGCCTCTCTGCTGTTCTACATGGAGCAAGGGAAAGTGAAGGCCAGGTTGGTTACGCTGCTATGTCAGGCAGAGGTGGGGGGCATCTCACTTTGGAATCCGATGTGCCCATCTGAAGTAAGTCACCGCTTCCCCTCAAGATTGTTGCTCCAACTTTAATGCTCACCCAACCCACTCAACCACTGTCCCTTGCTGCGTTCTGCCAAGCAGGCCTGTCTAACTTACCTTTAATTAGGGGCTCCACCTCTCGCTGTTCTTCAGGGATGGGCGATAGCCCCAGCTCAAAGCTGGTGCTGATGGGACGACAGAGCTGCCAGCTAATCAGAATGGCCAGCAGCTCTCTAGGGCAGGGCTCCCTCCCAGAGGTAGTGAATAGTGGGGCTGAGGTTGCACTCCGAAAAAGTTCGGGCAGCCCCTGAGTAAAATTGTTGCTGGGCAGTCAAGTTTGAGATATTCAGGCTGATGACCATTTGTTAGCCGTGGGAAAGAGAGATTGTTGGGGTACACAGCAGCCTGTAAATTCCAGTCCTCGGCTATTCAGAATGGTTTCTCTTCAACTTGCTAACCCAACCATCTCCCAGAACGAGTGCAAACTAAACAGCTGTAATCCAAACATTCGGAAAAAGAGCATAATTCAAACAATAACTTATTTTCCAGGGCACATTTCTCCTGGAAGTGTAGGAATTACTTACGAGATGGCCGTAATGCCCTGGGACCTAATGAGGAGCTGTCATGTTGCTGACACTGTTGCTCTGGTCGGCCTCTCTCAACGTCCTGCTTCCAATGGCTGTAAATTAAATATCTGATATGAGCAGTCGGTATAAGGCCCGTGTGCTGACGGTTCAATATCTCAGTCACTCTGGGATTGCTGCTTCAAATTTTGAATGGCACTACTTTCCCAATTCTACTTAGGGCCAGTTTTAACCATTGTAGAGGTTAATGTACAAGTCTACTTCCGAAGCCTTGGAAAATCTTTCCAAACCTTGGGGTTGACTTAGGTATTGAGGCTAAAAATGAAACATTTTGAAATATCACCTGCAATTGGCAGAACGAGTTGATGTAACTTAAGGTCCCACATCAACTTCACAATGCAGCCCAGCTCTAACTCCCACTCGATCACTTGTATCCCTTTATTTGGTCATGGTCAGTATCATGCGTTTGTGGGAGGAAAAATTGAGACTAACTAGTAATGCAAATTGTGGGTGAAAAAGGGAGTTGACTTTACATCATTAGGTGTAATGGTGTTTTCTTTTATTTGTTTGTGTGATGTGGGCATCATTGGCCAAGCCAGAGGGCAGTTAAGAGTCAGCTACATTGCTGTCTGTCTTGGGTCACATTTAGGCCAAAGAAGGTAATGACAGCTGATTTCCTACCCTGAACAGCAACTGTGAACCAGATGGGTTTTTAATAACTACTGACAGTATTTACATGTTCACTATCAGGCTGGCCTTTTAATTTCAGATTTTAACTGAATACATATTACACCGTGTACCATGGTGAGATTGGAACCCATCTCCCAGACCATTAACATTAGGTTTAGGGTTGCTAGGCCAGTGAGATTACCCCCTTCCTCTCATGTGTGATTGTTGGGTCTGAGATGATGGGGTTGTTCTATATGCTGGGTCAACTTAGACACTGCGATTTAGGGTAATGACAGGCTGAATATGGCCAGTTGACATAGAGGTTGTGATACTGCAAGCAATACGGATCAGCCCGGCTAACCCAATAAAGAGGATTGACAGCTCATCAGGCAGGCAGCATAATGGCCCTCTGCAATATTTCAACATTGCGCCTCCATTGTACTGCTTTGCATTAGGAGCTTACCAGGAAAAAAACGATGCCTCATTTCCTTCCCTCACACAAAAACAAACAAACGTAGGTGGATTGCGTATTAGTATTTCACCCGTTACAAATATTGACACCTGACAAATGGCCTCAAGTTGTGTTCATTGGGTCATGTTGGCTATGAATCTGAAGATACAGGTTCAAGTCTCACTCCAGAGACTGGAGAACTAAAACCTAGGCTGATGTCCCAGTGTATCAATGAGGGAGTGCTGCACTGTTTGAAATGCAGTCTTCTAGATGTAATGCTTAATTGGGGTGACAGTCACTCTCCATTGGTTATACACAAAAGATCCCTTAGAATTACTTTGACAAAATGAGGGGATGGTGGTGTGTGCGAGGTGAAGGATTTATCCCTAGTCAGTATCTATCCTTGATCAATATCAGTAAAAAAAAAACCATAAGCAGTGTTTATTATGTCACTTTTGCCAGAGTTTGCCTTGTGCAAATTAGCTACTGTGCACGTAACTATAATTCATAAGCATTTCTCTGGCTATAACTTATGTTAGATTGTCTTGAGGACAGGGAAGATGTTACAAAAATGCAAGACTTTTCATTAAATTCACTGACATGCTGCTTTATCTATAAGAAAAACAGCAGTTCTTGTACAATAAACTATTGTCCTCCTGCTGAAGTACAGCTTTGTCCGTTAAAGGCTACAAAACCTAATTGCTGTTTAATTGAACGAAGACGGAGGTCAATTAGAGATTAATTGCTGTATGGTGCTGAATGTTGACAGATGGGAAGGTTATTGCACATGTGACGTTGTGGGTCAGAAGGTGTAATTGCTTTACATAAGAACTAGGAGCAGGAGTAGGCTGTCCGGCCCTTCGAGCCTGCTCCGTCATTCAATAAGATCATGGCTGACCTTTTCGTGGACTCAGATCCACTTACCCGCGTTCTCACCGTATCCCTTAATTCCTTTATTGTTCAAAAAACTATCTACCTTATCTTTAAGGTAGCGTCAACTACTTCACTGGGCAAGGAATTCCACAGATTAACAACCCTCTGGGTGAAGAAGTTCCTTCTCAATTCAGTCCTAAATCTGCTCCCTCTAATCTTGAGGCTATGCCCTCTTGTCCTAGCTTCACCTGCCAGTGGAAACATCCTCTCTACTTCTATCTTATCTATTCCCTTCATAATTTTATATGTTTCTATAAGATCCCCCCCTCAATCTTTGGGCAACAAGTGGTTACTCACCCCAACTTCTAAATCCACGGAATATTTTCCATTGTTGTGCAAATTTATTTGCATATTGCAAATAATTATAGGATCATAGAATTCTTTCAGCATGGAAGCAGGCCATTTGGCCCATCGAGTTCACACTGACCCTTCGAAAAGCATCCAATCCAGACCCAACCCATCCTTGTAACCCTGCATTTCCCCTGGCTAATCCACCTAGCCTGCACATCTCTGGATGTTATGGGATGTTATGTTACGTATATACATAGAAATCATGAAAAATTGCTCAGAAGTATATTCACAAAGACATAGACAAGGGAATCAGCAACTTTTCCACTGAACTGTAAATATCAAAATACATCCTTAAGAGAAGCAAATCACCAAGGATATTGGAAATCTGTAATGAAAATAAGAAATGATGGCAACACTTTGTAAGTCTAGCAGCAATTGAGGCAAAAGAAACAGAGTTAACTGCTGGAATGAGGTGCCCCCAACCTCATGGCTATTGGATTGGTTCAGGTGGGAGATGAAGGTGTTAAAAGAAAAAGTCAAATATCAATCCTGCCTGAGCCCCACTCACTCCCAGTTCTGAGGTGGCAAAGTAGGTGGGTTTACCACTGAAATCTTTTGGGCCTCTCATGTCAGCCAGAAGGCCCGGGCCTCAGGACATCCGGCAGGTTAAAACTGATAAAGGCTGGATCCATACAGTGAGTGCCGTTACGGCACTGTTTGTGGGCCAAGAGTTACAGCTGCATTTCCTCTCATCCCTACAACCAAACATGTAAACCCCTCAAGCCTCGACAATATCTCCTCGACTGACAACTCCAGTGTCAACATCAGGGACACGCACTCTCTATCTACACCTCCCACCGTGATCACTGACACTAAAACAATCAGCCATTCACTGGCCCCAAATGTAATCATCAAACTGTATATTTCCAATCCTCTCCTCTGATCTCTTCCTGGCTCCCCAGTGCTTGTTGGATGCTTTCCAGAACATCCCTGCTCTGTTCTGAAACATGGCCTCAGTAAATAATGAGGTTTTTAGCTTGATCAATCCTCACTAGAGATTTCTGTTTAATAAGTAAGCAGCACTTCCATTTGAAAACTACTTACAGTCCTGTTTGCAACCCTCGCATATCTCTGCATACATTCCCATCCCAGGCACAGTAAGGGTCTCTGGCCAGGACACACTCTCCGCAGCTCGGATAAATGTTGCAATTTGAGACGGGTAGCTGAACCACTCCAGAGAATGACGATGCGTACAACATGCCCTGCGAGCAGGAGATAAAATGGTTTGCTTCAATCCAACACAGACTGATTAGCATGCTCATGAATGTAAGGTTATTAATATTGCAGAATAACTAACAAATCGTACAGTCATAGCACAGAAACAGACTCTTCGGTCCACTCAGTCCATTGCCAACCATGTTCCCAAACTAAACTAGTTCCACCTGCCTGTGCTTGGCCCATTTCCTCCAAACCTTTTCTATTCTTGAGTTAATCCAAATGTAACTGTACGCACATCCACCACTTCATCTGGCAGTTCATTCTACACACAAACCACTCTCTGTGTAATGAAATTGCTCTCACGTCCTTTTAAAATCTTTCTTCTCTCACCTTGAAAATATGCCCCCTAGTTTTGAACTTCCCCACCCTAGGGAAAAGACCCTCATCATTCACCTTATCTATGCCCCTCATGATTTTATAAACCCCAATAAGATCACCCCTCAACCTCCCATGCTACAGTGAAAAAAGTCTCAGTCTTTCCAATCTATTTTTGAACTTAAACCCTCTATTCCCTGCAATATCCTGATAGATCTTTTCTGAACCCTCTCCAGTTTAATAATAACTTTCCTATAACAGAGCAACAATACTAAAATGTTGTTTCTGCACAGGTTATAAAAAGATTTTCCCATTTGTACTTCTAAATGTGTTAGATAGTGGCCAACATATCATCCCTGATGGTGCGGTAACTCAGCAGATCACCCACCAATCAGCTTATTCAGAGCTGACAGGTCAGCAAGAGGGAGGATCCTGCCCTATCACAGACCTTGACACTGGTGACCTGACTTAGAAACTGCTGACCAATCAGGGTCTAGCAGCTTTTAGGCCCTAAAGTTTGCTAATTGAGACCTAGTCCTTATGGGGTCCAGCATTTTCTTTTCTTTTTTTCCTTTTGGAAGGAGAGAGGGGGTCGGGGCAGAAGTGTTCAGATGAAAGGGAAAGAAGGTGGACTTCAGCCAAACACATTAGGCTGGTTGCCATGGTTACTCTGTCAGGGAGGCGACGAGTTGAGGCCTTTAAATGGCCATTAACTGAGCACTGAAAGGCATTACTTGATGGTTACTTATTGAATTTCTCACCACACACTTAATTGCTTGTGATGGGGGTAGGGAGAGATATGGAAGAGGGATAACATGCCCAATTATTTCCTTCTTGCCATCTCCAGGGACCAGAAAAGACTGGCCTTAGATTCAAGATTACAACCTTGGTCTTGGTACAATTTAAAATCAACTGTCTTCCCTAGAAAATCTTTCCATCAGTATTAATAATATAACCTCTACCCCACTCTATTGAGCCAAGGGGTGTTGAGTTCAAACCCCAATTCCAAGAAGTCTCTGCTCTCAGTTCCAGGACGTCTCACAGAACTTCATCGTGTAGATAATGGGAGTCCATAAAACCATTCTGCATATAGGAGTAACCTATGTAAAATCCATAGGGTCCTTTATTGATGTTGTAGTTAAACTGATGGAAGGATGTTCATGTTTCCAACTGTTAATCAGTCTGCACATCTTTGCACTCTTCAACACCATTTTCAAAACGAAGAGTGGGAATGAAAAAGAACAACAGCCTTCAAAAACACTCTGTTTCCACCTTATTTTAATTTACCATTTCTTTCCTCATCAGTCTCTAGTGAGCATCCTCTCATGTTACAAAACCCAAATTTAACACAAAAAATTGACGCGAGTTAGATACAAATTCTGGAAGGAAGATGACCCTATTAATCTCTGCGTGATTGACTGCTGGCAAAAAATTGAAAGTAAATAGCTTTTCAGTAAATGAGCCGTGGCCCAGCATTCATTACTGCTAAGATGGGAACTGTTTGTTTTGCCTTCTACAGGAAAATAAGAGTGAATCGCAAAGAAATTTGTACCTGTTTCGAATCCAATATCAGATTCTGCACGGGTTGTGGTTCAGCGAAGAGAGTAATTTCCTCAATAATATGAACCTTATGATTCACCTTTATAGCTTTGTGCAATATTCCATTTTCTGACAAAAAACAGTGAACAATTTTTTTAAAGTGCCATGTAATAAAATCCAACAGCAATATTACCATTTCATGTAAATATATTTCATCTCCTGTGCATGTAAGAAACATTCAGATTACGATATCTTATTCCTTTATGAATCTGACTGTATCTAAGGACTTGACAGTCCCTCAGGATATTAGGAATCTAACTTCAAACACTGATTTTTCTTTCCACTGCTGAATGTTTCTAAATCACGTGGTAAGTTGTCGAATTACCAGCCTTAAAAGAGAGCTTTTTATGAAAAATTGGTACAGACGATGATCTCACTGAGACAGCCACAGTTACATAAGCCGTGTGAACCAGTCTCTCTTTCCTCATTTACTAGCATTTTAGATATTTCTATTCAATGTGCACAGGGATGATATTACGCATTTGTGGCCTGAACCCCAGAGGCAGGGGCACTACCACTGCACCACAAGGGCCCCTTTTACTGGCAGTTCACTGTTTATTAGCTAAAGGGTTAATCCATTTGTGTTCAATTGCCTAAGCATTTAGCAGAGCTGAAAATCTTAAAAACAGGAGCACAATCAACAATAAGTAAAACACAAGGAGAATGGGGATCTTAAGGAGTTTTATCTAGGATATCTTGGGTGTTAAAACGGTAGAACTGATCTCCCTGTCCTTTGTTCCTCGTTACAGAACCCATGGGAGTGACTCTGGATACTCCAAACCTGGAGGCTTGAATGTATGAAAAACATCTACTGACTGAATACCAACCCATTGAGTGAGAATCCTTCAGTGACCCTTCCTCCTTTTCACTATATCTTGCTACATGTGATAATAATAAATCAAATCAAATCACATCAAATCAAATCAAATCAAATTAAATCAAATCAGTATCACTGGCGGCACCGCATTCAGGTTCAGTCTCCCCATACCTTGCCTCTAGCTCTCAAGACACAGAGACCCCACTTGCCCCAACGCTGACCCTGAGATGGACGGTAAACCTCAGACATTTAAGACCCAGGTAAGCTTAGTGTCTGTGAACACTGAAATGGGTCTTACTCACAGATGAACTTGTGCAACTTTAGCTGAGGGATTAGGCAAGATTCAGGGTGTGTTCATAAGTGAACAGATTTGCCAAAACTTCCTGAGAATCCCTTTCCCTTTGAGCATTTTACCTTTGTTTTACTTAATGTTGGTTTTGCTCCTGGGCAAGGTCTCTTACTTTGAATGCTGTGTTTGCACAAAGTAAGGTTCTGGTTTTGTCTCATTATGAAACAGGTAGATCACTGCATCAAACATAAATATATACAATGAGGGGAAACAAAACTCCAGCCTGTAGCAATGCAGAATGCTTTTTTGATTATTTTGTGCTAAATGTCAACATCAGAGATCAAGCTTTGAGGGAAAAATGTAAGAAATTCATTCTCCTTGCTTAGTTTGAGATCTGTGAAACACTCTTCAGTTTCTAGAATTATGTAGCTATTGTCCAACTCCATGAGCAAACAGCACGGTGTAACGTTAAGGGCAAATGAAATCTGGCTCCTTGTTATATCAATCAATTATCAATTTTACACAATTATATTCACACAGCACAGAAACAGGCCATTCTGCCTAACTGGTCCATGCTGGTGTTTATCCTCCATATCATTCACTTCATACTCTGCTTTACCTTACCCTGTAAACATATTCTTCCATTGAAAGAAAAACATATTATCTCACTGGTGAGAAAATGCAGAGCTTTGAGGTGCAGAGAGATCTGGGTGTTTTCATTCATTTCATGGGATATGGGTGTCACTAGGTGGGCCAGCATTGATTGCCCATCCCTAGTTCCACTTGAGACACTAGGATGTCCTCGTGCATGAATCACAAAAGGTTGGTATGCATATACAGCAAGTAATTGGGAAAGCTAATAGAATGTTATTGTTTATTGCGAGGGAAATTGAATACAAAAGTAGGAAGATCTTAGCTTTAATTATATAGTGCATTAGTGAGATTACGTCTGGAATACTTGTACAGTACTGGTCACTTTATTTAAAAAGGGATCTAAAGATATTGGAAGCCATGCAGAGAAGGTTTACAAGACTAATATCTGGAATGGGCAGGTTGTCTAATGAGGGGCATTTGGATAGATTTGGGTTTTATCTACTCAAATTTAGAAGAATCAGAGGTGACTTGATTGAAACATCTAAGATCCCGAGAGATCTTGACAGGGTTCATGGAGACAGGATGTTTCCTTTTGCTGAAGGATCTAAAATTAGTGGTCACTTCTTCAAAATAAGGGGTCACCCAATTTAAGACAAATATAAGACGAATTTTTTGTTTCAGAGAGTGTCATGCATCTTTGGAACTCTCAAGCCCAAAAGGCAGTGGAAGCACAGTCTTGGAATATTTTGAAGATAGTGGTGGGTAGATTTTCAATGAGCAACAGGGTGAATAGTTACCAAGTAAGGGAGGGAACATGCGGTATTCAAATCGTTACGATCTTATTGAATGGCAGAGCAGGCTTGAGTGGTTGAGTGGTCACTTCTACTCTTACTTTGTACTTTGAGCAGATTTGTAGCTTGGGTTGTGGATGAGGTTGTAGACGTGCACACTGAGTCGGTGTATTTGATTGCAGACATTTCTGCTAGGTAATGTCGTCGGTGCGCCTCTGGCCTACAACCTCTTACTTTGTATGTTTGCATATATATTACTCCACATGTAGCTGCCTCTTAAATGTGTCTGGACATGCACGGTAAATATTTTCTTTTCCTTTATTCATTCACGGGATGAGGGCATCACTGGCTAGGCAGCATTTATTGCCCATCCCCAATTGCCCAGCAGGCAGTTAAGAGTCAACCACTTTGCTGTGGGTCTGAAGTCACATGTAGGCCAGACATTTAAGGACATTAGTGAACCTCATGGGTTTTTCCTGACAATCAGCAATGGATTCACAGTGTTCATTAGACTCTTAATTCCAGATATTAATTGAATTCAAATTCCACCGTCTGCCATGGCAGGATTCGAACCCAGGTCCTGGGAACATTATCTAAGTCTCTGGATTAACAGTCCAGTGATAATACCATTCAGCCATCGCCTCCCCTCCGTTTGAGAAAGGGTTAATAAGGCATTCAGCATTCTGAGTTTTATAAACAGACTCATGCAGTAAAAGAGCAATCAAGGTACAGTACATACACCATTATTAAATACTGGTCAGGTCCAAATGAAATATTGAGATGAATCATGGGCACCGCATGTTAGGAAGATTCAAGAGCATTAGAGAGGGTGCAGAACAGTTTCATTGATGATGGACTTTGGTAATATGGATAAATTGCAAAAGCTACTCTCGTCAGAGACACTACTGAGGAGATTTAAAAGATATAGACCAAATTATTTTCATTCACGCAAGGGCTGAGAACCAGACTTTACGCAGCCAGTGATTAGGATCTGGTATGTTCAAGACAGATTCAAACGTGACTGGCAGAGACAAATGGGATGTAGTGTCTCCTTCTATGCTGTATCCATTGTAGGGTTTTATATGCTAGCATCCCAACACTTTCTGGGTAAAGGGTGTTCTCCTGAATTCGTTAATGAGGAGCTTATATTTTGGAACACTAGCTTTGGACTGTCTCACAAGTGGCGAAACATCTTCAACTATTGTAAAAACACATCTGATTCATTAAAGTCCTTTGGGAAAGGAAACCCGCAGTCCGTATTTGCTTTAGCCTATGTGTGACTCCAGATCCAAAGTGATATTGTTGATTCAACTAATTGGCCTAGGAGACCACACAGTTCAAGGACAAACAGTAATAACTACTAGCCTTGCGAGCAATGTGTACATCCATGAAAGAGCAAACAAAAGGACTTCCTTTGTTATGACAAAGTATTGAATTTCCAGATATTCCTCATTAAATAACTAGTTTGGAGCAAGGCTATCTGATTCTCTGTACCTGTGCCCAAAAACAACACGTCGTAATAGCCCGAGATAGTCTGGACTCTGTCCACAGTGATCTGGATGTACTTCACATGTTTCTTCATTAGCAAGGGCTGGCTCTTGACAATCTCTTCCATCAGAAAGTGATCTTTTGCAAAATTCAGCACCTTGTCTGGCATTTGGAATGAAGAATTTATGTTCATGGCTCTTGCTGCATTTGTAATGCACTGTGAGGGATAATGAAAGAAAGGGAAATCTGTGTTACTTAACAACAAGCATGACTAATGGATTATAACAACAGTTGGTTACTAGCCAGTGGAAATAGGTTCTACCAATATACTTTGCTGAAACCTGTTACAGTCCTCAAAGACTTTCATAACTTTTCAAAAGAAATTCAAACTTCCAATGAATGACTGAAAAAAACACACAAGATTTCATGTTTTAAGGCTTTTACTGTAACATGCAATCTTAAAGCAACATTGACTAAACACTATTCGGTAGGCATGTATTCTCTAAACTACAGAGGAGACCGCTTACTTCCCCATTTAACATTTTAAACAACTGAAAATTACCTTCCATGGTTATACTTTACTTTGTCCCTTAAGCAAAGATCTATTCTCTTGTCCAAAGTGATAGTTAGTTCCCAAGGACTAGCTTCCTCTCTTTTCCTTTCTCAGTCTGATAACTTCAAATTGCTCAACTGTTTTTTATAGCTACTTGGAGATTCCTCCCCTTATCTAAAGTTAAGCGAATCTTCCATATTTGTGTATAAATTCTTACAACTTTGGTCTTTTCAATCTGAATACAAGCTCCCACCCACTTTCCTATGTGGTGAACCATAGAAATTTGCCGTCTCTCTTTCTTTCTCTCCCTCTCTCTCAGAATCTTGCAAACTGAACCAGTCAAATAAATTCAGTAATATTTTTAAGAAGACCTTTCATCCGATCCTACAATGGCTGCCTGTGGACCTTTATTTTCTCAAAGCCAAAAGGCAGTGAATCTCACTGGCTTTGTAGAAATGATAATTAGGTATCTTCTAGATTTCTGACTTCAATTTGTATTGGAATTGGGTAGACAGCCGACAGTGTGGAATGAGGCCATATGGGCCATTGAGTCTGCACTGATCCTCCAAAGAACACCTCACCCAGACCCAGGCACCAACCTATCCCTGAAGCAGCAAATTACTGCAGATGCTAGAATCTGTACTGAAAACTAAAAAATGCTGGAGATCACAGCAGGTCAGGCAGTATTCATGGGGAGAAAGCAAGCTAACATTCGAGTCTAGGAGGCCAGGCAGCATCAGAGGAGCAGGAAAGCTGACATTTCGGGTCTGGGCCCTTCTTCTGAAGAAGGGTCCAGACTTGAAACATCAGCTTTTCTGCTCCTCTGATGCTGCCTAGCCTGCTGTGTTCCTCCAGCTCCACACCTTGTTATCTCAGACTCCAGCATCGGCAGTTCCTACTATCTCTAACGTTTGAGTCTAGATGTCTCTTCATCAGAGCTGCCTGTAGGACCACATTTACAATGGCTAACACTCCTAGCCTGCACACAATGGGGCAACTTAACACGACCAATCCACCTAAGCTGTATATCTTAGGACTGTGGGAGGAAACCAGAGTGCCCAGAAGAAACCCGCACGGCCATGGGGAGAACACGCAAACTCTACACAGACAAGGCTGGAATTGAACCTGGGTCCCTGGCACTGTGAGACAGCAGCGCTAACCACTGAACTACCATGCCATCCCATAGTTGCCATTTATAAAATCTTACATTCTTATCACTGTCCTGGGATTTTGCAATCTAACAGACTATCCACTGCCAGCACAGATGTTTTGATTGCTTTTTGCAAGGGTGACTAACGTCTACCTTGAAACTTTTATCCCAGTGAAACAAGCAGCCAGCTTCCACATACTGTGACCCACCAACCCTTTAACCTTGCATAGCCAAGACACCCAGACTTGCCATTGGTAGAATTTGGGAAAGGTCACATGAACTCCTTGATGTCTCTATTTTACCCAATATTAAAGGCATGGTCCTGAAACATCACAATCTTATTTGCAACAAAGCCCATATAACTTTGAACACCTCTGTTAAGTCTCCCCTTTACTTTTGTTCCTTCAAGGCGAACAATCTCAGCATCTCTAGTTTATCCACAGAACTGAAGCTTTGCAAATTTATGGAACAAGGACAGCCCAGACAGAGGCTATTCAGCCCACTGATCTGATGCCAGCTGTCTAGAACAATCCAGTTGGTCTATCTCTAGAACTCAGCAAGTTTATTTCATTGAAGTGTCTGTCCAAGAGAGCTATTTTCATGTCACAGTCTTCCACAACCAATAACCACCAAAACAAAGGAACTGGTCACTTATCCCATTGCTGTTTTCGAGTGCTTACCATTTGCAAATCTGCAAACACTTCAGTTGACTAAACAAGATCCTTTTCACTTCAGCAAAAGAAAGTTTTTCATTCGCTGTGCCAGGGTTCTGGGAAATTCTGATGGTTTGAAGCATCTTCAATCCATGTGGTACATTCTTTATCACAGAAATATTTGGAACAGAGTTGCTCTGGTCTGTCTAACATAACGTTACCTCCAAAATATTTTGCTGCAAACTGTATTCATGTGCTGTACCAGCCAATGTTAATATGTCTGATCTGCTGAAAGCAGTATTCCTACTGTTTACTTTTGATACTCTTGTAAGAGATGAATGAAAACTACACTCAAACAGCACAGCATTATCATTGTTAATGAAACACAGTTTTAAAATATGAATCTGCTGCAGCAATTCTCTCTTAAAGTTGCAGTATACACAAATATTTCTGTCTCTTATTTAGTCACCTGGAGTCAGTAGACTTCTCACTCTCTCTCTCTGTTCCATACCCCTCCCCCAGTTCTGCACACTAGTGTAAATTAGGGCCAATGCTTGTGATAAATGGGTTAGGGTACAGATCAGTGATGATCTAACTGAATAGTGGAATGCAGTTAAGGGGCTGAATGGCCTCTTATTACTATGTTTCTGAACTGTAACATATGCACTTTGCTTGGGAAAGCTACTACTGCCACGAGACTGACAATTTTTTTGCTACTTTGACAATTATGCTTAAGCTCTGGATTCGCAAATGAAGTTATAAGGTCATAGGTTATAAATACTCTCAGCTTTTGCCAGCAGAAACATAGAGTAAGAGCACACATGGCGATTTAATGTACCATGGATTTGTTAATGGGAAATGATGGGAATTGGAGAATTAATGACACATGGAAAAGAATACTTCCTTCACACCTTTCAAGCATCTAACGAGCTTAAGTGGGGGCCAACTCATTCATCCATCGGAACATCAACAAAAAATGTCTTTGTGATGACTCAACATCAAATTTTAAAAGCTTGACATCATTGATCCGTGTGTGGAGGTGGATGTGAATGGTATAATGTGGAATAGAGAATCCTTTCTCATTAGGCAAGCCCACTCTATCATCAAGTCGAGTGACCAACCCTGGCTTAATTGAGAGTGCAGATGGGCCTCCTAGAAGCTGCACCAGGCATATCTGGAAATGACGTGACATCTTAGTGCATTTACAACAACTGGAAGGAGCAAGCAACTGGTGGGGCTGATTGATTCCACAACCAATGAATCTGATCGAAGCTCAGCAGTCCTGCCACGTCCAGCTATGAATGGTGGTGGACTATCAAACGACTGACAGGAGGCATAGGCTCCACAAATAACCCTCATCCACAAGGATGGGGGCACCCATCACATCAGTGCAAAACACAAGCTTAACTTATCTGTACCCATCTGCAGCCAGAGGTGCCAAGTGGATGATCCATCTTGGAAGCCTCCTGATGCCCTGAGCAGTATGGATGCCAGTCTTCAACTAATTTGATTCAGTCTGTATGATTCCACAAAAAGGCTGTACACTATAAACTGTAATAATAAACAGCAATACTACTGAAGATTTGAGCTCCAGTCCTTGCCAGCTTTTCCATTACAGGCCCACAGTGGCATCTGCCTAACAATGTGGAAAATTACTCAGGTATATTCCTTATACAAAATGCAGGACACATCCAACTTGGCCAGTCTATAAGTCCAATCTCTATCATTAGCAAAGTGAGAAAATGGGTCATTGACAGTATTATTAAGTGCTAGTTTCAAAGGAATAACCTACTATTGAGGCTCAGTTTGGATTCTACCAGGATCACTCAGATCCTGACCTCATTAGAGCCTTGATCCAAACAGGGGCAAAACAGCTGAATTGTCAAGGTGAGAGTGTTGGCCCTCAGCAATGAGGCAGCATATAAACAAGTACAGCATCAAAGAACCCTAGCGAAATTGCACATTCTCCCCGTGTCTGCGTGGGTTTCCTTTGGGTGGTCTGGTTTCTTCCCCACAGTCCAAAGATGTGCAAGTTAGGGTGGATTGGCCATGCTAAATTGCCCTAGTGTCCAGGGATGTGTAGGCTAGATAGGTTAGCTATGGGAAATGCAGTTATAAGGTGGGGGGGGGGGGGGGGGGGGGGGGGGGGGGGGGTGCGGTGTGTCTTGGTGGGACGCTCTTCAGAGGGCTAAATAAGGGCTCTGTTCTTTGCAGACATATTGCGCCTGTTTCAATGCAACAAAACAGGTGACAGACATTCTCTGGTTTATTGCTTAGGGCAATGCCTTGACCATTCAGAGTCAACCTGCCTTGTTTAAATTTTAACCACAAACTTGACAGTTAACTGTCAATCATATTGACTGGTGCATTCGCCATGATGAAACCTCTTCCAGTCAGAGTCCTCTTGCCAACCAATCAGCATTCGCCTCTCATATGAAAAAACTTGTTTACCCTTTTCTTTAGTATTTCTTGTAAACTGTCCTAATGAGTGCAAAATGAAAATGTTTGACAAAATATGTCTCTTTTCAAGAATACTCAAATTCTCTACAACCAAAAGACTACATTTTATTGGCAAAAACCTGTTCCCTTTACTCTTGAAAGAAAGCAGCTTCACTTTAATTGGATCAATCAAGGTGACACTGTGTTGCAGTATGATAGGCATCAGCAGCATACACACATGTTCTCTTTTAAAGGGCACCTTGAATACAATTGTTAACATACCATTCAAACTGAAAAATATTTAAATGAGTATTACAAAATTGAGACAGAAAATCAGTTGTTCTACATCTAACTTGTGATGGGAGTATTCAATTCTTGTGTAGAAACTCAACTGGCATGGACTGAATATAAAAGCTGCCCATGATCTATCTGGCTGTCAATACCACAGCCAATAACTTCAATACACTTCTCGTTAATTCCACTATTCTCTTTTCTTGTGATGTTGGAGGCCCTTTGTCTTTGCCCAATTTTCCAACAGCCCCCTACTATTTGCAAGTTTTATACAGTCTGTATTATGATGGGGTGATTTGCCTCATTCTGAATCATTTGGCAGCACCGCTGCCAAAGCTGGGCTTATTGCTCATTCCTCATTGCCTTGGCAACACAGTGGCAAACTGTCCATCTCACACCCATTGTAGTTTATGAAGCTGACTTTCTGCCATCTTTGTCTTATAAGTGTTGCAGTTTTGAAAGCATTTCTATGATGTCCACCACTTCACTTCATAATGTCAGTCATGGCGCACTTAGTAGCTCCCTCGCTTATGTCACCCTTCAGGGCTTGAGCACAAAAGGCATGGCTTACACTTCAATAATGGCAACGAAGAAGTGCTACATTGTTGGAGGTGCTGTCTTTCAAATGTACCATTAAACTTAGGCCCCATCTCTGTCTGCTTTGATGGATGTAACAGATCCTTGAAGAGAAGGGGAGTTATCTGAATGATCATGCCCTTTATGATTATCACTAACAGACTGTATGGCTATTTACTGTATTGCTGTTTGTAAAACCTTGCGGTGTACAATGTGGCTGCTAAATTTTCTATATTGCAACAGCAACTACAATTTTCAAAATTACTTCATTTGCTTTAAGTTGCTTTGAGACAACCGGTGGTTGCCATATTAATGCAGGTTTGTTTTCCAGTTTAGGTTAATTACTATTCCATTACGGTTTCACTCTTGTTTCTCCTCATATTCAATTCTCTGCTTGTGAGATCTGTCGACTAGTTATCATTGAAAACTTGCCTAATGAAAAAGCATGGCTTTATACCATTATCCCCATTATACCAATCACATCCACCTCCACATAGGGATCAATGATGACAAGCCTTTGAAATTTGACACTGAGTCAACACAAAGATGGTTTTGACTGATCTGCTGATGGATGAATGAGCTGTCCTTCATTTAAGAACCTCATTAGATGCTTGAAAGGTGTGAAGGAAGTATTCTTTTCCGTGTATCATTAATTCTCCAAATCCCATCATTTCCTATTAACAAATCCACGGCACATTAAATCATCTGGCGCTATGTGTGCTCTTACTCTATGTTTCTGCTGGCAAAAGCTGAGAGTATTTATAACCTATGACCTTATAACTTCATTTGCGAATCCAGAGCTTAAGCATAATTGTCAAAGTAGCAAAAAAATTGTCAGTCTTGTGGCAGTAGTAGCTTTCCCAAGCAAAATGCATATGTTACAGTTCAGAAACATAGTAATAAGAGGCCATTCAGCCCCTTAACTTCATTCCACTATTCAGTTAGATCATCACTGATCTGTATGCTAACCATTTATCACAATCATTGGACCTAATTTGCACCATTGTGCAGAACTTAGGGCGAAAGAGCAAGAGAGAGAAACAGAGAGGGAGAGTGACAGTGAAGTCTACTGACTCCAGGTGACTAAATAAGTGTTAGAAACATTTATTTATACTGCAACTTAAAACAGTTTGCGACAGCAGCAGACTCATATTTTAAAACTATGTTGTGTGACTAGAGTTTTCATTCACCTCTTTCAACAATGACAAAAGTAAACTGCACTGCTTTCAACATGTCAGATATATCAAAATCTGCTGGTACAGCACATGAATACAATTTGCAGCAAAATATTTTGGAGGTAGCGCGGCATTAGACAGACCAGAGCAACTTTGTTCCGAATATTTCTGTGACAAAGAATGTACCACATGGATCGAATATGCTTCACATCTTCAGGATTTCCCAGAGCCCTTGCACAGCGAATGAATAACTTTCTTTTGCTGAAGTGAAAAGGATCTTGTTTAGTCAGCTGAAGTGTTCACTGATTTGCAAATGGTAAGCACTCGAAGACATCAATGGGATAAGCGGTTCCTTTGTTTTGGTGGTTTTGGTTGAGGGGGTTTGTGTAGCCAAAGACAATTGAAGAACTACCATCCATTCAAAGGGGAAATCGCTACTGGGTCAGTTCTGACAAATTAGGCTGAAAACAATTCTGTTGTTGAAGATAGCCAGCTGCACCGCACAGACAACTAGTTCTGAGCTGCTGGATTTGTTTGATGTCTATCCCATTGAGTACAGTGGCAGCGCTACACAACACAATGGAGAGTATTCTCAACGTGAAGACAGGACTTTGTCCCCACATGGCCTGTGCCCTGATCAATTGTGACAATACCGTCACAGACTGATTCATCTACAACAGGTAGATTGGTGAGGATGTGGTCAAGTACTGGTTCCCTCACCACGTGCCACCACAGACTCAGTCTAGCAGCTGTGTCCTTTAAGACTTGACCAGCTCAGGCAGTGATAATGCTACCAAGCCACTCTTGGTAACGACGACTTACAGACCTCACAGTCAAGCCCAGTCTTGAGTTGTTGGATCTGTTTGAAGTCTATCCCATTTAGCATAAGGATGGTGCCATACGATACAATGGAGTGTATCCTCAATGTGAAGGCAGACGTTCCTCTCCAGAAGGCCTGTGCCATGGTCACTGCTACCGATAATGCCATGGGTATACATCTGCGACAGTAGATTGGTGAGGATGGGGTTAAGTATGTTTTTCCCTCTTGTGGATTCCTTCACTACCTACTGCACACCCAGTCTAACAAACAAGTCCCCTAGGATCTGACCAGCTCAGTCAGTAGTGGTACTGACATGCCACTCTCAGTGAAAGACATTGACGACACCGTGCAGAGACAATTCTGCACTCTGGCCTCCCTCAATGCTTCCTTCAAGTGTTATTCAACATAGGAAATGCTGACATAGCTACTTAGAGTAGCGAAAGAAATCCATGATGAAAAATTACTGCAGCCAGAAGTAAACTTTTGTCAGGAAATAGGGGCTCTATGCAAGGTTTTAATTGATGACTAGAAAGATCATTGAATGATCCAGAATATAATCAGAACTAACTTTCACAATGTACATAGCTCTGGGATAAAGCATCAGGCTTTTGTGTTAAAATGTCAATTAATTCCTTCAAAACTCAACAAGGCTCATTCTTAATTATCAGAGATACTTACAGCTCCTGGCCTTGGTTCAGGAACAACATGATTATAGGGATACCATTGCTGTGTCTCCCGATTCACTTCCATGTATCTTCCATTGAAGGCCCTCTTCACATCTTCCATAGAGTATGCACAAACAGCAGAAGTGGCTCCCCCGCCCTTGTACCTGAAAGTCAATAAGAGAATTAACGTAGTGGTCATGTCTCTACCTCTCCTTCCAGTTCATACAACTTAAACGCTCCTCTGTCAGACAGACCCATCAATCTTTCAGTCACTATATTCAACATGATCAACTCATTCACACTGTGGTGTTGTGTACCAGCTACAGATAAACAGTCTGGTAGTTGTTACTACAAGTGACAGAAAACAACCACTAATTTTGCAAGGTGTAATCAAACAGTAATACTGAAAGGTTCATTTCTCATTTGCTCCTTTTTTTTTAAAATAGGATGTTGTAAATTTCATACACAGTTCCTGTACATCATTTTAACTGTATGAGAGAAAGGTCCATAAAAGCAAAAGTTAGCAGTTACTCTATACCTGTAACAAGGAGTAACAGTGTAGAATCCCATAATCAGCTCCAAATTAAACATATACATATATCTGAATCACTGATGAATGCCACATTATTTTTGTAATGCAGTAAGTAATAGTCTCGGATCTCTGTTCAGTAAAAATTATGGATTCAATGAGTATTTAGCGCTATCCTCATGCCTATCACAAAGGCTACATACTTCCACTTCTCTGCCTCAGCTGATCTGCTGCTGAAATGCCTATCCATGCCTTATCTCTAAATCAGACTATTCCTACACATTCTTGGTCAGCTGTCAATGTGAGAACATCCAAATTTCTGCTGCCTATATCCTGACTCATGCTGAGTTCCAGGCAGATTTGTGTGGAATGGACAGGGAAAGGATTCTAGGACAAAAGACGGTTGATGGACACTGAACAGCTATTTATAAGAATACAGTTCATGTCTCAAGGCTAAGGATGAAAGAATGGCCTCTTTCCGTAACTATTACACTTCTGTGATTCCTTGAAATTTGAATTCAATAAAAATCTGGAATAAAAATCCATCACTGTCAATTGTCATAAAACTCACACGGTTCACTAATGTTGTTTAGGGAAATAAATCTGCCACCCTTATCTGGTCTGGCCCATACACAACTCCACAACAACAGCAATTTAGGTGACTCTTAGCTTCCCATTGGGCAATAGTGCTGGCCTATCCAGTGATGTCCACATCTCATAAATAAATGTTTAAAAAATATTAACATACAGAAAGTGTTAATCCCTCTGATTGAGAGTATGTGGCTACAAATTAAACACACATCATGGTTCCTTCATCTCCCACACCATTGTGTCTTCAAGCAGAAGACCGGAAGGGTTGAACAATCCAGGGAACATTTTAGATATCAGCACGTTATTGAAAAGGGTTCACAAGATCAGAATGTCCTTGTTAAATTGGGACAATTGAGATGATCTGGCTTTGAGCTTGAATAATAATTAATGCTGAATTCACATACCACTGAGAAGTAAAAACTCCATAAAAGGTTGTGTTTTCCCAATCCTCTTTTCGAGTAGACAGAACAAACATATCCTGAATAACATTAAATGGGAAGCCATCATCAGGAAGAGAACAGGATAGCTGGGCTTTCAGGAATGTTGTCCACCTTTTCTGAAGGACACGTTCTCCTCCTATATCACCCTGTGGAAACATTTCAGTTATGAGTACTACCTGCAGCCAGAATAAGCATTGCACAGAAGTTATTATCTGACATCGTAACAGTGGAATCATCATAAAATAGCCATAACTCAAAGCAACAGAAACCACAATTTCTTCAGACATTTTGTACATCACAATCTTCAAGCCTGTTAAGAGTAATGCAAGTCTCTTTACATAGGACACATCTGCAATCAATATTCAGAACCCACAACAAGATAGTTTACTCCAGTAATGTACACTGGGACTGGTTAACCCGGAAATGTACACTAAGGCTGTTTCATTCCTATTTATTCACGGGACGTGGGTGTCCCTGGCTGGGCCAGTATTTATTGCCCATCCCTAGCTGCCCTTGAGAACGTGGTGTTGAGTTGCCTTCTTGAACTGCTACAGTCCCAACTGCTGTAGTTTGACCCCCAATGCCCTTAGGAACGGAATGCCAAGATTTTGACCCCGTAACAGTGAAGAAACAATGATGTATTTCCACGTCAGGATGGTGAGTGGCTTGGAGGGGACCTTGCAGGGGGTGATGTTCCCAGGTATCTGCTGCCCTTGTCTTTCTAGATGGAAGTGCTTGTGGGTTTGGGAGATGCTGCCTAAGGATGTTGGATAAATTTTGCAATGCATCTTGTGGACAGTACACACTACTGTTACTCTGCATCGATGGTGCAGGGAGTGGATACTTGTGGATGCGGTGCCAATCAGGCAGGCTGTTTTATCCTGGATGGTGTCAAGCATCCATCCAGGCAAGTGGGGAGTATTCCATCAAACTCCTGAATTGTGCCTTGCCGATGGTGGGCAGGCACAGGGGAGTCAGGACATGAGTTACTCACCGCGGTATTCCAAGCTGGGTTACTGCATTAGTGTTCACTGGCACCAGCTTACTCTAGTAATGTTCACCAAGACTGCGTTACTCCAGTTGTTTCCATGATGTACACCGCTTATTATTCCAGTAACTGAACTAAACTATTACAGCTATCTATCAGCAGAATTAAACAAGAATGTAAGGAAAAGACATTTTTCTCGTCAATTCACTTCTCATTTTATTCACTAATGTCAGACAAAATGGTGCAGCCAAAAGTTCAGTGTTATCCTCATCAGCAGCTCTGAAGAACTTAATAGCAGCAGCAACAGCAATGGCAGTCTGTCACTGCCTGGGCCATAATCATCACATCAATGCATAATAACCCCCTAAGTTTAATGGTGAGCTATATAACACCACTATTATCAAATTCGATATTGTCGTTTGAAATGCAGACATTATGGACACGAGGAGTAGCTGATAGGAGTAATTGGATTTGAATTGCTGATCTGACAAAAGAAAATGAAATCTTCAAGCTTTCAGCTTCCTGCTGAGCTTCGTGTACAGTTTCAGAATTGAGGACACAGTGCATTTCTGACACTTTGTTAACAATTGTATTGACTGTTTAAAGACCATCAGAATTGAAAAAATCAAAGTTGACAGAAAAATGAGACAATTTGATCAAGTCTTCACCTCTCAATGTCACAGAAACTGTTCTGTAAGTTCCAATCTTTCTTAGATTGATCAGAGCTGTTCAGAGACAAGGATGGGAAGGATTTTAACTGGGAGTTGTCGTTCAGTGGATTGGCTGATGGGATGCATGGTTAATAGGTGCAAAAGAGGGAGCAGGTAAAATATTTGGTTAAAATCGTGAGGCTTGTAGGATGCTCCTTAAAATTCTTTGACAAAATCTTCAATTGTCTGACCCAAAATCTCTTTGTATGATTTGGTTTATTAACACCGTTATGAACAGCCTTGGAATATTTTGGTGTTTTTAAAGTTCCTTATAAATATAAGCTGTTGTCATGCCTCAGTTAAGTCACTGCCTCAAGGCAGAATTTAATGATTGCCACAGACTGGAAACCTTACTGGAGTCTAAATTATTAATATACTTGTATCACCATGTCCACAAAGACTGCTTCATTTTTGAATTGTACATCAAGATGGGGGCACCTCAGAATTGTACACCAGGACTGGGGGCACCTCAGAATTGTACAC
>NC_063364.1:8410100-8411341 GCF_021869965.1 Rhincodon typus | reverse complement strand
GTACACCAGGACTGGGGGTGCCTCAGAATTGTACACCAGGACTGGGGTACCTCAGAATTGTACACCAGGACTGGGGGCACCCCAGAATTGTACACCAGGACTGGGAGTACCTCAGAATTGTACACCAGTACTGGGGTACCTCAGAATTGTAGACCAGAACTAGGGGCACCTCAGAATTGTATACCAGGACTGGGGGCACCTCAGTATTGTACACCAGGACTGAGGGCACCTCAGTATTGTACACCAGGACTGGGGACACCCCAGAATTGTACACCAGGACTGGGGGCACCTCAGAACTGTACACCAGGACTGGGGTACCTCAGTATTGTACACCAGGATTGTGATACTTCAGGATTGTACACCAGGTCTGATTACAGTGAATTATACACTCTGACTGGATTACTCCAGAATTAAGCACCAGGACTGTGACACTCCAGAATCACCCACAAGGCTGGCCTCATTCCAGGACAGCATTCACCTTCGTGGCTGGGAGATTCCTACATTGTTCATGGCAAATTGCCCACGTTTTATTTGGGAAACAGATTCTCATTTGGTTCCTGAACATCTGGCTCTAGGAGGCTTCCAGTTGTTAGCCCAGTCCCATTAAAAACTGACTAACTGCTTCTCATTTGAGAATTTTCAACTTAGAAAGACTATCGAGTAATGAACATCTAGGCCAAATCTGAACCATTTACAAATAACTTTGCTGCAATAGCACCAAGTATTTCCTCGATACCCTGTAGCAGGTTCCCTTGAGGACTCTACACTTTCTATTAATTTTCTTTGACATTTTCTTTGCAACATTACAATTTATCATTTTAACCAATGAGGATCAAATGGTAGGTTTCCCTTCTTCATGATTGGAAAGCATGTATTTGTATGGAGTGATTTAATTAACTTTAACAAAAAGAAATGGTTTGTGTTTGTAATGGCTGCTGGATCAGGTACTTGGAAAATACAGCTCAGTTACACTGAAATTGCAGGTAAGCATGAGGGAAGGAGGATTTACATGACAAAAGAAATGACACTCAGAAGGACACAGAGACTCACACACAGACACACACACAGACTCTCACACAAACACACATACACACACATGCATAGAGACACACACATACACGTACGCACAGACACACACTCAGACTCTCTCTCTCTCTCTCACACACAAACACACACACAGAGACTCACACAGACACACACCCACACACACAGAGCCTCACACAGACTCACACACATTCAGA
>NC_063364.1:8395526-8410090 GCF_021869965.1 Rhincodon typus | reverse complement strand
ACACACAGAGACTCTCACACACAAACACAGACACACACACGTGCGCACGCACAAAAACACAGAGACACACACACTTAGACACACACACAATCACACACACTCTCACAGAGTCCTTTGAGGGGTGTGCAGTTTACACTGTGTTTGACAAAGCCTTGATTGCCCATCTAATCCCTTTACACCTTGATTCTGTGCCTGACAAGAACCTATACAACTCTGTCTTAAAATAGCCAATGATCTGCTTTATGAGACAGTTCCAAAGACTCACAATCCTGGGTGGGGTGCATAAGTTAGCACAGATCAGACTTTAACCTCAGGCTCAACTTCAGCCCACCTATTTCTGAGAGCTAAGGTTCAGCTCGTTAATAGCCTCTCTCCCTGACTTGCTGAATATTTTCCTGCATCGAATTCACCATTCTGAATAGCCAGTTAACAGAAACCAGTATCTCCATACCAGTTTGAACAACACAAGGGCCTGTCCTCCCCGTTCACCTGCGGCTGCATACTATCACCAGTTTTAACTGTAGGCTACAGAAATTGAAAGCAGTAATCCTAATTACAGATTATTGTGTAGAGCTCAGTTTGTACAAGTAACATACATCAAACAGGAGTGACATTGATCTATAATAGGATGGCATGCAGCTAATACTTAAAAAGAATATTCTTCAAGAGATGACTTTTATGTTTTTGGTGATGACAACTAAGGATTAGTATCACTAGCGTAATGCTGTCAACTCTCTCAATGAGAAACTGTGCGTTTGAAGATACTGCTGTCATTTTAGCCTGAGTGGCAAACTCAGCACCTCTGGTAAGGCTTATTTAGTGCTTTCTTACAGCCAAAATTGTACATGATGTGTATTAAGATCAATTGGAACTAACATCCAACTGTCAAACTGACTTGTAATTCTAACCCCCATCAGTAAGTGATACCCTTCAATAGTGAGACCCCATAGGCTGAATTTGACTGTACTTTCCAAATACAATTGGACCTCAACAAGATTCTCTTTTAGTTCAGATGAGAATTTCTATAGACAGCATAGTTTACCAAATCTGCTTGTCTAAAAATAGAAACATCTTTGTCACAAATCCTAAACTTGCATGTTATGTACATTTTATTTGCAATTTCTCAGATCTTGTACAAGCAGAATATCGCCCATCACCCGTAACAAATCAGCTGTAAAACATACAATTAACATGATTACCGGATTTCCCATAACTTATGATAAGAGTCACAGAGCTGTACAACATGGAAACAGACCCTTCGGTCCAAGTCGTCCATGCCGACCAGATTTCCTAAATTAATCTAGTCCCATTTGCCAGCATTTGGCCCATATCCCTCTAAACTCTTCCTATTCATGTAGCCAGAGTTCATTTTAATTGACCGTTTCAACCCCTGACATTTGTAGTAGCCCGTTGAGTTCAGGGCATACAGCAGACTGACATACCAAACTCCCCCCACTCCTGCACCTCTCTTTCCCATTGGAGGCTGTGGACCCCCTTTCCGAGCCTTCACAAACTTCATTTTTGTCAGGAACTTCTCTCGTCGCCCCTCACGACATTTCTCAGCCACTTGAAACGGCACTCCTGTCAGATCAATGAATTCTGCCCATTCCAATCAGCTGGGCAGCTCATTGAGGGCGGCTTACAGATCCATCACTCACCTCAAATCCATCTTGTCCCCCATCCCAAGTTTAAATCAACCCCAAGGTTCAGCGAACAAATCTTTGGCTCATTCTTTGCCTAGGCATCAAACCTATTTCCTTCAGTCATTCCTGGTTCTGTTTCAAAAACCTAATGATTACCATTCAGAATGTTCTGAAGGGTCACTGGACTCGAAACGTTAACTCCGTTCTCCCTTCTGCCGAGTTTCTCCAGCAATTTCTTGTGTTGTTTGTTTCAGATCTCAGCATCTACAGTTCTTCATTTATGGTGGAAAATCAGGAATTCTCTCACTTAAAAGACTGGGACAATTGGGATTTTTCCACACTGAGACCCCACAGTTTTTTTGTTGGGTAAAGATATCGAGGGGATACAGAGCTGAGGTGGGTATACCCAGATGAGCAACAGATCTGCCAAGATTGAGTGGACTGATGGAGGACTTAAGGAACTAAATGATCTCCTTCTGATCATATTTTCTCATATGAGCCATTAAAAGGTGAATGTTTCCAACAGTGAGGGACATTTCTCTATGGACATTCCTGCAAATCATCTGGTAATTGTGCAGCCTACACTATTTGCCTGAGTTCCCTGACACATGCAAAGGTTTCTGACTTGGCCTCTCTGAGTTCTGCAGTGTAAGCATATGTTTTGCAAATCCAAACATCTATGTTTTTATTGTCCAACTCTACAATTTTCACCAGTCAAGACAGATTTATATTTAAAAAAATCACAGTAACAGTGTGAAATATTGAAAATGCATATAACTTGCTACTCAAAATAAAACTGGTTAGCTAGTACATGGGTTCAACTAATTTTAAAATATTCTTTACATTAAAATACATTATTCTCTAACAAGGAAGTATATTATATCACGGTGAGTGTTTTATTGTAACCTAAGACATGGCAGTAAAAAAAATTATCTTATTGATGGCAGACTAGGGGTCATGTCCTTCCGACTTGCATTTATACAGCACTTTTCTCAGCAATTAGATATCTCAAGGCCTTTTACATTCAATGAAATATAGTGCAGTCGCAGTCGTAATGTAGGAAATACAACAACAATTTTGTGCATAGCAAGATCCTACACACAGCATGGTGGCTCAGCAGTTGGCTCTACTGCCTCACAATGCGAGGGACCCAGGGCTGATTCCAGCCTTGGGTAACTGTATGTGTGGAGATTGCATGTTTTCCCTATGTCTATGTGAGTTTCTGCCGGGTGCTCCAGTTTCCTCCCACAGTCCAAAGATGTTATAGTTAGGTGGATTGGCCACATTAAAAAATTCCACATAGGGTCAGGGGTGTGCAGGGTAGATGGGTTAGCTGTGGCAAAGACCCCATGCAGGGTTATTGAAATGGGATGGGGTGGGTCTGGGCTGGGATAATGTTTGGAGGGTTGGTGCAGACTCAATGGGCTGAATGACCTCTTTTTGCATTGTAGGGATTCAATGATTTTAACATGGACCTTTCTAACCTCAAATAATCTTGATCTTGCGTTGTGCACCTCCTGTGTAGCTGTAAACTTGTATACCTCGCTCTGTCTAAGCACCCTACGATCAGTCTGTTCTTGGTTACTATGATCTGCCTGTACTGCTCGCAAAACAAAGCTTTTCACTGTACTTAGGTACATGTGACTACAATAAATCAAATCAAATCAAAAAAATGACAATGGCTCAATAATCTATGTTAATTGAGGGATACATAATCAGCCAGGGCTAACTCCACTGCTCTTCCTCAGGTAGCATCACAGCACCTTTTACATCCATCAAATCAGGTTGACAAGGGTCTCAATTTAGCACCTCATCTGAAAGACAGCACCTCTGGCAGTGTGGCACACCCTCCGTGCTGTACTGGAATATCAAACTTGGTTTTTGTGCTCAGTGGGATTTGAACCCTGAACCTTGCAACTCAGCACCACTGGCTGGACCACGGCTTCATCCTCTAGGCGAGAGTGCCATGGTCAAGGCTGAAATTTATAGAGTCATATGGACATACAGCACAGAAACAGACCCTTCGGTACAACCAGTTCATGCCGACCATAATCCCAAACTAAACTAGTCCCACCTGCCTGCACTAGGCCTTCTGAAGTCTATTACATTACTTTTATGCCACAAAGCGAGTGTTTTATTGTGACCTAAGTCATGGCAGTGAAAAAATTATCATTATTAATGATTAATAAGATGCTAAATAGAAGGAAGTGACCTTCTAAACATTTCTTATTCATGTACTTATCTAAATATCTTTTAAACATTATAACTGTACCCACATTCACCACTTCCTCTGGGAGTTCATTCCACACATGAACCACGCTGTGTAAAAAAAATTGCACCTTGTGTTTTTTTTTAAATCTTTCTCCTCTTGCCTTAAAAATATGTCCCCAGTTTTGAAATCCCCCACCCTTGGGAAAAAACTCCCAACCTCTCCAGCCTCTGTATAACTCAAACCTTCCATTCCCAGCAACATCCTGGTAAATCTCTTCTGAACACTCTCCAGCTTAATAATATCCTTCCTATAACAGGGTGACCAGAACTGGACACAGTCATATTTCGCTTGGGAACCCTGCAGCCCAATGGTATCAATATGGCCTTCACAACCTTCAAAATCTCCCCTCCCCCGACCGCATCCCAAATCCAGCCCAGCTCGTCCCCGCCTCCCTAACCTGTCCTTCCTCGCACCTATCCACTCCTCCCACCTCAAGCCTCAGCCCCATCTCCTACCTACTAGCCTCATCCTGCCTCCTTGACCTGTCCGTCCTCCCTGGACTGACCTATCCCCTCCCTAACTCCCCACCTACACTTATCTTTACTGGCTCCAATCCCGCCTCTTTGACCTGTCTGTGTCCTCTCCACCTTTCTTCTTCTTTATCCATCTTCTATCTGCCTCCCCCTCTTTCCTATTTATTTCAGAATCCCCTTCCCCTCCCCCATTTCTGAAGAAGGGTCTAGACCCAAAACGTCAGCTTTCCTGCTCCTCTGATGCTGCTTGGCCTGCTGTGTTCATCCAGCTCTACACCTTGTTATCTCAGATTCTCCAGCATTGGCAGTTCCTACTATCACAGTACTCCAGAAGATGCCTCACCAACGTCCTATACAACTTCAACATAACGTCAAACTTATTCAAATTTATTGCCCAGTCCTACTTGCTCAGAGTTTGAGACAATATTTTTGGCTTCATCACTACTTCAGACGACGGTTAAGGGTCAAGCACACTGGTGTGAGACTGGAGTCACATGAAGTGGGAACAAGTAAAGGCTGCAAGCTTTCTTCTCGAAAGGAGATTGGATAACAAGTTTGATTTCACTGAGTCTTTGTGCATTCATTCAACAACTAATTTTGTTTTTAGGCTTCAAATTCTCAAAATGCAAAGGCAATATTCAAACTCAATTCTCAGGATTACAGGATCAATCACCATCATGCCCAGCTAAACTTAGTTCATAATCAAAGTGTTGAAGTACAGAAAGACAAGATCGTGAATTCAGAATTCCCAGAGGTTTTAATAATAACAGAAGGTCAGTATGTTTTGTATTACCAAAAAATACACTTGGAAACAATGACCAGAAATGGGAACCTTTCGGGAGGATTTATATTTACCGTACAGATTTGAGCTATCCGTGATACGATGGTGTTCTCAAAAAAGTCAAATTCTTTGCCAGTTTCGCTGAAGAAGAAGTAGATTTTTCCATCATTGCTGCCAGAAGTCTTTCCAGAGACTCCGTCCTGAATAAACTCTGAACCTACAAATGCTGGATCTGTAAAACATGACAACCAGTTTAAAATATGTCTCCATCCAGGACTTCAACACAAATCATTGATGATCCTTACTGTGGAATACTGCAAACAATGTTAAGTTTGACAAAGTGAATTCAATGGGGCTTTTGTTTTTGAAGTGATTTGATATTGCTTTAAATGCTGCTGAGCAACTGTTACGTAGAATCAGAAAGTTAGAGGCCTGACTTTTATCCCTTGGCATGGCTTGCTGTATCGCCCACTAAAATGATCATGAGGTAAAATGCCTACATCAAGTCTGGGGTATTGAAATTTGTTGTGTAGTCCGAATCTCACGTAGCTAACAGCAAGCCTGGCACAACAATCCATGATATGCAAGGGAGTAAATGCACACAATACACTCCTGTACTCGATAAGTATCCATCTGTCTGGAGAATAACAAAACAGTTAAAGGCAAGACATCAGTTGCCATTTTTCTGAAGAAGGGTCTAGGCCTGAAACGTCAGCCTTCCTGCTCCTCTGATGCTGCTTGGCCTGCTGTGTTCATCCAGCTCTACACCTTGTTATCTCAGTTGCCATTAGTGTTTTGTTTCATCCTTACCAGGCTCAGCAGAGCATCATCGATGATGAGAAAAGTCTAATTTGAAAGTTTATTAAGTGCAACAATGTCAACGAGAAAGAAGTGCCCAAAAACTCACTGCCTTGATCAGGACCCACGGTCTTTTAAACCTAAAGGCATTTGGATATTTGCCTCATGATTCAACCTCGAATTTGTTGAATTAAGTGACAGTTCCACTCTATCAAGATGCCCTAGATGTCTGTTGCCAATTTATACAGCTATTCTTACCTAATCCTATTATTTTCATGTATATCCTCCTTCAAAGATCTCTACTGCTTGTCCAGGGGGAGATTAGTGCATTACAGCTCTATAAAGCGAATGCTGCTAGCTATAGTCTTTCTTAATAACCACCCTGGAGGGCCATGCTTTATGGATTAAAGTAACATGGACTTACAGGGATTTTTTTTGTAGACACATATCACGCTTGTTTTAATCCATCAGTTCAGGAGCAAGTCTGATTAGGAAACATTGAGGAAACGGGGTCTGTATTCTTTAGTTTCAAAGTATGACAGGGAATCTTACAGCGTAAAATTCTTACAGCATAGCTAGGGAAAGGATGTTTCTGCTGGCTGGTAATTCTACAACTAGGGCACATAGTCTCAGGATAAGGGAATTAGTATCTGAGATGAAGAATTTGTTCACTTAGAGTGAGGTGAATCTTTTGTATCCTCCATCCCAGAAGGCTGTGGAAGCTCAATCACTGAGTTTGTTCAAGACAGAAATCAAGGGTGGCACGGTGTCTCAGTGGTTAGCACTGCTGTCTCACAGTGCCAGGGACCTGGGTTTGATTCCACCCTCAGGTGACTGTCTGAGTGGAGTCTGCACTGTCTGTGTGGGTTTCCTCCGGATACTCCGGTTTCCTCCCGCAGTCCAAAGAAGTGCAGGTTAGGTGGATTGGCCATGCTAAATCGCCTGTAGTGTGCAGGGATATGCAGGCTAGGTGGATTAACCATGGGAAATGCAGGATTACAGGGATAAGGTTGAGGGCTAGAACTGGGTGGGACGCTCCTCAGATGGTCAATGCAGATTCTGTAAGCCAACTGGCCTCTTTTCATACAAAGGTTTCTATGAATAAGTGTATCAAGATTTTTGGATTAAGGGAAGGAGTGAGAAGATGAAATGAGATGGTTCACAATGATGGAGCTGACTTTCATCTTTCATTTGTGTTCACATGCTGAAATCTTATCTGAACATATCCAACCTTAGCTACCCTGGACCCTGAAGAGATAGTAGGAACTGCCGATGCTGGAGAATCTGAGATAACAAGGTGTAGATCTGGATGAACACAGCAGGCCAGGCAGCATCAGAGGAGCAGGAAAGCTGCCATTTCGGGTCTGGGCCCTTCTTCAGAAAAATTCTGGACCCTGAATGTATTGTTTTGAGATTCAAAAGGCAACTTTTCTTCAATACCAGACAGACACACAGATTGGCATGATGGGACGGACAGTTTGACTGGGTGTGAGCATTTTGGCAGGCAGGGGAATATTACTGGACTAGTAATTCGGTGTCCCCAGACTAATGTCATGGCAAATGGCAAATGGTGAAATTTGAATTTAATTTACAAATGAAAATCTAGAAATAAAAGCTTGTCTGATGGCAACCCTGTAACCATTGTTGTAAAAACCCATGTAGGATTCAGTCTTGTCCTTTAGGGAAGGAGATCTGCTGTCCTTACCTGGTCCAGCCTATATGTGATTCCAGACCCACAACAAATATGGTTGAATCTCAACTACCCTATTAAATGGACTTGCAAGCCACTCAGTTCAACGCCAAATACGGGTGGGTACTCATATCCCACAAATACATTTTAAAAACTCTAGCCGGGAGGAGGGCCATGTTAGCACTAAGCAGTATGGCAGAACAGAAGCTCCTGCCGTGAGTTGTTATCATCCCAGAGGGAGGCCGAACTTTGCTTCCAACTGTTTCTTATGTCATTTACTTGTGCTGATCTGCCTTTTGATCTTCTTTTCCACCCGTGGGCTAGCATCTCTCCTGAACTCCGTGTCTCCCTTTAATGACACAGCTGGGTTCGGTGATCATGGATCAACCCAACTCTCTGGGCTACCTTCACAAATCAGCACTGCTGCTCTGAAAAGGCCCCTGTGATAGGAGTCAATTGGTTATTTTAAAGACATTCATCCTTACACATCTCTGCATTTGCCGCCTGTTACTTACCCTGGAGCCAATTGAGAGAGTTCTCAGTTTTTAAGGGAGGTTTGTTTCCTAGACTTCTTGAAATGATTGGCTCATTCCCTTGAAAATTGCTGACAGTTCCTGCATACAAATTCCCATCTGGCAGAAGCAAAGACAAGCACAGATTAAAGCCATCAGTAGAATTCTTCAATATTTAATATGTAGTCTTTATATATTTCTACATAATAATATCAGACTCCAAAATGTAAAATCCAATTATTCAAATAAGAGAAATGTGGCTTCTCCTTGGTTCAATGTCTATTTCTTTATTCTTCCATTGGATTTGAGTATTGATAGAAGAGACAGCATTTATTGTCCATCCCTGATTGCCCTGGAGAAGGTGATGGTGAGCTGCTTTTTGAATTGCTACAGTCCATCTGGTATAGGAGCACCCACAGTACTGTTAGGGTGGGAGCTCCAACCCTAACCCTAACCCTAGCCCAGCAGGAGCGAAGGAAAGGCAATGTAATTCCAAGTCAAGATGACGTATAGCTCAGTGAGGAAATCGCAGGTGCTGGTGATCCCATGCATTATCCTCTCTTGTGTTTCTACATGATAGGGGTCATGGGTTTAGAAACTGCTGTGTTGGTGAGTTGCTGCAATCCACCTTCAGATGGTACACACTGTTGTCATTATGGCAGAGAGAGTGAATATTTAAGTTGTGGATCAGAATGTCAAGCGGAGCTGCTTTGTCCTGGAATGTTTTAAGCTCCTTGAACGTTATTGGAGTTGCACTCATGTAGGCAAGTGGAGGATATTCCATCGCACTCCTGATTTTTGCTAAAAGTACAGCTTTGGGGAATTATGAAGTGAGTTACGCACTGGAGAATTCCCAGGCTTTGACCTGCACTTATAGCCACAGAATTCATGTGGTTCACCCCATTGTGTTTTTGGCCAACCACGACATCCAGAACGGTGATGGTGAGGGAATCAGTAATGGTAATACTGCTGAACATCAAAGGGAAGTGCTAAAGTACCCCTTTTCTATAGCTGAAAACTGCCTGGCACTTTTGTTGCACAAATGTGTTTGCCACTTATCAGACCGAGCCTAAATGATGTGCAGGTCTTACTTCATAGAGGCACTGTGTATTTATCTGAGGAACTAGAACATGGTGCTGCCATTAGCAAACACCCTCAATAATGACCATATAACTGAGGAAAGGTTATTGAGTGAGCAGCTAAAGATAATTGGGGCTACATCACTACCCTGAGGAAATTCTGTAGGGATATCCCCAGCAACTACAATCATCTTTTTCTACACTAAGGTCAGAAGTCACACGACACCAGGTCATAGTCCAACAGGTTTATTTGAAATTACAAGCTTCTGGACCGCTGCTCCTTCTTTTATGCTAGTTATGACTCTAGCTAATGAAGTGTTTTCACTCCGCTCCCGATTCCCATTGATCGAATCCAATTTTGCTCAGGCTCCTTCATACCATATTCAGTCAAATGGCCCTTCATGTCAAGGGCAATCACTCTCACCTCGCCTATGGAGGTCAGTTCTTTTGCAAATGTTTGGATCCAGGCTGCAATGTGTGGTGCAGCATTGAATCTTGCTGATTGAGAGGGAACCACAGAAACAGGTGTGGCCATTACGCCCCTCAAGTCTGACCCTCTATCCATTTACATGATTGTTGATACCAACACCATTATCCCATCTTTGTTCCACATCACCTCTTGCCCCAACGTAACAAAAATCACAGTCTCAGTCTTGAATCACAATCGAGCCAGCTTTCAGTCCTTTCTTTATAGATTCAAACCCTTTGGCCCAACTCGTCCATGCCGACTAGGTTTCCTAAACTGAACTAGTCCCATTTGCCCATTTTCCCAGCAATTTCTGTTTTGTTTCTGATTTCCAGCATCCACAATTCTTTCGGGTTTTTTTTTCCCTCCTCACTTGCCTGCATTTGGCCCATATCCCTCTAAATCTTTCCTATCCCTGTACTTGTCCAAAAAGGATCCGAAATTTCTTCCACCCTATTTTTATAAGAGTTTCTTGACTTGCTTCTTAAGTAGCATGGCTCTCTTTTTAAAGATTTCTACACTAGTTCAGGAAATCAAAAGAAGATAGTTCTCTTTGTGTGGTGCACTGAATCCTTACATCATCTTCAAGAGGCCAAATCAGATCACTCAATCTTCCAAACTCCAGAGAAAGAAAAGCTGGGAGAAACTTCTGGAACAGTCAGGTCCGCTGGCAGAAACAACATCTGATCATCAGAGTGATCCTTTACTGGATTAAGATGTATGCTCCAACCAGCAACCCTATAATCTGACAGTTAACTGGCTAAGGATACCATCTCATTTTCTGAGTTATAATCATATAGTGGGTAACCACCACTCAAAACCCGCTTTTACCCACCAACCATAATTGCAGTCGACTTATAGGTCGGGTCAAAGGGACAGCGGCCTTTTCCATCTTCTGTTAAGAGATTACCAAACGGACTTTTTGCCAGAGAGAAGTTTGCGATATGCTACGAGGAAAAGATAATAGGTTACACCTTGTGCTTGTGCAATTAGTTGGCAATAGTTTAATTCTTAACATCCAAAGATGGCAGTGTCAACACTTACGATGTAGGCACAAGTGGGGCTGAAAGCGTAAGTCCCACAAACATAAACGTGTGTACTGTTCACCTGAAGGAGGATTTTGATGTAGTTGAAGCAATCACTCTGAAACAAGAGAAACCTGTTAGAACCTATCACTCGCCATTGCTCTTAAATGTATCTCAATGGTTAATTTTCACCTACCGACAGGCTCTTCCCCTTAAAGTGACATTCGTTCCTCTTCTGCTCTGGGACTTCCCAAACCACCTGTAAAGGGATATTTGGATTTAATTCAAGATCTTGCACTAACATCTGTTTAACAACCAATAATCCATCTTGACTCTTAACTCTCACCAGCTTGTCTTTGGCTAGAGAGCTGTTGAAGGGAGGGAATGCACAGTTCATGACTTTAGCAGTAGGAAGCACTAATAATCTAATGACAATTTGGGAACAGAAACTCACTGTCAACCGATATCAGGTATGGTGACTTTGAGTCCATATTATTTAGCTCAGGATGTCCAGAAAATGGCTGAGTCCAATGCTCTGTCAGATGTTCTCCAGGCATCCTTTGCATGCAAAGACATTCGGCCCCCTCATTTACATAACAGAGGTGTCTAGAAGATAGCCCATCTCATATTAAGTCAGTTCAATGCAAATTGGTCCAATCTCAACCCTCAATATGGGGCTGGCTAGAGTAAGGTACAGAATGATACCAATGATGTGGGTTTAATCCCTGTCCTGGTGGTGGTAGTTCATGTACACTTACCTTCTTTTGTTGTCCCATGTGCAGTGGTGCTCTTTAAGTTACATAACCAGTTGTCTCTCTCTCTAACAAAGGCAGAAGCTTTTGGTTCCTCATGGACTATCACTAGACAGCAATATCTTCATCTACCTGCATCCCATCCTGAACAGGACCCTTTACGCAGCTAAGTTAGCCTTCATGAATCAACTGAAGTGAGCAATACTTCACTCAAGTTGAGAGCATTAAAAAAAAGGGCAGTATTCGTCCATTCAGCCCTTCAGATTTGCTGTGCTGTTTGACGTCTTCAAGGTTGATCTTCTAACTGAGGCTTGATCATGTGACCCAATGCACATGACAGGAGGAATGAGTCCACGTTGGAGTACTGTTGTGGAATGAGGAGAAGGAGCCAATGACCACATGGCGTTTTGGCTGCCTCCTATTATAACAGGGAGGCCACCCTTTTCAACAGCACCTCATTAGTGGTTGGCAGTCACACAGTGGGTTGCGCACAGTCTCTTCTTCAAAACATTTCTAGACAGTTCCTATTCGAACGTTGGGAACTGTGAGAAATTTTACGACTACAGTTTGAACAATCTGTTAATGCAACTCCTTAAAAATCACCTCATGCTCCCCCACAGCTGAGGTCCTACAGCAGAAAGTCTTTAGTCATTTACTGCAATAGTGCACTTGTGCCATTAGTCACAATAAACAGAATAATCAAAATCAACCCCATTCAAGAGATTAAAACAAAGATATAAAACATTCAGTGCACAGAGAATCCCTCTATACAATGTTAGAAACCAGTGAGGAAATGAATCTAACAACGAATTGGAGAAATTGGACACAATTCTCTGTCTTATGTTGCAAACCATCTCTCACTCTCCTTCACTGACACAATGGAAATGCCACTTGCATTATAAATCAGTGATTTACCCATGTCCTTTTCTCAGAGTTAATACAATTTAGTGAATGGCTGATAATCTATGGCCTGTCTCCCTCAATAAAAACGTACATTTCAACAAAACTCTCTGTACTTTGTATTTTTGTTCTTTGTTTTTAGAAATTAATCTGTTGCCATTAAAACTGTTCAACACCCTGATGACAGTTTTAGTGGAAATATTCGGTGTGGGGTACCAAGATCAAATTATTTTGATAACAGGATTAATGATGTTTCCAGGTGGTTTTCTGAAACTTCAATAATAAATATTCAGTTTAGGATTGTTATCAAGAACCCCTCACTGGCTCACCACACACAACTCTAGCTGACCTGCTAACCTTGACACCAGAAATCACATGACACCAGGTTACAGCCCATGTTAGGTTTGTTTAATACATCCTCATCAGTTGTGTGACCCTTTGATCTTTTACTTATAAATTCTGTGTTCTGTGTGCTTCTTTCTCACTTCACCTGATGAAGGAGATACACTCCAAAAGCTTGTGTTTTCAATCGCGTGATTTCTGACTTTGTCCACTCCAGTCAAACACTGGCACCTTGACATCATATCTTCAACATCAAATTGGATTGCTTCTGTCTGATCTGGGCTGAGGCTCCGTCCAAATTGGGAGCCAGCGGAGGGTTAGTCCTCACAGGCTTTGGGAAGCTGGGTTCATCTCAGTTCGGTAATTACACAACATGAGCGACAGAAGGCAATATGCTGTCAATCACCATCTCAGAGAGAGGAGCCCAGCATTTAATGACAGAGTTGGAGCCGGGGTGGTGGGAAATTTGATGAAATAATGTGACTGAACCTTCTCTCTGTGACCCTGTGCCCTGTGTCTGGATGTACGCTCTGACTGCTGACAGTGAGAGGTGTTTTGATCATTCCCAATGGATTTGCATCCACAGTCAAAATGCTCTTCTGCTTTGTGCCATAGCACTAATTGTCCATTAAATCCCAGAGGAATGACCTTTAAAAGAAATAACAAACAGAAGTAGCCAAATACAACAGCACTCATTTGCTCTGCATCAAGATAACTTCCCATCCCCTTTCAGCCATAAATAAGAATATACCTCATTTTTAAACTCATTGGGAGCAATATTAAAAATGTCCAAGGAGAAAATGGCATTTTTTGCACCAATGAAGAGCACTCCATGTTCAGGACTCAGCAGCAGCTTTGTGTAGTTCTGCACTCCGTCTCGATGGAAATGTTTGACAGGTCTGTCTGTGTTATCTGAAAAAGAAGAAAGCCTCTGGATTAGAGCAAGTAGGAAAAGCCCTTCTTCCCAAAGCAGGATGGCAGCTGACAGCAACTCTAGCTCGAGTCGGTCGTGGATTTCTGGAAGGTTTACTTTAAATAGGATTTAGGAAGTAATTTAGCAGGTCTGGCAGCATCTGTGGAAAGAAAGCAGACTTAACGGTCCAAGTCTAGTGACCCTACTTCAGAACTGGACTTGAATCATTAATTCTGCTTTCTTTCCAAGGATACTGCCAGACCTGCTAAGTTTCTCCAGCAATTTCTGTGTTTGTCTCAGATCTTCAGCATCCACAGTTCCTTGTTTTATTTGGGAGATGGTTACTAGTTTAAATATCTGAAGCTCAAATGCAGAGTACAACTGTGGAATGCCTACAGTACAGAAAGAAGCCATTCAACCCACTGTGTCTGCGCTAGTTCTCTGAAGGAAAAAGACCCCTGGTGCCGCTCCCCTGCCTTTAATCTGTAACTCTTTTGCCTTTTCAAATAATGATCCAATTCCCTTTTGAAAGCTTTAGTTGAACAAGCCTCCACCGTGTTCGCAGGCAGTGCATTCCAAATCCTAACCATTCCACGTATGGAAGAGTTTTCCCTAAGTCACCAATTGCTTCCTTTGCTAATTATCTTAAAACTCTGGTCCTCAAGCTTTCTATTGGTGGTTAACAACTTCTCTCTATCTGCTCTGTCCAGGCCCTTCAGGATTCTGTGCATCTCTATCAAATCTCCACTCAGCCACCTCTTTTCCAAAGAAAACAGTCCCAACCTCTCCAATCGTCCTGTATAGAACTTAAGATCAAAATATTCACACAAATATGAGATAGTAGGAACTGCAGATGCTGGAGAATCCGAGACAACAAGGTGCAGGGCTGGATGAACACAGCAGGCCAAGCAGCATCAT
>NC_063364.1:8380380-8390526 GCF_021869965.1 Rhincodon typus | reverse complement strand
CAGGTTCAAATTTCAAAACTGAATACGTGAAAAAGAAAAAAATCTGAAGGTGTAAGGGGAAAGAGCGAGGCTAATTGGTAGTTCTTCTGAAGAGCTGGCACAGTTTAATATTCTTAACTGACCTATTCAGATATATCATGACAAACCTCTGAAGCAGTAGAATTTAGAACTCAGGCCTTCTAAGCTAGAGGTAAGGACTTTACCGCTGTGCAACAAGAGCCCTCTAGCATAGGATTGATGGGTTAACTGGCCTCTTGCTCTGCTACCAAATACTATTTTTTTAAAAAAAATGTCCAAAATATGCAGTTAGAAAATGATCATTTCCATTGAATATTTTTGTTTCATTTCCTTCTGCTTTATAAGACTATATGCTCAATCAAAATAAAACGCTCTTGGCTTCCTGACAGGTTATTCAGGAATGTGTTAAAAAACATTGCTGTTTGAACAGTATTTCCCTTGAGCTTTTAGTTCGTGATAATGGATTCAGACTCAGAATATGATGGGAGGAACTGACTGAGAGAATCTATTCGCGCTGACTATTTGCCTCTGGGGCCTGGCTTTGAAACAGACCCAATGGCTGAGATGAAATGGAAACCTCCTCTGGCTGCAGGAGTTGACGTCTGAAGAGACTCGGCTGACCGCGGGTCTCCAGTGAAAAACATTCAGAATTCAGCGATAATTATCTGAAGGGAGCACTGGTTGGGAGTCAGGGAGGATTTTGCACTGACACAACATTGCCTTTGTTAACAGCATACTTTGAACTTCAACTTATATTTGGAGAATAGTGAGGGGAGCATTTTTCCTCATCTAGGCCATACTGTGACAATTCTAAAGTTCTGGAATTCTCTCCCTAAACTTCTCCGCCTCTTCACGTCTTTGCTCACTTTCTCTCTTCCAGTTTTTGTGCTGTTCCTGAAATCCTATCACAATGACAGGTCACCCATCTTAATGTTATATTGTGTAGGTGGCTGGCTGTCTCAAAATCTCATGTAACTCAGTATAGTCCATACAGACTGCCTCAGGATCAACCAACCTTGTACCTGGCTTACAGACGTTAGAATCCTTAATTGGAAATTATCAAACACCAGTCCCTTGAAAGCTAGTTTCTCTCCTTTTGCTATACACCAGACTTCTGGATGGAAATGTGTATATGCATTATACCCGGCTGTCAATTGCACTCCCTTGGCAACATTCTTCCCTCTAAACAAAAAGGTTCTAGTCCCAACCCAGTGTTGAAGTCAAACGCCACTGCTGACCTCTCTGCTCAGCACCAAGAGAGTGCTGTGCTTCTGAAGGTGCTATATGTTTGATGAAATATTAAGCAGCGATCACATCTACCTCTCAGGTGGATGCAAAAACTCTTTTGATGAAGAGCAGAGATAATAAAGTGTAGAGCTGGAGGAACACAGCAGGCCCGGCAGCATCAGAGGAGCAGGAAAGCTGACGTTTCGGGTCGGGACCCTTGATTTGATGAAGAGCATGGAGGTATCTATGGGAATAAAAGCAAAACACTGTGGACGCTGGAGATCTGAAATAAAAACAAAATGCAAAAGAAACTCAGCAAGTCTGGCACCATCCATGGAGAGAGTTAAGGGTTTGAGCTTCTTCTTCTTTGGACTCTTCTTTGGAACTGAGTCATACACCATCACCTGGCCAATATTTAGCCCTCAGTCGACATGAGGACAGCCGATTGTCTGAGCGATTGTCACATTGCTGTCTATGGGAGCTTGCTGTGCAGAAATAGCTGCTGTTTCTTGTACAATACAACAAAGATTAGACTCGAAAACAGTTTGAGTCCAGTGACTCTTCTTGAGAATCCTTCTGTTGATTGTGTTTTCTCTCGTTTGCCAGATCTTTACATTTCTCCAGCACTTTCTGTTTCTCTTTGTTTCAGATTTCCTGCATCCGCAGTTCACTGTTTTACTCAAAAGTAAATGCATTGGCTGTAAAGACATCCATCCAGTGGTCATGGGAAGTGCTATTTCAATGCAAGCCTTTTCTTCCCCCTTTGTTGGGATCTTGCCAGACTCAGTTGTCTGATACATGGCCACTTTAAGGACAAGTTCATAGGCCAGGATGGTAATCTATTTTCATCAACTGACTGTTAGATTCTTTATTAAACCTTTGCACTCACGACGGATAAATAAGAAACATTATTTATAAATGCACAGTGAATTAGATATGGAGGTTGCCTCCTAATAATCTTAATAATACACAATCTAACGTAATAAAAAAAATACATTTAACGAAGCATCTATCTTCCTGGAGAGCTAACTGGTTTCTGGTACAGCAAAACAAGGGATGTCGGATGATCCATTATCAGCTCTCCTGGAACAGTCTGAGCTTGGCTCCTCCCCAGATGCATGCCACTTGTGGTTTTTGTGGTACTGAGCTACTGAGCTGCGGTTATAGATCGGAATCCCAGATTGGGACGATGCTTTAATCTGCTGCTTGTCATCTGCCAACCAAGTGAATGTTCAGCTATGTCAGTACCAAGCACAGCTGGACATCAAGTGCGGCCTACAATCAAAAAGAAGCGGGCAGTCAACCTTGTGGGGGGGAGGGGGGTGGTGGTGGTTTCTGATGCTGCAACATAAACTGTAAATCTTGATCATCTTTCGAGTTCTGATGAAAGGGGATTGGCCTGACACGTTTTATTCTGCCAAGATACCGCTTGTGCTGCCTGAGTATGGCCAGCATTTTCAGATGCTCTTTCAGATTTCCAGCCTCTGCTGTATTCTGTGTTGGCGATAAAAGCAGGATCCCTCACACTTCAAAGTCATAATGATACAGAAGGACCCCACTGAGTCCATGCCAGCCAGTGTCTTGCCATGTCTCAAGTATTCTTGTTTTTGACAGCTGGTGGCACTTTAAGAAAATTCTATATTTGATGTCCAATTTTGGGTGATAATATCAATGATGCATTTATTTTTCATTCCTAGTTTTCCCAAATGATGACGTCTGGGTCTTGTGTAAATCTGTTCAGTGGCTTGCTGGGCACCTCAGTGGATGCTAAGGCACCATCTGTCATTATTGTCTGATGACAGCGGGGACCAGGAGCCAGGGATTCAGTACAACAGGCTTTCCCATCTCCTGTGGCCTCAGTGAAATATGGAGGTGTGTCTAAGATTAGGCACATTGCAGACGTGACTGATCCTTGGCAGCAGTGGGGTTCCACCTCAAAAAATGGGATTTCTTTTTCACTGGAGTAACATTGTTAGAAGAGCACAGTAGACAAAGGAACAAAAGGAAGCCATTCAGCCCCTCAAGGCTGTACTGCCATGAAATGAAATCATGGCCAATCTGTCATCCAAGTCCATTCACCTGACTTGGTTCCAGATCCTAAGATAAGGAGAAATTGCTTCACCCAGAGAGTGGTGAGCCTGTGGAATTCTCTGTCTCAGAAAGCCAAAACATTGAATACAGCTTTACAAAGCTGAGTGTTGACTAAAGTAATGGCACTGAAAGGATTAATGTACATGTTACATTGTCTCCACCCATTTTCTACTGATCTCATACACAGTCTGGAGGCAGAAACAAAGAGTTCTATTCCACCTTTCAGAGGGAGCAGATGTATCTGTACCAGGCCCCTAAAGAGTGAACAATTATGCCTAACCAAATCTATTTGTAATTATTGCTATCATGCAATTCAGTTCTTATTATCTAAGATCAGTGCCTCCTCTGTAGATACTTTTGAATGGGTATTCTCTATGATTAATCACTAGATAGGCTTAAGACCAAGGAGGATTGCTGTCAGCAAGCTACCTCAAACAACTCTTAGCTAATACCACATACTAGTAGAGGTGGCAAATACCACAAGGTGCCAGCTGTAGTCATCTGGGAAGTTATCACTGTGAGGACCCTTGAAGCATCAACAATAGCACAGGACCCAATGCTGATGGGGAGTTTAGTGAACCTTCCTATCAGCCCAAACAATAGTGGGGGCAGCTCCTATACAGGCAAGACTGAACGTTAGTCCCCACAATCTCATGGACTTCGGCAGCCATAGCATTTTGTTATCCGCTGCAGAAATTTCTGCAAATAAAATCCATTAATTTGTAATTAATATGGAGGATCAATTCCTTATTTTTTGTAAGAATACTTGTTACACTGAGATTCAGGAATCTTTGTATTTCCCTCTACTGCATTGGATCCTTTTGCCAGATATTACAGTTCACCCACACTAGAATATCAGCTTATTCCTTGTACTTGAACCAATAATCTTCAAACTCTGGATCAGAATCCTATACACTGAGCCACAGCTGACATCAAATGAGATTCTGATATCCTGGGAATTATAGATCATAAGTCATTCTAAGACTTTAGCTCAGAAGTGATAAATCTGGGTAAAATATTAACTTCAAATACCAGCTTTTGAGAGACTCACATTAAATAGAATTCAGCATGTCCATAATGATTCTCACCAATTTTTATAGATGCACCATAGAAAGCATCCTATTCAGATGCAATGCAGAGTGGTATGGCAACTGCTCTTCCCAAGATTGCAAGAAATTACAAAGTTGTGAACGCAGTCCCATCCATCACAGAAACCAGCCTTCCGTCCACTGACTCCATCTATACTTCCTGTTGCCTCAGCAAAGTAGCCAACATTATCAAAGACCCCTCCCACTTTGGTTGCATTCTCCTCCACCCTTTTCCATTTGACTGAAGGTATAAAAGTTTGAAAACACGTACCAACAGATTCAAGAACAGCTTCTTCCCCGCTGTTATCAGACTTATGAATGGACTTCTCTTTTATTAAAGTTGATCCTTCTCTGCACCTTCTCTGTAGCTGTAACACCATATTCTGCATTCTGATATTACCCTGATGTACTTATGCAAGGTATGATTTGCATGGATAAAACGCAAAACAATACTTTTAACTGTACCTCAGTATGTGACAATAATAAATCAAATCAAATACTTTCACTAAGATAGAAGTTGCTGGAAAAGCTCAGCAGTTTTGGTATCTGTGAAAAAAAAATGAGAGCTAACATTTCGGGTCTGGTGTTCTCAGGAAGGGTCACCGGATCCGAAACGTTAACTCTGACTTTTTTCTTCACAGATGCTGCCAGACCTGCTGAGCTTTTCCAGCAACTTCTGTTTTTGTTCCTGATTTACAGCATCCGCAGTTCTTTGGGTTTTTACTTTGACTAAGATGGTTGATGATACAAAGTGAAACAATTTTGTTATATTTGATCAAATTATTGTTAAACAATTAACTGTTTAGAGTTAAAAATATCATTGCGGGGTTTATGGTAAACTAACTAAGTGGAAAAAGTTGATGAATTCTTTTAAAAATATGGGTTTGCATTTCACTTTCTTTTGTTTCTCCAATCTCCTGATCAGTAAAGACCTTTCTTTAATTAAAAAAAATCAGTTTGTTCGTTTGTAATTGATCATTTTATAGTGAGCATCCTCACTTTCAATATTTGTGTTCCACCTGCCACCTTAGTTTTGACATCTCGTATGTGCAAGACAAGAGAATGAGACAGAAAAATAGAAACTGAGGTCAAAGGGATTGCCGTTCTACCTGCAACAATATACAGGACTAACAAATTGCCCATGGCCTGTGCAGAATGAGTCACTGGCCATGTAGAATAATAAGTGAACCATCAAGAATGAAAGAGCCACTTGACCTGGTCCTCATTGATCTATCTGTCACAACTGTATCTGTTTATGATTGTATTATTAGGAGTAACCATTGTAGAGCTGAAGTTTCATCTTACCTGAGTGCCTTCTGCATTATGTTGTTTACATCTTTAACTATGTGATAGAAAAAGTCTTTTGCAGCTAGACCACCACTTTCATTGTTGCGGGTGGGGTTTGGGAAGTGACCACTCCTCAGGACATCCTGCATCTCATTTTGAACTTTAGGGGTCTTTGTTTTGATTGTTGGTTGTGGAATTACTAAGTCCACCACATTTTCATGCCACTATTTACTATGCTATGTTGTAGTTTCACTGAGTTGGCATCTTATTTTTAGATATGTCTGGTGTTGTCTCTGACATGTTCTCCTGTACTCCCTATTGAACCAAGAATCAATGGTAATGTTAGAGAGTGGCATATGCCAGTCCATGAGATTACAGATTGCGATCAAATATAATCCTGCTACTGCAGATGCCTTGTGGATGCCTGGTGTGGAGTTGCTAGATTTGTTCTGAATCTATCCCATTTGGTACAGTAGTCATGCCACTGAAAGGATAGCTAATATGTTTAGTGTGAAGATGGAAGCTCATCCCTAGTTGGCACTGATGGTCATTTTGAGGGCATGGTCAGGATTAACCTGATAAGCCAGAATGTGACAGATGTGAAAACAGCAGAACATACTGGCTATACCAGTCTCACACAAGGACTGGGCAGATAATTAATTCCGGAGCAACATGGTTACCAACCAGCTGGGATTATCCTATGACAGCATAAACGTCTGGACACTGCAAGAAACTTTGAGGGAAGACCATCACGGAAGTTGCGTTTCATTTTCTTTGAATACCTTTATGACTTTGTTGTAATCTAAATAGATGTTGTAGGAGGGCACAGCGCTGATGGAGGTGGATGGCTATGTTCTGAGGTATTCGGAATAAACGCAGAGCTGGCACCCTATACAGCATAGGTAATTTACTGGTCAGGTACCATTTCAAAGGTAAACTAGGTGGTGTCACCTGGGATAGGGTTTGAAAGCATTTCAATTTCATGCTGAAAAGAAAGCATCCTCTTGAACTGTAAATGGAGTAAACCTGCAGGCCAGCACTGCATGATGAAACCCTTTGTGTAGAAACCATTCAACTGTACAGTGCTCCAATCTTTGTGAGAAAGCTTTCAGTTACTGGAGCTGTCCTTAAGCCAATACATGCAGCTCTTTCCATCCTTGAGTGGATTAACCGATCAGTCACCAGGTATCTATTCAGATCTCCTGTAAGTCTGGAACATATGTTTTATTTAGCTGCCCAGACACATTGAGATATACCTCTGGGAAGATGGGACTTGAGCCCAGAGCTTATGGCCTGAGGTAGTGACACTACCAATTTGCCTCAAAAGCTTTAAGTCTAGTATTTAACAGAACAGTCTGTGCCACTAATTGGGCTTTAATCAGACTTATTCTTGAAAACTTTACAGCATTAGCACTCAAGCAAGATGAATTTTGCTATCAACTATCTTTGAATTAGTGTAAACAATTTATCCTGCAGAGTTTCATTTCTGCTTATGCTCCAAGCTGTTTTAACAAACATTCATTCGGCAATTGAACCTCAAACATGATAAAAAACAGCAAACGTTTTCAGGAGACCAGCCAATTACACAGAGGCAGATTTTCTCTAATTGCTTCTTGTTGAATGAATTGCTCCTTGGGATAGAAACGGATAAAACTTTGGAGGAGGGAGGGAGAATTCTTTGTGCTTTCAAGCCACTGTCGTCATGGTTACCAGCATGGAATAGGCTTGTTTGACTCAATTATGAATCCAATCTCATTTCGGCTGAAATAGGTTCAGGTGTACTGAGAAATATTGTTTTAAATGATTCATTTGTGACACATGGCTGTAGTTCATGCAGGCAGTTGAACAAAGGCTTACACCATCTCAGTTCAATTCAGTGTCGTGGATGCTGTGGTCAGACAGTGCTCAATAGGGTTTCTGTTATGTATAACAGGCATCCAACAGGTTAGCCACTAACCCAGGAGAAGAATTTAATCCTAAAATTAAGGGTAGATTGGGGTCAGATGGGAGGTTGAAAGGAAGATGGGTTGTTAAGGTCTAAGAAAGCTGTTTCCTTTCCAAAATCTATCAATTGCTGGATTTAACTGAAGCTAGAATATGTTAATTATGATAGTGAGCCAAAGAGCTAGTGAGAAAACACTGGCCTAGCAGTGAAGCACTGAGGTTAGGGTCAGATACTGAGGGACTGCTGCACTGTCATCGTTTGGTGACATGTCAAACTGATATGTCATCTACTTTCTCAGATTAACGGTAAAGATCCCATGGCTCAACTTCAAAGGAGAACAAAACAGCTTTCTTACTGGTATTCTGGTCAATATTTATTCACAAATCAGCATTACAAAAACAGACCATTAGATTATTACTGCACTTGTGTTGGTGGGAGCTAACTGTGCACAAATTGGCAGTCATGTCTCCTGCATTAAAACAATGACTACAGTTTAAAAACATGTATTTGGTTGTAAAGTGCACTGGAACATCACCTCTGGAGTAGGTGGGACTTGAAGCCAGGTTTCCTGGATAACAGACAGGGACACAACCATTGCACCACTAGAGTCCTCAAAACTGCCCTTTTCTAATTTAACTTATTTTTTGAATGAACCTGTTCAGAGATGTTATTACACACCTCTGGAGCAAGAGGGAGTTGAACCCGGGCCTCCTGGATCAGGGGTGGGGACATTACCCCTGTGCCACAAGAGCCCTCAAAACTACCCTTTGTTCTTTATTTCTTTTCTCTAAAAACTACCCTTTAAGTCTGACTTAATCACTCCCTTCAGCCGAGACATGTAACAAATCCAAACAGTGTCAATCCTGCACCAGCCAATGTAAAATAGGGCTCATTCCCCGGATGCCTAAGTTTCCTATTTTAATGTGGAGAGACCAAGATTGCTTCAAATGTAATTCATCTTTGTCATTCTTTAGCCCTTGGATTTAATTTGTTCTTTTTTTGTGATCGTTCAGACATTATTCAGAATCTTATTAAATCTTCCAGAAATCCATGCAATCCTTGCTTCATGTAAATTTAATTGAATCAAGATCAAAGGCTGAATGAGAGAAGTGATCTGGTGGCCATATTTTCTCTCTTGTATGGAGTGCTTTTCATTTGAGTGAATTCCTACTCAACAGGGATCAGTTTTTATCTTTATTGAAGCATGTGATGTGGGTGTTGCAGTAATGTCAACGTTTGTTGCCCAATCTTAACTGCCCTTGGGAAGATGGTAGTGAGTTGCCCACACTGAACATGGCTGGCTGGACCATTTCTGGGGCAGTCAAGAGTCAACCACATTACTGTGGGTCTGGAGTCACGTGTAGACCAGGCCAGGTGTTGATGGTAGATTTCCTTCCTTTGAAACAAAGAACCCATACAGGATGTATGTCAATCCCATAGGTGTTACAGTCATCATTACTGATGCTAGCATTCTATCCTGCACTTATTTAATTAACTGAATATAAACTACCCCAGCTGCTGTAATGGAATTTGAATTTATGACTCTGGATCATTCCCCCGGAAATTCAGTTGCCTCATGACTGGACACGCCAGTATTGCTCATGATACAGCCATAAAATCTTATGGAAGTTTATGTCGGAAATACAACGAAGGAGTGCAAGTAAGCAGACCAGTTAATAGATAGGTAGCAAGTGATCACACATTTTGCAAGACGCAGACCAGGTACAACAGCAGGCCCAGGAAGTGCATTGTACAGATACAAGGTAGACCCTGTAGCAATTACATAGATAGGGGGTTAGTGAGAAAACTCTGCTAAGTACCAGAATAATAATTGAAAACAGGTATAATCTGAGCATCAACTAGGGAGAACTAGATAATTAAACTGTAATTACTTCCAATAGCCTTGACTATTAAGTCAGACATTGTGTGACTCTGCCTGTCAATTGTAATTCTGTCACAAGAAACTGCATGTATAAAGGATGGTAATTATTTCAATTTGACTTTCCACAGGTCTAATCTGCCAATTTGGTTTGAAGTTTATTAGCAACATAGGAGAGAGTAGGTAATTCAGCCAATCAAGCCTGCTCCACCAAACAAACTATATGGTCATTATTTGTTTTTGAGGGCTTGCTATGTGAAAATTGGCTGTCACCTTTTCTACATTACAACTGTAACTGCCAAAACTACTTAAATTGTTGTAAGAGACAACACAGTGTGGAGCTGGAGGAACAAAGCAGGTCAGGCAGCATCAGAGCAGCAGGAAAGTTGATGTTTTAGGTTGGGACCTTTCTTCAGAAATGGGTAGGAGCAAGGGAGCTCAGAAATAGAGAGAGGAGAGGTGGGGATAGGGAAGGTAGGTGGGATGGTAATAGGTGAGTGCAGGTAGGGAGTGATGGAGATTGGTCAGTGAGGTGGGAGGGGCAGATGGGTGGGAGAGAAGATGGACAGGTTGTGTCAGGTCAAGGAGGTGGGGATGAGAGGGAGGGGTGG
>NC_063364.1:8367437-8380280 GCF_021869965.1 Rhincodon typus | reverse complement strand
TGTCCTTGTTGGTACTCTGGGCACTGCCCCACCAATGCAGCTATGTTTACATCCAATCTTGGCCACCAGGCATAAAGTCTCACAAACAACTTCATTTTGGAATCCCCTGGATGACCCTGGAGGAGTTCAGCCAGTATCTGGCAATGACCTTTACTCAGGACAATCACTCTGCTCCCCGTAATCATTTGCCATTGTCTACTGTGATCTGGTCTCTCTGGGTCCAAAAAGGTTTCAATTCTAGCTCAGAAATAAATGGGGGAATGGTGCTGGGGAATGTCGGTGGGATGGTGATAAGTGGATGCAGGTAGAGGGCTGTGGAGATTAGTCAGTGGGAAGGGTAGGGCGGGTAGGTGGGAGAGAAGATGGGCAGGTTGTGTCAGGTGAAGGAGACAGGGATGAGAGGGAGGGTTGGTTATGGGATGAGGCCGGGGGAGGGGAGATTTTGAAACTGGTAAAGTCCACATTTAGGCCATTGGGCTGTAGGCTCCCAAGGCAGAATATGAGGTGCTGCTCCTCCAGTTTCCAGGTGGTGTCATTGTGACATGAGGAGGCCCAGGATGGACATGTCACCCAGGGAGTGGGAGGGGAAGTTGAAATGGTTCGCGACCAGGAGATGCTCTACAAAACGCTCTCTGAGCCTCCGCTTGGTCTCACCAATGTAGGAGAGGCCACATTGGAAGCAGCAGATGCAGTAGACCATGTTGACGGATATGCAGGTGAACCTGTGTCTAATGTGGAAGGTTTGTTTTGTGCCTTGAATGGACGTGAGAGGGGAGGTGTAGGGGCAGGTGTAGCACTTCCTGCAGTTGCAGGGAAAGGCGCTGAGGTTATTGGGGTGTTTGGAACCGACAAGGGAGTCACGGAGAGAGCGGTTCCCACAAAAGGCAGATAGAGGTGGGGAGGGAAATATATCTTTGGCTGTGGGGTTGGATAGTAGGTGGCAGAAGTGGCGGAGAATGTTACATTGGATAGGAAGGATCCTGACCCGAAATGTCAACTTTCCTGCTCCTCTAATGCTGCCTGGCCTGCTGCGCTCCTCCAGCTCCATACTGTGTCCTCTCTGAATCCAGCATCTGCAGTTCTTACTATCTCTCTTCAATTGTTGTAAAGTGCTTTTGGGTGTCCAGAAATCGTGAGAGGCACTATAATGGAAAAGCAAGTCCATTAGTCCAGGGTAATCCTATACCATAATTTGATTTACCTCCCTCAGTCCATATCCCTTAACATTTTTACGTAATATGAATGTATTGATTTCATTGTTAGGAATGTGGTATTTTACCTTTGTCTGGTGCAAGAAGCAAAGCTTTGACACCGTGTCTCTCTTTTCAGCCAATGAAGTGAATGTATCAATGTATCTTCCTTGATAGAGAAAGGGTTTCCAGATTTCCACAATTCTCCACTTAAATCAGAACAAGCTGCACTACAGAAAAGAGGGACACAGAGCTTTCCAATAGCATCGTGTCATGGGCGGGACATCTACAGGAGGTTGAAGGGTCACAGATACTTCATTCAGGCTCATGCCATACACAAAATAAGTGTTACAATTCAGTGTTCATTTGTACTGTTACCAGTGTTATTAGTCCCATGTTGCAAATAAAATTGAATTCCAATGAATGGTGCTAAGAAAGCACTTGTATACCACTGAGCACAGTAACAGGATGTGCCAGAGTCCTTTCAAACCAGTGAATTACCTTTAAAGTCTGGAAAACACGATTCGCACAGCAAGCTCCGGCAACGGCAATGTAATAATGTGATCGTGTTGTTTCAGTGATGTTGATTAAGGTATAAATATTGACAAGGACACTATGGAGAACTCTCTTCAAAATTGTGCCATGGACTCCTCTACCTTCACCGTAGAGAGAAGGAGCTTTGATTTAATTTCTCATTTGAAGTATGATCCCTCTGGCAGTCTGGCACTGCATCTGTGCTATGCTGTGGGGTGGCAACAAATGCTCACATGGGACTGGCTCTGGTGTGTGACTTTGGCCTTAAGACATTTGTCAGTAGATTGACACAGGGCCTATGGCCCTCTTGCTTGAAGCTCTTCAGAATATACTTGCAGAAAACAGCTTCTTTGCCCTCCTAGTTTTCAAATTCCTCACCTTTATGAATGAGTGAAAAGCCATTAGCTGTTGTCAATCAGGAGAAACAAGTGTGAGGGCCCAGCGCACTGAGGCTTTTGCTGAAAGTATGGACTGTCTGTCCCTGAAGATGGTAACAAAGAAATCAGGGAATATAAGGCATCAATCAAGCAGCAGTGCAAATCTTATGCCTTGAATCTTCCTCATGTAAGAACTTCAAGTTGCTGTCAGATGAAAGCTGCATTTTTATTTATGAAGCTGTTAGGTTAGGCTTGGTTTCCATGGCAGCATATAATATACAGGAGGGTTCCACAACAGGTTCCATATATACAATATATAAGAGGAAATGAGCTTCAAATAAATCACAGAAAAATAGTTTCTCAATTTTCATTTCAGGTAAAGTCTCCACAGAGCTGAACCAAGTGGAAAATCAAACCACAGAAGGTTATAGTGGCTAAGAAAGCTGAGAATTTAGAGGTGTTTAAATGCAACAATACCTTTAAGTTGAGGTGTTGGGGACCATGGACCTATATAGATCATAGACATCATAGAATCAAATCACAGAATTCCTATACTGTGGAAGCAGGCTATTTGGCCCATCAAGTCCACACTGACCCTGTGAAGAACATCCCATCCAGTCCCAAACCCCCTACCCTATCGCTTGCCCGTCTCCTCCACATCTCATGAAAACTGGGCTAGTTGCTGCCTAGCTTTTACAGTGATTTTCCTGCCTTCTTCTTAAATCTTCGTTCCTCTCTCTTGAGAAAGCAGCTTATTTTATTGTAGGCCCAATTGGAGAGTGACTGTCTTCCACTGCATTTCCTATGGCTGATCTACATAGCTTGCACAATCCTGGACACCATGGACAATTTAGCATGGTCAGTCCATCTAACTTGCACATTTTTGGACTGAGGGAGGAAAGTGGAACACCCAGAGGAAATCCATGCAGACATAAGGAGAATGTGCAAGCTCCACACAGACATTAAACCTGGGTTCCTAGTGCTGCGAGGCAGCAGTGTGAACCACTGAGCCACCATACCGCCTCAGTATGGGCAGGAAGGATCAGCGAGGACCAGTGTGGTTTGGAGTGGGATGATGAACAAGCAGCAGAACCTTGGGAGAAGCTGAGGTTTACAGAGCTTGGAATGTAGGAGGTCAACCTGGAGAGCACTTTAGCAACTAAACCTGGTGGAGGTGCAAGTGAAACCTGGACAGAGGCTGGGGAGATGTTCCACAGGTAGGACTGGGTGGTGCTTGGAGTCAACATGGGGTTAGATGATCAGTTTGAGATCAAATAAGGCATTGAAGCTGGAAACAGTCTGACTCCACCTGAGACAGAGGGCACAATTCAATGCCAGGTGAATTTGAAGGTAGAGCAGGGCATTTAATTGGGTGGGAGGATGCTGAGTAGGGTTGCCACTACTTTCTCCCAACTTGTCTGACAAAATCCAAGGTGGGAAGTCCTGTGGGTGGTCCGATCACCCCATTACAAATTAATGCCCACTTCAGGGTCTCATCCTGCTGTCACAGGTATTCAAGCTGCCACAGGGGTGAGGGTGGATGAGGGCAAGGTTGGATCCGTGTCGTTCTCTGAAAATGAGTATGGGGCTGAGAACTGAAATCATGGTTAGCGTGGATCTGGCTATGCGTGTGCAAGTGCGGGCACTGGAACTGGAGATGGAAAACAGTGTGGTTAACTGTGATGAAGGCAACAGAGAGGGCAAGGTGGAAAGAGAGGCACAGTGGCTGGGGACAAGCACTTGGGAGACACCAGAGAGAGAGGTCAGGATTGCAGAGTTGGGGTGTGGTGGGATTGGAGGGAGATTTGGTTAAATAGGGCCAGAGTGACGAAGCAGAGTTCATGAAATGAGCACAAAATCGACATTCCTACACAGTATTCCGAGATTCCACGAAGTTACTTTGAAGAATAGCTGGTAAATCCACCTGAGTTCAGACCAATGCATGAATCTCAGCCAACAACACTAATAATAACAGATTTGCTGATCATTGCTGTTTGTCGAGCCTTGCTGGGCAAAGATCGGCAATCATACTATGTGCATCCCAACAGTGAGTACAATTCAAAAGTACTTCATCTGCTGTAAAGCACTTTGAGACATCTCAAGGCAGTTAGAAGTATATGAATGCAAACTCTTTATTACTCTCTCACGGAGGTGAACATAAAGCCCCTTGTGTCTGAACAATCAAGAAGCTTTTTGTGAGTTGTGTACATGCCGTAGTATAGTTAGAAATCATGCAGTCAGATGTCAGTTTCATTGTAGTCAAACTGCAGTAAATCAGTAATAGAAAACGTAGAAGCAGAAAATGTTTGCATTACAGAAGGAGGTCACTTGAGCCATCTTGTCTGTGTTAACGCATCCAGCTTTGTCTATTTTCCAGCATTTTGGGTGGCAGCCTGGCAAATTTCAGCACTTGACGTACAGATCCAGAAAGCTTTTGAAATTATTTGAAGGTTTCTACTTTAAGCACCCTTTTAAGGAGTGAGTTCCAGACCCCTACCAATCTCTGGGTGAAAAATAATGTACCTGATATGAGCAGAGATTTTTTCTTATATCAGGTAACTTTCCATTCTACTGCCTTGTGTTTTTCTTACCTGCTTTTACTGGAGAATTAGGCAGCACAGTGGCTCAGTACTAGTACTGCTGCCTCACAGCACCAGGGACCCAGGTTTGATTCCAGCCTCAGGCGACAGTTCTGTGGCGTTTGCACGTTCTCCCCGTGTCTGCATGGGTTTCTGCTGTGTGCTCCGGTTTCTGCTGTGTGCTCCGGTTTCTGCTGTGTGCTCCGGTTTCTTCCCACAGTGCAAAGATGTGCAGGTTAAGTCGTTTGGCTATGCTAAATTGCCCCATAGTGTCAAGGGATGTGCAGGCTAGGTGGGTTAGCCAGGGATAGGGTGGGTCTGGGTGGGATGCTCTTCAGAGGGTTGGTGTGGACACGATGGGCCGAATGGCCTCCTTCCACACTGTAGGGATTCTATGGATTGAGAGCCCATCAAGCTGAGGGATGTTGAAACTTGAAATGGAATACTATAACTTCCATTTGGACAGCCAACGCCAGTATTAATGGAGACAGGATGATATAAATTTACTTCTCCTCTCCTCAAACAACACACCTCGGTTGTGTTACAAATGTCTTCGTATTTCCCACACCAACTTGTGTGGGAGTACCAGCTATTTTTATTTAAAGCTGTTTCTGCTTAGCTTAATTTACTACATTAAATACATGGCTATATTTAATTAAAGTTTACAGAAATACTGAATCAGGCCCTGTTTACACTGCAAATTCTTCTGTTTAGCTCATTATGGCTCAATGTGCAAAAGCAAGAAAACAAGGTATTAGTTAGAATACAACTGATATAATACAACTTGATCCAGAAAAACACTTCTTTGTTAAAATGAGCCATATGCTAATAAATTGGATTTGACTTTCTTTAACAGTCAATTAACAATTTTGAGTTTCTTTTTACAATGGGAACATGAATGGGGTAGACCATGAATCTACCTTCAATCTACTCAGCCATTCCATTACATCACAGCTGATCTGCACCTCATCTCCACTTACTTGTCTTATCTCCAAATCCATTCATAAACATCTATTTAGAATCTTACTGTTAACAATCCACTGATTTCAGTCACCAATTATTCTCCTGCATCCACAGCCTTTCAGTTGAAGAGAATTCGAGACATAGCCAAGATGGCGGAGTGGCAGGAAGCACAGGGTGATGGTTCAGGGGTGTTTTTCCAACTGGATGTCTGTACCCAATGGGGTCACACAGGTGTTAGTATTGGGGCCCTTGATATTTGTGGTTTATATAAATGATTTAGACTTGAATAAGGGAAGGTTGATCAGTAAGTTCAAAGATGATACAAAAATTTGGCTTTAGACTACTGAAGCATATGGATGGGCTAGTCAGATGGGCTGACCAGTGACAAACTGAACTCAATCTGGATAAATATGAGGTGATGCACTTGGACAAGACAAGGCAAGGGAATACATGATGAACAGTAGGGCCCTGGGAAGTACCAAGGATCAGAAGGACCTTGGTGTGCATGTCCAGCGGTCCCTTATGGTATCAGGTCAGGAGATTAAAGTGTTTAAGAAGGTCTATGGGACATTTGTCTTTATTTGGTAAGTCATAGAGTTTAAGAGCAGGGAGGTGATGCTAGAACTGTATAAAATGTTGGTTAGGTCACAGCTAGAGTACTATGTGCAGTTCTGGAATCCACATCATAGGAGGGATGTGATTATATTGGAGAGGGAGCAGACGAGATTTACCAGGATGTTACCCGGACTGGAGAGTTTCAGTTACAAAGAGAGATCAGACAGACTGGGGTGGTTTTCTTACAACAGAGGAGATTGGGAGGGGACACGATTGAGATGTATAAAATTATGAGGGGTATAGATAGGAAGAAACTTTTCCCCTTGATGACTTGGGGGCATAGATTTAATGCAAAGGACAGAAGGTTAGAGGGGATATGAGGAAATGTTTTATCATCCAGAGGGTGGTGGGTATCTGGAAGTCACTCCCTGTAAAAGCAGAGACCCTCATTACATTGAGGAAGTATTTTGTTGTGCACTTGTGCTGCCAAGGCATACAAGACTATGGGGCCAAGTGCTGGAAAACGTGATTAGAATAAATATAGGTGCTTGTTTTTGACTGGCACAGATGAGATAGTCTGAGGATCTCTTTGTCTGTATGGCAGTGGAGCTGGGAATGAGGCATCAGAAACCTGGTACACAGACCCAAGTAGTGGTACAGCCAGCAACTACACCATGAATTGGAAACCTTGATGTAACAATTTACAGTACAGGGGCTGCCAGTTTGCAAACAGTCCCATACAGGGGTTTATTTTTACTGACAAGATCTGACATATGAATGTTCCCTGTACTTATGAACAGCTATTGTATATTGTCTTGCCTTGTGTTTTGACTTGTGTACAAATTGACTTGCAAATGGACTCCAGAACAGAACCCATTCACAAACTGGGACCTGCTTGGAGTACACATAGATATATTGAAAGGAAACCATGAACAAAAACTGTGAAAACGGGAAATATATTTGTGAGCATTAGAAAGTAAAGATCCTGCTAAAGTTCTTAAAAACTCATTGCCTTATTAGGAATAAATTATATATTAGGTATCCTTGATCCTAAATAGTGGTGCCAGAATTGAAAAGAATATTTTGGCCAGTGTGACAACACACATTATTTAGTATTTAACTCCAACCAGTGGTTAAGTCAAAAAAGGACCTTATATGTGCCAAATTACTTTGCTGTTCTATTTTAGCAATTCAAACAGTTGCTCATCAGAGGGCTGTTTGAAAAAAAATCCCAGATCTGCTTTGAATGACAATGATTTACTAATCATGCTTTAAAAACCAGTGAAAAGCTCCCTCTCCAATCTGCAGAAAGTTGCAGAAACAAGGTACTTAAAGCATCATTAACATATTGGATAATTTTCTGATGATCTAAACTTTACACAAAACTTTTAACCATAAGTGATCCCATGTGGGCTTCTGTGCACCATTTACAACATATCTGGACAAGAGCTACTGTTCTTTTTCTCAAGAAGGCTTCATTCCCTTTCAATAATCATTAATCAAGTTGACGTTTAATGTACACAATGGGTAATTTCTCACACTGTCCCAACGTATAAGCAGGAAGCCCAGATGCTCCTTCACTGATTTATACTGAAATCTTTACATGAATTTTACACTCCTGATTATTAGAAAAATATCTCAAATGGCAAAGAAAACAATACTGCCCCAAACTGGCCCTGGCCTGCCTTATTCATTGATCCAAATTCCATACCTCTGCTTTGTGCAGTGTTTTTTTAGTGACTAATAAGTTTGGTGAAACGGAGGGTCAGATCAGGACTTGTTGTGAAAACAGGCTGATATCTGTCCAGAAGACAAAATGGAATTTTGCAACCCTTCCTCAATTTTGAAACTTCCCCTTGTTCAGGGAAAATTGAATTGAATTGTTCCTTCTTTACTACTTATCCAGAATGCTTATGTTTCTGGATGTAGTAATTCAGAAGGAGGTTTGGGATATCTCAGTTCAAATTCCTATTATGGCAGCTGGGTCAATAAATTCTATCAATTAAATCAATCTGGGATAAAAACTATTATCAATAATGGTCACATAAAATCACTGTAAGGGGCAACTTTTCCATTCACAGAATGGTGCATGTATGGAATGAGCAGCCAGAGGAAGTGGTGGAGGCACGTACAATGACTTTTAAAAGGCATCTGGATCCACATGAATAGGAAGGATTTAGAGGGATATGGGCCAAATGCTCGCAAACGGAACTAGATTAATTTAGGATATCTAGCCGGCATGGACAAGTTGGGCCGAAGGGCCTGTTTTCATGCTGTACAACTCTGACTCTACTAGACGGTTCCAAAAATCCATCTGATTAACTAATCTTCTTCAAGGTGAAAACAATCTGCCATCCTTACCCAGTTAGGCTGCAGATCAACAGGAATGTGGTTGACTCTTAAATGCCCTGTGGAATAGTCAAGCAATTCCCTCAGTTGTATCCAAGGAGGTGTGTAGCATCAGGAGAAGGTCATTGGGCCCTTCGAGCCTGCTTCGCCAGTTAATAAGACCATGGACGATCTGATGATGATCTCATATTCCTGCCCCTCTCCTAGTTCCAGTCTCCCCCTCAAGGGGAAACATCCCTGATGTCAAGGCCCCTTCAGGATCTTGCCAGTTCAAATGGACCCCTCCCTCTAAAACTATATCTGAAATAGGGACAGGTTATCCCTGGGCAATGCAGAGTGCAGTTTCTTAGCCTTAGGCTGATTTAGTTCCTGAGGCAGATTTTAACAATCCAGTACACTGTCCTGCCCCGCAGTGACACCAGGATCAATGATTGGGACCAACCCTTGGATGAAGAGCTCAGGGACGCAAAGGTTTCCAAGGTTACAGTCCTCACTGGGGATGGGCTCTTGAAGCTGATGGACATCAGTTGGATCGATCGTTTCAAAGCTATGGCTCTGTCTAAATGCTACCATTTTAATATTTTTGTTTCAGACAAAATCTAGTTACGCTTTGAACAAGGTGCAGGGCTGGATGAACACAGCAGGCCAAGCAGCATCATAGGAACAGAAAGGCTGACGTTTCGGGCCTAGACCCTTCATCAGAAAAGGGGGAGGGGAAGGGGGTTCTGAAATAAATAGGGAGAGAGTGGGAGGCGGATAGAAGATGGATAGAGGAGAGGATAGGTGGAGAGGAAACAATCAGGTCGAAGAGGCGGGGATGGGGCCAGTAAAGGTGAGTGTAGGTGGGGAGTTAGGGAGGGGATAGGTCAGTCCAGGGAGGACGGACAGGTCAAGGGGGTGGGATGAGGTTAGTCGGTAGGAGATGGAGGTGTGGCTTGAGGTGGGAGGAGGGGATAGGTGGGAGGAAGAACAGGTTAGGGAGGCGGGGACGAGCTGGACTGGTTTTGGGATGCGGTAGGGGGAGGGGAGATTTTGAAGCTTGTGAAATCCACATTGATACCATTGGGCTGCAGGGTTCCCAAGCGGAATATGAGTTGCTGTTCCTGCAACCTTCGGCTGGCATCGTTGTGGCACTGCAGGAGGCCCAGGATGGACATGTCGTCTGAGGAATGGGAGGGGGAGTTGAAATGGTTCGCGACTGGGAGGTGCAGTTGTTTATTGCGAACCGAGCGTAGGTGTTCTGCAAAGCGGTCCCCGAGCCTCCGCTTGGTTTCCCCGATGTAGAGGAAGCCACAGCGGGTACAGCGGATGCAATATACCACATTGGCAGATGTGCAGGTGAACATCTGCTTGATGTGGAAAGTCTTCTTGGGGCCTGGGATGGGGGTGAGGGAGGAGGTATGGGGGCACGTGTAGCACTTCCTGCGGTTGCAGGGAAAAGTGCCGGGTGTGGTGGAGCTAGAGGGGAGTGTGGAGCGGACAAGGGAGTCACGGAGAGAGTGGTCCCTCCGGAAAGCAGATAAGGGTGGGGAGGGAAAGATGTCTTTGGTGGTGGGGTCGGATTGCAGATGGCGGAAGTGTCGGAGGATGATGCGTTGGATCCGGAGGTTGGTGGGGTGGTACGTGAGGACGAGGGGGATTCTTTTTTGGTTCTTATTGCGTGGACGGTGTGTGAGGGATGAGTTGTGGGAGATGTGGGAGACACGGTTGAGGGCGTTCTCGACCACCGAGGGGGGAAGTTACAGTCCTTGAAAAACGAGGACAACTGAGATGTACGGGAGTGGAATGCCTCATCCTGGGAGCAGATGCGGCGCTTTGACACAAGACTGTTTATGAATCTATACGTAGTTTCTCAGGCTCAAGGATAAAATGCTTCCACTCTGTTTCCCTGCGTTCTTAGGTGACTAACAGCTCCAACACAGGATCTGCACCCTTTTATACAGAGGGACAGCTGATGTTTGAAGCACAAGGTAGAGAAATTTCTTGGGCAGTTCCATTTCTTCTGCTCACGAACTTGGTCAAAGTATCTCTGGTAAAAGTACCTGCAGTCAATGTATCTTGATGTACCCAGTGCTTTCCTGCATAGTCTTTCTCCATTTTCAGCAGTCACTGGCCAAGGATTCTCATGAGTGACTGAATGACAGGGATCGTCCCTAAAATGTTTCTACTGCCCTGCTGGGGGTCCCTTACCACAGCCAAGTTCAGAGGGGAACTGTTGAGTTGGAAACTCAGGGTCAGGCATGTGGATGATGTGACTCTCCCAGCAAAGCTAGTTTTGGCTTATTAGGCTCTCAATGCTGGGAATGTAGGTGTTGAAGAGGGGGTTAATGTTTGACCACATAACCCCTCAACAAATGTGAAGCATTTTGTGGAGACAGATATTTTACCAATGACACAAGGTGCCTGTTGTAGGTTGACCAAGTCTCCGCAGCAGATAGGAACATGAGAATCGCTGTTACTTGATAAAACTTCACCTTAGAATTGAGTTTGAGGACGTGCTTCTTGACAGCTTTTCCTCAGTTGGCTGAAAGCTACACCACAGCGTTGCAAATGGTGATAGCTTTCAAAGGCCTTCCTTGAAAGGCCTTTATATTAGTGCCTTTAATACACAAAATGTCCCAATGGAACTCATGGGTGCCTTATCAGAAAAAAACTTAACACCAAGCCACATGTAAAAAGAAACCAAGTTACACTTTCACTGGAGAAGTTAATCAGCCCTGGCACCACAAACCTCACGAACTAAAAGTCCTCTTGAGTGATAATCATTAAGTGTGTGCTCTATTCTGATTACCATCTAATTAAATTCCAGTCTCATTCTGGAAATGAATCATGACCACACCACAGAATGATTCATTTGACGTCAAACAAGTTCCTGTGAGTGACTGTGGTACTCATTTACCCTCGGACAGGCTTCCTGCTTCAAGTGGCTTTTAAGTATCACATCCTGGTTATGTCGTTGATGGAATCTGCCATAATTTAGACCAAGGATTTTCAGACCTTCAATACGTAGCTCTTTCTGCAACTTTCTTCTATTTGCAAAATAGATAGTTTCATCGGGAGGAGAAAACAAATAGGAGAGCAAACTATTTTTAAAACAAAATAGTAAGATTAAAATGAATGCCAGGTAGGTTAGAGTAGGATTTTAACACATAAGAACTTTAACATTCAAATATAAGGAAAACAGAAAGACAAGGGAATACAAAGGTAAAAGTGGGAGGGAGAACTTGCATTTATGTAGACCCTTTCATCTACTCAGGTTTTTCTAAGCAGCTTCTCTGAAATGTAGTCACTGAGAAACATGGCAGCCAGTTTACCCACAGCAAGTTCCCACAACAAGCAATGAGATAATGAGTGGATAATCTGTTTTTTTTAGATGTTGGGGGAGGGATACGTATTGGTCTAGGGCACCGGGCAAACTCGTCTTTGAATAGCGCCATGGTGATTTCCATGTTCAGAGGGGTATGGGTTTGTGCAGGGTTTTGCTGCTGGGAACATGCATTGGGAAATCAGATGTGCAGCTTCCACAATCTTGCACTCATTAACATCAACAGATTTTTTAAAAAGTCACATAATTAGGTTGTGTAGATGTTGTATTGTGAGATAGATGTGTTATATTTTAGTGATTTTGTCATGGGGATTTGTCCTTTTAAAAGTAGGTTGACCCTAACACTGGTCAACATTGTAGAGTTTTTCCATTGGAGAAAGTACAGTAATACATTTTAACGTGCCCTCTTATACTTTCCATCATATTGCATGGAATCTGACACGTGCACATAGTACACAATGGGACAGTGGCTTTAGAGGGACAGGTGGCATTGTGTGACATTGGTAATCTAAGAGACATGGGCTGGCATTGTGGGTGGGAGAGGGAGGGGATGGGTAAGTTTTAGGGTGTGTTCAAATTGTGTTGAGACTAAGGATACTGTGTTAGAATAGTCCACTCCTGTTTTGTGCTAATCATCAGGAGATGGCTCAGCATTTGCAGTTATACAGTAAATACCATGAGGTTTACAGTACAGAGTGGAATCCCTCTACTCTGAGGTGACCATGCTAAATGTATTTGCTATTGTCTTTTACGAACTTTCAGTTGAAGCAAAAAGGCAATTCTATTTTTGCTCAGGTGAGGCTTTGTTTGGAAGTTATCAAAAATTTGAAAGATAATCACTTAACTGCTCAGAACCTCCAATCTTGGTCAGTCTGTGCCCATATTCAATTATCTGACAAAGGAGATAGTAGGAACTGCAGATGCTGGGGAATCTGAGATAACAAGGTGTAGAGCTGGATGAACACAGCAGG
>NC_063364.1:8276893-8367037 GCF_021869965.1 Rhincodon typus | reverse complement strand
TCTGATGCTGCTTGGCCTGCTGTGTTCATCCAGCTCTACACCTTGTTATCTGACAAAGGAGTCACATTTGTAGGAGAATTTCTTAGAATGGCCTAACCAGCAAATTTTGCCAACCAGATATTTAGGCTTCGTTTCCTGTGGCCCTGTTTAAGGAAATCCAATACAACTTGGAAATGAAGCAAACTGATCCAAACTTAGCTTTTACACCGGAGAACAGGACTCCAGTACCTTTATTTCTAAGTTTTACTGGTCTTTCCTTCATAGGCCAGAGTGTAAAAATCTGAAAAACCTAACAGAAACAGAAGAAAGCATGGGAATTACACTTCATTACATCTTTGATTTCTTTTCTATGCATGGAAATTAAAATTTTAAACCATCAAATGATCATTTATGCACATTACACACAGTACATTTAACCACAAAAGTTTTTCACTATTTTTGAAGCTAAAAAGAAAAACAGGTGATCCAAAGCAAGTTTCAGATATTTTTTATTCATTTGTGAGATGAAAGCATCGCTGGCTGGCCAGCATTTCTTTCCCATTCCTAGTTGGCCTTGAGAAGGTGGTAGTGAGCTGCCTTCTTGAACTGCTGCAGTCCACCTGCTGTGGGTTGATCCACAATGCCATTAGGGAGGGAATTCCAGGATTTTGACCCAGGGACAGTGAAGGAACGGCAATATATTTCCAAGTCAGGATAGTGAGGACATTCCCCTGAGATATGCTATAACCCAATGGAAATATGACTTATAGTTCTGCTTCACTTAAAATTTTGAGTGCAAATTTACAATTTGCTTAGAATTGCTATCAATGCAGGAAACATGTACCTTCTGACATGCTGCCTAGTGCACGGCTAGGGCAGACATGGAGCAGTTGAAGGCCTGTTTCTGTGTAGTGCATGTTTTGAAGGTAAGAGAGTACGTTTATCACCACCCATCATACATCATGTAAGTGTGGATACATTTGCATTGCTTATTTTGAATCAATTTTCAATTTATTTACAAAACTCTGCACAGAACTCTTAATCCCAATGGAGTCCAAACCACCACTCTGGGAAGCCCTACTATGGAATTTCTTTTTCAATTCATTCACAAGATGTGGGCCTCACAGGCTGGGTCAGCACTTATTGTCCATCCCTAATGGCCCCGTGGGATGCTGAGAGTCAACCACATTGCTGTGGGTCTGGAGTCACATGGAGGCCAGCAGCTTTCTTCCCTAAAGGACATTAGTGAACCAGATAGGTTTTTCGGACAATTGGCAATGGTTTCATAGTCATCGTTACAGTCTTAACTCCAGATTTTTATTGAATTCAAACTTCACCATCTGCTATGGCAGGATTTGAACCCAAGTCTCTAGATTAACAGTCTAGCAATAATACCACCAGGCCAATACCTCCCAACTGATACCTTGACTGCATGGACTGTAGTTGTTTAAGAAAGCAGCTTGCCGCAACCTTCACAAGGACAATAGGGACAGGCGAGAAATTGTTGGCCCAGCCAGAGACATCATGTATCATGAATAATTTTATAAAAACCTACACAATGAGGGTGCACACTGTGGTTTATGCTGTCAAAATAAAAGTTTACATTCTGTGAAACAGCAAATATATTCAGACTTAAAATGAGGACTAACTGTTTGGGTATAAAGTAAAATATGTAAACCATAGGTTTTCTTTGGCCAACGATGGATGATACAATCAATAAGACAAACTGTTGGTTTGCATAACTGCACTTAAAAAGAATCAAATGGCAAGCATATTAATGATTACCCTACTGTATTTAACATAAGCTGATTGATAGGACTGACCAGTCCATAAAGTTCTGACTGCAACTATGTGAATGCAAAATAAAGTTTATCGAAACTCTCCATCTGCATTATATCATGAGGCAGTGAAGGCTCTTCACTCCTGCAGCACTGACAGCCCCTCTCTTCCATTAACTCTTTAAAGGCATTTTGTGTCTCGCGTATCTTGAAACAACGGAGAACACTCTTTGAATGCTTGATGATCTTAAATAAATCAACCAAACCCCATCACAGAAATACACTGAAGCAAAGAAACTTTATAAATGAGAAAATGCTGCAAAATAGGGTTAATCCAACCAAGTTACAGATTTGGAGAGGTGGATGCTCTTTAGATTAGAAATCAAATTCATTATTCCCATTCATTGGCCATTCTGAGTCAAATAGAAACGGACTTCAAACAGGTCATTTTTGGAAGCGAATCTGTGAGCACCTAAATAAGATTTGGTGGTGTTGTACTGGATTTTGCTTGCCGTTATCAGTCATTCTATCTAAACGCTAACCTCTTTACAGTTAAAGCTTCATTTTATGCATTAATTTACTGGCAGGTTCATCTCATATAAATGTAGCCACATGGAGTGGGAAGGGAAGAAGAGAATGTGGGGTGGGGTGTGGTTGGCAGCAAGGGTGCAGTTTACAAATGTGCACACAGTAAATGCGTTTTCCAGAAAACAGAGAAAAAATTACAGAGTTGTACAGCATGGAAACAGACCCTTCGGTCCAACTTGTCCATGCCGACCAGATACTTAAATTAATCTCGTCCCATTTGCCAGCATTTTGCCCATATCCATCTAAACTCTTCCTATTCATGTACTTATCCAGGTGCCTTTTAAATGTTGTAATTTTACCAGCCTCCACCACTTCTTCTGGCAACTCATTCCATACATGCAGCAACCTCTGCGTGAAAACTTTGCCCCTTAGGTCCATTTCAAATCTTTCCCCTCTCACCTTAAACCTATGCCCTCTCGTTTTGGACTCCACTACCCTGGGGAAAAGACCTTGGATATTCACTCTATCTATACCCCTCATGGTTTTATAAACCTCTATCAGGTCAAAACCTCAGCCTCCAATGCTTTAGGGAAAATAGCCCCAGCCTATTCAGCCTCTCCCTTTAGATCAAATGCTCCAAGTCTGGCAACATCCTTGATTATCTTTTCTGGACCCTTTCAAATTTAACAACATCTTTCCAATAGCAGGGAGACCAGAATTGAATGCAGTATTCCAAAAGTGGCCTAACCAATGTCTTGTACAGCCGCAACATGACCTCTCAACTCCTATACTCGAAGCATTGACCAGTAAAGGCAAGCATACTAAATGCCTTCTTCACTACCCTTTCAATGAACTATGAACCTGCCCTCCAAGGTGTCTTTGTTCAGCAACACTCCACAGGACCTTACCATTAAATGTATAGGTCCTGCCCTGATTTGCCTTTCCAAAATGCAGCACCTTGCATTTGTCTAAATTAAACTCTATCTGCCACTCCTCAGTCATTGGCCCATCTGATCAAGGTCCTGTTGTACTCTGAGGTAAACTTCTTGTTGTTAAATCCACATTCAGTAGGATGTAAACAGTAAGACATTTCTGGAAATATTACACCTGCAATCCATGATTCACATCGTTAATTGTAATTTGTCACTGGACCAGAATGCTGGTACTTACCACCGAACAACACTGCAGAAGCACTGTCACCAGAAGGACCACAGAGGTTCAATAAAACAATTCATCATTACCTTCTCAAAGGTAAGTGGCAATGGGCAATAAATGCCTGCATTGCCCAAGTCCAGGAGAATTTATCCTGTAAAACTAGAACATTTTTAGTTAAGGTGCTAGCAGGGCTACCAATGTATATGATATTTTAAAAGCCTTAAGATTGAACTTTATAGAACATGGGGAGTGTTTGAATGCAGAATTCAAGATCACAAACCGTTGGTGAAGCAAAATCCATGCACTCCTACAACAGAGAACAGTACAGCACAGGAACAGGCCCTTTGGCCCACCATGTCTGTACAAGGAAGTCAGATGATTGTTAAAAAGATACGTGCAGGCAAGAGGATGAGATGATTTGTGGAGAAGAATACTGCCACAGATGGAACACATGATCTGTTATATGCTGGAAGGTTCTAGAATTGACTCAGTGTGGCATCAAGGAGCCCCAGCAAAACTGGAATTAATTGGTATCATGGGGCAAACTCTCCGCTGGTTGAAAACATGACTTGCACATAGGACGATCATTAAGGTTGCTGGAGGTCAGTCATCTCAGCTCCAGGACATCTCTGCCAGAGTCATTCAGGGTAGTATCATAGGCTCAACCATCTTCAGCTGCTTCATCAATGATCCTCCTTCCATCATAAGGACAGAAGTGGGGATGTTCGCCAATGATTGCACAATGTTCAGCACCATTCACGACTCCTCAGATACTGAATTAGTCCATGTTCAAATGCAACAAGATCTGGACAACATTTAGACTTGGGCTGAAAGAGGCAAGTCTATAGATCTGTAGGTTAGGTGGATTGGCCATACTAAATTGCCTATACTGACCAGGGATGCGTAGGTTAGTGGATTAGGCATGGAAAATGCAGGATTAGGGATAGGTAGGGGGTTGAGGTCTGGGTAGGATGCTCTTCAGAGAATCGGTGTGGACTTGTTGGGCTGAATGGCCACTATAAGGATTTTATGATTCTATGGACATTTATGCCACCACAAATGCCAGGCAATGACCACCTCCAATAACAGACAATCTAACCACCCTTCCTTGTCATTCAATGGTGTTACCATCACTGAATTGCTTACTATCAAAATCCTGGGGTTACGATTCACCAGAAACTAAACTGGACTCACCACATAAACACAGCAGCTACAAGAGCAGGTCAGTGGCTAGGAATACTGCAGTGAGTAACGCACATCCTTACTCACCAAAGCTTGTCCACCATCGACAAGGCACATGTTAAGAGTGTGATGGAATACTGTTCACTTGCCTGAAGGAGTGAAGCTCCAACAACACTCAAGAAGCTTGACATTATCCTGGACAAAGCTGCTCTCTTGATTAGTGCCACATCCACAAACATCCACTCCCTCCACTACCACTGCACAAGTAGAAGCAGTGTCTACTATCTACAACTATCTACAAGTTGCACTGCGGAAATTCACCAAAGATCCCTAGGCAGCATCTTCCAAACCCATTATCACTTCCATCTAGAAGGACAAGGACAGCAGATACGTGGGAACACCACCATCTGCAAGTTCCCCTCCAAGCCATTCACCATCCTGACTTGGAAATATATCACTGCTTCTTCGTTGCCACTGGCTCAAAATCCTGGAATTCCCTCCCCAATGGCCTTGTGGGTCAACCTACATCTCATGGTCTGCAGCGGTTCAAGAAGGCAGCTTACCACCACTTCTCAAGGGCAACTAGGGACGGGCAATAAATGCTGCCCAGGTAGCGATGTCCATGTCCCAAGAATGAATATAAAAAATGCCATTCATATTCCCATTGGAACGAACTATTCACCATAATATAACCAAGTAACCATATGGTGAATTTAGCAGGAACAGCTTTCCTCAGCGTGCAGTGAGAATGTGGAATTTACTATCAACAAATAATATACATACACTTAAGAGAAAGCTAGAAAAGCACCTGAGGGAGAAGCTGATAGAGGGCTCTGTTGTTCAGGTTAGAAAAGGAAGGACCAAGGGAGGCTCTGACGGAACATAAATGCCTGCATGGACTGGTTGGATCTATTCGCTAATTCCTTTGTTATCTATTCTGTGAATGTAATTTAAAAGGCTTTGCAGTGGTTGCAGTGAGCATCATAAGGATGTAAGAAACAGAAACAGAAGTTGGCCATTCAGCCCTCTGTGTTCACTGGATCATTCAATACCATCGTGGCTGATTTCAATGTCAATTCCTTTATCATGCACTAAACCCATATCCCTTAATATCCGAGACTCCCCAAAGTCAGTGAATTTTGTGTCAAATATATTCAACTTCTGAGCGTCCATGTCCCACTGGGATGAAGAATTCCAATGATCCACAATGCTTTGAGTGAAAAGATTGCCTTTACATACGTTAATATGTATCTAGACATTGTCCCCTTAAAGAAATAACAGAAAGGATGGAGGAAATTCCTTGGTGCATTCTCCACGGCAATACCTTGACCAATCAACGTCAACTTGACAACCAGTAAGCACCCTTTTCCATCCAGTTTAAATTGTTATTCCATTTGAAATATGTTATTCTTGCATCTGTTCTAACACGCAGAAGATGAAAAGCTTCAACAGCATGTTCTCTTCTTCATCAATACTCAAAAAATGTGTTTAGTTATAAACATTAAAATTCTGAATGCGAGCTAAGTCCTGAAAATAAAATATTGCTGACATAAAAGTACTCTTGTTGCCAATGAGGTGACACGTCAACATTGGGAAACTAGATTTCAGCTCGAACTTTCAAAGCCTAGGTTTCCCATACAGAGAGGACAATTGGGTCATGAAATACTGTTTGAAGTAAAATGAGAAAAGAACAGGTGTAAAGATTGTGAAGACCATGCTGAACCTCATGTTTCTTTGAGAGTCAAAACTAAATCACGGCATTTCCTTTGACTCAGAGGCCAATACATGACTAAAGGAGAAAAAAAAGACCATTATTGCTGAACTATGGAATTAAGTACCTCAAATGCCATCTTATTTCATACCAGGTTCACTTCGCCCATCACTATACAGTTTACTGATATAAAATTGTTTTCCATTTAATTCTCCACGTCCTCACTCCCTCTCTCTGTAATCTTGTCTAGCTCCACAATTGTCCACGAACCCCATAAATCTTCAACACTAGCCACGAGCATCCCCAATTTTCACCAGTCCACAAGCCATACCTTCAGTTATTGACACAAGAGCTCTGGGATGTCCTTCAGGAACCTCTACAACTTTCGACCTCCCATGAGTCTTCTCACCAAGCTTTTGCTCACCAGTCCTAATAACACCTGAAGTGGCTGTGACAATTCTTTTGACAATAGACCTACAAAGCACCTTGGGATCTTTTGCTCTTTAAATGTAAATTTACATAAATGCATATTATTGTTGACTATTTCAGGAACCATTGAATATTCAACCAATTGATTTTCTTCCTTGTTTGTGAAGTTGAACTGTGAAAGTATGCTGTGTCAGTCAATCTTAGCCTCTTTTTTTTCTCTTTATTCATTCACGGGATGAAGGCGTCGCTGGCCAGGCAGCATTTATTGTCCATCCCTAATTGTCCAGAGGGCAGTTAAGAGTCAACCACATTGCTGTGGGTCTGGAGTCACATGTAGGCCAGACCAGGTAAGGATGGCAGCTTTCCTTCCCTAAAGGACATCAGTGAACCAGATGGGTTTTTCCAACAATCGACAATGGATTCACGGTCATCATTAGATTCTTAATTCCAGATATTTTATTGAATTCAAATTCCACCATCTGCCATGGTGGGATTAGAACCCGGGTCCCCAAAACATTACCTGGGTCTCTGGATTAACAGTCCAGTGATAGGGCCACTAGGCCATCGCCTCCCTCTTTGACGTGTGGATTTGATCCTGAACATTTTGATGATCATTACGGTGGTTTGGCCAAAAATGCCAGCAGCCAAATCAGTCCCCAGTGACACCATTCCTTAACAAGAAGGCAAAGGCGATGAGAAGGAAGAAATATAATTGTCAGAAGAAGACTGAAATAACTGGAATGCTTTACAACAAATTAAATCTGCCTGGGGAGTCAATTAGCATCAAACCCAATGATCCCTCTTAACTTTCAAAGTACATTTTGTGCTTCCTGTCACACTACCTACATGAAAAGAAGCTTTGGAAGAGTATAGCAAATTCAGGGAAAATGACAAGTTGGTATAGCTTTTAGAAATTCATGATCTACATATTATTAAATATCTTATGTTGAAGTACTCTTTGTGTCCACAAATCTTACTCCCTATAGTCACATTCTTCAGTCACATTTCTCTAGTCAATATTTATTACTGTAACTTGTTATATAAACAATTCCTGTTCAATGTTGTCACGTCAACAGTCATGATGTAGTTGCAGGCTTTGGCCACAATTTGTCTCTCTGAAGTGATTTTCTGAATTCTCTCTCCTAAATTAAGTACCATTGTGCATTTAGTCAACTGACAAGAGGTGCATTTAGTCAACTGACAAGAGGTGCATTTCAACAAACAATTTACTAATATGGAATCCAACAGCCTAAAAGCCCCACTTCTGAGGAAGGGTCACCGGACCTGAAACGTTAACTCTGATTTTTTTCTTCACAGATGCTGCCAAAACTGCTGAGCTTTTCCAGCAACTTCTGTTTTTGTTTCTGATTTACAGCATCTGCAGTTCTTTCGGTTTTTACCTAAAAGCCATGTTTACTGCTGAAATACTCCAGCGGTTCTCAAAAGGTTAAAGATTTATTTGAGCTCAGTATAAAAGTCTGTCAAAGAAGACAACAAGTGTATGTCTCTGATTACACTGCAATGACACCGATTGCGAGCTGTCTAGGCCATAGAGTCATAGAGATGTACATCACAGATCAGACCCTTCGGTCCACGCCGACCCAATATCCTAAATTAATCTAGTCCCATTTGTCAGCATTTGGCTTATATCACTCTAAATCCTTCCTATTCATACACCCACTCAGATGCATCTTAAAAGTTGTAATTATACCAGTCTCCACCACTTCCTCTGGCAGTTCATTCTATACACGCATCACCCCTGTTTGAAAAATTGCCCATTAGGTCCCTTTTAAATCTTTTCCCTCTCACCTTAAACCTATGCCCTCTAGTTTTGGACTCCCCTATCCTGGAAAAAGTCCTGAGATATCTTATATTCTTGCCAATTGTGGATATTTTCTCTAGAATAATGACACACAAAGTGATTGACAAGGCCTGTGTACTTTTAAAATTAAAGAAAAAAAACTCCTTTGAAACTATAAGGCTGGATGTACTAACGTATTATTATCTCTGCTGTAATTTGGGATGATATCCATTAACCGACAGTAGGATAAAAAAGGACACACAATCAATTGATTATTCCTTAGAGGGACTAGACAAGCAGACTACTTCTATCCAAGCTCATTCAACCTTAGTTGAATTTATCACAGACGTTATTCTCAAAGGACCTCTTATATGTAGCTTATTTGCCCAAATTACTAAACCATGGACAGCACAGGGTATTCAGTACGCAGATCTCTTCTAGTCAGGCTGTGGATTCAAGCCCTGCTCCTGAATATCAGTATGTAAATTTTGGATGACTCTCCAGTTCAGTAGGGGCAACATCGCACTATCAGAGGTGCTGTCTTTCAGGTGGAACATTAAGTCGAGACATCATCTCAATGTTTAAGTGAACTCACAAACTGCCCAGGCACCATTTGAAGCAGAGCAGAGAAGGCTCCCCTGAGTTGTGGCCGTTAAACAGTGTCATCAGAAAAAAGATTGACTGGTTATTTATCTCCATGCTTTTTGTATGCAGATTGGTTGTCTTATCTACCCTTATAACATTGAGTGCACTTTGAAAGTTATTAATTAATTGCTAAATATTTTAAATGGCCTGAAGATGTAAGAGCACTTTGCTAAAACAAGCTGTTCATTATCTTGCAAGGCCTCCGAACATGAGCGTCACAATTGTGATCAAGATGAAGATTAGAATTCAGAACAGGCAAATTGAAACATCAAACATTACAGCAAATAGTAAACTATTGACTGAGCTCTCGGAAGTGCTCTTAAAGTGTACCTATTAGCATGTATATCCACTAATATCCATCTGTTACTCCCACCAGAATAGTCTATGAAGTTTATTACCTGTTATGAAATAATTTTATGCAAAGGGGGTCTGAAATGAAAAGGAAATTGTCAATGTGAGGAACATGCAGCAGATGGTATGAGTTATTACTTTGAGAGACAGTGCCAACTGGGTGGTGTGACAGCGGTCAATAACAGAACAAAAGGATGACGCCAAATATTTCAAACACTTTGGCCATACATGTCCAAGTAGTTATCATTTGTAAATAACTATGAAAAAAACTTTCAGAAACATTTAATGAATTGCTTCATGCTTGCATTCTTGATTATGTTAATCTGAATGTCTTTCCAATTTATGCAGCAGAATAAAGTCTCACATTACCGTTAAATTCAAATATCTCCTTAATGATAAGATAAAGTAATGCATTCGTTCTTTATAAAACAGTTTCTACTCAGAAACTTAATGAATCCAGACAGCTCAAAGTTAACAAATAATCAATGTCACAGTCATTAGTCCCTTGTCATCTTTTAATTTAAAAACGTAGCTATTTGGATAAAAACAGTATTACCAAATGTTGCTGCCTGTTGTTTTGCATTTTTCACAGGTTACAGATGTGCAGACAAAGCTGAACTAACTAATGAACACTCCTTACCGAACAGCAATAAAGGAGGAAAGTCTTGTTAGATATAAGCAGTAATCTTGGATTAAAACTCTTGTGGATTGGCAATATGCTCCTTTAAACAAAAATGATGTAGAAATTGATAACCTGATTTTTTTAAAAACGTCCAGGATTTGATGCAATTACGTGTCATTTAGAAATAACAGAAAGAGAAAAAGGACATTTAACCCGTCTGGTATTTCTGTTCCTCTTACCCTTTTGTCTAATTCTAGCATTCCATTCTATTCTCCCTCAGATGCTTACCTAGCTTCCTTGTCCATCTATGCTATTCATCTCACCCATTTGCTGCATTAGAGAATTCCACAACGTAACCATTTTCTGACTAAAGAAATTCCTCCTGAAGTTCCCACTGGTGTTAGTATACTCATTAGGAACATCCACTTTGGGGCATTTTAATCTGTCGATAGGCCCCTATAAATGCAAACTGTCGTTATTGCCTTCAGTTTATGGTTACCCCAGAAGTGGGAGCATCTTCTCAATTTCTACTCAATTAAATGCTTCCATAATCCTATAGGTCCCAAACAGTCACTCCTCAGCTTTATCTTTCTGCGAGAAAAGAATCCCAGCCTGTTCAGCCTCTGGGTATGTTAATGATGCAGTGCTAATAATTCAGAGCTAATGCTCTGGGGGTTTTGGTTCAAATCCCGAGGCAGTGCTGGAATTTAAACACAATTAATTAATCCAGGGTTGATAGCTAATTTTAGTAATGGTGACAATGATAACAATCATCAATTGGTGGGAAAACCCATTGTGAAAGTAAATGTACAGAAAAGTAGACCTTACCCGGTCTGGCTGACATATCATTCCAAATGGGGTTATGTCCTATGCCTCAAAAGCCACTCAGCTCAAGGAGAATGAGGGATAGATTACAAATTTGGAACATATTACATTCTGTCCAGGCTGGGCAGACTAGATGCAGGGAGACGTTTTCCCTGGTTGGCTAGTCTAGAACCAGGGATCACAGTTTTAGGATACAGGGCAGACCATTTAGGACTGACATGAGGAAATATTCCTTCAATCAAAGGGTATTGAACCTGTGAATTCTCTATCATAGAAGGCACAGGAGTTCAAGTTGCTGAACATATTGAAGAAAGAGATAGATACATTTCTACATATTAAAGGCATCAAGGGGTACGGGAAGAAAGTGGGAATATTGCATTGAGATACAGGATCAGCAATGTTCCTGTCGAGTTGTGGAGTAGGCTAGATGGACCCATTGGCCTGCATCTGCTCCTAGTTTTTCTGTTTCTAAATGCTGACCTTGGCGGTGTCACCCACATTCCATGAAAATACAAGTCTCTCCTGTTGTTAGGAGTTCTGGTTAGCATCCTTATAAATTTTTCTTTGCACATTTCCAGGATTTCTATATTGCGTTTATAACATGGAGTCCAGAACTGTGCAAAGTACGCTATTTGTTGTTGAACCAAACAAACAGTCAGATGGGCTTATGCAAACCTCAAGCCCCAAAAATCCAATCCCTCAAAGTCCAACCGTCTCAGTCCTATTTCTGTTCTGTTGCACATTTGCTAGATTGTTCAATCTTGACTTTCCCCAAGTATGTAACACAAATTGTACCAGTAGTCCAACAAAAACTTTCTACCTGCAAATACAGTACCCACATTCCCCGACATGGTGTATATGTTCTCCATATATGTACATGGTAAAAAGAACATTCAAAATAGGTTTCTCCAAAGTGCTGAAATGAAAGAAAAATTACACCAAGCTTTTCAGTGTCCTGAAGCTGTTGGATATGTTGATAAAGAATGTAAACAGATAAGGTTAAACTACTTTGGCCTTGCGCAATTGAAGCAAAACTACTTCAGGGAAGTTGAAGGTGTGCCAAAATATTGCTACCCATCAGTTCGATAAATTTCTCCCATTGCTTCGTCATGACTGACATCTGATGTTACGCAACAACAACAGGATTAATGATAAGCTGTTAATTACCCCCCCAGGTATTCACTGTGAAGCCTGGAGACGCTGTTGGTTTTAAGGAGTAACCCTAAAGCAATGTGTAATGATCTGTCTGCGAGAATATATCAGTCACAAAAATACGAGCACACATGAAGCTTGTTCCAGGAAATAATGTTGCTCCTGCATCACACACGTTCGCTGTCCAGTTGACTGATGCTTGGTACAATGGGCTTTTTCATGGCTTTGCCAACCAGATTCTATTTATTAGCTCAACAACTCCCCAGCTGCTGACAATTTACTCCTTAACATTCGGGCAGCATCTGGAGGCCTATGAATTCCTCCAGGATGTTGAACTCTTACATAATTCATAGTCCAAAAGAACCTCGCTTCAAAAGAAATTTTCCAACTCAGTCCGTGTTTTTATTTGCTATTCAGAAGCACTAACTCAACAACTTCTCATGATCAGACTACTACAGGTATATTGTTAGAGCCTGCCACCTGCAACTTTTATGCAAACATGAGTGAGGCAGGGCATGACTGTTCTCCCTCAGGGTGTGTTTCACAGTCTGTTAGCATAATTACTCAGTGAGGCACATCTGGGAGATTTAAGTCTGTTTTGCTGTGTAAAGGGTTCGTTGTAATAGTCAACACTCTTACAGTGCACTCTCCTCCCTAGTTCTGTTAACAAAGTGCCACTACTCCAGCGCTTAGCCTCACCAAGACTGAAAGACATCTGGACCTTGAGTTCAACCTTTCACCAAAATGAGATGGTAGGTGCTAGAAATCACTAGCTATGTATTTGACACGGGAATAGAAAGGCTGTAATTGTATAGAATAGGAAGTGCAAATGATAAGAGAAGGCTAAACTTAAGCCGTAAAAATAGCAGAAGTTGGAATGTGAATGCAATCTCCACAGCTAGTGGTTTTACAATTGGATGCATTTGAGTTAAATTAAGGGCAGAGGAGGCACAGTGAGCAGCAGTCAATCCAAACCGAGGGGTTTGAGAAAGTATCATTAACGGTGATAATGGTTTCTTAAACACCAGGAGTGAACTATTGTTGCCTGTAATCATCTACCATACACTCTGCGGTGTTTCTTAGACTAAAAGTCTCCAAACTTTAATTCTGTTTCTCTCTCCACAGATGCTGCCAGACCTGTTGAGTTTCTCCAGCATTCCCTGTTTTTATTTCAGATCTCCAGCATTAACATTATTTTAACTTTATTAAAGGGGACCAAGTTTTCTTCTTACACTCATTGGGACTCGGAAACTCACCTGAAAGTAGGGTCACCAATCTATAAAGCAGTACCAGTAGACAGACTGTAATTGGTCAGGGTGTTACCATGGGAATGCACCAGCGACTGGCAGTATCCATGACCCCTTTCTCCCAATGAGACAGGTGCAGTGTATGTAAGAACTCCTTTTACCCACGTAAAGCTCTGTTTATAGATGTAGCTTCTAGCACGTACATATGCATCAAATGACAAGCCCACCTTTCATCTTAAATTGCTGTACTTCTCCACCTTTACAATAATCTGCATTTCAGTAGCACCTTCAGTAAAGAATAATGCCCCAAAGTATTTTGCATAGCCACAATCAGAAAAATTATGCCAATAATTAATACATCAATTCATAGTTTGAAGACATCAGATAGTGCCCCCTCACTTTGTTTTTATTCATTTGCAAGAGACACTATTTCCCAACAAACAATGATCAGGAATGTGATGGCTTGAAGAGTCATATACTGTGTCATTGAGGCTAGAATTTAAACCCAGGTCCTTCAGTGCATGAGCTTAAAAGCCTTGAAACAGAGGTTAATTCAAAGGTGTTGGTATGGGTTTAATGCAATACAATTGGTGCTACCACAAACAGAAGCACCAGTGAGGGGACAACTCTTGCCCATCCTTGGTCACACATAAGTCTTCTGTGATTCTGTAATTTGTTAACATCTAGTAGCTGAGGACAATAATGACCAAGTAATGTTCGCAAACCAATGGAGCAATCATTTCCACTCCAGTGCTACAACAGCAGTGAAAACAATGGCCATATTTTAGATCCAATGTGAAATGTCTATAAAACAAGAGCTTGAAAATTAAACTGAACATGCTCTGGAGTTATCAGAATGACTGTAGAGGGAATTGCCATGCAACAGAAGTGGGAAGGTGAAGAATGAAACAAAGACAAATTGAGAAAAAAGAGAAAAAGGAATTTGTATTTATTTCGTATCTTTCTCAACCTCAAGATCTCCCATGGTGCTTTATTGGAAATGAAGTGTTCACTTTTTCTAAAGAGTGTTCTCTGAAATAACAAGGCTGCCACTTATTGCACTCACAGCTGTCCTTGAGAAGGTGCTGGTGAATGTTCTTTTTGAACCGCAGTAGTCTATGGGGTGATGGTGTCTCCACCCTGCTGTTTGATAGGATTTCTATGATTTTGCCTCAGTGATGTGCAGGAGAATTCAAAGGTGCTAACTGTTGCTCAGGCACGGATTGTCAAGTAAACTTTCCCTGGCAGCAAATGTCCAAGGTTGGAATTGCTTCTTTGTTCTGCGAGGTTTGGAAAGTAGTGGGGCCTGGCATCACTTCCAAAAATGCCAAATCTAAGGTCATAGAATCCCTACACTGGAGATGGAGGCCATTTGGCACATCAGGTTTGCACTGACCCTCCAAACAGCAGCCCACCCCCACACCCTATATTCCCACATTTCCCGTGGCTAATCCACCTAGCCTGCATATCCCTGGACACTGTGGGGCAATTTAGCATGGGCAATCCACCTAACCTGCACATCTTTGGACTGTGGGATGAAACCAGAGCACCCGGAGGAAACCCACACAGACACAGGAAGAATGTGCAAACTCCACATGTACAGTCACCTGAGGGTGGAAGTGAACCCAAGTCCCTGGTGCTGTGAGGCAGCAGTGCTAACCACTCATCTACAATGCCATCCCTGGGACCACTGCCACCAACGCACGTAAAGTGTTAAATTCATCCCTAATCTGTGTATAATAAACCAGATAACGTGCATTTAAAAGGAAACTACAAAAATACGAGGGAGAAAGTGCTGAAGAAATGTCAATAGTCTTCATCAAGTCGGAGGAGTCTTGGAAAGAACAAAAATAGCCAATCTGTAGTTGGGCTGAGCGCTCTGTTTCTATTCAGACTATTCAATGTAATTCTGCATCAATAATATTAGGGACAGTGCACTTCCTGTGATTGGACTCTGCAGCAAAAACTGATCTCTCCAGGGAAAGAGGATTGAAAGAAATGAAACCTCTTACAAACATTAAATGGGGAACAGAGCAGGTTTCAGGCAATGTAGTGTGATGGCATCACACGGAGTTGATGAAATCATGCATTTCATCACATTGAGATAATTACAAACAGGCGAAAAGAATATTTGCAGAACACTTCATTTTTAAAAAGAATGAGATACATGCCCTTTTAAGGAGCTGGTTGCCATTGCTCTGTCCTGTACATCAGGAAGCTAATTACAAAACAGCTGCAAGATATTTCAGCTTCAATGAGAGGGAGTTTATTTATAACTTCAAACAGACACCGTGCCAGAACTTTAACATTAGGCAGTCATCTACGCTGAACAGCACAATGATTTCAGTACGTGATGAGGAAATTATTGCTTGTGCATCTAATTATTCCAACCAGAAGCCTTGTGAGTAACAGGAAGAGGGGACTTGCATTTACACGGTGCCTTCCACAATTTTGGGATGACCAAATGCATTTTCGATTATAATTGAGCTCTTTTCCAAATTAGTTCTGTGGGATTTTTATTTGCACCTGAGAGGGCAGTCTCAATGGCTGATCTGATAGAAGACACTTCTAACAGTGCAGCACTGATTCAGTCAGCCTGGATTATGTGCTCAAGTGTCTGGTGTGGGACTTGAAGCGATCCTGTGGACTAACCTCACCACCTGCCCCATGAAGTAGCGGCAGCAGCTGATCCTATTACCAAACCGGCGTCAGAAGCCAGAAGTCAGATGAGAAGTCGGGTGATGAGATTGAAACAGGTTCCGTCTTTAACATCAAAAACATTCTGGGCATGAGAAATACAACCTCAAACCAAAAGAATAAATACTTATTAAAAGCAGTACGTTGGGGTGTAATTAACCACTTTTAGTGCCCTACGTCCTTTCTTTGTTTCAGCTCCTCTTTAAACTTTTCTCTCAATACAGCAGTAAATCTAATTGATGAAGTGTTGCTATCCCAATATGCACAGCAGAGGTGAAAATCCCCTATCAAAATCACAGGGAGACGAATCACAGTGTGAGGAATTGTTGTATGTTTGTAGCACCAACTACTACCAGCTAATGGCTGGGATACAATGCTGTCACCAATTCTCCTTTCTGCTCTTTTAAACTGAAAGTAAATCTCAAGGTACACTGTCCTTCATCAAGCACTGCCAGAACAAGGATAGCAAGGGGTTAGAAACAGTGTAAAGCTCCCTCTACACTGTCCCCCATAAAACACTCCCAGGACAGGGTCAGCATCGGGTTATGAACAGAATAAAATTTCTTCTATAGTGTCCCCATCAAACACTACCAGGACAGAACAGCACAGGGTTAGGTACAGAGTAAAGCTTCTTCTACTCTTTTAAACTGGAAGTAAAGCTGTCTCTCCAATGTCCCATGCAACACTCCCAGGGCAGGTACAACATGGGAATGGATGGACAGTAAAACTCTCTCTATTCTTTTAAACTGAAAGGAAGCACCCTCTACTCTCTTAAGTTGAAAGTAAAGCTCCCTCCACACCGTTCCCATCAAACACTCGAAGGACAGATACAGCATGGGAGTGAGATACAAAGTAAACCTGCCTCTATTCTTTTGAACTGAAAGTAAGGCTCCCTTCATGTTGGTCCCCATCAAATACTCCCAGGACAAGGACAACACAGGGCTAGACACAGAGTAGCACAAAGGCAAAGACTACCATATTTCCCAGCTCTCTCCTTATTGTGCCTTTCTATACTCGCTCAAAGGGGTCTATTTGGTGAACGGTGGCAAGGGATGAATCACGAGTGAGTCTTATGAGAAGAGGCACTTGTCTTAACAACAAGATGTAGTTTATTGCATGAGAGCAGTTTGGGTTCCATGAGGGTCACTCAGCGACTGAGTTCATTGCAGCTTTGGTTCAAACAAAGACAAAAGAGGTGGGGTGAAAGTGACAGCCCTTGACATCAAGGCTGTCTAACAAAACTGAAATCAATGGGAATCAGAGGGAATACTCTCTGCTGGTTGGAAGCATACCTGGCACATAAGAAGATAGTCGTGGTTGCTGAGGTCAGTCATCTCAGCTCAGGGACTGCAGGAGTTCCTCAGGGTGGTGTCCTAGTCCCAACAACCCTCAGCTGCCTCATCAATGACTTTTCCTCCATCATAAGATCAGAAGTGGGGAAGCGTTCGCCAATGGCTGCACAATGTTCAGCACCATTCACAATTCCTCAGGTACTGAAGCAGTCCATGTCCAAATGTAACAAGACTTACACAATATCCAGGCTTGGGCTGACAAGTGGCAGGCAACATTCACACCACAGAAATGCCGGGCAATGATCATCTCTAATATGCAACAATCTAACCACCATCCTTTGAGATTCAATGTTGTTACCATCAGTGAATCTCCCACTCTCAATATTCTAGGGTTGACCAGAAAATGAACTGGAGTTTCCTTATAAATACAGTAGCTACAAGAGCAAGAGCTAGGAATACTACTTATAGTAACTCACCGCCTGACTGTCCAAACCCTGTATACAATCTGCAAGGCATAATTCAGGGGTAATGATATGCACCCTAATTATCTAGATGAATGCAGTGCCAACAACACTCAAGAAGCTTGACATCATCCAAGTTAAAGTAGCCACTTGAATGGAACCACATCCACAAGCATCTACACGCTCCACCATTGACGTTCAGTAGCAGCAGTGCGTACTATCTACAAGATGTACAGCAGAAATTTCCCAAAGATCCTTAGACAACATCTTCCAAACCCACAACCACCACCATCTAGAAGGACAAGGGCAGCAGATATGTGGGAACACCACCACCTTCAAGTTCCCCTCCAAACTACTCACCATCCTGATTTGGAAATATATCACCTCTCCTTCAGTGTCGCTGGGTCAAAATCCTGGAACTCCCTCCTGAACAACACTTTGTGTCTACTTATAGCTTATGGACTGTAGCGGTTCAAGGAGGCAGCTCACCACCACGTTCTCAAGGGCAACTAGGGATGGGCTATGAATGCTGGCCCACCAGTGATGCCCACATCACATGAGTCAATGAACTGCTATATTGGCCAGTTCCACATAATTACAAAGACTATCAGGAGCTAGGGATGACATGTCTGACCAATTGGGATCTCAAGCTAAACTCTATTTATTCCCCGCTTAAGACTATAAGATATCATCTGATCAGGTAGAGCTTAATGCAGTATCCAACATTAACCCTTCCAATAGAAATCATGAGTCATGATTTACTGTTGAGTTACTAATGAGTCATGAGTTACTGTTATTTGTCATACATCAATCTGAGAAAGAAAGGCTTGCATTTATATATTGCCTTTCACAACCTGACAATGCACTTAAGTGCTTTATAAACAATGACCTCATTACTATGTCCCCAGGATTGTGCAATGGGTCTTGTCTACATTCTCTATGATTGTCTGTCTGGGATATTGTCCGTATCAGGTACCCACATTATCAGGCTGCCCACCAGGACTGCACAGTGACACCTTATGTCCTCACTGCAGATGCAGCCAATTCTATTTTGAAAGCTGAATGCAACTAGTTGCTCACCGATCATCCCATCACATAGACCATATAGTGAGATAGTGTGTGTCAGACTGCAGTGACATGTCTCTTTATGTGATGGCAACAAGATATGTTGGGTCAGTTGGTATTATTCCAATTTTAGTCCAATACATATCATCCCATTGAACACAGAACATAGAACAGTGCAGTACAGTACAGGCCCTTCAGCCCACGAAGTTGTGCCAACCTATTATCCTACACTAAGATCAAACTACCCAGCATACCCTACACTTTACTATCATCCATGTGCCTATCCATGAGTCGCTTAAATGTCCCTAATGTATCTGAATCCACTACCCCCACTGGCAGCGCATTCCACACACCCACCACTCTCTGTGTAAAGATAACTTTTAAAATTATTTCAGAAAACTGGGCTGTTCATTTAGCATATTCAATTCTTTACCCTGGCAATTCTGTGCATCAGTGAATAACCACATACTGTGTAAAAGCAGCCAAATGCTGTTGTTTGAACTATGATCAGAATTCATTGCCAATAAAAATTTAAAACAAAGAAATCCCCTGGCGTTGCTGACAATCAACAACAGAAGGGAGCAAGGTTCATGTTTCAATCTGCTCCTTTCTTTGTATCTGCCTGTATCATAATTTTCCTATTACTTTATTATCCTGATTTATTGCGGCTTTTCATTTTTGTTCTTAAATTTCCTGATTGATGCCTTCCTCACATCAAAGGCAATAATACTACTGTGGGGATGGAGTTTCCATTAGCAATGGCCAACAAAGGTCTGTGATATTTGTTTGATCGGCCATTCATACAATTCACACCTGAAGTCCCTGGGCCTGGATTGCAATCCTGCAGGCTGGGTCAACCTCCCATTCCCAGGCATGGATGTGCCAAGTGTACTCCAAATACTGCCTTCGGAAAGCATCTAACTCAACATGTGTCAAACACGGCAGGATCTTATGGCAATGGGAGTACTGTCCTTACCTCTAGGCCTGAAGACTTGGGTTTAAGTCCCATCTGCGCCAGAGTTGTGTCATAACAAATCTGAACAGATTGATTTGAAAATATCTACACCAAACATGGAATCTCTCTGCTTTTATCTGCCTCACCTGACAGCAGCGGCTGCCGCGGCACAATGACAGTGTCCCTATCTCTAGGCCAGCAATTCTGGGTTCAAGTCCCACATAGGGACTTGTTGGACATGGAGCAATGCCTAAATATGTCAACTGTGAGCGAGTCATAGAGATATACAGCACGGAAACAGATTCTTTGGTCCAACTCGTCCACGCCAACTAGATATCCTAGATACATCTAGTTCCATTTCAGCATTTGGCCCATATCTCTCTAAACCCTTCCTATTCATTTACTCAACCAGATGCTATTTAAACGTTGTAATTGTATCAGGCTACACCACTTCCTCTGGCAGCTTATTCCATACACGCACCACCCTCTGCATGAAAAAGTTGCCCCTTAGGTCCCTTTTGTATCTTTCCGCTCTCACCTTAAACCTACACTCTCTAGTTTTGGACTCCCAACCTTGGTGAAAAGATCTTGTCTATTTACCCTATCCATGCCCCTCATGATTTTATAAACCTCCTTAAGGTCACCCCTCAGCCTCCAATGCTCCAGGGGAAATAGCCCCAACCTATTCAGCCTCTCCCTATAGCTCAAACCCTCCAACCCTTGCAATATTGTCATAAATCTTTTCTGAACCCTTTCTAGTTTCACAACATCCTTCCTATGGGAGGGAGACGAGAATTGCATGCAATACGCCAAAAGTGGCCGAACCAATGTCCTGCACAGCTGCAACATGACCTCTCAATTCCTATACTCAATGCACTGACCAATAAAGGCAAGTGTACCAAACACCTTCTTCACTATCCTATCCACCTGCAACTCCACTTTCAAGGAACTACAAACCTGAACTCTAAGGTAATAGAGGGAGAGGTTCCTGGTCAACTGTCCTGCAGCAATGGCAATAAGGTTTTCACACGTGGTTGGGAAATAAATTCAATGGAAATCTAAGGCCCAACCCGCAAAAAGAAGGCTGGAAGAAAAAAGCAGATCAACTGTTCAATTATCACAGGGGGAGGACACGATGGCCTATCACTAGGCTGTTAATCCAGAAACTCAGCTAATATTCTGGTGACCATGGTTCAAATCCTACCATGGCAGATGATGGAATTTGAATTCAATGAAAAGAAAATGAATCTAGAATTAAAGGTCTACAGATGACCATTAAGTCACTGTTGATTATCAGGGTAAAAAAGAACCTATCTGATTCACTAATGCCCTTTAGGGAAGAAAACTGCCATCTTTACCTGGTCTGGCGTACATGTGACTCCAAACCCACAGCAATGTGGTTGACTCTTAACTGCTCTCTGGGAAATTAAGAGGTGGGCAATAAATGCTGGCCTCGCCAGAGATGCCCACATCTCATGAGTGAATAAAAACAAATGCATGAAACCACGTACCCATAAATGGAACCAACAAATTTCTCCTGAGTTAGTTTGTTTTTATTGTCTCTTTCTAGTTTTTTCCTGTCCATATCTCTTGCCTATTTGTCTCTTGACTTCTGTTTTGTCCATTCTTGGGCTGGGGAGACATACACTCATCATTCATCTCTAGCTGCCCTGAGAACATGATAATGAAGTTTCGTCAAACTGAATGGCTTGTCAGGCTATTTCAGAGGGAAGGTAAGAGTTGGTGTGGGCCTAAACACATGTATAGGCCAGAGTCGGATGAAGCTGGCAGGTTTGGTGAACTGGCTAACAATGTTCTTTTTCCATAGTTTCACAGTTACTTTTACAGAACACCAGTCTTTCAAAAAATAAAAGCATGCTAAAAAGAATTCAACTCTCAAACTTCCAGTGGTCTGATTAAACTGGAATACTAATAACATAACCACTACACTGTGGTATTTGTTCGACACTGCTGTAATCTTCATGTTCTATATGTATATAAACCTCACTGTTTCTGTGAAAGACATTGATTTCTGCTCCAACCGGTATGCCTGCCCATTGTAAAACTGTGTTAAAGTTGATTACCCAGTGACCTAAGATTAATGTTTTGGCTCCTTGCCTTGACTTTGAGATGCAGTGCAATGTAGCAGTTCTGTGCCAATATGTGAGAACCTGCACAGACATGCTCCAAGAATCACGGACTGTGTTTTCTGCTTACACACCTTTAAACAATCTGTTTATTACTTAAGTAAGTGTCACAGAAGCCAGCAGTGATTATTTATCGAGGTTTGAACACAGGTGAGGTGAAGGCATCACTACCTCAGGCTCGACAACCACATCCTCAATCATATCCCTCTCCATCAGCCTCAGCAGCAAAGGAATTATTATGGCGTTGTCACTAGTAACCCAGAAGGCCAGGAGAAATGGATTCCCAATTCCTGTTTCTCTAATTCACTACAGCCTGAAGGGCTCGTGGAAGCCAATTCAGTGGTGATTTAGGCAGAAGGGGAATCAGCAAGAGAGCGGGACTGACCCATTAGCTCTTTCAAAGTTTCGATGGGCTGAATGGCTTGTTTTTTAAAAAAAAATTGACCTTTGATGCTACTGATGAATCCTGCATTTGTTTCCATTCACTGTTTGGCTTGTCATAGGCCATTTCAGAGGGCAGTTAAAAGTCTGTCGTGTTATTGTGAGTCATACGTTACTTTATAGTATTATATATTGTATACGTTACTTATATTGGCTGCGCTCTCTCTCTAACAGGCTCCCGATCTCTCTGCTTTCACTGAGAGGCTGTGAAAAGTCTTCAACCTCAAAATAGGGTCACAGTGGGAAGAGGTTTCAGAAACTTGCCCTTCAGGGAAAGAAATCTATTCTCATTACCAGCCTTTGTAACTAAGCTGGAGCTCCATGGCAACCATTGCTCCCACTTGGGCTTCTGACCCTAACTTTGGGAAGTCCCACTGAGGAGCATTAATGGATGGATTTTTAACGGTGATCAATGAGAGTTTCACTGATACATTACTGAGATTAGCTTTCGATTTTGGATGTATTGAATTTAAATTCCAACAAATGTCACGGTGAGACTGGGATCCGTGTCCCCTGGCTCTGTGGATGACAAGTCCAGTGTCAACACCATTGTTTTCCCTTTGCTACAGTTGGATTTTGTAAAGAGCCACTCATTACTTTGCTCTGACAAAATATCAAAGTACTCACTTTTTATTACAAAAATTGTACTGTGTCATGTGTGTTTAATCCACTCACAGTATTACCACTTGAAAACTCTACAAACTTCACTTTACCGTTTTTGTTTGGCTAAATGAGTGTGGTGTTTATTTTACTGGAGGGGCTTTTCACCCTGTGGCCTGGGAAGTTTTCTTGCTGAATCTTACTAATCTCATTTAATAATCTATCCTGCCCCCCAGTGACGTCCCTCTTGACTGATTCTAGACCCATTTTATCATGCACTCCCCACTGCTGGGATATCCCAGACTGACCTGCATCACTGTAGCCACACCATATTTACAATGCTGCTGTGAACCCAGATAGATACTGCCACTCCAGAGATGCCCTGGTCAGTCTGCGATAATTACCATGTACATGACAGGCAGGGATAACTGGTGTCCCACTTTGCAGGCAGGGGCACACTAATGGAGTGGTGCACAGGCAGGGCATCCTCTTTCCCCAGGACCGGCCATGACATCAGACCATGCCACCTGGTCTGAGGTACCTACCAAGTTCAGTGTGGTCTGGAGGAATGCCCAGTACTGTAGGAAGAAGATCAATGACCTTCTCCAATTCACCAGCGTAAATGCCACCATCTGCTCTCTGATACCTCGCACTATCTCGGGTGTAGCACACACTGTCATTGTTGCAACATTGCAATGATAGGCACCAGTGCAACACTGAGGTGCAGAAGTGGATTGGAGATATGCTATGAAAGATCATAAGAGACTGGCACATGTTGGATGCCAGTGTCCATGGACGTGGGGTGCATGTGCCTAATGCCCGTGAAGCATGTCCTGAGAAATCGATACCCGGTGTCCAGCAGGGAGGGCCTCTGGTGCGAGCGGTGAAGTGATGTCACCAGGTACCTACTCTGACTACCATGTTCTTGACATCTGGAGGTATGTGGGGGAAGGGATTCATCATCTCCTGCTTCCCTTATTGCAAATTCATGGTCCACATGCAGGAGATCCTGGAAGCTGGCTTGGATTTTCTGGAGTTGCCTAGACAGGAGTGAGAGGCCTCGTAACGGCCTCCTCTCCTTCCAGCTGCCTCCAAAGACTTTCGTAATCACATTCTTGGCCTTCAGTAGAAACTTCTTCTGATCTTGGACTTCCTTCTGCCCACTAAAGGTCTCTCTCTACCAGAGCTTTCTCCTTCCCACTGACTCCGTGAGGGTTTCCCACCATGGAAAGCAGAAACTAGTACACACATGTGGTGAACTCGAGCCTAGAAAATAGGTCAGGAGTGGGATGGAGTGAAAGGTCATGTTGGAAGTACTGCCGCACTCAAAAGGGTGGAGACTGGCCTCACTACGCTGGAAGCAATGAGTGCCTGAGTTGCTGATATGACCTCTTCAGGAGAAATGCCCCTTGCTCAGAAAATGACAATAATGTCTAACTGAACAGATCACTGATCAGTTGTGATGATGCATACAAGCTGAAATGCAGAGTCAATGCAGAGCTGCAAACATGCCAAAGTGTGCCCTTAATGTGGTCCTATTGGGGCACAGAACTCCTGCAGCACTAAACAGCCAACATCGCTTGGCATCCTGGTGCATGTCCCAAAAAAAGCCACTTCTATTGGGCTCGATGGAATTGACTGTCAGATGGGGAGGGCACTATGAGGTCAATTTGATAGTGTCAGTCAATGAATTTCCATCCCTTAATTTCTGAAAAACAAACAAAACTAAATAACACTGAAACTTAACTCATAAATAGCGGCTTCTGTCTGATCAAGAACAATTACTGATTTAAGCTGCAGGATTCTCCGGCAAACTCGAATTGTTCAATAAATGCACCAAACTCACTGAGAATGATCGTCCTAATGGACTGAGGTGATTTGGAAAGCATTTGGTAATCCTGTAGATGAACGTGTACAGAAATTTAATTTTCTCTGTGGAGCAGTGCAGCATGAAAGCTCATTACTGAAAGGTCTGGGGTTACTGGCTTCCAAGCGATTCACTATTTTGGTCAGAGTACGAAGCCAAGTCACAACTGGAAGGCTGATCTCCAAAGAAGCCTGTAATCATGAGCTCCAGCTGTACGTACAAAGAGAAATGCAGGCTGACCAATGTTAATCTTCTGTTCACCACAGTATATTGACCAAGAGATATAGAGATTGCAGAGAACGAGGGGAAAGAGAAAGTTAACATTTCTTTGGGTACAGCTTTTAAGTTAACACGTGCTCTCTTGAAGAGAAATAAAACTCATCCTAGTTTCCTTCCAACTTTCCTCATGACTGACCTCGTGTTAAACGAGGGGAGGTGGCCAACATAAATAAAGCAGGCGAAAGGAATTGATATGGGAGAAGGCACAGAAACAGACCAACTGGACCAAGCAGTACATGTAAGGATTTTTAAGAAATTGTTTCACAGGATGTGGGTGTTGTTGGCATTAGTGCCCATCCCTAATTGACCTTGAAATGAGAAGTATGCTCGGCCATTTCAGAGTCAACCTCATTGCTGTGGGTCTGGACTCACATGTAGGTCAGACCAGCTAAGGTCCTTTCGTAAAGGACATTAGTGAATCAGATGGATTTTTAGGACGAGCAATGATAACTACCACAGTTACCACTGCTGCGTCTAGCTTTCAAGTCCAGATGTTTTAGATTAATCTAAATTCCAACTGCTATGGTGAACCTATATCCCCAGAGTATAAACCTGGCCTTTATAGGTCAGTAGTCCAGTGACATTACGAATATGCCACCACTCCTCCTCTTGTCTCTTCTCACCCAAATCTACCATTGTACGGGATGACATTGAAGGAAGCCAGGTGAGCTACTGAGTAAACAAGGCAAGATTCTCTTGTCCAGATTTTACACAGCAATTAACTGTACACTACCACACTTCACTGTCGAGAGCAGATGTACTTACTGTATTCGAAAGCAATCCTTGGAACAACGTCATCCTCCTTAGAAAGGGGCTGAGTAAATCCAATTGTACATAAAGTACTTGCTGCCAGCAACAGATAACTCGGAAAGCCCAGGGCCATGGTGGCTATGCACTCCGAGGTGGGCCTTATTTAGCGAATGCTTCTGTTGTCTTGTCTTCAAAGGTTTGGAATTGGTTTATAATCCACTGATAAGTTAAGCAGAACAGCTAAGATATCAGAGGGCTGAAATGATGGCTGCTTATTAGCAGACAGTGATGATTCTCCAAACTGGATTCTGCAAGTCAAAGCAGATCCGAGCAGGTTCCCTATTTCTTGAAAGCTGGATCTGTAACACAAAGAGTAAACAGGGACAAGTTAGAATTGACCGTTCTGAAGAATGGGCACTGAACTCGAAACCTTTATTCGGATTTCTCTCCACAGATGCTATCAAACATGCTGAGATTTTCCAGCAATTTCTGTTTTTGTTACAAGTTAGAATTGAATCGATAATATTATTGAATGTCAAGGTATAGATTGAATGAATGTTGTTCAAGCTGCTCACAGACCACAACCAGATTTCAATACAGCAAACTTTTTATTAGCCAGCACCTTTGGGACCAGGAATGTGCCAGTTGATCAAATATTCCAGATAATCGATACATCCACATAATCAATGTAAAAACACTAAGTAACAGAAATGTAATGCAGGGGGTACACATATCACTGTTATATTTTATTTACAGCATAAATCATTTAAATAATAATGCAACTTTGCCTTAAATAAAATTTACTGGCAGAGAGCCTTTTCACTCACACACTCAACTGACTACTTGGACATCACGATAGATTGCATTATTTTCGGAGAAATTGACTCAAAATTGAATCAACTGTTGATTTTTCCATGTGGCCATTCGACTGAACAACAAGTATATTCACATTGAGGTAAATAAATGAAAAAAAACTACCATAATAATTGGACAGTAAACTTGACGAGGTATATACGTTTTGCTGATTTATTGAGAATGCCAGTTCATAAGGTGCTGCTTAAAACAAAGTTTGCTTTACTGTCAATTCTGTTGCTTGCTGGCACCATGTTTGAATATTGCTGGAAAGTCACATGATACCAAAATTTTCCATCTTTCAATCGGACAAATGCAAGAATGCCAAATTTCAAATGATCATAGCAATTTCTCCCACAGGAGAAATGGGTGCTGCTTGGCTGGAAGAGTTGCCCTTTTACTCGGGGTGAGTGTGAGACAAAAAGAACTCAGTGGACATCAATGTGTGAGCAAATTCTCAACAGACGACTGGATGGGTAAAAATGGAAGCAGGAGGGCATGGTCCCACCCAGCTGGATGACAAAGCAAGGCATTTCGAACAATCAGAGCAATCAAAACCAGGAAGTATCAATTGTTATGATCCTTTGAAAATTGGCACTCTTGCATTTGTCCTGGTGAAGCAAAATAGACAACACGTTTCATTCTCAGCAGGTGTCGAATCTTTTATAGAGAGCTATCACCCTGGCACCATCCTCCTCCAATGCCTCATTGCTTGGGACTGCCCTCTCCTGCTTCCATCCAATCATAGCCAGAGAATCAAATGGGATGCTTTCCCTTGCTGCTCCCACAGCATTACATCCGTTGTCCACCCAGGATCTCTCCTGTGTCCTCTCCTAGCACTTGACTACATGCTGACCCTTGAAAGCATCATCCAAAAACACAGCATTGGGTTTCATAATCATGTTGTTGACACTCACTTTGACCTCACCTCCATTTCCCTATGCTCTTCCACTTCATATCTATGACACTGCTTGACCTACATCCAGTGCTGCTCAAGTAGAAAGTCCTTCCAGAAAAAACTGAAGCCACTGTCCATGGGTTCTGCTGCCTGGCTATAGATACTGTCACTCTCCCTGGGCACTGTCATCATAGAATCCCCACAGTGTGGGGATAAGGCCATTTGGCCCAACAAGTCCACTGACTCTCCAATCAGCATCCCACCTACCCTATCCCTGTAATTCCCATGGATAATCCAACTAACTTACACATCCTGGACACTATGAGCAATTTAGCATGGCCAATCCACCTAACTAGACATCTTTGGACTGTGGGAGGAAACACACACAGACACAGGGGGAACATGCAAACTCCACACAGACAGGTGACCAAGGCTAAAATCGAACCCAGGTCCCTGGTGCTGTGAGGCAGCAGTGCTAACCACTGAACCACCATGCTGTCCCATAGCTAGATTCAAACTATTCACAATCTTGTGTTTCCATCCAACCCTGAGTCGAGGTTCCAATCCCATGTTCACTGCCTCATTGAGAGCATCTATTTCCATCTCTGTAGCACTGATCATCTCTGGCTCACTCCCTGTGCTGCTGAAATTGTCAGATGTACCTGTCCAGTATTCTAAAACACTCCTGGCCAACCTCCCACCCACTGCCCTCTGCAAACATTCTAAACACTGCACGTATCCTGTCACCGAGCCACATTCACCCATCACTCCCTTGCACTCACTGACTTATAATGGCACCAGTCCAATAAAATCTCAATTTTAAACATCCCCTCTTCATTCCCAAATAGTTTTATGGTTTCACCTGTCTCCATTCTCAAAACCAAATCCAACCCTTGAACTGTGTGAGATCCCTGTCCTGCTCCAATCCTGGTCAATTCCCTTGATTGCCAGTACCCTATCGCTGGCAACGGTACCTTCAGCTGCTGTGGCTCTGCCCTTGGATTTACCCCCTTTCCTGTGCTTTCTCTCAAAAGGTATTCCTTTAAAACCCTGCTCTTCATCTGTCCTGGTATCTCCTAAGGTTGTTTTACACCAAATTTTGATCATATTCCTAGGAAGCCCCTCATGAGCCACATTAAAGATGAAATATAAATGCAAAGTGTTATTGTAGACTCACTTCAAATAAAGTAATTTAATGGATAGAATCTTGTAGAGGTGATGGGTGTCTTGGCTGCTGGAGACCTCCACATCCCTCTTTTCAATAAGACCTGTTGCATCTCATAGTTCTCAGGTACTGCATAGGACAGCGGGCGGGTGGATCTTCTCTGAAGATCAAGGATCCCATGGGGCTAGAACTCCCAGTCACCGCCAGATGCCAGTCCACCAGAGTACTGAGCAGCGCCACCAGACAGGTGGTGGCTACTCCCGGTATGACTTGCACCCGCAGCTGAAGATCAAGGACCCCTCTGGGCAACAGGTGAGTGATGGTAATTAGGGAGTTGTGGAGTTGGAGTCACAGGCTGAGTGGAAGGATCAACAGCAAGCGTAGGGCTCAGTTCCCAGATGGCCCACCACCTCATGAGTTGGGGCTGCACAGTGGCTCAGTGGTTAGCGCCAGGGACCGGGTTTGACTCCAGCCCTGGGTGACTGTCTGTGTGGAGTATTGCAGATTCTTCCCGTGTCTGCGTGGGTTTCCTCTATGTGCTCCAGTTTCCTCCCACAGTCCAAAAATGGGCAGGCTAGATGGATTGGCCGTGCAAAATTGTCCATAGTGTCCAGGGATGTGCAGGCTAGGTGGATTAGGCGTGGGAAATGCAGGGTTACAGGGATAGGGTGGGTCTGGGTGGGATGCTCTTCAGAGGGTCAGTGTGGACTCGATGGACTGAATAGCCTGCTTCCACACTGTAGGGATTCTGTGATCAGGCACTGAGTGTCTCTGAACACCCCCTTCCCCGGAGCCTCACGTGAGCATGACAAGCTTTGGCCCCCACCCCACCACTGGGCTAGTACCAATGGTAGTGGGCTGAAGCCCTGAGGACCGGCATCAACTGTCCACTTATGGACTTCAATTGGCAGAGGGAAGATTTACCTTCCTGCCTGATTAAATCCCATCAAGCTCCCCATGGGATTCAAGATTCCAACTGATGTTTGCAATTTTATAAATACAATGGACATGCATGGGTAGTTATAGCAATCATTAAGGAGGCTCATAGACAGGATAGACCAGTTAAAAACAGCCAGTTCAATCACACTGAGCTTGTGTGTTCCTCACTTTCTAACACACGTTACTGTGAAGTTCCCAACACAGCGGATGCAGCAATATTTGTGGAAATGCATCTCCAACGTATCCAGCAGCTGCACAAGTATAGCACGACTGCACGTAATTGATGGATACCTGTTATACAGGCCTATGAACCCTAACTGCTGCTCCTCTTAGCCCACTAAGAGATACTATCATTCAGACTTGTTCCTTCCCGTGCCGCATAGGACCTGGGAAACATGCAGCTCGTGTGGAGACGTTCGTCGGAATTGGGGTCATGCAAATTTTTAAAGGATTAGTTCAACAACAAGCAGGGATTTCCATAAGTGGGATGGAATCTGCATCTTCACATTTTAACACTATTCAACAGCATTTCTGTCAAATTGGACAGTTAACTGTCATAGACGCCCAAGAAAATCAAAAATCTTGGTACTCCAAAATAAAATCGAGTCACCAAAAGATAACAGGGAGTCAGTTAGAAAATGAAAAGAGGTTCTATGGTAAACACATGGAACAATTGTGATGTTGTAGAGGTGAAAACCACTCCATATCTATATGCCACAAGCCCTGGACAACATCCAGATTTGATAAGCCGAAAGTAACACTGAAGCCAAATACATGCCAGGTTATATATATGGCATCATCCAGTTCTAAGCAGTCCACTTGACTGGCACCCCATCCACCACCTTCAACATTCACTCCCTCCACCACCAATGCACAGTAGCAGCAGTGTGTACCATCAACAAGAAACACTGCAGCAAATCACTAAAATTTCTCTGGCAGTACCTTCTAACCCAGTGATCTCTACCACAAAGAAGAACATGAGCAGCAAATACATGACAACACCACCAACTGCAGGCCCCTGATTTGGAATTATAACACTGTTCCTTCACTGTCAATGGGTCAAAGTCCTAGAAATGCATTCCCAGCAACACTGTGGGTGTACCTTCTTCAGACGTTCATGAAGGCAGCTCACTATTACCGTCTCAAAGGCAGTTAGTAATGTGCAACAAACAATCAGCATTGCCCACAGCCCAAGAATGAATAAAAGCAATCTCTAAGTGTGAGAGTAGAAGCCTATTCCTTATCTGTGATTATTCTGACTTCAATGATTCCTAAATCTGATCCCCTGAAGCAGTATGAACATTAAAGTCTATAATTGGTAAGAATTCTCCCTTTTAATTAGCTGGATTAAACCAGTTTTACATTGCTTAATTTGCATTTTCCCCTTGGTCCAATATGCTGTGTGTGCTATTTATTTTTAAATTGATTAACAAATGTCAAAATAGTGCGTGCAGGAATTTAATACAAATTCATCAATTGTCATGTAAAGTAGACAAGAAATGGACTTGTTCCTGTTCAAAAGGTTTGAGTTCAGCCAGCTGAACTATTATTAATGCACAGAATCACTAAACAATACACTCATGTACACGTGCTTTTATATAGGCACTTTTATATAGGCACAGCATTGAGCTGCCCAAACCAGTCATACTGCATACACTGCTTTGCGCTGTACACACCACAGGATGATTCACACAGAATGCTGCATACACTTCATCATGCTGTACATGGGATGCTGTACACACTGCATTATAGTGTACACACTGCAATGTGCTGTACACTGCAATATATTGTACACAGTGCAATATGCTGTACACTGCAATATACTGTACACACTGCTATATACCATACACTGTAATATACTGTAAACACTGCAATATGCTGTACACAATGCAGTATGCTGTATACACTGCAATATGTTATACATAATACAATGTATTGTACACACTGCAATATGCTGTATACACTGCAATATACTCTACACATTGCGATATACTGTACACAATTCAATATACTGTACACTCTGCAATATTCTGTACATACTGCAATAAGCCATACAGACCACTGTATGTTTTGCACAAAATAGGCTGTACATAAGCTGCACAATCCACAATGCACTGTAAACATCACAGTATGCTGCACACACGTTAATATACTATACACACACTGCAATACACTGTGCAGACTGCAGTATGCTACACACACAATATGCAGCACACACTGTAATAAGCTGCGTACACTGCAGTACACTGCACAAACTGTAATATGCTGTACACAATGCAAGAGGCTGCACACATCACAGCATGCTGCATACACTGCAATAAGCTGAATACTACTCAACAAACTGCATACATTCCAATAAGTTGTATACAGTACTATATGCGGCATACATCACAAATAAACTGTGCACACTGCAATATACTGCACACGGCACAGCATGCTGCACACACTATATTATATACACTGCAATATGCTATACATGCCACAGGATGTTAGACTCACTGCAACATACTGTACACATCAGTGTGCTGCACATAACGTGCTGCATGTACTGCACTATGCTACACACAAGATATTACACACACTGCAATTTGCTGTACATACAGCAATGCAGAATGCTGAACACAGTATTCTGTATACACTTCACCATATCCTGTTGTACTACACTTTTTTATACTCGTAATCAACTATTTCAATAAAGTATAATTTAGTCAAATACCCACTCCATTCACAGCCCAGTTTTCCAACAAACTCTCCACATGTATCTCCTATCCCCATATGGGCCTCATTCATACCTCAACTCCTGTTTACAACACTGACACTAATCTGCTTCTCAGCACATGTGAAATAAACATCTCTCCTGGAGTTCCATCCAAGATGAGCCACCTTCTCTCTGGGACTTCCTGCTTGATTTATTCATATACTTAGCAAGTAGTCATTTCATTCCCAGTTACCACAGTCAGCCTAACAACAATATGAAATAGCAATTTAAAGAAAAAGTGGTCATCAACTCAAACATCAACATTTGAACAGCTAGCAAGCACTACCACAGAACAAGATCCGCTGTCTCTGACAGCTGATTTATTCACCTCTGTAAATACCCACTCACTTGGATCTTAGTCACTGAGTTGATTTCCATGATTTGGTTTTCACAATGGACCCTCAATCCCACAATATGCTCCATCCTATGTGGTTTCTGTGTGTTTTCTGATCTTGTTCACCACAGTCCAACACCAGCACATCCACATCATGGCCATCCTATGTGGTCAGCTCTGCACTCAGCACTGGACCTCTGCCCTCTGCTGATCTCACCCTGCTGTATATTCAAGGATAGCTCAGGGGAATGGCAGCAATCACCTGAACAGGCTGTTGGGTGAAACGGCGAAAGGAAACTGTCAACACAAACTCCGTGACTTTGCTCTGACACAGTCTCACTCAGCAGTAAGTGACTGGCAGCTCCCAAAACATGAGTCAGTCCTTGTGAGCATGAACAGAAAACGGACCTGAAATACTGACTGCTCCCGGGGTTAAGGAGTGAACCTTCACAAATGCCTAGCAGCAGTACTCCAGAAAGGAGCAGCAACACTAGACTATACATGCTGTAAAAAATACGTAGCCACCAAAGTAGGTGTGGTGCTTGCTCTGTCAAATAACACAATGTCACTTGAAGCTGGTTTGCTTTATTCAGACAGTATTTTGGAGTTAGGATCATGACTGATGTGCCAATCTAGAAAGTGCAGTCTGAAGAACGTGGAGGTGGATTGGACTCTAACATTGAAAATGGAAATGCTGGAAAGGGAAACGTTTGCCAGGCTGCAGGAAAGTGGGGTTAATTGGACAGCAGGGCCGGCACGGGGATGATGGACCGTATGGCCTCTTTCTGTGCAATGGGTGAACATTTCTATGCCAAATCCAAACTGACGAGAGTCAGATCACAGATCTCCCAGTTCAGAGCATCGGTTTTCTGCCAAACCACATGCGTTACTGATGCAAATTCAGTTTTTCTGAGACATGCAGGCTGTGGAACAATCCCAATAACACTCAGAATTCATAAACAGAATAGGCAGGCTCCAGCCTTCCAGGTGTGTGTCCTTCCCCCAGAACCTGTTTGAATCAAGTTTACACACCCAGGGTGTCACGACCTCTCTTTTCCCTTTAGTGATTTAAAGTTTTTCTGAAGAAGGGTCTAGGCCTGAAACGTCAGCCTTCCTGCTCCACTGATGCTGCTTGGCCTGCTGTGTTCATCCAGCTCTTCACCTTATTATCTCAGATTCTCCAGCATCTGCAGTTCGTACTATCTCTAAAGTTTTTCTTGTTATGCTTTCCACTTTGTCTTTCTTTCCCTACTTCGCTCCCTGACTCTGCCACAGCTTCGAAATCTGTTTAATCAACACGCAATGCCTTATCTGCTGTGTCATTCACACATCTGCACAGACTCAATAGGTTAAATTGCCTCCTGTGCAGTAATCTCTCCAGGACATAACCTTAACCCCTTTTGGTAAAGTGTGGTTAAATTGGACCAGCGTGTGCAATTCATAAGCTATTTCAAACTTTTACATTCTCAGTAATGAAGCAGTCTATACCCATGTGCATGCAGCAAGATCTGAACAATATTCAGACTTGGGCAGATAGGTGGCGAGGCACATTAGTGCTACAGAATTGTCAAACAATGAACATCTCCAACAAAACAAAATCTAATCAAACAGTAACGGCATTACCATCACTACATTCCCCATCAGCAACATCCTGGCGATCACCATTGATCAGGAACTTAACTAGACCACCCATGTGAATACAGGAGATGTGAGAATGGGCCTGGGAATACTGCAGTGAGTAACTCACCTCCTGGCTCCCAAAAGCCTATCCACCATCTACAAGTCATAAGTCAAGAGTGTGATTGAATATTTGCTTCCTTAGAAACTGAAGCTCCAACAAAACTCAAGCGGTTTGACAAAGGACAAAGCAGCATGCTTGACTGGTACCACATCTACCATCTTCAACATTCACTCCCTCCACCACTGACACACTACTTAGAGTCATACAATCATAGAGATATACAGCACAGAAACAGAACGTTCGGTCCATCTCATCCATGCCGACCAGATAACCGAATTAAATATAGTCCCATTTGCCAGAACTTGGCCCATTTCTCTCTAAACCCTTCTTTTTCATATATCCATCCAGATGCCTTTTAAATGTTGTAATTGTACCAGCCTCCACCACTTCCTCTGGTAGTTCATTCCATACACACACCACCTTCTGTGTGAAAAAGTTGCTCCCCTTAGTCCCTTTTAAATCATTCCCATCTCACCTTAAACCTATGCCCTCTAGTTTTGGACTTGCCCGCCCCGGGGAAATGACCTTGTACTATTAACCCTTTCCATGCCCCTCATGATTTTATAAACCTCTAAGGTCACCCCTCAGCCTCCGATGCTCCAGAGAAAATAGCCCAGCCTATTCAGCCTCTCCCTATAGCTCAAACCCTCCAATCCTGGCAACATCCTTGTAAATCTTTTCTGAACCCTTTCAAGTTTCGCAACATCCTTCCTATAGCAGGGAGACCAGAATTGCACATAGAATTCCAATAGTGGTCCAACAATGCCCTGTACAGCCACAACATGAGCTCCCAACTCCTGTACTCAATGCACTGACCAATAACGGCAAGCATACCAAACACCTTCTTCACAATCCTATCAACCTGCGTCTCCACTTTCAAGAAACTATGAATCTGCACTCCAAGGTCTCCTTGTTCAGCAACACTCCCCAGGACCTTGCCATTAAGTATATAAGTGCTGACCAGTTCTCAAAGTCCTCCTCACTGACCCGTACATTTCAGGGTCTTATGCCATTTTTGAGACTACATCTGGTATACCCAAGTCATGACTATATATCAAAAGGCACAGTGGCTCAGTGGTTAGTATTGCTGCCTACCAGTGGTGGGGACCTGGGTTCAATTCAACCCTCGGGCGACTGTCTGTGTGGAATTTGCACATTCTCCCTGTGTCTGCATCAGTTTCCCCCAGGTGGTCAGGTTTCCTCCTGCAGTCCAAAGATATACAAGTTAGGTAGATTGGCCATACTAAATTGTCCAGGGATGTACAGACTAGGTGGATTGGCCATGGGAAATGCAGGGATTGGGTAGGTCTGGGTGGAATACTATTCAGAAGGTCAGTGTGGAATGGGCCACACTGTAGGGATTCTTTTAATAAAAATAAATCAATGGTCCTCATAATGACCCTGGTCACACCACTCCACACAACGCCGTCTAGTCTGAGAAACAAACCCAACTAAACTGCTGCTTTGTCAGGAACACCTGCCAATGAATATATCCCAGCTACATTTGTGTTATCACTCTTAAGTTGGTATCAAACAAGTGAATTACTTACTTCCGACAATGTCAAATCCTTCAGCTTAAAAAACTGCATCTCACTTTTTACTTGTCTTGGAAACAGGAGTACTCAGTGGGCAACAGACAGTGTCTTTGCATCTTTCAGTATGTTGCACTTTTATAAAGAAACTGGACAGTACCTTTGTGACAAACTCAAAATGAGGAATAAACTGCAATAAAATGTACGTGTTCAACGGGATAACAGATGTGGTCAGTGACAGATAGCTGCGTCTGCTCACATGATAGTTTAATTGGAAATGATAGTCAGAATATCTACAGAATAATTGCACATCATCTTCTTTTAATGTTAATACAGCAGCCTGTGAGTAATAGATCTGCTTTCTGCACGTTACAGAATTTTGTCAAGAACAATGATGTTAAAAAAAGGATATGTATTTAACGCCGGAGTAGAATCCAAATCACACGGTGAGCTCATTCCAGGCCTTAGTGCTTGACTGTGTGTTTGGTTTTCTGAAACATCAAATTATAAATTCCCCTCAACAAGTTGCATCCTGAAATGAGATGATTGTATTTGATGACTTGAATCACAATTTCTGAGAATGATCTAATTGCATTTGTATAACAATCGTAACTTGTACCATCCTGATGTACGGTCACTGTACTACATACATTATGTCACCATAAAACTACAGCCATGATCACCACAAACATATAGTCAACAATCTTACACACAAGATCATCATTGACAAACAGTCCTTTCCCTGAGCTCAGGTTTTCTGTTTTCTCAATCTCTTCAATTAGAACTGTCTCTGTTCCTGGTTCCAATAGCAACCCGCATGTTGATGAGGGGTGATTCTAAAACAGGGCCTGCATTCCAGATGATTAGACGTTCAACTGGGTAGATTGGAGAAGGTGGGCTGTTGTCCTCAGAAAAGAGATTCAATGGAGGTGTTCAAAATCACGACATACCAGACAAAAGTAATTGTTCCCAACAGTGAACAGACTCTGAACAAGACGGCCCTGATTTAAGGCAACAGTCTGGCCTACACATGACTCCAGACCCACAGTGCTGTAGTCAATCCTTAACTGTGTTAAGGCCACGTCTAGTTATTTTGGAATGTGAACTGAAACTGGAAAAAATACATAGCTTTCAAAAATAAAAGCGCACGGCAGACAACAACATTTTTGGGATAGTGAGTCCAGTCAATTTGGTCTGACTGCAGTTTAAAACATGCTGCGTGAGTGCAATGCAAACTGCAACATCATTGCTCCGTCCCCTTTCAATGTACAGTTGACTCTCAACTCTCTGTTGGAAGAGCAGGAGAATCTACAGTCACAGACACTGAAAGAAGAACCAAAATATAAAGGAAAAGGGAAGACCCTGGGCCCAACAGATCAACCAATGAAGTAAAGACTATCCACTGCTTTGCAGACAACATTGTGTCAGCATTGATAGAAATCTAAAGGATTGTGAGAATACTCTGTTCTACATTTGTGGCCTGGACAGATGATACAGAACTGTGTTTTCCCTGATTGTATTTTTCCCAGTTCTAAGGAAGGGTCACCGGACCCGAAACGTTAACTCTGTTTTCTCCTCCACAGATGCTGCCAGACCTGCTGAGCTTTTCCAGCAACTTTGTTTTTGTTTCTGTTAAGTGTCACCTTTAGATTCTGAATTGCAGTTAGTCAGTCAGGTAAATGGATTTTCATGGTCTAATGGATTCAGACATTTGTCACAGCTTGTGGAATACTGCGGCTCAATTATCAGCATACTGTTCCAATTGGGTCATGATAACTGCTTTCCGAAATGGCCTAACAATCCACTCAGTTCAAGGGCAATTAAAGATGGGCAATAGGTGCTGGCCTTGTCAGTGACATCCAAATTCTTTTCCAGTGCCAAAAATCATACCTTTGCACATAATTGGCCTGTAGTTTGAAATCTCCCTTTTCAGCTATAAAATGCTACACTCACCTCAAAATTGCATGTTTTACTATACCGTAAGTTGGTGGTGCATAGTGACAGAGGCTGTGTTGTGAAGAAGATGTGTGGGATTGTAAGACACAGAGAACAGTACAAATGGCTTGGCCACCGCTGAACAGAAATGAAACCATCAGCAAACAGGGATGAAGTGTGAAGCTGGTTTTAAGCTAAAAGTCATTTGCTATCTTGACAAATAACTATAATGCAGAGAGGGGATTCAGCGTTACTGAAAAACTGGTATGAGCATGAAAGAAGCAGGAATTTGCCCTGAAGAAGATACCCTAGATATCCAAACTTGCCATGAGAACAGGGACAAGTCACTGGCCTAAAACTGAGAAAGACGTTTCAGAACAGGTCCTCGAAGATTGTCGTCAGGAAGTCACTTAAATAGGGCAAGTCCAATAGTGAGTCCAGTAAAGGTTTTAGCCCAAAGCTAATTGGAGTAGCTGCTTTATGAAGTAGAAAAAATAAAGCACTGTGACAGAAGATGAAGAATTCTCAGAGACTACCAAGAGACCTCGAGGACAAAATGAATACTTTCCAGCAAACAATCATCAGACGGCAGCAAAGGCACAAGTTCCCAAGAAGACTTCTTGGCAACATGGCTGAAAGATCCCTGAATTTTGATATACCCAGCAACTGAACAGGAGAGAGGAAAGGCTCAGAACAGTTCTGGTGAAGATGGTCTTTTAAACATGAGAAGACAAGATTCATGGTGCTACCAGCCTGCATGGCCAACATAACAGAATTAAAACCTACGGCAGTTTCTAAATATAAAACCATGCTGAAAGTCAAGTGCCCTGTAGCAGTCTTTGTGCATGACAATGGTTACATGAATGAGGTACTTGTGTGAGAAATAGTGCAATGAAGATTGACCAAATAAATCCTGGGATGAAGGGATTGTCCTGTGGGAAGGCATTGAGGCAACTGTAGAATTCCCTAGAATCTGTAAGGATGAGGAGTGATCTCATTAAAACACACAAAATTCTTAAGAGACTTAGGAAGGTCAAAGTCAGGTGGCTATTTCAATAGGCTGAGGAGTCCAGAATGTAGGGTCACAGTTTCAGAACAAGAGTTGGCCACATGGGATTGGAAATGAGGAAAATTTTCTTTACTCAAATCTTTCGGAACTGTTGGAATTTCAGAATTCAGATGCACAGTCACTGAGTATATTTAAGTGAGAGACAGGTAGATTCTTAGATGCTTAGTGAATTAAGGGTTATAGGGATAATACGAGAAGATGGAGTGTTGAGGCCAAGAATCAGTCAATCACCCTCATAACGATGGAGCAGGTTCGAAGGGTCTAATGGCCTATTCCTGCTCCATGGGTTAAGATTGACATTGGCTGACCAACATTCATTGCCCATTCCTAATTGCCTTGAGAAGGTGATAATGAACCATCTTCTTGAAACACTTCAGTCCATATGATGGATGTATACCCACAGTGCTGTTAGGGAGTAATTTCGAGGATTTTCACCTTTCAACATTGAAGGAACTGTGACATAGTTTCAAGTCAGGACAGTGAGTGAATTGAAGCGGAACTTTCTGATGCAGGTAGTTCTCCTATAACGCGTTAGTTGTGTTCTTGTGTGACCTCGCGCTATAGAAAATCGCGCTATAGAAAATCATCATAGAAAATCTCATTTTAGGGAAATCGCTATAGCAAATTGTTATACCTGTACAGCAGAAAGTTTGTCGCATCCAAACAGCGTCCACTATTCATTAATTGCATTACTGCCAATTCGCGTTAATGAATGAGCATTATAGCAGAACTACCTATGGTGGTTTTCCCACATCTGCTGCTATTGTTCCTCCAGGTAGTGGAGCTGCTGATTTAAATGGTGTTGTTGAAGGTGTTGAGTTGCTGTGCCTGTGAGGAGGTGAATGTTTAAAGCAGTGGAGAGGGCACCAATCTAGTTGGCTGCTTTGTCATGCTTGGTCCTGAGCTTCTTGAGTGAATAGATTAGAGTTCTAATCAGAGTCACAATCTGAGTTTGCTGGACTGTGTGTCTATGTGTGTCTCAGTGTGAGTGTGTGTGTCTATATCTGTGTGTATCTCCGTGTGTATCTGAGTGTATGTGTGTGTGTGTGTGTGTGTGTGTCTGTGTGCGTTATCTGTCACCACTCATCGCCTAACTTCTCACAAGAAGAATAATCATCTGGGTACCTATAGAGATATACCCCACAGTAAGGCAGGAGGGGAGAAAAACTGGAAACAACAGAAGACAGTATTCCTTGTTACAACGGCATGCTCAGTTTGGTATGTTTAAGCCCAATTAAAATCTTAAATAGAATATCACCTGGATTTCTGTGTTCTCCCAATTTCAAGGAAGCGAGAAAGTCACTTTGAACCATTCTGTTGATCAAGTTTTAATTAAATAATACTTGTAAGTGTCTGGCACATCATATCTTCCTGACCCAGAGGGGGTCTGTTAGGACAAGAAGCCAAGGGGAATGTCCAAAAGATGGTGAAGAGAAATGAGAAAGAAGTTGAGACGTGAAGGAAGTAATATTCCAGTATCGATGTCTCTATGTATCGTTGCACAGATGCAACTATGGGCTAGTAAATAATTCCAACAGTCTCAGCAAAATCACTATTTAATGACTGAGACGACTTCAATCCACTTCAAATTACGTGAAACATCAATTAAGAGATGTTGCCATGTAGAATACAAGCAGTTTCTACTGCAATTAAAGCCAGATTTCACTGTCTGCTTTAAAGCCTCTGTCTCAATCTCTTCATTGATTCTTCACCAACATCAAGGCAAAAAAAAATGACAAAGTTGATAGAGGCAATCCATTGAATTGTTTCAATGTGTATTACTTATCAATCTTTCTCCATGTGTACTCAAATTGTCCTCCATTTAAACAGCAGTAAATAACTCCAAAATGAGCCAGTCTGTTGCTGCAGCACTCTGTTTAATTCTTCCATTTAGGTTACGGACTTAATGTCAATCCTTCAGAGGTCTCTGAAAGCAGATTGGTTCTAGTCTCGTTCAGTAAAGCTCCATTTCAGCTTAAGTTTAAAATGTGCCAGTCAATAGAAACCCATTCCATTTAACCATCAAATACAAAATAACCTTCTTTACCATCCCTCATAATTACCATATAAGAGCTCCTGCAAAACAGAATGACTTTCATTTCTCTCTTCATAGCATTACATACATAGTTTCATTTAAAGATGCTTTATAAATACAACTTGTCACGACTTGACTTGGCGATGCTGGGGGGGTAATGGGGATAAGAAACTACAGAGCCGGCAGAGTCATTATAAGGCAAGAGCCTGATAAAGATCAGGATCTCTCCTCCACAGCTTCATAGCGATGTCCACTAAAACAGACTTCAGGATTTTTCAAGCAATCTTTAAAGTACTGTTGGTTCGAAGTGAGGGGCTGCCTGATTTGAGCTGAGGGCTGGAGGCCATATTAACATGTGGTGCAAGCTGTGTGGAAGTAGGCAGCAGGGGCCGATTGTGATCTTCACCACCACAAGACCCCAAACAGCTGGAATCTAATCTCCAATTTATGGAGGCCCTGATCATTCAAGGAGCAGGTCTAAGGTGAGAAAGGAAACATGTAAAAAAGGGACATTAGGGGCAACATTTTCACGCAGAGTGTGGTGCGTGTATGGAATGAGCTGCCAGAGGAAGTGGTGGAGGCTGGTACAATTACAACATTTAAAAGGCATCTGGATGGGCAAATGAATAGGAAGGGTTTGGAGGCACATGGACGAGTTGGACCGAAGGGTCTGTTTCCATGCTGTACATCTCAATGACGACTTAACTGGAAAGACTGTATTAATAATCGAGCCTTACTGTTGCACAGACCGTCACAAAGTGTGCAAAAACCCAATTCAACCACCAAAAGAATCAATTTGCCTGACAGACTGCAATTCAGAACAAAATCAATTCACACCAGGCTTCATCATCAGCACACATCACTTTAATGAATGGCAGAAAAAAGAAAGGATGATGAATCTACTGCTATATTACTTAAACTGCACCTCTTTTATAACCCCAAAGTACACACGCAAGAGACAAGAGACAGATGGTTTGACACAGGTATTATGCGTGGAGAAAAAAAATAGGCAGGGAAATTCTAAAGATCCTAAGTCAAGGGGAGGTTAACTTACCTGTCACAACACTTTCTGATTTAAATGAAGATGCCAAACTGTTGTCTGGAAAGCAGTGGTTGTTCTTCACTTCAATAGTCGATCTGGTGAACCTATATTTTTCCTTGCTAGAATTCCTTCTGAATTTTTCTGTCTTTTCACTTGAAGAGAGAGCTGGGGCAGAAAGAGATCTTTTCAGCTCACAGGCTCTGGAGGTCTCCAGCTTCCCTTGCACTTAGAGCTTTGTAACAAACTGCAGCTCAATCAATTAGAATTTCCTTAACCCAAAGATTCTTGGAGATACTGTCTCAGTGTCCCCTCACACTGCTTTGAAAGGCAACACTGCCTTGTGTAGCTAAAAGTGCACAAAACTTGATTTTTCTAAGGTGCAAAGCTCTCCTGTTTTTTCAGCTATATAGATGAACAAGGCGCATGTCAGGAGTGCGATGAAATACTCTCCACTTGTCTGGTTGGGTGTAGCTCCAACAACACTCAAGAAGATTGACACCATCCAGGACAAAGCAACTCACTTGATTGGCACCATATTCACTCCTTCTAAACACTCATTCCCTCTCCCACCGATGCCCAGTGACAGCAGTGTGTACCATCAACAAGATGCACTGTGATAATTCACCAAGACTCATTCAATAGCGCCTTCCAAATGTTATAGACTAGATCTCGTCCCCTTAAAATATTATAAGAAGGTAGCCTAAACCCTTTTTTTTTCTTATTTTAAAGGCAAATGTAATGTGTCTATTCCTGATGCAATGCAACTGGTTAAACTACTCGATGTTAAGCAAAACACAATTTATTTAAACACTGTAGTTAAAATACAAGTGAGGAAAGAGGAATTTAGAATAACAACTCTATTGGAAACTTAGCAGAATAATAGATACAGTACCTATTACAAATTAACTGTTCCAATATAGTAACATTCCATAAACACACCCCGTGGCAAAAAGGAAAATTCAGACACAGATTCTCACATGCAGTTCTCCAATCCAGGAGGAAAACATCAAGAGAAAATTCAGAGACAGTAGTAGCCAGGAGACATTCAATGAAGCTTCCAACTCTTTTGAGACACCAATAACTTCTGATGCTACTCAGAAATCCTGATCTGTGAGAGCTGGCCACACCCATGCAGGCTGCATTAATAAAATTCAAGACCTCCCAAGCTGTTTCCACAAGTGGTCTTAACTAACCAGCTTGGTACTTCTGCTTTACAACCTCTCTTCAAAATCAAAAACAAAAACAGGGCAAAATAACCTTTTAAAGTGACAGCATTGTCACACAAACTTCTCCCACCAAGAAGAACAAAGGCAGCAGGTGCACTGGAACACCACACCTGCAAGTTCCCCTTTGTGCCAGACAACATTCTGAGGTGGAACGATATCTTCGTTTCTTCACCACCACTGGGTCAAAATCCTGGAATTCCTAACTGCAACGTCAGTATTCCTGCACCACACAGATTGTATTAGTTCAAGAAAGCAGTTTGCCACCACTTTCTCCAGGGCAATTAGAGCCAAAGAACAAATGATGGCCCAAACAATGATGCTCACATCCCATGATAGAACATTAAAGTCTCTACTGCATTTACTTATGGCTAGCTTATATTTAGAGCAGTTAGTTTCAATTGCCCACACAACACTCTTCTACTAAACTCAACTTATATGGAAGCAAAGTGAAATTATCACTTGGTGCTTATCATTCTGTAACTGAGCATCTAACCTCAATCCAGGAACCAGTTCATTTTCTTTCACTCCTACTGACTTTGTTTCTGGGACAGTTTTACTACTGCCAGAAACCAGGCATGAAAATTTACCACAGTACATTTACAGAGTCAAAAATAAAAGGTGCCTCCATTAGCTTGAGACTGATGTTGCTAAGAACCAGTATTCAGTATGTCTAGAATGTTGTACTGTGTTACATCATACAATGATGGGGATATCATTGCATTCCGGTGTAAAGCACTGTAAAAGAGACTTGTGCATCTACGCTACAGCTCTACCTGCTCCCTATACCATAGGCAACACTGGTTAGCACTGCTGCCTTACAGCTCCAGGGACCTGAGTTCAATTCCACCCTCGGGCAACTGTGTGGAGTTTGTACATTCTCCCCGTGTCTGCGTGGGTGTTTTCCAGATGATCCAGTTTCCTCCCACTGTCCAAAGATGTGCAGATTAGGTGGATTGACCATGCAAAATATTGGCCCACAGTGTCCAGGGATGTGCAGGTTAGGTGGGTTAGTCATGGTAAAAACTCCCTGTGAGGTTACAGAGCTAGAATGCTCTTCGGAGGGTTAGTACAGACTCAATGGGTTAAATGGCCATTTCTACACTGTCAGGATTCTATACATAATGCAGTTGTAGCAGCATTCCTGCAGTTTCAGTAAAATCTAATTGGGGCTCCCCTGACTTGCTTCAAAGATGATGATCAATGTCTTTTTAAACATTTATTCCTGAAGAAGCACAGGGAACAGACCAGGTCCAATTTAGGAAACACCACTTTGGTAACGACGTGAAGCTATGTAGATGTAATTTGTGAAAATAATCCCCAAGACATGAACATTCGCTCATGTAAGAAAGACTCAAGATGATGGGACACTTGTTCACTGGCGAAGAAGGTTAAGATCGTAAAACAGTGATTGAAATTGTAAGAGATTTTGATTGGATAGCTTGAATAAAAACATTTTCACTTGGTGAACCGGTACAGTAAGGACACAACTTTAAGCCTATCCTACTAGGGATGAAAGGACAGGTTTAGAGATTATTCTTTATGTAGAGTATTAACGGGATAAGGAAAGCTGGACTAAAATAGAAAACAGAGCTTACATTAGCCTTTAAAAAGAATTTTTTTATAATTATGAGGAAGACAGGACAGTTGAATGGATCTAAATGAACATCTCTTTCAGACAATCAGCAGAAATATGATGGGCCATTGGACTCCATCTGTGAAATATCATGACACAATACCAGCTTGAATTCCAAGGATTTTTTTAAAAATACATGTTTTTAGAGAGAGGTCAATGTTCAGGTTTTAGGAACTTTGAATGAATCCAGCAGATTACTGAAAACTGATGTTAAACTTCGCTATTCTGTTCATCATGTCATCAAATTGTCAATTTTGAACACTGAATTCAGCCAATCTCTGAAATCACATTTGGCAATGTTTTATCATTAAGAATGGGTTCTCCCCTTTAAAAAAAATCCATTAAAAAGAACCTTTTGCTGTAATTCACTTTAAAAGACATTCCAAGAAATTACTTGGTCTAAATTCTTCCTTGGCTATAAAATGGAATGGTAGTATTTCCAATGCTATCAGTTTAACTACATTCTCAGCTGGATCTAAGATATTCCAGCAACCTGCATGGTCATGATTTTAACACTGTAATCATCAGCGAATGTGCAACATCTCAGAAATGTAAATAAATGCACATAAAACTGCACCCTTAGCTTCAACTGAACCTGTTACAACGCCTGGGTTTTACAGTCTATCCTGTAAACACCTTCATAATTTTATGTAATTGAAACAGTGATGCACATTATTATAAAATGTGGTCCCATTAAACTGATAATCGCGCTGTTAGTACAAAAACAAGACAGAAAATAAGAATTAACCTTCAGCTTATGACTCAAAATGGAAATAAAATTAGGTGTGAAAAAGAACAGACTGCAACTTCAAAATCACCAAGGCAATGGAATCAGTTTCAGTGTACCAACAAGTTAATCACCCAATATCAATTCCAAAGAAAAAGCATGCTTCCTGCAGTGACAGTGCACTCAGACACATTCATTTCGACTCCTTCTAAGAATGAATTTAATTTACTTTATATTACATTATGTGCTCCACTGCAAACCTCTTCGCAATTCATAATGTAGCACAGGCAAATCTGCTTCAGCAGCAAAAGCAAGCACTTCATGAAGCAGCGTGTAACAAGTTTGATACTTAAAGGTCTTAATAAGTTCTTGGATCAAACAGAATCTTTTCCAGGCAGACAGCAGACGTGACAGAGTGGAGTGATAGTGGCTTCAGTCCTCTTCCTCCTAATGGGGCACGTCACTGTGGGGTGGCACAGTGGCTCAGTGGTTAGCACAGCGCCAGGAACCCACGTTCAATTCTACCCTTGGGTGACTGTCAGTGTGGAGTTTATACATCCTGCTCCCCCCCACCCCCCACCCCCATGGGTTTCTTCCTGGTGCTCTGGTTTCCTCCCACAGTCCAAAGATGTGCAGGTTAGGTGGATTGGCCATGCTAAATTGTCTATAATGTCCAGGGATGTATAGATTAGGTGGGTTATGGTGGTGGGGTGGGGGGGGGGGTGCTTTGGTCTGGGTGGGATGTTCTGAGGGCTGTTGTGGACTTGTTGGGCCGAAGGGTCTGTTTCCATGCTGTAGGGATTCTATGATCTTAGTTGTACAGTTGTGAACACACTGGCCGTTTAATCTTCCTCACATTAATCTGGATGGAGAATCTCTTTAATCTGTCCTAGGGTGACAATGATGATTCAGTCCAGTGTAGGAAAATTCAGCACTGCTTCTGTGAAATGCTCAGAATGCAGCTGGCTGGACTCTCCTAGTTTTTGAACATCTCTTTAGTTTTACTCTGCCTTAATCATGTTGACGCACAGCTCAAGTCAACAGTTTCCTCTCAAATACTTCTCAAAATAAATATTTACCTCTCCAACATGAACTCAATTGGCTATACCGCCTCCTTTGGTGCCTTAATGACTCTTACTGTGTACAGTTTGCTTCCCTATTGAGATGGATGTGTTCTGTCAGGTAATTCTGTCTCACTTTATCTCTATCCCCTTACACTGCTTCAGGTTACAATGGATCTCTGTATCTTGCCCCCTCTTCAGGGATTGTCTGTCTTTTTCTCTCAGATTTCTCTGCCCTATCTTTTCAACTGGCTGCTGTATCACAGTGCGATGAGATGAGGAGCGTCTACTGATCAATAAAGGCCACCTCTGGGCAGAGATGGTGGCAGAAATACGCAATTCAGTGGGTCCCATCCTACGGCCTCATCAGAAGTATCGGGATCAAGATTCCTGACATCCCCCCTCTCATGCCATCAAAACCCTGACCCTTACCTCGGGTTCGAGACAAGTAGAAGACTCCATTTATCTAGACCAAAGAGGGCATGGTGCTGGTGGACTGGCCCATTAATGTGGTCTAGTCACCTCCTCCCCTGCCCCACCCCCACAAGTAAAATCAACTTGAAATTCTCGGACACTGAAGAACAGTTGGAAGGAGGGCACAGACTGTCGAATAAAAGGGGACACTTTATTCCTTGCACCCTCAGCTCTTCCAACCCTGAGAGGAGCCCAACTGCAGGTTCACAGCAGTCTCCTCCCTCCCAATGTCCTTTTGTCTGGATATCTTCCAGCTCAAGAAAATGAGGTAGAGTGGCCTCCACTGCATTTCCATTGGAACACACTAATGTTGCATTACAGCTGCTGTGCAGAAACACTGCAAACCTCACAGCAACAGAAAAGGGACTCAGAGCTGGTGTGACAAGCAATCACCCTTACTTTCTGCCCTCAGAGGGCAGGTAATTACAGTTTCCTGTTGGTACTGGGCAGGAAAATTGTTCTTATTTTTTTCTTGTGATTCATATGCTCTCAGTTTACTCTTTGTTTTTTTTTACTGTGCTTTAAGTTATACAGTCATAGAGTCATATAGCATAGAAACAAGCCCTTTGGTCCAACCAGTCCAAACCGACCGTAATCCCAAACTAAACTTGTCCCACCTGCTTGGCCCATATCCCTCCAAACATTTCCTATTCATGTACTTATCCAAGTGTCTTTTAAACACTGTAACTGTACCCACATCTACCACTTCCTCCGGCAGTTCATTCTACATGAACCACTCTCTGTGTTAAAAAATTGCCCTTCGTGTCTTTTTTAGATCTTTCTTCTCTCTTCCCTTATGTATCCTTCACTTCCTAAATTGATGGGCTCACTTTACTGCTTCTTGGGATGATAGGGTTTTCTTACGAGGAGGGGTTGGGTCCTATACTCACTGCAGCTTAGAAGAAATGAGAGGTGATCTTGTCAATAGGTATAAGACCCTGAGGGGACTGACAGGGTGGATGCTGACAGCTAGGGAACACAGTTTAAAAGTAAGGTATCTCCCATTTAAGACTGAACACAGTTTAAAAGTAAGGTATCTCCCATTTAAGACTGAGATGGGGAAGGTTTTTTTTTTATCTCAGAGGTTTGATAGTCTGTGGAATTTTCTTGCCTGGACTGGAACGGAAGATTGGTCATTGAAGATGATGAAGTCTGAGTTAGATTTTTCATCAATATGGGACTCAAGGGCAGACTGTGAAGTGGAGTTGAGCTTACCATTAGATGATCCCTGATCTTATCCCAATTGGGGAGAAATCATTGTACAGCACGGAAACAGGCCCTTCGGTTCAACTCGTCCGTGCCGACCAGATATCCTAAATTAACCAAGTCCCATTTGCTATTATTTGGCCCATATCTCCCTAAACACTTCCTATTCAGGTACCCATGCAGATGCCTTTTAAATAGTGTAACTGTACAAGCCTCCACCACTTCCTCTGGCAACGCATTCCATACATGCACCACCCTCTGCATGAAAGAGTTACCCCTTAGGTCCCTTTTAAATCTTTCCCCTCTCACCTTAAACGTACGCCCTCCAGTTATGGACTCCCCTACCCTGGGGAAATGACCTTGACTATTCACCCTATCCATGCCCCTCATGATTTTATAAACTTCTATAAGGTCACTGCTCAGCCTCCGATGCTCCAGAGAAATTAGCCCAAACCTTCCAACTCTGGCAACATTCTTGTAAGTCTTTTCTGAACCTTTTCAAGTTTCACAATATCCTTCCTATAGCAGGGAGAACATAATTGCATGCAATATTCCAAAAGTGGCCTAACCAATGTCCCGTACAGCTGCAACATGACCTCCCAACTTTTATTCTTAATGCACTGACCAATAAAGGCAAGCATATCAAATGCCTTTTTCACTATTCTATCTACCTGGGACTCTACTTTCAAGGAACTATGAACCTATACTCCATGGTCTGTCTCTCCCTACGGCCTGACCATTAAGTGTATAAGTCCTGCCCTGACTTGCCTTTCCAAAATGCAGCACCTCACATTTATCTAAATAAACTCCATCTGCCACTCCTCAGACCATCGGCCTATCTGATCAAGGTCCTGTTGTACTATGAAATAACCTTCTTTGCTGTCCACTACATCACCAATTTTGGTGTCATCTGCAAACATATTATTCATAAATTATCCATACCTCCTATGTTCACATCCAAATCATTTTTATATAAATGACAAAGAGTAGTGGACCCAGCACCGATCCTTGCAGCACACCACTGGTCACAGGCCTCCAGTCTGAAAAGTAACCCTCTGTGTCCTTCCTTCAAGCCAGTTCTGTATCCAAATTGTTGGCCCCTTCTCTGAATTCTTATGATCTTGAGAAAAGGTCATTTTGTGGACTGATCATCGGAACACTAAAATACCATTCACATTATCTCTCACAGATTTACGACATCAAACATTATTGTGGTGTAATTGTTCCGGTACTGGAGTAAGAACCCAGAGTTCATGAGTTCAAACTCTTACCATGACAAGTTGTAAAAGTGAATAAAAAATCCAACCTATCCTCGTTAGCTGGTTGACTCTTAATGTTCTCAAGGCATTGAAGATTGGGCAAGATATGTTGCTGAGCTGGTGTCACCACATCCCATACACAAATCATTTTGTAAAAGCTACACAACCACAGGTAATTTCACTGACAGAAAGTGGATAAGCAACTTCTGTCAGGGTGTAACAATGACAATTTTAATTCTGAAATTCTAAGAAAGAAACATGACAGGTAAGATGTGGTTCTTAGTCTGGAGTGGGTATGAGGTTTTGCAGTGACATATTATCAGGTACTCAAGCCAAAGGAGCTGAACACACAGATAACTGGTCAATATTTGACATTATCTCACTCATTTGATAATGAAACAGAATTTGTGGCAGCAAATAGTTCCTTGATAGTCCAGTGACAAAGGTGACTCCTTATAGTTGGCTGTTTCCATTCTATTCAACAAATGACTACGTTCAATTAGGTTTCTGTTACTCAAGTATTATCATTTCAGATGTTGAAACTCAAACTGTAATTCAAAGGAACTAACATGTTTACATTGTGTTTTCTCTGTCATTGTGCAACTTCCTGTAAGTAAGGCTCACTCATAGCACGTTAAGGGTGTGCTGTTGGAGTGAGGAATTTGCTGCACTATTTCTCTTTGGCAATCCTGGACTTCTGTTTCTGATGGAATTTCCAACTCCAGGTCAATGTCAAATACACAACAAAAACGGCAAGAACAAAACAAAGGCCAACAACTTGCATTTATATAGTGCCTTTAATACAACAAAACATTCCAAGACATTTGACAGAAGGGTACTTGCTCGTGGCCTCACTAAAAAGTAGGATAATCAGAAATCGGGCCTAGTTTTCTGCCTTAATTTCTGACTCTACCAATGATATCATAGCTGTTCACTCACTTTCTATTGAAAATGGGAGTTGGTACCACTGACATCACCACTGCCACAATTCTCTGCTCTTCTCAGCACCCAGCTTGCCACTCTCCACCCTGCACCCTATTCCTCATTCTCCTCCGATGTAGTTGCCTCGGTCAAACAGTACTGCCTGTATGATATTGTCTGAGTTCTGCCTGCTATCTTAGCTAATGTATTATACTATACAAGGATTGGGTTATTGTCGAAACAGATGTCTTGAAATTTCTTAACAACACTAACTAATTACCCTGTTATAAAATGACAGATTCATATACAGCCTTGGTCCTTACTGTAGTTATTTACATCACATACAGATTAACTGACTGTGATTGAAAACACTGAACTGACTCCACGACACTGACTGAGTCACGGAGGGTGAGGTGGATACCTTTACACCAGAATGTCACATGTCATGATACTATGTAACAGTCTTAAAGGTACACTTCCTGTCTGGTGTCATAACTATGCACTGACAGCCCACTGCCCCCATTCTCCACTCCACTCACCTCTTGGCAAGCTTCTTGGCTTAGGGAGTGGGGTATACAATGAAGGGATCGAGGCTCTTCCTGTGAGCTCCTCTGCTTTCACACATTTCATGAATGGGAGTTCTTTTTTTAAATTATTGAGGCAAGTTTATTGAAGTTCCCAATGCAGGGAGCCTGATATAGGAAGGAAGCTTCTCTGGTGAGTCTGGGTTGACTGCAAGGAACATTTTCAGATGCAGGCAACTACCTACAGCATCGTAGTGATGTCAGTGTCGTTGTGGCAGCTTGGGCAGTGAGTGTCCAAGTCAGTGCCCTGCCACTGGGGTGGGACCAAATGCAGCCTGTACAAATATAACTCATTCACATTTTTTATATCAATGGGAGGTCCAATCTTCAGCAAATTTACCAGAGAAAGTTGCAGAGAAAAGCCCTTCAAATTGCAGAAACCTGGCAGTCACCCGTGTTGCCTGCTGGTTGGGGGTGGTGTGGTGGTGAGAAGGTATTTGCTTATATCCTGCCATCTCCATGGTGGCAAACCGGCACAAGTCCTGAGGAAGGCAAATTGTACAAAAAGGCACAACAGTGGCAGAGGAGCTGAAAAGAGGTATCAGTGTTTAGCTCAGCGATAGTAAGAACTGCTGATGCTGGAGTCGGAGATAACACCGTGTGGAGCTGGATGAACACAGCAGGCCAGGCAGCATCAGAGGAGCAGGAAAGTTGACGTTTCGGGTCTAGACCCTTCTTCAGAAAGACCCTTTTTTTCTGAAGAAGGGTCCCAACCCAAAACGTCACCTGGCCTGCTGTGTTCCTCCAGCTCCACAGTGTTATCACTGTTTAGCTTTGTTCCTTGAAAGGAATGATGAATCACATGGTGCTGTGAACAAGGCAGAGATGGTTAAATGTGAGGCTGAAACAGTTCTTTGAGAGCTAGCTGCTGTGCACAAGCAATTAAGTAAATATACACAATACTGAACTGCTTCGACAGACATTTCAATCAAGTTCGTCCGACACAAGCCACCTTTAATAAATCTATCCTTGATTAACTCATGCCTTTCCAAGTTAAAGGAAGCAGAAAGTGACGCAAAAGAGATCATGGTCACTTATTGAGACAGAAGCTGAGTATTTGCAGCAAACAACATAAATTGATGTTCCCTTTAAGATCTGGTATTCTTGCGATTCTGACCTGATGAGTGCAAAATGAAAAGCTCTTACAGCGTGTGCCTTTACTCAGCAATGCAAAAGGAACTATTTTCTGATAGGGTTTCTGATACAAAGCCAATGACTTGAAATGTTATTTTTTTCTTCCAGCACGGACATTGTTTGGCCTGTTGAGAATTTCCAGAACCCACTGTTATTTATTCGAGTGCATCCACAATCTGCTCCATAAGTGTGCTGGGCCAATCCTCAATGTTGCTATCAAGATATAAATAGCAATAAACTTGTGGGGGAATACAAAACTAGGGGGTTATTCTTAAAAATCAAAAATACATCCAATTGGCAATTCAGGAGAAACATCTTTAGCCAGAGAAAGGCCCGCATTTATATACTGCTTTCCATGACCATTGGCTGTCTCAAAGTGGCTTACAACCAATGAAGTGCTTTTCCTTGATGAAATATAATTTGGAAAGCACGGCAGCCAATGTGTATAGAGAAAGCACCCATAACTATCGGTCTAATAATGATGAGAACAACTTTATTTTGTGTGGTGCTGATTTCAGAGATAAGTTCTGGACATTGAGAATAACATGCCTGCTCATCTTCAAATGGTGGCATGGGATCTTTCACGCCTGCCTGATAGAGATGGATTTATATCTCATCCAACCAACAGCAACTCCAACAGAACAGCTCTCCCTCAGTACTACACAGGGGCATCAGCTGTGAATTGTATGTTTAAGATTTGAAGTAAAGCTTGAACCCATGGCTGGAAGCTTGTGCCGTTGCCTTTGGTTAGTTTGGTGAGGCAGGGGCATTTAATCCGGTGGGGCATTAGTGGGCAATGGCCTTTCAAGGCTTCTGACAATTGAGGCCCTTATTAAGCCAGTGATAGAATCATAGAATCCCTACAGTGTGGAAGCAGGCCATTCAGCCCATCGAATCCACACCAACCCTCTGAAGAGCATCTCACCCAGACCTACCCACCCACTACATAATCCTGAATTTCCCATGGCTAATCCACCCAGCCTACACGCTACAGGGAATTTTTTAGCATGGCTAATCTACCTAGCCTGCTCATCTTTGGACTGTGGGAGGAAACCGGAGCACCCAGTGAAAACCCACACAGACACGGGGAGAACGTGCAAACTCCACACAGTCGCCTGATGTTAGAATCGAACCCAGGTCCCTGGCACTGTGAGACAGCAGTGCTAACTACTAAGCCACTGTGCCAAGCATGTGATGGGCAGGGACTCGCCACACAAGGAGTACAACAAATAACCTGTGCCCTGTGGCACTCCTGAAGAAAAAGGCAATGCTGGCTCACCAGACAGCAGCCATACTCCCCATGATCTCCGCAACAGTCTGATGCACAAATTTCTGACTGAATGGAGAGAGAGCCACATATTTACCCACAGCTGAGAGTGGTTGAAGTGTGGGACTTGCTACCATGCAATGGAGCAGATGCAAACAGTGTTGCTGCATTTCAGGAGAAACAGACGGAGTAAAGAATGGAAGGATGTGTTGATTGGGTTAGATTGCATTGACTGAAAGGAGTCTTGTATTGGGTATTAACGTTGGCTGTGTCCAATGGCTTGGTTCTGTGCCATGTATTCTTTTTTAATGTGAAATAATACATTTTTCTCAAACTCTTGCAGAATTACCATGACAGGATGTATTACAAGTACAAATGACACGTTTCTGGCATAACTGCCATTCTGAAGAATCTGTACCTGCTGCGAAAGTTAGTGTGGCAATATTTGTTCACTTGGCTCATTAGAGTAAGGCATTGTGATTTTATATTACACAGTTATTTGCCAGCACTGGTGTCAACAACAGCTTCACTGGCAGCTGTTTTGACACTTTTACCATTTAAACAATTAGCATCCTCCCCTTCCCCGTAATATCCATCTGTTTTGTTAATGTGTCACATCTCCGCAAAGCCTTCACCTTGAATGTGACACTAGGCTTCAGGGAAAATGTAAATGGATGATTTGGAGCACAAGTCGCCCTAATCCCAGTCTTTGTTAATAGATATAAAGGCATCATCGTCACTTTTCCGACAGTAGGACCAGGGCCTTCAGTGATGTGTTCAGTTACATGTCTACGTAGCTCCTTTATTCCCATTAGCAAAGAGAATGGCACGGCTTTTCATAACTTCTCCGCAGTACCGTGTTGGTTCTGGAAGCACAAAGTCGTCCACCCAGTTTTTCTGCGTCATTGCTGTACCGCAGAGAAAGCAGTAATTGATTTGGAGTGCAGCAAGATCCCACAAACAGCGATGAGGTGACCCACCAAGAGTTGGCAGTGGTTTCTCTGCCCCTGCTGGAATGTTTGCTGGTGTGGTGGTAGGCCTGGCCAATGCTAGGTTCTTACCAACTCAGGATGCCTTCTTTCAGGTGATGCCGCACAAAGTCCTGTTTCTATCTGCCAACCTTCACCTCTTCACTCAAAGCGCGGTGAATCTTAGGAATTCTCTACTCCCTAGAGCAGTGGATGAAGAACAAAGAACGGTGCAGCACAGGAACAGACCCTTCGGCCCTCCAAGCCTGCGCCAACACATTTAAACAGATGTTAAGAGATTTTTGACCATTAAGGAACCAAGGGGAGTTTCCATATTGTAGCAATAGGATGGGGAGGCAATATGGCGGCTCATTTGTGAGGGTGTTTGAAATAACTCCACAGAGGGTTGTATTCCATCACCAATGTATTTACATGTGAAAAGTCTTTGACACTGGTTCAGCTCCCTCCGAGCCAGTTCTCAGAGTGAACAGAACCTCTGACAGTCCTGGTTTTACCTGTCAGCCAGGGCTCCCTGATTGGGCCAGTCTAATATTTTCTCAATCAGGGAAGTCATCTTCAATGAAGTCCTCTTGGCTGACTTCATTCCAATCGCTACAGTGTTGTTTGATAAAATGACCCAACTCCTGCTTCGATGTCTTATGTTTCCTTAACCTCCTCTCCTCACCTCAGCCAGATCGTAGGAGGCAGGGAGGAAGTAATCAATGAAAGGGAGTGGTTCTTGAGTAAATGGTGGAGGTTCAGCCAATCACCTTCAGGAGAGGGAAACAGAAGCCCAGGATGACAGAAGCTGAAGATTTCCCTGTCTAAACACCAAAATGGCACAAGGATCTGTAGGTCAGCTTGTAACAGCTCATACCCCCACTGATCTGGCACTCTACAGGTCGACTCCCCCATCCAGGCCTACAGTTATTATGGCCCTCAACAAGATGGTGGGATGGGAGCGGGTAATTAATTGCCTCTCTCCCACATCCTACTTCTTGGTAGAATACTAAGGGAGTCACAATCCTTCTAGTAGATTCTTCCGCCTCTGCTCTGTCAAAGTGATGCTTCTAGCCCAGGTAGCAAAGTTGAAAACCCAGTCCATCATCTACCCAATAGGCAATAGTCATTACCACTTTAATCAAAGAAATTGAAATTTACAGCATGGAAGAAGGCCTTTCAGCCCACAGTGTCTGCACCAGCCAATAAGGAGCCATCCAGCCTAATTCCACTCTCTGGTTCTTGGGCTGCAGTCTTCAAGTCATGTCACCTCAAGAGCGCATTGCACAACTTTTTAAATGTGATGAAGATTTCTGCCTCTCTCACCTGTTAAGCAGTGAGTTCCAGACCCCTATCACCATCTTGATGAAAACATTTCCTCTCAAATCCCTTCTCAACTTCCTTACCCTTTTTCTAAATCTATGCTTCAAACATGGGGAATGGGGCCTTCCTATCCACACCCCACAAAACATGATTCTCTTCAATTTTGTCTCCCCTCAGCCTCCTCAATTCCGACGGAAACAAACAAAGGAAACTATCCAATTTTTCCTCATTTCCCATTTCAGTTGACATCCTTGGAAATCTCCTCTCAACCCTCTCCAGTGCAATCATCTCTTTCCTATACACAAACACTACAAAGGAAGAGCTGAATTTGATCATACTCCACAAACTGAGCTTTACAAGGGGCCCCCAATTTACAAATGTCCAACTTATTAATTCTTGCACTAACAAGCATAACCCCGTACAAGGATGTACTATATTAATTTTAAAGATCCGACATACAAGTTATTCTTGGACTTTAAATGGCTATTTTATGTTGTCCTGCACTGTGTTCTGACTTGCCTACTAATTGACTGACGAACAGACTCCAGGACATGACGACTGCCTGTATGGTGTGATAATCAGACTGCTAGAAAACAAAGTTCATGGACTTTAGGATGTATCGCTAATTTCTGTTTGCTTTTGCTTTTTAAAAAATAATCCTCCAATTTCTGTTTTCTATCCATATTGATATTGGAGCCAAAATCTGTCCAACTCACTCCAATTCTTTTGAATAAAACAAATGATTTTTTTTACTCTCATTCCTTTTGCTAAATTGTTCAGTTTCATTTTCTCAGCTGTTCCTCATTGCTCCAGTATCTGTGTCTCCAGACTTAGGCCACCTGGGGTATCTATGATAACTGTTTGTCTCATAGTAAGTGTCACGGTTGATAATTTCTCTTCCTACAGACTTCACGTTCTAAGTGTCTGTTCCACGTATGTGTGAATGGTGCCAAGGGAGAATGAGTCTTACAGGTTGAATGTAAAGGAATTGTTCAGCCTGGATTCCTAGCAAGGCAAAAAGCTCTTAAGTAACAGAGCTCAGTTGGTGTTACAGCAAAATAATTTTTGCTGTTAAAATGGGTAAATCGAGTTGAGGTGTAGATTGCAGTATCATGGGTATAATAAGAGACTTGAAAGGAAATGTAGCATCCACCTTGAATCAGGAACTTGGGTGGACATACAATATAAAGGGTAGAATCAGACACTTTTGGAGATGTAGTATAAGAGGATAAGTTTGACTATGTGATATGTTAATGAGATAATCACAGGATTATACAATGTCATATGATTTTACTCTCGCAGTCTTGCGACAAAATTAGGAGCAGTGAGATGTTTCTTAAATAAAGTTAATGTTCGTTTTCTTTACCTCAGCAGACTCTGTCAATATTCTTTTGTAGCACAATGAGATGAGAAACATTGTACAGGTCAAGCAGCAGCTAACTGAATGATGGAGTAGATTTTAGGAGCTGAATGGCATACTCCTGCTGCTACTTTCTTATGAATTCTAAATTATGGCGTAAGAAATGAGTGCAAATAATTCCTTGGGAAAGGAGCAAAAGAGTGACTAATTACCCACAAATTTAAGAAAGTAATATTAAAACTCTAATGGATGTTGCCGTCGGTAAACCATCGGGACTAGATGACCTACACTTCAGAGTACAATGGAGGAAAGGGAAGAAATAGGAGTGAACTGGGGCAATGGGAATTATATCAAAGGACTGATGAGTTGTAAACATCACATTCCCCGTTCAAAACAGGGGAAATGGTTATGAAGAGTGGTTTTTATGTTTACAATGTCTGGAATGTAAATATACCAAAGAAATTAGGAGCTGACCTAGGATTAATAAAACATTTGGTCAAAGAGATGGTGTTTGAGATAAAGAAAAGGTTAAAAGGTTACAGGATGAGGCAACATTCCAGAATGATGGACTGAATGATTGAAGGCTTTGCCACAAATTGAACAAGGAAAAAGAAAAGTCAAGAAAAATACCACATAAATGGTTGTAAAGTAGTGGAATAAAGCAACAATTGTTTCTTCCAAGGGGGAAATCACTGATGAGCTATAGATTAATCAATATTTAGGTGAAGATACGCCATTATATTATTCACATCATTGCAAGAACCTCATATGGGTTGGCTGGGCTTTTATCAATTGGGGTGGATTCATGTTAATGAGAAGTACTATTTTTCTACATCTGAGCAGGCCTCTGGAAAGCCTACAGCTGAATTACTCTGCATATTCTGGACTTGATATCAATGGAAGATATAATTGCATTGCAGTACATCAAAGCTTGACTAGATTGTTCCCTGGGATGACAGGACTTTTTTTAAAAATTCCTTCACAGGATAAAGGCATCACTGGCTAGATCAGCATTTATTGTCCATCCCTAATTGACCAGAGGGCAGTTCAGAGTGAACCATATTGTTGTGAGTCTGGAGTCACATGTAGGCCGGACCAGGTAAGGACGGCAGTTTCCTTCCCTAAAGGATGTGAATCAGATGGGCTTTTGCTGACAATCAACAATGGATTCACGGTCATCATTAGATTCTTAATTCCAGACTTATATTCAAAGTTATTTATTTTATTCCACCATCTGCCATGATGGGATTCAAACCCAGGCATTTCTGGGCATCACACCAGTGGAAGGATATATTGCTTTTGGAGGGAGTGTACCTTAGATTAGGTACCAGAATGATACCTTGTATTCCCTGGAATTTACACAGTAAAGGATGATTTTAGGTCCTTTTTAAATCTTTCCCCTCTCACCTTAAACCTATGCCCTCTGGTTATGGATTCCCCTACCCTGGGGAAACGACCTTGGCTATTCATCCTATCCATGCCCCTCATGACTTTATAAACTCTGATAAGGTCACCCCTCAGCCTCTCATGCTCCAGGGAAAATAGCCCCAGCCTATTCAGCCTCACCCTTTAGCTCAAACACCCCAAACCTGGCAACATCCTTGTAAATCTTTTCTGAACCCTTTCAAGTTTCACAACATCCTTCCTATAGCAGGGAGACCAGAATTGCACACAGTATTACAAAAGTGGCCTAACCAATACAATCACCATTCATTGAACATTTCAATGTCTTTTACCCACCTCCTTACCTACAACCCTGTACACTGCTGGTAATCAGAAATCTATCAGCCACTACCATAAATATTCTTAAAGACTAAGCTTCCACATCCCTTTGTTGTAAGGTTCCAAAGGTTCACAAGACTCTAAGTAAAAAAACTTTCTCTTCATTTTGGACTTAAGCGGTTTCCCCCTTATTTTTGAATTGTGTTTCCTGGCTTTTGATTCCCCAAACAGGGGAAACATCTACCCTGCCTATCGCTTTAACTATTTTACAAGATCACTTCAAATTATAAGTCATAGAGTCATGGAGCTGTACAGTATGGAAACAGATCCTTCGGTCCAACTCGTTCATGCCGACCAGACATCCTAAATTAATCTAGTGCCATTTGCCAGCATTTGGCCCATATCCTTTCCTATTCATATACCCATCCAGATGCCTTTTAACTGTTGTAGTTGTACCAGCCTCCACCACTTCCTCTGGCAGCTCATTCCATACACGCATCACGTTCTGTGTGAAAAAGTTGTCCCTTAGGACCATTTAAAATCTTTCCCCTCTCACCTTCAACCAATGCCCTCTTGTTTTGGACTCCCCTACCCTGGGAAAAGACCTTGGCTATTTACCATATCTATGCCCCTCATGATTTTATAAACCTCTATATGGTCTCCCATCAGCCTCCGACACTCCAGGGAAAATAGCCGCAGTCTATTCAGCCTCTCCCTATAGCTCAAACCTTCAAACCCTGGCAACATCCTTGTAAATCTTTTCTGCACCTTTTCAAATTCTTTGAAATTCTAGGGAATACAGGTTCAGTTTGCCCAATCTCTCTTCATAGGACAGTCCTGCCATCCCAGCTACAAGTCTGGTTAACTTTTCCTGCATTCTCTTTGTGGCAAAATTATCTTTCCTTGGATAAGGAGACCAAAACTGCACACAGTAATCCAGGTGCCTACTACGATCGGGCATAGTGCTGGTGTTCCTGATGACAATGCTAGCACAGGTACAATGGGCCAAACTGCCTTCCGTATGGAAACACCTGTCATTAACGGCCATTAAATATGGAAAGTGGCTGAATGAAAGTAGTTATTCCTTTTAAAAAAACACATGCGCGATTAACAATCCATTTCACTTTTCCCGCAAAAGAAATGCTATGCAGTTTCACAAATTCCACAATGGTATTAATTATTGAAATGATGTAGCTGAACGCCCCCCCCCCCCACCATTGTGGAATGTTTCCTTTCCTCAGGCTGCAGAAAATTAGAGTGACAAACCCTGACATTCATTTCCCATCCCCCCACAAACTCGCGGGCTTCGAAATTAAAGATCCTGCCTGTGTGGCCGGATTCCACCACCTTCTAAAACACATCTTTAAATCGCCAGCCGAAAAATAAATCTTCAAAATAAATACGCAGCCCAGACCCCTTCACTCTGAACTGAACACTCTGCAGTAGCGAAAGGTCCACACCAACTAAACTGAGAAATCAACCCACTCTGTTACCAACAGCATTGATATGGCTGGATTCAAAGTCCAAAGAAAAGTTTTCAATTTAGCACTTAGCTATTCCAAAACGCATTTTCAATAACTGGATAGTAAAGCTCAAAATTCTGCAAGGAACCAGCTTATTTGTTTGCAATTCCTTTAACTCAGAATCCACAATCGAATGATAAACGATCGCAGCATTTTATCACAGATTTAAGGATTTATAAAATCTATCCAGGGTTACATTGAATTCAAGATAAATCTGAATGCAGTATCCTGTCATTGACCATTAACCTCCAGCACCACCTGGGAAACCAGCTTGATATACATATATATATAGTGTAAACATGAGCACTCTACCACTGCACATGAATCCCAGCACATACCACGACAGTTAACTTACAATTTAGCAACAAATATCCACACGGAGATACTCTGCCTGAAAATGTTCACTAAGCAGCAACAGTCCTGACGTTCACAGCTTCCCGCATGCCGTACCATGTGGTCTAAAGCTGCTTCACATAAATGTGTAGTCTATCAACTGATAAGGAATCAGATGGGCAGAGAGTCAAATTCTCCCTTCAGTGTTTTTACTACCGACTGACTTGGCCAATCCACGTTGTGAATGCGACAAGAGAAGTCTGCGTCGAGAGACGGGAAAAAATTCAGACAAGATGCTGAAGAAATCTACAGATCTTCTTGTAAACTACAGATCACTTCTGAACAGGCTCTTTCCTGATTTTTCAGAAGCAAGTAATTTTCTCTTCCAGATGAGAAACTAATGCTTCTAACAGGAGAGACGTATCACACTTCAAACTTATACGAAACACAGTGGAAAACTGATAATCAAATCCACACATAAAATTAAGTTCTCACTACACACTTACTTATTTATGAATCTCTTTGTTTCCTTGGCAAGACTGAGATAAATATGTAGGACGGGGAGTCGAGAATCGCAAATTGATGCAATTTTTCTGTTGCTTTTAGAATAAATCCCCTAAAGGATTGAATCAATAGACATAAAAACCCTCCATAAAACGGCAGTGTTTTACAGGCTGGAACTGATGGAATGTTTACCAAAGACACAGCGTATGGAAGAAGTATTTGTTTAATCTTTGTAATCTCAGCCAAAGAACACGCCCAAGCAAAACGAATGCTTTTAACTTTAATTGGCATGACAAACTCAGAAAAAGACTAGCAGAGTGGTTCACTTTACAGGCTCCTAACACACACACACACAGCTCACAATTCCACTTCAAAGTCTCTTTAGTTGACAGAAAATATTTTACCTTTCAATTTCTGTTGCAACAATTTTCTCCCGTTTCCTCCTGGCAATACTGCCATCAGCTCTCAAGAACCGTGCTCATTTTAGTGACTGGTTCATGCTGTTGGAAACACCAAGTTGGGAGTCCCCCGTCTGCACTCCCCTGAACCTCACATACAAGCGGTCAGTGAATAGAGATCTTCGTTCGGTTTCCCTGTTCAATTTTCTTCTCAGTTGTGCTGTGTCCATTCCCAAATTAGAGTCAATACAGGCACAGACAGAGGCCATTCAGCCCACTGAGTACATGCCAGCTCTCTGTCAAACAATCCAGTCAATACCATTCCTAGACTCCTAAAGTCAAAAGGTAGCTTCCCTTTTTGGTCCTTCAGCTTTCTGAGCTGACTGGAAGACAAGTCTACCCACTGACATTGACTAGAAGACAAGTCTACCCATTGCCCTTGATTGGAAGACAAGTCCATCCATTGCCATTTACTGGAAGACAAGTCTACCCATTGGCCAAATTGCTCAATTTCTGTAAAATCACCATCAAATGCCTGCTACTCCTTGTCACCCAGTGCAGGATCAGAACTTTCATTTGACCCATAGGTCATGACCCTAAACTCAAAATCTGCCATAATAACACAAATTTCTGCTTGTTTCTCAAGGAGTTGCCATGACTCTTGACCCTGCATGGTGACCCTGGTGAGTGATTGGGATCCCTAGGGGAGAAAGTGTGCATTCTAGATTGGGCAAAAAGAAATTCCAGACATGTGGATTTTTCACTCTGTTTAAAGATGTTGGAATATGAGTCCTGCACTGTTGTCAATTCATAAACCTGACAGACTAACAAAGTAAAATGGAAACATCTTCATAAATCTTCAGCTTTAAGTCTGGAACTGTTTTTTGATATCTCCATTTTTAGAAGAAATAAATGTTTTTTCACACAGCGAGTGATTAGGGTCCAAATAATATGGAGACAGATTAAATAGAAATGTTCAAATGTGGGTTTGATTGCCATTTTAAAAGGAACAAAGTGTAGGATTATTTGGTGAAGTTAGGAAAATGGTAGTCAGTGAAATACTCATTCACAGAACCAGTGTAAACAGAATGGGCTGAATGGCCTCTCCTGTGCTGTAGTAATTCTCTAATTTTAAACGATAAACATAAATCTAACTGTCTTTCAAATCAGGGTTCGCTCTGGGATCTGAATTACCCAGTATTACTATCAGTGTGGAATATAACAAGCAACACAATAACTGTCACATTGTTTACTCAGGAAGGCTCTTTCAGTTTGACCAGAAGGTTTGAAGGAACTCACACTCACAATAATTTTGAAACTGCTAAGATCCACCTGTTGTGTTGTTTCAAGTTTAATAGTAAATGTCCCATGATACTGTTCAATATTAATCGAAGAGAAAGCTTTCTTGAACAGTATTCAACCAAGATTAACAGACCAAAAACTGGTTGACCTGTCAGTTCTCCCAGATCTTTGGTGGGATTTGGCTGGAAGCAAACCAGTTATTATATTTCCCAATTTAAAATGCTGACAATAAATCATCTAGAAATACAAGTTTGCTCTTTCTTACCCCTCAGCTACATGACATATGAAGAGCTCAGACAGCACCATCCAGTCAGTAGTTCCACAGCTCAGAGGTGAAGGTCTTTCAGCAGGTTACCCATCGCCTCAATACCTTTACAGGAATAACAGCGAAACATGACCCTAAACATAGATGCACACAATCATACAAAGAAACACAGACAAAATTAACATGCAGATGCACACAAATGTACAAAAACACATATGGTGCATTTCCTTGGGTTGATTTATACTATGGACGTTGGTGCAAATCTAGTGGCTGCACCCTGGATGCCCAATATTGTCCTGCCCATTGCACCCCTGCTCATTACACCCCTGTGCATTACACCCCTGCCCATTGCACTCCTGCTCGCTACTCCCCTGCCCATTACACCCCTGCTCGTTACACACATGCCTGTCACACCCCTACCTGTCACATTCTTGCCCACTTAGGGTCATACAGTCATACAGCACAGAAACAGGCCCTTCAATCCAAGCAATTCATGCTGACCATAATCCCAAACTAGACTAGTCCCACCTACCTGCTCCTGGTCCATGTCCCTCCAAACCTTTCCTATTCATGTACCTTTCCAAATGTCTTTTAAAAGCTGTAATTGTACCCACATCCACCACTTCCTCAGGAAGTTCATTCCACACGCGAACCACCCCGTGTAAAAAAAATTGCCCCCATGTCATTTTTAAAATCTCTCTCCTCTCACCTTAAAAATGTGGCCCCTAGTCTTGAAATCCCCCCATCCTAGGGAAAAGACAACTATCACCAACCCTTTCTATATCCCTCATTATTTTATAAACTTTATAAGGTCTCCTCTCAACCTCCTATGCTCTAGTGAAAGAAGTCCCAGCGTATCCGGCCTTCCTTTATAACTCAGACTTTCCGTACCCAGCAACATCCTGGTAAATCTCTTCTGAACTCTCTCCAGCTTAATAATATCCTTCCTATAACTGGGTGACCAAAACTGGATACAGTATTTCAGAAGAGTCCTCACCAATGTCCTGTACAACCTCAACATGACTTCCCATCTCTTAAACCTGAAGGACTGAGAAATGTGGGCAAGCATGCCAAATGCCTTTTTAACCACCCTGTCTACATGTGATGCAAATTTCATCCTTATTCATTGCCCTCCTATTACACCGCTACCCGCTACACCCCTGCTCATTACACCATTGTGCATTACCCAAGTGTCTATTACACCAATGCCTGTTGCATTCCAGCTTGTCACATGTCTAATTGTCACACCCCAGCTAGTTATACACTTGCCCATCACACCCCTGCTCATTGCACCCTCCGGACCTATTACACCCTTACACCCACATCGATTACAGGCCTGCTAGGTTCACCCCAACCAATGACACCTCCACTTTTTTAATTTCAAAAATATACTTTATTCATGAAAAATATTTTTGTATATATACATATTCACAAATGTAGTTCGGTTCTGTACAGTAACATATCACGGACACAAACAAACGTTGGAGTTTGACTCTATCCATAAAACCAAAGACATCTCTTACACATACAAGACTATATTTACATGCCTTGAGGCACTAAGAGGGTCTGACCCCCTTTTACCTACAGCAGGAAGACCTCAGACAGTGGTCTTTCCCCACTGCACCTTGGCGGCAGGTGCCCCAAACTTTAGTGTTTGCTATACCCCCATTCATGTGCTATCCCTATGCCCACTACAACCCTACTTGATACAATGCCACTTGTTACACCTCTTCATCTGTTTGAGTGCCCCATCCTATTGTGTGGTAATTGTCCAGAGAAACATTGGGCTAATTACAGGATGATCAGCCATTGCACAACCCCCTTGCCAAACTGATAATTACAGTTCAGGAACAAACTACTGCAGATGCTGGAGATATTACAGCTGCCTTTAACAGAATTCCCACACAGATCAGAGCAGAGATTTAAAATGCAAACATTCAGATTTCAGTAAGATTAATGGCAGTGGAGGATGGGAGTAGATTGCCTTTTATTTCTGACACTTTTTTAACATCATTGTTTTAGTTCTTCCCAAAACATGCCTTGAATGCTCACAATGCACTTTTCAGTGAAATTTCCCTGTAGTTAATAAAAGGGGGCTATTCCAAGACATTCTCAACAAGCATTATTTCATCTGTAGATTTTATTGATTTTAGCATTCCCTGAGGGATCTTGACAGGGTGGATATGGTGAGGGAGTTTCCTCTTATGCGAGAATCTAAAACTAGTGGTCATTGCTTAAAAGAGGTGGATCATTTAAGATAGAGATAAAAAGAGAATTTTTTTTCTCAAGACAGGCTCATGAATCTTTGGAACTCGCTTCTTTCAAAGGTGGTGGAAACAAAGTCTTTGAATTGTTTTAAGGCAGTGCTGGATACAGTCTTGATAAGCATGGGGGGGGGTTGAAACATTATCAGAGATACGCAGGAAAAAGAAACATAGAGATGTACAGCTCAGAAACAGATCCTTCACTCCAACTCATCCATGCCAACCAGGTATCCCAAAATTAACTAGTCCCATTTACCAGTGTTTGGCCCATATCCCTCTAAACCCTTCCTATTTATATATACAGCCAGATGCCTTTTAAATGTTTGGCGAAGTAATTGCACAGTTCTGGAGCAGATGGGGCCTGAACTTGGGTCTCCTGGCTCAGAGATAGGGATGCTACCACTGTGCTACATGAGCCCTGATGTAGAGTCAGCAGCTTAGCTATGACCATGCTAAATAGCGGAGCAAGCTTGAATGGCCTGCTCCTGTTCCTAATTCACATGATTGTATGAATAATCAAAATTGGGAGATTGTTCTGCCGCATACAATCTGTGAAACTGAACCTCATTCATGGAAATTTTTGAATATTGCCCATTTGCCAGGTCAGAAGATGCAATTTTACTCCTGAGGAAAAAAGTTGCCCGAAATGAGAGTAGGTCTTATTCAGGATGTGTGAGTGGTAGGGATGCAGGAAATACACTTGTGCACCATGACCTCAGAAGTACACAGCTACGGGAGAGCCCTTACTCAGTCTAGCCTACATGTGACACCAGACCCACAAAAATGTGGTTGACTCTTAATTGCCCTCCAAATTACCTCCAAGGTCCACTCAGCTATAGAAACGTAGAATACAGGAACAGGAGTAGGCCAAATGGCTTAGTTGGTTGCAGAATTGGAGGAGGAGGGGCAGAGGAGTAAGGGAGTGGTGGTGAAGAAGAAACTTATAGGTGCTTGTTATTTGCCCAGGTGTAAAAGAGTAGAAATATAGAAAATAGGAGCAGGAGTAGGCCATTCAGCCCTTTGGGCCTGTTCCACCATTCAATATGATCGTAGATGATCATCCAACTCACTTTCATTTGCTCCTCACTTTCTCTCCATACCCTTTGATCCCTTCAACCCTAAGAACTATATCTAACCTCTTTTTGAAAACATTCAATGCTTTGGCCTCAACCACATTCTATGGCCAAGAATTCCACAGGCTCACCACTCTCTGGGTGAAGACATTTCTCCTCACTCTAGTCCTAAATGGTCTTCCTTATATTCTTAGACTGTGACCGCTGGTTCTGGATTCCGTGGTCATCAGGAACATCATTCCTGTGTTTACCCCATCTAGTCCTGTTAGAATTTTAAAAGTTTCAATGAGATTCCCTGCTCATTCTTCTGAACTCCAGGAATATAGTTCTAACCAATCCAGTTTCTCTTCATATGTCAGTACTGCCATCCAGGAATCAGTCAGGTGACCAGCAATGAGGGATGAGTCAAGAGATAAACTTGCCTTGCCACTGATAACCACATCTCACAAAAGGATAAAAATGGGGGAAACTGTTACTGCACATCAGTGCAAACTCATGCTTAAACAGCCTAGCTTTTATGCAGTTCTATTGTAAATTTCTACATTCCACATATAAATTGGAAACTGAAGATAAAAAATGGCCTCAAAAATTAAACTCCCTCATCAATGATGACTTTGTGTCTCTTGTGGGAGGTGTTTAAGTGGTTCTATCATAATTTCTATGAAAAGTCGGCATACAGGAAACGTTTTATTAAATAATGAGATAACCAGCAGAAACTCCCTGAAGTTATTAAAAATGAGAATTATTATAGTTGAACTTCATGACACAACTATCAAAATGAGAGCTGAAAACATTCTTTTATCTGCACTGTTAATTGGCAGCAATTTCAGTATTTTACGCATCGTGATCACAAAAGTGTGCTCACAGCGAGGTACAGAGGCATGAAGTTAGAATGATGTACACAGTCAAGAAAATAATTTTTTTCAAAAATCATGATTTTTTAATCACTCACGCATTTTATTAATAAACACTACAAGGTATCAATTTTAGTATCAATGTTTGAAAGATATTAACCCGGAGTTTAAGTGCTGAGTTACAAAAATAATTTTTTCAGTGTATTTTAAGTAGAATAAACCAAATTAAACCCCAAACGATATGATACTGGGTTAGAGGGTTTTCAATAGGTTTTAATCCCCGATTTTAACTGTTCCAGCATTGGTGACCATACCTTCAGCTCTGGATATTCCTCCCTCCTCCTCTTCACTTCATGTCCCTCTTTAAGGTCTTGAAACGTTGATCTTCAGCCAAATTTTTTTGGTCATCTGCCTTAATATCAACCTATAAGTGGCTTGGCATCAATTTTTTAAAAAATTCATTCAAGGAATGAGGGTGTTGCTGGCTAGGCTAGCATTTATTGCCCATTCCTAACATTTAACTACATTGCTGCGGGTCTGGAGTCACATGTAGGCCAGACCAGGTAAGGATGGCAGCTTCTTTCCCTGAAGGACATTAGTGAACCAGATGGGCTTTTCCTGACAATCGACAATGGTTTCATTGTCATTAGAACTCTTAATTCCAGATATTTATTGAATTCAAATTCCATCATCTGCTATGGTGGGATTCAAATCTGGGTGCCCAGAACATTAGCTGGGTCTCTGGGTCAACAATCCAGCATTATTACCACCAGGGTATTGCCTCCCCGTGTCGCCTCCAAATGTTGGTTTAGAACACATCAATGGTGTGGTACATTTTATTATAGAGTCATACAGCATGGAACCAGACCCTTCGGTCCAACCAGGCCATGTTAACCATAATCCCAAACTACCTGCCTGCACTTGGCCCATATACCTCCAAAGCTTTTACGATAATGTAGCTATATTAATTCAAATTGGATGGGCCTTTCTGTAAGGCTAAAACACCTCTGGTGTTGTAGAAACTCAACAAGAACACAATTTTACAAAGGTTTCCACTCTTCTCAATTGTACATTACAAGTGCCACAACAGTTTTAACATGATAATGTATTCCTAAGTGATGTTAAATATGACAAGTTTTTGCAAAAGCCTTGAAATTTCTACAAAGCAATTTCAGCCAATGATATTTAGTGTGATCATTACTTTGAGACTGAGCAACATCGAGAGTTTTGAAGCTGAAGGAAATCTGCCTCATGACAGCCCTTGGATTGGTTGAGCTGTAGTTTGCTGGCAATCTGCAGAGCAACCAGAGACTTCCCAGAGCTAACAAACTGAAAACTTCACTTGCTCCCCTTCTCCCGCTGGGTGTGAAGAAAATAAACAAAGAAAAAAACTTAAAAGAACAAATTCTAACAATACCTAGTGCCACCACATCTACGATCAAAATGAAGAGCGACCATCACTTTACAGACAGCAGTGTGTCATCATCACTGAAATCAAATGGAATCGTGAGAGACAGTTTGATTCATACTTGTATTACTGCCTTTTCACCTTCAGTATTTTGCTCTCTGTCTTTTTTTATTCTACCAACCATAATATGTGTCAAACCACTTACCTTTTGGCCGTCTTAACCACAAATGAGTGTCTGTGTATTTGGAGGTTTCAAAGGGGTTATAGTTTAAATTGCCTAGTAGTTGATTAGTATTCTTTCTTTTCTCTGCTATTTGTTAAAGTGTGAAATTAGAAAGAGAATTCTTTTCTGTTACCTGGTGTAAATTGTTTTTGTCCTCAATCACTGTCAGTCAGGCAGATTGGTTCTTTTGGTGGTCTAATTGGCATTTTATTAATTTGATGACAGCTTGTGGAACAGATTACCACCAGTTGCTGAAGGTGGTATTGCTGAACAGATTGCGCTCCCAAGTGTTACCTAGACAGCTTCCCCACCAAGGGGGAGGTCTCTGAGCTAGGGGAGATAACCTTGTTGGTGCATCTTCTGAGGGTTCAATGGCTTCTCATTCAACCTTTTCCCTGATTGTGAGATAGTTTCTCCAGCAATGTGACAAAAGGAGGGATTAGGTGAGATCAAAGTGAATGGAACAGCTTTTAGTGATAGTGCTAGAACAGATGAGGTGGTGAGGTGTCTCCAGTGACAGAATAGGAAGTGCAGAGATTTGGTGGTTTTGGGTGCATGAGGTGGCTGAGAGCTGTTGAGTACACTTGCCATATGCAATACTGAGAGATGTAGACCAGTAACCTTGACGATATGACTGTGCAATGGCAGAGTTAGAGTGAGTGTGAGATAGCAGAGAGAAAATGATGGCACCCCTCCTTGTGGACAGCAGAGCATCACTGGCCTTTCTCCTACATGGCTGAGGGTCTCGTTTGATCTGAGGAATGGCACTGTCCCAGGCCAAGGCTAAAGGATAAAGGATGGACCTCCCCTTCGCCAACCTGTCCACCACCTCCTTCAGGTCCCAGTGATGCCAAGATTCTCTTCCTAGCCACGTCCTTAGTGAGAATGGCTGAGCAGCAAAGTGTGATGGGCATTTCCTGGCCTGCAGCATTTGTACGCTGTGGTGCTCAGGTTTAAATACAATGTCAGCGGCATGAACGTCACCAAGTGCCAGCATCGGTGAGCAAATCCACCTCTCTTCCTGTACAACAATATGAGACCAGACCTCAAAAGGCTGATGGTGTAATTATTCAGCTATAGAGTGGTGGATTACAGTGAGGAAGTTTGACCACAGACCATGGCAGACCACCTGAAATAGACCTCTGGAAAACAACACTTTAACGATGAAAAATGGGGAAAATTCAGCCCTCAGTGTTATGATTGTGGATCAGACCACCCTTTCTTTTACTCAGTATCATTTTAGTCCCACTGGTAACCTGTGTATTATAAATCAGATTAAAAAGTCTTTTTAAAAAAAAACTGCTGACAGGACGCTCTTACTCATGTCTAATGAGGGCAACAGACCAACTAAATTGGAACTGCTCATCGAGTGTATATTCTGTAATTAAATTTACTCCAGCAATTTTTGTTTTTACATTCTACTGGCTGGATGCATTTCAACCTGTCAGAACCTCACAATAAGCAGCCTATTTGTCATAAGCAGCCAAGTGAAAACCATCATTTCAAACTTCCAGTTCTCGAGTTGAAAGTCCTGCATGGGCTTGAGAGGATCAGTTAAAAACAAAAGGCAGTAATTATTGCCATTTTAAATTGGAAGCACTATAGGAAGGAGATGCATTGTTTTGATGTTCCTGCATTAACTTACATTGGTATAAAAATGATCTTGCAAATCCTTGGAAAGCATAGAATCCATTTTTGCTAATTTGTGAATTGATTGCAATATAGTATTGTTTTTCAACCAAACAAAAGCTACTTCATGTCCCAAGGATTGCCAAGTTTTTCATTAGGATAACTTAAAGCTAAGCCATTCTGGATTCATCCCTAACTTAAATCATTCCCCATTCTAACCTAGTGTTATTCTGTGTATTTCCTGGTTGGTCTTTGAGGTTTTTGTGGTGAAAGAATACAATGTATTGTTATTTGTTAACTTAAGTAATGAAGTACAGCTAAATAGGTTTTTTTTTGTGAAGGTGACTTAGAGGTATTACAGCACAGAGGCCCTTCAGCTCATCGTAATTGCACCAGTAACTAAGCATCTATCTATTCTATTGGGCTCAATGGCTCAGTGATTAACATTGCTGCCTCACAACATCAGGGACCCAGGTTCAATTCTATCCTCAAGTGACTGTCTGTGTGGAGTTTGCACATTCTCCCCATGTCTGTGTGGGTTTCCTCCGGGTGCTCTGATTTCCTCCCACAGACCAAAGGTGTGCAGGCTAGGTGGATTTTCCATGGGAAATGCAGGGTTACAGGGATGGTGTAGGAGTTGGGCTTGGGTGGGATGCTTTTCAGTTGGTTGGTGTGAACTCGATGGACTGAAAGGTCTGCTTCCACACTGTAGGGGTTCTGTTCTAATCCAATTTCCCAGGACTTGGCCCAGAGCCTTGTACGCTATGGCTTTTCAAATACTCTTAAATATTGTGATGGTTCATTCGTCTCCCACCCTTTCAAGTAGTGAGTTCCAGACACTCAGCCTCTGATTGAAAAAATTATTTCACTCAAGAATCAGAAATGTTTTTTTTCCCACAGTGGGTCAAAATATTTGTTCCAATAAATCATGTGAATGAGTATTCCTTTTGTAACTGTAATTGAAATAAGATAACACGAGGTGGGGTAACAAAGGAACCCAGCATTTACTACAACACTCTTCATGACAGTCTAATGAGCTTTATAGTCAATGAAGTATTTTTGAGCTGTGGTCCCTGCTATAATATAGCTGGTGGCATCCAGTAAGTTATATACAGTAAACTCCTGTAAACAGAAATGTGCTGATTATCTGATAATCTAGTTTTTTAAAAAAAGTACCATGTTGACTGAAGGTTGAATATTGGCTAGGACACAAGAGATGACTTCCCTGTTTCTTCTACAAAATTGTGCCATGGAATCTGTTCTGTTCACCTGAGACACAGCAGATGAGGCTTCACTTTATGGTCTCTTCTGAATGACGGCACCTCCAACCGTGTAGCACTGCCTTAAGTAATGCACAGGAGTGCCACCCTAGATTTTTATGCCAATTTATTTGGTGTATGGTCTGAAGCCTCAAGCTTTTGACTCAGAGGCAAGAATGGTAAACCCTGAACTGTAACTGACAGAAACATGAAGATCAAGTCCGTTATACATATCAATAATTCATTACAAAGGGGCACTATACGAAACTGAAGTCTCATGAAGGCAACTTGTCAAGAAGGAAGGAGTTTAAAAACGGGAGGTTATGATGCAGCTGTATTGAAACATAGAAACATAGAAATTAGAATCAGGAGGAGGCCATTCAGCCCCTCGAGTCATGCTCCAATATTCATCATGATCATGGCTGATCGTCCAACTCAATAGCCTATTCCTGCTTTTTCCCCATAACCTTTGATCCCATTCACCCCAAGTGCTGTATCTAGCAGATTTAGGACTGAGCTGAGGAGGAACTTCTTCAACCAAAGGGTTGTGAATCTGTGGAATTCCCTGCCAGCGAAGCAGTTGAGGCTACCTCATTGAATGTTTTTAAGGCAAAGTTGATAGATTTTGAACAATAAAGGAAGTAAGGGTTGTGGTGATGGGCGGATAAGTGGAGATGAGTCCATGAAAAGATCAGCGATGATCTTACTGAATGGCGGAGCAGGGTCAAAGGGCCAGATGGCCCACTCCTGCTCCTATTTCTTATGTTCTTACGTAAATGTTGCCTCATTTTGCTAAATTTTAACAATGACTAGGATTCCAAAATACTTTGTTGGCTGCAAAATGCTTTGGAATATTTTGAAATCACAGAAGATACTATATAAATGCAAATTCTTTCTTAGCAATCTTCCTTCTAAATCCAGTTAGCTGACTGGCAATGGCATGCTGGAAATGGCACGAATCCTAATCAGATTCAATTAAGATAAACCTATTATGCGTTGTAATAAATTTTATGTTACCACATCTTTTTCAATTGTTATTCAATCCTCTTCCAATTGAATTTCTACATTGCTACATTGGACACTTTTAGGCAGATTTTTCATCCTTTTCAGGCAGATGGGAGACGTAGGCAGGAAATTAAGAATGACAAACATATTGCACATTTTAAAATGACACCTGTTGTACCAGCCAACCACATATGCTGCTCAATAACATATATATATTTATAAATCGCTGATCTTTCTTTCCCATTTGTTTGTGAAATTTTCATCTTGCCTAGTGGAATTGATCAATTTCTTCCTGAAATTTCCAGTGTTTCTCACAGGATTAAAAATGAATGTCATTAGCAAAAAAAAAAGCAACAAAGAAACATACTGTAAGTTTATGCTGATCCACCAGTAATTTGACAAGTTGAATTTTAATAGATTTCATGTATAAGCTCGATGCTAAGATAGGGCCAATCAAAGCTCTCCTGTCTAATAATAGCTACCCTCCAAATCATCACTTACTACATTTCACAAACATCTATGATTATCATTGCTGTTATGGTCAGGAGAGCATGTTGGCTCAGTGGTTAGAACTGCTACCTCACAGCACCAGAGACCTGGGTTCAATTCCACCCTCAGGCAACTGTCTATGTGAAATTTACATGTTCTCCCTGGGCCTGTGTGGGTCCCTGCTGGGTGGTCCAGTTTCCTCCCACAGTCCAACAATGTGCAAATTAGGGTGGATTGGCCATGCTAAATTGCCCACCTGAATGACAGATGAAGCTAGCTGTCTCATGCTGCTCCTTTATAGTAAACACAAGTAGTTTTCTTCATTGAAAACAACAAATGCTGGAGATCACAGCGGATCAGGCAGCATCACTGGAGAGAGAGCAAGCTAACATTTTAAGTCTAGATGACTCTTCCTCTCTCCATCGATGCTGCCTGACCCGCTGTGATCTCCAGCATTTATTGTTTTCAGTTCAGATTCCAGCATCTGCAGTAATTTGCTCCTAATAGTTTTCTTCATTAACAGAATGCTGCCATCAAGCTAAAAGAGACATCTTGCCGACCACACAATGAGTAATGTGGTATTTAAGTTTTAGTGCCGATGTAGTACCAGACATGTATGCCATACATCCCAATGACTGACAGACCAAATTAAACAGCTTTGACTGTTTGTAATGGCTAACATATATTGATCGTGCCTAAACAGCCTGAGCTTGCAAACCTCGGAACTCTACATTCAAGATTTGATATGATTTTGCTATTGAATAACATGATTAAATAAACTTGAATGTATGAGTTAGAGTGGAAAGCAATTTAAAACTTTGCCTGTGCTGGAACCGAACATATTAACACATGGAACTGTGTTCTATTTAGGTAAAAAGAGTTCAACAATGCACTGCAGCAAAGGTGACTGATGATTCCTCTGGAGATTCCCCATGGCAACACCCTGACCAATTATAGTCTATCAGCCTGGTCTGAGTTTGTCAGCTAACTAAGATTGGTAGTTAACTGTTCCTGCTACACTCACCACTCTGCCAATCAATCAGCACACGCTTGTCATGCTGTATAAATTAGTGTCCCCCTTCCAAGTGTGCCTCTTTCATCGTCAGCTCTGAAGGACGAGAAACATTGACATCATGTCTCTTTTCAGCAAAGTTTAAGCTCTGGACAACCAAACAATTATTTCATGCATTCTTAAAGATATCTAGTGGTCACTGCCATTCATCGATGTTGTCCAATGATTCGTAAATCATAGAATCTTGCCGTGTGGAAGGAGCCATTCAGCTTGTGCTTGTTCCTTGAAGATGCTATCCAATTAGTTCCAGGCCTCTTTCCTCCCTTGTTGCCTTGCACATTTTCCTTGCACAGTGAATGATTGTTCTCTATAAGGGAAAGGTTCTCACTGGACTCTGGTTTGATTTCCTTGTTTGAGATAATTAGGATTTTGTGTACATTGGGATTTTGCAAGCCGGATTTTGCAATGAATAGATAATTAACATATCTAGATACAAGACGAAAATAAGGTGTGAGTGACCCCACTGCCAAGATTATGTTTTTCTTGCTATAGATGGGAGACAGAAAAAGTGAGAGAAAATGCATTTAAAATAAAGAAGATGGCTTGTTATTGTTATTTGTCACAGTGCGCTGAAATAACCATGAGAGACGGAAGTGACTGATTTGATTTCTCAATGAAGGTACAAGCACTGTACATATCTTAGAATACTTCCACTGTTAAATCCAGGAGCCTTGTAGGAAGAGTGAGACAGGCTGAGGTTATGAAATCTGTCTGTCAATGCAGTCATTAACCTTCCCTGGCACCATAAAGAAAACAATGTTTCGTAACTTGGCAATTGCATCTATAACAAGGATTGCTTCATTAACCATGTCCGTGCTGGAAAGTTGCACTGTGGCAGCTCCAAGGGCCATCAAAAACAGAAATCTGCCTTAACTCTGCTGAAGCAACTCCACATCAGCGAAACTGGAGCTGAAGTGGTTCATGATAATAAATAATCTATATCAAAGGGGCAAACAGTGATCGTGGGAGCTTCACAGCTCATTCATCACAGGACATCAATCAGAGTGCTCATCTTGTACCACTCTCACCTGCAAGTAAGGGGTTATGGACTAGCTTCACCTGAGTTAATAACCGAGGTGAAAGATGTGTGAATGTTCACTGCCAGAAGGAAAATAGAATTGAAAAGCACAGAACAAGGCCATTTAGCCCAACAAGCCCATATTGGTTTGTTCAAAGATCCATCTAGCGGGGTTCCTTTCTACAATATCACGCCTGCAATGTCTTTCTCCTTCAAGAATTTACCCAAATTTCTTTTGAACATTAATATTGAATTGATGTCCACTATTTTATCAGGCAGTACATTGAAATCCTCACCACCTGTACAGAGAAGACTGTTATCAAGGGGAGGCAATGGCCCAATGGTATTATCGCTGGACTGTTAATCAAGAAACCCAGATAACATTCTGGGCACCCACATTCAAATCCTGCTGTGACAGATAGTGGAATTTGAATTCAATAAGTATCTGGAATTAAGAATCTAATGATGACCATGAACCCCTTGTTGATTGTTGGGGGTGGGTTCACTAATATCCTTTAGGGAAGGAAACTGCCATCCTTACCTGGTCTGCCTACAAATGACTTTAGCCCCACAGCATGTGGTTGACTCTAAACTGCCCTCTGGGCAATTAGGAATGGGTAATAAATGCTGCCAAGCCAGCAATGCCCTCCTCCCATTAATGAATAAAGAATGTCACCTCTGGCTCTTTTGCCAATCAGTTGAAATATGTAGTCATTGGCACTTCAGTGACTGGAATCAGTCTGCCTTCATTTACCTGACCTCACCCTCATGCTCCTGCTCCCATGAATGCTCAGAATCTCATGGTCTCTCTCATATTTAAATTATCCATTGCAAAGCACCCATCACCAATCCTCACTCCATTCATGTGGCTCAGAGTAACTGCCTGGTGATGACTACAGATTGTCCAGGTTATTAGACATAAGACGGTCCTCCACTGCTTTAAGTGAAAGGCTGGCTGCCTTTTCTAAGCTCCAAATCAATTGTCATGAATTTGGTTTCTCTGCTGTTTGATTGGAGTGACAACAGAGTACGGCAGCAGAATAGATTCGAGGGGTCCCCGCCAGGCAGAAGAACATGGGACTTGTTGCTTTCTCTTCTCTCTTTTCTTTTCTATTTATTATTACCACGATAATCATTTATCATTGCCATTATAATCATTATTCTTACTTAATAAACATTCATATTTAAGCAAATTGCTGTGTTTGAGCCTTCTCTTAACTACATTTACCCGAATCTGAAAAGAACCGCTTGGATACATGTTGTGATCCAAAACAAATGGATTCTGTGTTGACGAAAGAAGACAAAGGCAACAAAAGCAGACACCACCAGTCACACCCCATCCTAACATTTTGAAAAGAAATTTCCATTTGAGGTGAGGTGACGATGTGGAAAAGTTGAATTATCTATCATGACCTTTTGGATTTCTAACTGTTGCTGTGCATATTAAAAATGCTCAAACATTGCAGGGCATCAATTTAGAAAACAATATGTTCTAATGTGGCGCTGAACCCAAGTTCTGCCTTCCTGAGCTCATGAGAACTTGCAACAGATCAGGAATAACATACGAAGCTGGAAACAGCTCACATAAGCACGTACATAATCTCAGGTTGCTGATACCATCAGATCTTACGGCTTCACTTCTGGATTTATCCACTGATGGAGCAACAATTGTTTAAAACCCTCTAGGCCTGTGAAATGCAAACAGAACCACAGATAATTAGCTTTCAAGCTTCAGAACTCTCTACTGCTGCAGTGGTGTGTACCTTAACACGCAACTGTTTCTGTGGAGCACTGCTAATGGCATGTTATTAGAATAAATTATGATCTGAACAATTTATTACAATGGAACTCTTGTGGCAAACAGGAATATCAGCTAATTGTTGTCTAATTAATCAACCAATGACCCTCTGGTCACATCTAAATTAACTCTAGCCAGGCACTAATTATTTAGTGTTTCAGAGATAGTAGGAACTGCAGATGCTGGAGAATCTGAGATAACAAGGTGTAGAGCTGGATGAACACAGCAGGCCAAGCAGCATCAGAGGAGCAGGAAGGCTGATGTGACGTTTCGGGCCTAGGCTCTACACTAATTATTTATTATTAATTAATTCATTTAAATTGGAAACTCTTTGACAAAATCTGTAAATAAACATAGAAAACAACAAGATACTGATCCCAGCATTTGGTTGCTGAAGTGAAGACACAGTTAACAGATTTTCTAATCAATCTGTTCAGGGATGTTATGACACACCTCTGGAGTAAGTGGAGCCTTGAACGTGTGACTTCTGGCCAAGAGGTTGGGTCACTACCACAAAAGCCCAAAGGTGCGATGACATCTGGCTGCAGAGTCTTAAGATCATAACAATACTAAAAAAAAGCTTCTTTGGAAAAATCATGTTGATCTCCCCCCACATCAAGCTACAAAGGCAATACCAAGATTCCACAAAGGATGACTGTTGATGGCCTAAGTGTCTTCAATTTATTTTGTGGCTAATGTTATATTCTTCCACTTAAATCATTTTGACTACCAGCTGTGAGAATTCATCCATCTACTCTTCCTGGACAAATTATAAGTCAAAGTACCTTCCAGAAAACATGTTCTTATCACTACCATTTTACCTGGGTAAACATCACTTTTTGAGCAGCAGATCATGAAATCCTCAACATTACACAATGTAATTTTCAGTCGGGTGTGTCTGCTGTTTGCTGTGATTATCAGCATAGCAGAGGAAAACAAGTTGGAACAAGTCAAAAAATTCAAACAAAGTCAAAACAACCTTTTATTAACCAAACCTTCTGTAGCCTCAGCTCTCATGTGAAAAAAATCTGCAGAATTAAAGGGACTTCAGCATTCCCTTTTGATAACTTTCCCAGAAAGATCTGCAGCATAGGAACATGACACAAGGACTCTTAGAAATTTTTACAGGTGCATCCTATCCGGATGGCAACTGCTCTGTCCAAGACCACAAGAAATTACAGAGTTGTGAACATAGCCCAGTCCATCATGCAAACCAGCCTTCCTTCCATTAACTCTGCTTACCCATCCCGCTGCCTTGGGAGAGCAGCCAACATAATCACAGATCCCTCCCACCCCGGTTATACTCTCTTCCACCGGCAGAAGTTACGAAAGTTTGAATACACGTAGAAACAGATTCAAGACCAGCTTTTTCCTTGCTGTTATCAGACTTATTAATGGACCTCTCATATATTAGAGTTGATCTTTCTCCGCACCTTCTCTGCAGCTGTAACACTATATTCTGCATTCTGTTCTGTTACCCTGATGTACTTATGTAAGGTATGATTTGTCTGGTTAGCAAGCAAACCAATATCTTTCACTGTATCTTGGTACATGTGACAATAATAAATCAAATCAAATCAAACCTGCCATTTTCTACATCTCTGTAGTTTTGTGTCTAAGTTCTCAACAGGATGAACTTTACCTTTTCAGGTTCACCAGGGCACCCTATCCAGAAAGAAAACATATCACAAGGAATTAGGGGAAGAAACAGTGATGGTAGATGGCTCAAAGTTTCAACGTTATGTGGATTCAAACATCAATGTCAAGCACAACACTGTGCAAAGCTCAACAACAACATCTTCTATTAGAATGGCACCTTTAACAAAGTTAAAAAGCCCCAAACTGCCCCTGACGAAAGGCTGAAAAATAGGGGTAGGCAAGAGGGCTAGAATTGGAGCAGCACAGAGATCACAGTGTTGCGAAGCTGGAGGAGGATACAGAAGTAGAAATGACATAATGGATGGATTTGAAAATCAGAATAAGAAGTTTAAAATCTGGGTGTAGATCAGTCTATGTGGTCAGGGGGAATAGTGATGGGTGAAGAAGATGTGATACAGAAAAATCTTTGGATAAACACATATTGATAGAGGGTGAAAGGCAGGAGACTGCTTACAACACAGTCAAAGCTAGAACCAATCTCCACACATGCTCCAACACCACCATACTCTTCTCCTGGGAAGCTAACTGTTAACATCAGACTCCAAGTCTTATGAAGAACTTTCACAAATATTGGTTTTATTGCTACAGAGACAAATGTTTCTCTCCATTAAGGGGAGACAGGCTCAAGAGCATTTTATGGGTCACCATCAGCTCAAACTAATTATTGCCACAAGAAACGTTGGGCATTGATTCAGAAGTAATTGGTCACACCTCACGTCAGCTAGAGTCTCTTAAGGAAAAATTTTACTTTGTGAATCAAGTTCATAAAGTGCATGTTACAATTCCTATAAGATGCCTATTTAAATAAAGAGACAACTTATAGAGTCTTACAGCATACAGAGAGGCCATTTGGTCCACAGCCACTCTGCTAACCTTCTGAAAGAGCTATCAAATTAGTCCAGTGACTCTTCTTCAGAACTGAACTAACTGAAAAGCGTTCAGTGCTGCACAAGGGTCACCAGACCCAAAACATTAACTCTGAATTCTCTCCACTGATACTGCAAGCCGTGCAGAGTTCTTCCAGCAATTTCTGTTTCTGATTTCCAGCATCTGCAGTTCTTGGATTTATTTTGTCAAATTTGTCCCAATGTCCCTTTCTTTCTTGGTAGCCCTATAAACATTTGCTTTCCAAGTACATTTCCCTTTTGAAAGTTCCTGTTGAATCTGTTTCCATTATCCATTCACGCAATGCATTCCAGATCCGAAAGATAAAGTCACCACGGTCCTGCCAGACCATTGGGCTGCTCTCTCGTTAGAGAGAGCGTGAGATGGCTGATAGTGGTTTAATCTGAGGGTCATCACACCTCAGCAGAGGGGGGATATTGAAAAAGAGAGTTCTTCATATTTACCTCTGGGTTCTGCATCGCAAACCAGCTGTCTAGCCAACTGAGCTAACTGACCTTCACTATTCCAGAGTATAACAACTCACAAAATAAAGCTGTCTCCTTCACTTCCTGCTGGGTCATATCTTAAGCCTATGTCAGCATTGTCAATATTAGAAATTGCTGGAAAAGCTTAGCAGGTCCCACAGCATCTGGGAGAGAAATCAGAGATAACATGTTTGTCAAGCCTCTTGTCAATAAAAATGTTTTCTCCTCATTTACTCTGCCAAACTGCCGCACTTCGTTTTTGCTTAACCTTCTCTGCTTCATGGAGAATAAACTCAGCTTCTTCAATCTCAGTACTCCTGTCCCTGATCCTAGGTACGATCCTGGTGAGTCTCCTCTGCAGCCTTTCTCCCAAGATTTAACATCCTTCCCAAGGAATGGTGCCCAGAATTGGATGCAAAAGCCCTGCTGAGGTTCAACCAGTTATTTATAAAGGTTTGGCATATCTTACTTGTTTTTTGTACTCCAGGCCATGAGGTTTAAAGACAAGGATAAACTGATGGTATCCATGGAAATTAGAAGTGGATTTATTTAAACACACCCACAAAGTCCTGAGTGTGGTTCTAGAGAATGTTGATCGACTAGAGAGATTAATAACAATATCGAGTAAACAAATATTGAGACAATGTTCATGGTGAGATAAATCAATATACAGCCTTGTTTCAGTGTCTTGATTCAGACTGCAAACTTAGATTTGGGAATATTCCTGCAGAATTTGTCGCAAACCATCTCCTCTGAAAATGCCCCATCAAGACACACAGTCGCTTTTCCTAGTTCCAATGTTTCTATGATTTACAAACAAAGGTGTGTGTGTGTGTGTGTACACGTGCTTTTGTTTGTGTGTGCATATGTGTGTGTGTGCACGCATGCATGTGTGTGAGTGCTTGTGTATGCACGTGCACGCATGCATGTGTGTGTGCTTGTGTGTGCAAGTGCGCGTGTGTGCACGCATGCATGTGCGTGTGTGAGCATGTGTGTGCAACGGAAATGAAAAACAATAACACATACATTGTGGCTTATAAATTGACATTTGACGTTTTGAAAAATTGGATCAACTTATATGCCAAGTATGGAATGTGTCGGAGGTGTAGGAGGTTGTCATTTTGAAATGTACAAAAGTTTCTGTTTGTCAGTCGCCACATAAGGCCTTTGTGGGTCTGAAAGTCTTGCACATTTTTTTGTCAACGTGGCGCATTGCACCTTCTTGATCCAATATTACAGGGTATGCCTCTAGTGCTGACCTGTAAGGCAAGTATAACTCTAAGCATATTTTTCTGAGCTGAAAGGTTGAAGCAACCCCTCATGTTCGTACTTGTATTCATGAGCTAAAAAAAAGTGATGTCAACTTACATGCCAAGAATAGGCCTAGAGCTGTATTTTGGTGCTGAAAACTGCAATGATCTTATACACCATTATTTGTTTACATTGGCCCATAAGTTGCTTCTTCTAGGCGCCTCCTACAGCAATGTCGCGATTGAACTTTAATTTCTGAAGATACAGGGATAAATGTGGAGGGCTGTGTTTGGTAGCTAGTGCCAACAGAGGCTCAGTTGCCATCACTTGTGCCTCTGAGATAACACAGTGTGGAGCTGGAGGAACACAGCAGGCCAGGCAGCATCAGAGGAGCAGGAAAGCTGACATTTCGGGTCAGGACCCTTCTTCAGAAATGGGGGAGGGGGAAGGGGGCTCTGAATAAATAGAGAGAAGAGGGATGCGGCTGGGGAAGGTAGGTCGGATGGTGATAGGTGAGTGCAGGTAGGGAGTGGTGGGGATTGGTTAGTGAGGTGGGAGGAGTGGACAGGTGGGAGGGAAGACAGACAGGTCAAGGACGTGGGGATGAGAGGGAGAGTTGGTCATGGGATGGGGGGGGGGGGGTTAGATTTTGAAGCTAGTAAAGTCCACATTGAGACCATTGGGTTGTAGGCTCCCAAGGCAGAATATGACGTGCTGTTCCTCCAGTTTCCGGGTGGCGTGAGCATCAGAAGTTCTTACTACTCCCACTTGAGTTACTCGGCTGTATGTTCAAGACCCACTGCCGAGCCTGTGAGTAGCAGCTAAGGCTGACGCATCATAGGTGCTGCCTCTCAAATGAGAACTTAAACTGATGCTGCATCGACCTGCTTCAGTGGATGCTAAAGATCACTTGGAGCATTGTTTCAAAGAAGAGTTATTGCTGGTAGCCGAGCCAATTGTTATCCCTCAATCAACAGCGCAAAAGATTATCTGGTCATTATCAGATTGGAGTTTCTGGATGTTTGCTGAGTGGATTTTAGCAATCACGTTTCCTACATTAAAACAATTTCAGCGCTTCAAAAATTTACTTCATTTGCTGTGAGCTGTTTTGGAATGTTCTGAGGTTGTGCACAGCGCTAAGTGAATGCAGCTTCTTTTTCTACACAGACATGGTCAAAGTGTGGGGGGAGGGTGATCGCATTTCGGGAAGGTCCTATTTTGTATGTTACAAAAGTAGAAACATTACCTATGAAACATTTTATATATATAAAATCACAATCCATATAGATGGGAACACAGTGCAATTGCTGACAATTAGCTGCCCTGTATTGCTACGCACTGCAAGTTTTTGAGTCCTGGGAGACTTAGCTTCCTGGGTGGCCAAGTCTATTTAATGGGTTTTATTCGACTATTGCTTAGGGGGACCAACCCATTCACTGGCTTTTTCAAGCAGTGATTGGCTTTCTGTATGATTGTGGATTGATGGGGAAAATCAAATGCCTTATTTGGACAATGAAAATGATTGGCTCTCAATACAGCATCCCGGAATTTTACCACGGTCCCTTACAGCACAAGTTCGTTTGCTGTAAAAAAAAGTACAGTGACACTGGGGAAAAGGTTACGTGACTTCCCAGCTTGTGCCAATTTTGAGGCATTTTCTGCGTCATTAGCCTTTTCATTTTCACAAGGGAAAATGTCAACTTGTAGACAAAAATGGAATTGTCACGGCCCTCAGAAACAAAGAAGTGTGGTTTGTGTGTGAAAAAATGTTTAAAAATGCTGATTTTGGGGACTAGCGGCGACCAGCAATGATGAACTGGAAAGCATCCAAAACTGGAATTCATTCCCATGTCCTAGTGTCAGATCCAGTAGAAAGAATAAACTGTGTCTTCTAAAAAACAAAAATAAACAAACCAGTATCAATGCGTTCCATTGTTGGTTAAAGGCAAAAATACAGATTGGAACTTGTTGCTTGTTAGAGTTTATTAACCAGGCTGTTTATGCTTGTATGAATCCAATCAGATAACGATAGGCTTAAGTTGGCTAAAAGTCTAGCACACAAATGAGGCTTAACTAAGTGCCTCCTGTGAAGAACACAAGTTTGATAGCCTCTGGCTGAGTTGTTCATTGTCATTTTCATTTTCGCGCACTCGAGATTTGAAAATGACAGGAGGAAGTGATCCAGATAGTCCATCAAGCCTGCCCCACTTTCTTGCTGACTCGACAACTTTTAGCTTCATAAATCCCTAGAAGGTTTAAAAGAGCAAAGTTGGAAAGGGAAAAAAAATACTCTGGATAATTCCTCACTCCCCACCCCCAGCCCCCAACCCCTAGCACCCACCCAACTGCAACCCCTTCCTGAAACAAGTCAAAAGCATTGTATCAGTCAAGCTGCTTTTTGAAATGATTCAGATGCACAGAGACTACTACACCAGCTAAAGGCAAATCTCTCTTCATATTTCTTCCTTCCCTCTCGTTGCAAAGAGCTCATTGCAAAACACACCTTGATTCAGTGATTGACTAATTTTGCTCTTCAGTCAGCCACCAGGTGGAAGTGAAGTGAGGGGGCCTGTAGTTCCCCTTTTCATCCAGGATTTGCAGCCTTTGACCACTCCCAAATGCCTTTGTCCCGAGGAGCATCTGTGAAATTGTTAACTTAGAGCAGAAAGAAATTGAACTCCTATCCCACAAATGGTGCCATGCTCTATTGTTCTATTCCAGTGTTTTGACTGATAAATTGCTGAATTTCTTGTTTTAACTAATGTAATTTAACACAGGAACTATTACTAGTACCATCAGGGGCTTCATTCTCATTCTACTGGCTTTAATTGAGGTATCTACCAAAATGACATATATGTGAGACTGCTAAGCCTCCTTTTGCTCAATAATAATAATTTCTAGGCTGCTGCTATTAATGGTGATCTAGAGGAATTGGAGACCCATAGACACAGGTGTTCATATTGTTTTACAACTCCTACTCAGTATGCTTTTAAGAGGCATTAAGGGCTGCAGAGTGGCTCAGTGGTTGGCCCTGCTGTCTTCCAGTGCCAGGGACCCAAGTTCAATTCCACCCTTGGGTGACTGTCTGTGTGGAGTTTGCACATTCTCCCTGTGTCTGTGTGGGTTTCCTCCCACAGTCCAAAGGTGTGCAGACTAGGTGGATTGGCCATGGGAAATTGCCTACAGTGTCCTGGTATGTGCATTAGGTGGACTAGCCATGGGAAATGCAGAGTTACAGGGATAGGATAGGATAGGGTAGGGGGTCTGGGTGGGATGCTCTTGGAGGATTGGTGTGGACTCAATGGAACAATTGGCCTGCTTCTACACTGTAGGGATTCTATGGTACATGTTCATGACATGCAGCAAAGCAGATGAAGTGAGGGTATGTATAAAGATCTCACATTCCATATTACCCCGGTATCACTTGAAGCGTGACACTCTATTGGAAGCATGTTGCTCTGTTGTAACTTAAAAGCTTTGTTTTATCCCAGACACTTACATGTCTGAAAAATATAACACTTGTGCATAATAGCTAGCTATAATAAATTGGATTTTTCAACACCACACCCGGTTTCTGTTAGGGGATATAGCATAAGCTTTGCTGCATCAAATGAAATACCTTGTTCCAGGCAAACATACACCAACTAACACACAATTCCATTTACAACCATCAGTGAAACCATCAAAGCCAATAAGAAACAATACAATATAAGCGAGACAGTATGAATATTTCCTGTTACTAACCTTTCCTGGACAACTCTTTATTTTTTCCTATCTTGGATTACATGGCTCCGAAGATTAACTCTCTGCAGATCCTCATGTTGTCGTACATTTACTTTCACCACAGGAAAAATTCTAAAAAAAAATGAAAAATTTGCAATTTTTAGAACAATCAGTTGACAATATAGTTACAATTATTTTCTACTTTCCCCATGCGGTATGAGTGTTGATTATACATTGCCTTGTCTCTGTTGCCTCAGCAAAACATTCAAATTCCTTAAGCCAGCAGAAGCCAAGAGCTTGCCGTTTGAGTAAAAATTCAATCTTCAAAATTCAAAGCTTTAATGAAACTATTTTTTCCCAATTACTGTTGAATTGTTAAAGACCATAGCACCAAAAGATACTTTCAAGGTGCAAGATTTCAGAATCCTCACCCATGTGAGGGCCATATGTCAAATATATCTTGTCATAAAATGGTGGTGAATGAGGGATAACAAAACGTAAATGCTTTACTGTTTTAGGCAAGCAACAGGACTGAATTTATCTGGTGCCATACATGACACAAAGCAGAGCACAGCTGATGAAGTACCTTTGAGGGATAATCACTGCCAAACATAGGAAACCAAGGCAGCCAGTTGATGCACAGTTAACCCACATAGACATCGATGAGGTACATAATCGGTTAACGTGTTTAATGATGAAGATGAAGAGTAAGTATTGACCAGAAGATGGGGGCGATCCAGCATCCACTCCTATGCATGGTGCTGTGGGACCATCTGCATCCATCTCAAAGGGAAGCTGGGGCCTTGATTGGACAGCTCATCTAAATGATACCTCTGATTGTACAGCAATAAACTGTCAACCTAGACAATTCCCTTGAGTGGGGCTTGAACCCGACTCGGAGATGGAAATGCTAGCTGTAAGCCAGTGCTGATGCCAATAGCAACAGCTAGCTCCATACCAATGAAGTTATACATTGGAGACAGAAAGAATTCACTCAACAGACCAAATATATTTTGTTGCTGGAATCCATGTTGTAGTGCTCTTTTGTGCACTGAGTCTTCAGTTGCACGGTAAAGGAGTTGACTTTCCAACCATACTTTCACCTACAAGCCCTGTGCATCTGGCAATATTAACATGCTTGGCTGGTAGGTAGGCACTTTCCCAAAGCATCCAGATAAATAACTACAAAAACAACACTCACTGATATTTTCTTATTGTTGAATTACACCGCAGTTAAAGTCCAGAAAGAGGCCATTCAGTCCGACCAGTCCATACCGTATTTATGCAGCACACAGGTCTCCTCTCAACTTATTTCTAGTCTTATCTCTAACCCCAGTAGCATATCCTTCTTTTCCTTTCTCCCTCATGTACTTGTTTAGCTTCCCCTTAAAGGTATCAATGTCATTTGCTTCATGACTCCTTGTGGTACTGTACAGTTACAGGTGCCACCCTTTGGGAAGGATATGAATGTTCTGTAGAGTGAATGCAGAAAAGGATTTGCATGAATGGTTCCGGGGATAAGAATCTCCACTTATGAGGAAAGGTTGGAGAAGATGGGACTCTCTTCCTTGCAGAGAAGGCAAGAAGGAGATCTGACAGAAATTTTCAAAATTCATAAGGAGTCTGGATTGAATAGGTAGCGAGAAGCTGTTACCATTCATAAAAGGAACAAGAACAAGAGACCACAGATTTAAAGTGTTTTGCAAACGTAGCAAATGTGATATGAGAAAATATTTTTTCACACAGCAAACAGTAAGGGTTTGGAATGCAGTGCCTGGAAGTGTGGTGGAGGAAGGTTCAATTGAGGCATTCAAAAGGGCATTGGATGGTTATTTAAACATAAACAATGTTACGGGGTTATGGGAAAAAGGCAGGAGAATGGCGTTAAGTTGAAAAACTCGAGAAAGCCAGTGCAGATGCAGTGGCTGAACGGCATCCTTCCGCACTGTAACAATTCTATGATTCTAACCACCCTTTGGGTAATTTTTCCACCCAATTTCCTTATTGAATTTAATTTGATTGAGATTCTCTACTGCACATTGACTCATTACATCATTTTCAGACATCTACCAGGTCACCCCTCAACGTTCTCTTTTCTCAAAGGAATACCTGAAGCTTCGGTATCCTTTCCTAATAACTATAATCATTTAGAATATGCATTCATTTGAAAAACGTCATGGATACATCTTTTGCTTCTGACATTGGTTTACACTTCAACTCTGACGGTCCAAATATTTGAAAGATACACATTTTTAATTCTGCAGTTTTCTCGTGCCTCCTTATTTCCTGGAGGCTTGCGGGCAATCCTGGAGAGTTGGCAACACTAAGAACAAACAGTCCCTTCCTTCACAAATTGTTGCAAACCTGCAGCGAAGTGTGATATCTCGGGGGTACCTGAAGTGGTCCTGAATTTATGTGTCATAACTCACCAATGATATGCAATAGCAAACCAGGTAATTTGCTATCATCTGATTCTCACATCAGTGACATTTCATAGACCTTTTTTTTGACAAAACAGAAGAAACATCAACCTAAAGCCTGGTCACAGAGCAGGCAAAACTGTACTATGAATGAATTTCCCCTGGTACAGCTTCCAAACATTGCTGCAATTCCAAGTACATCCTGTACTGCACTTATAGCAAGATCTATCCCAGCTCATTTCCAAGGAGACAGAGATAATTTTCTGTTTGCTTGATGGAATTGAAGTAATTAAAATTTCAACTCATCTACTGAAGGATCTGCAGATAACGCTTTCCAAATTATGATGATGTTCCTGATTCAGTTTCCTCCCAATGCTCTGCTGCAACTTGAGTTCATTCTTCTCTTTCCTTTTAAACTTCAAAAAAAACTTCTCTCCTACAGGCTGTATCCCCACACTTTGGCCTAGGACTAATAATAACTTAATTTAAGATAATTTAATTAAACTCATTTTCTCAGAAAAGTTGCTGATCATATGTTACTCTATTGAAAAACTTGGCAGCACTTTGGAGCTTGATACACATTTATCTCTTGAATGACTCCCCAAGAGACTCACTGAATTTGGAAATTTCTTTCCCGAAGCCCTCTGGGAAGTTTCCTGTGAACTCTGGGTAACTTCCTCTCATTTTGAATTATGGCATTGTATTTTTTTTCCTCAAACGCCAAGTGCCAACTCCAAGCACACAGACAAACCCACATGTCCAACCCAGAACACCAAGAACTCAAATCTATGCCAAATGATGTTGAAATTCATATCTCAGTTTCATCACAACACTGAATGATATTTCAATAACTGCTTATAACAACAACAAAAAGAAAATATGGATTTTCAAGCAGGAACTGGAACTTTCTGTCTCTCTTTTTCTCTGCCTATTTCTCTAATCATCTGGAAAACAACACCCAGTGAAGAAGCCAATTAATGTAACAATCATTTACCAAGAACACAGAGATGTCTATGAAATTTTCAAATACTGAGGATACCATTCAATAAGCCATGAATTAGGGGAAGCAATAGTGTCATGGATAATGTCAATTGTCTAATAATGCAGCGATCCTCTGGGGACATGAGTTCAAATCCTGTCATGACAGATGGTTAAATTGAATTCAATTAAAGTCATAGAAATGTACAGCACAGAAACAGACCCTTCAGTCTGACTTGTCCATGCCAACCAGATATCCTAAATTCATCTAGTCCCACTTCCCAGCATTTTTGCCAATATTCCTCTAAACCCTTCCTATTCATATACCAATTTAGATGCTTTTTCTCAATAAAACATATAACCCAAAAAATACCCTACTCACTATTGTAGATTTACAAATTAAAAACGTAAGGTTACATTTTAAAAGTAACCACTTAGCTGTTCCCCTGCTGTGAGGTCCCCATACAGGTTTCTCCAATGCCCAGATACTTGAAACGAAACTGCAGAGGCAGGCAGCTGTGCAGGTTCACTGCCCATGTGGTCCCTGCTTTGTCCTTCTTTCTCCTTTTTAAAAGTGCCATTGTTTCGACCCTTTTTTCCCACAAGTTCCAAAACAATGCAACAGCTTATAAAACAGTAATTATTACTTCTAGAATTTGAGGACATCAGCTCCAACGCTGAAAATACCTCACAAAATGAGCAGCTCTGACAGCCTCCATTTTTTTCCAGTCTTCCATCTTGGATTATTAGGCTGTATCTTAAAAATTTCAGAATTAATTTCTATCCTAATGGCAATTATCTAAGTATTGTCAATGGTTGTAAAAGCCAATCTGGTTTACTAATTCCCTTTAGGAAAGGAAATCTGTCATCCTTAGCTGGTCTGGTTTACAGACCCACAGCAATGTGGTTAACTCTTAACTGCCCTCTGAAATGGCCTTGGTAAGCCATTCAGATCAAAGGGCAGTTAGAGATGGGCAATAAATGTTGGCCCAGCTAGGGACACCCACATTCCATGAGTGAATAAAAAAGAAACTGTGGTCTCAGTATATAACACTTTAAAAACTTTAAGATCTTTTTAACTGCAAAACCATTATTCTCCTGTCTGTACTAGACACTCTCTCTTTTAAGATAACAAGGTGTAGAGCTGGATGAACACAGCAGGCCAAGCAGCATCATAGGAGCAGGAAGCCTTCCTGCTCCTA
>NC_063364.1:8245420-8251893 GCF_021869965.1 Rhincodon typus | reverse complement strand
AGCAGGAAGGCTGACGCTTCCTGCTCCTCTGATGCTGCTTGGCCTGCTGTGTTCATCCAGCTCTACACCTTGTTATCTCACAATAAAACAGGACACAACATTCACCCTCAGATTAGCTCATAACAAAAGGAAAAAGTCTTGCTTTAAAAAGAATATCGACAAACTCAGGATCTCCTGAAGCACTTTAAATCTAACCAATTGTGTTTGACATATAGCTACTCTTATAATGGAGTTGGTAATTAACTTAATTTGTTTAGTTCATTCATGGGATTTGGGCATCGCTGGCTGAGCCAACATTTATTGCCCCATTCCTAATTGCCCTTGAGAAGGTGTTGGTGAGCTGCCTTCTTGAACCACTGCAGCCCATGTGGTGTAGGGACACCCACAGTGCCATTATGGAGGGAGTTCCAGTGACACTGAAGAAATGTCTGATGCATAAGTCAGGCTGGTAAATTTGTACAAAGCTAACTTCCACAACCTTGTATTGTCAGAATGACCAGACAATCTATTTTGGCAATGTTTGTTGAGAGATAAATACTGCCCTGAGCATGAGGATAAACTCCTGCTAGTCTTCAAACTATTGTCATCTTTCTGAGAGGGTCTGGGTTTTACAAATATCTAAGACAGTGGCACTACCAACAGTGCAGCACTCTCTCCATATTGTACCGGACTGTCAGACTAGAGTTTGCAATCAAGGCACATACAATAAGCCTTAAGTCCACAACCTTCTGACACTAACAGGGAGTGTTACTCATTGGGCCAGTGCCAATGCCCAGGTGGTAACTCAAGGTGGAGGCAAATGTGAAAATGACAGAGAGGAGAGAAAAGGAAGGGCTTTCATTTGCATAGTGTTTTGCATCGTTCCAGGATGTCCCAAAGCTTAAGTATGGTAGGAGGAGAAAACCAGCAGGAAAGCCTGTCTACCATCTACAAGGCACAAATAAGGAGTGTGACAGAATTTGCCTGGATGGGTGTAGCCCCAACAACACTGAAGAAGATCAACATCATCCAGGACAAAGCAGCCCACTTGATTGGTACCACATCCACAAACATCCACTCCCTCTACCACCGAAGCTTAGAGCAGCAGTGTGTGCTATCTACAAAATGCACTGCAGAAGTTCACCACAGATCCTCAGACAGCACCTTCCAAACCCATAACCACTTCCATCTAGAAGGACAAGGGCACCAGACATACGGGAACACCACCCCTGCAAGTTCCCCTCCAAGCCTCACACCATCCTGACTTGGGAATATATCACCGTTCCTTCAATGTCGCTGGGTCAAAATTCTGGAATTCCCTCCCTAAGGGCATTGTGGGTCAACCTATACGTGCTCGTGGACTGTGGTGGTTCAGGAAGGCAGCTCACCACCATCTTCTCAAGGGGCAACTAGGGACGGGCAATAAATGCTGACTCACCAGCGATACCCAGGTCCTATGAGTGAATAAATAATAAAATGTTCATGTACTTTGGACACTGAAGCAATTTGCCAGATGGTTTTAAACTCTACGGCCAGATACACAGTGCAGGCAGCCGCTGGATAGAAAGAACAGAAAGAAAATTGGGAATGAAGTCCAAGTTAGAACACATCCAGTTAGACGCAGCTAATTATTCTGACTTTATTCCCTTAAATCTCTCCAGCACAGATTCAATGGGATGTTGCTGTGCTGTAAAGTACTACAATTCTTTCATCCTACTGATCTGACTCTCATTATTGTGCAGAAGGTTTTTTAACTGATAATTTTGCAATGTATAATGAACTCTTGGCTTGCAGTCAGTTGTTGGAACTTAATTAGGATAGAGAATGTGCCATTAAATTGAAACTTGTCAAACATGTGTGAACAGATGTGACCTGCTTCATTACAGATGGAATCTTTATTTAAAGCAGAAACATGGTTCTGTAATGTTAAAGTGGAATATAAAAGCATTAGCTATCCACAGTAAAGCACATTCAAAGAACAATTCAGATCAAGAAAACTAACTTCACTATATCCTCACATTGCCACTGCCTTCACTGTACCATTAATGTTGACATGTGTGCTTTGTTCTGGAGATGTGGTGACAGCCTACCTGAAACAAGAAGCAATGACAGAAAATGAAGACATAGTTTAAAGATACATTTACCAGCCAAATGACTTGTGTTCAAAAGGGACGTATTTGCAGATCTGTTGGTGTACAGTGGATGAGAGCCAGCTGCTCCATAGCTCATCACAATTCCACTGATGTGTGCAGTTGCTGTCACCACCTTCGATTAGACGCTGTTACAATCTGCACAGCACACTGGCTTTCAATGCACACATCCCTGAATGAACTGGTGAGCTGCTCTCCAGATGCCTGGGAGAGTGGTTGCTATGGTTAGCAATCCCAGACCCACTGTCAGGATTTACCACAAAAGATGGCACCATTTATGTCGTCCTTGCTGAACTGTAGGACTGATGAATTGTACACCATGAAATATGCTGGATGAATTCTACATAACCCAGTGGATAACTGAAAAGTTGTAATTCACTTTCCAAATATTCAATCTAAATGCAAATTTGAGCTCCTTCCTTTATAGCTCACAGAAACAGCAACAGCTGTCCCCACACTCACTACGATTTCAGGATACACTTTTCAACAGGGAAAAAGGAAGTTGGATCCTTTCCAGGAAGACACAGATCATCGTTATAGTGCTGCTGGTAATCCATTGATGTCAAACTGTAGTGCAGTTGGTAGCACACTTCACTCCTAACATTTAAGCACATGATCTAGACTAAAGGCCTAGTGCAGTGCAGAGATGGAATGCTGCCCTGCTGGAGGTGTTGTTTTTCAGGTTAGATATTAAATTAACCTCCAATTGCCTTATTTATAGCATAAATTATCCACAGCCCCATCAGATAATTTCCCAATCACATCTTCCAGCTTTTCCTGTCCATCAATTCTCTTCACTGTTATCTTTGCCAAAGTCACCTTTATTCTCCTGAGTCTCCTCTTTTTTCTTCAAGACCGAGGATGACTTACTTCTGTTCCAGTATCATGGGCTCTGAGGTGACAAAACAATTCAATACTGGATCCACCGAACCTGCTGCAGGTCGGCCTAACAGTGTAGCAGAATTTAAGAGGAGCTTGGGATCTCGCACGGTCCATCTGCTGCTTGCACTTGGCCACCTTATGGGCCTGTTGAAGGTGATTGGCATCTTTGTGGATGCTTAGTCTCCAATTTGGGCAGTTTGTGGGCAAGAGTTTCCCATGAGACAGTAGGGCTGTTGTATATTTTGAAGGGACCCTTTGAGGATATCCTTGAAGCATTTCCTCTACCGTCCTGTGACGGAGCTCGGAGTAAAGAGACTACTTGGAGTCTTGCGTCTGGTAAAGTGGTGGACATGGCCGGCCCAATGCAGCTAATTGACAGTAACTCAAGCCTCAGTACTGGAGATGCTAGCCTGAGAGAGGATAGTTAGACACTGTAGCATGCAACCTGCCACAGATTTATAAGGTTTTCTGGACGAAGCACTGTGATATCTCACTTAAAGGACAGGTTGCTGTACTGCCATTTGGACCATGAGCTTGATGCTGGGTCAGAGGTGTTTATTAGATCACTAGATGGTCAAAGTTTGTGTTAGCTCACTGGAGACAATATTGTCTTTCATCAACACTATCTACCCTTACTGAAACGATGTCCCTGAGATAGGAGAATTGATCCACATTGTCCATGTTGCATGTACCGAAGTGTTGGTACGATGACACAGCCATTGTTGACCCTAGTTTGTGGACATGTTTGATCTGTATTGGATCCACTGGCAAGGACCAAAGCTTGCAAGCCGTCATGCAACATGTAAAGGATGGTGAGGAATTTCAGCAGACAGCCAAATTTAGGGAGGACATTCCACAATCCCTCCTGGTCGACAATGTCAACAGCCTTTGCAAGATCAAAGAGGGCCACGTCCAGGTCACCACTGCTCTCTGTATTTCTCTTGGACTTGCTGTGAAGGTTATCTTCACTGTACCTTATGATGGATAGAATCCACATTGTGATCCTGCTGGTAATTCTTCAGCTGTCGGGGGGGATACAATTGAAGAGAATTATTGGAATGGTCTTCCATGTGGCAGACAGCAGGGAGATTCCTCTGTAGTTACCACAAACTGTTTTATCTCCTATCTTGGAGATAGTTACAATTACAACGTGTCCGAGACTCACTGGTGTACTTTCCTCCTTTCAAATGGGGTTGTACCAATATTGCTACCTCCACCGCTGTATTTCAGCAGGAATTTCAAGTGCTTAGGTTCTGTCTGTCAGACAGACTGAATCACAAGGGTTCAACATTTCATGAGACTTTCTCGAAGAGTAGCAGGGACGTTTGCCACTGAATGCTGGCCAATATTTAGCCCTCCAGCAACATCATTAAAACAGATGATTTAGTCATTATCACATTGTTGTTTGCCGGATTTTGGCTGCTATACGACATCAGTGGCTGCATCTCAAGCGTATTTCATTGGCTGTAAAGTGCATTGGGACAACCTTAACTTGTGAAAGGTACAATACAAATGCACGTTTTATTTTTGTGTTTCAGGTTTTGAGCACCTGCCATATCCGGCTTTTCAATCATTCTTTTTCTGCTGTGGAAATAAGAAACCAGTTTTGTTTATTCTGTGAAATGGCCCAGTAACTTCTATTCAGGCAGTATGGTCACTGTGCTGTACAGTATTGAAATCAGGCTACGTATTGGCATTCCTTACTCTCACTTTTTGACCAACTCTGCACATTTAATATGTCTCAGTCTTGACTTTGGCCACAACTCGGCATTCATACAGAGTTCAGGAATATGGGAGAAAACAATGAGTGAGTGGCCAAGTGGCAGAAGAAACACAGGGGATGCTCAGGGTGAAAAGCAGTTGACGAAGTGGAAATAAAGAAGGTGTAAGTGTGGCTTTTAATTTAATGCAAGACGACTGAATATTTATTCATGGTTAAACCAGGTTCTGGGTTTTTATTTTAAGAGACGCCGCTTCCACATTCTTCCATAAGGATCAGCACTTAGCTTGGAAATCCCCTCCACCCACAGAGCTGTAAATTTGAACTCTGCTGGAGATCAACAGCAGACCACTCCACTGCAGTACAAAGCTTCTCAACGGGGTTTCGTTCACACTTTGGCTTAAAGTTTTTGTCAGATACAAAAGGTAAAAACACATTTTGCAGAGCCTGACTCAATCAGTTATTAGACATTACCAGTGTAAGAGCCACTATGTCTGCCTTTGTGGTCAAATATTAGATAGCATCTTGTAGGACAGATACAGCAGGTACACTGCAATTATAACACTCTTTCAACATCACATCGTCAACAAGTTGGAAGTGGAAGAGGTCTTAAAAAGTATATGGTGATCCCTTTCTAAAGAAAATTAGACATCAGTTACAATTCCTTGTCACTAGAGGAGGCGCAGAGAATATTTTTATGGATGTGATAGAAATGTGTGGGCATACACTTCACGAAAGGCATTCAGGAGGGCATTAGATAATCATTTTGACTGAAGCAATGTGCAGAATTAACTGGAAAAGGCAGCAGACACACTTAGCCAAAACACTCAGTGAGCCAGTGCAGACATGATGGGCTGAATGGCTTCACCAGCAAAAACAATTCTGTGTTTCTGAGAAAAGGACTGACAGGCTGTAGTCTCTTTTCTCTCAAAACAGCAGTCGGGGGGGGGGGGGGGGGGGGTCACCTAACTGAGGTCTTTAATATGAGGAACAATTTTGTTAAGAGTGGATGTGGAGAGATGGTTTCCTTTTGTAGGGATGAACAAGAACACTGTTGTGACTGGGTAATCAAACATTCAAATTTTTTAATACGGATACACAAATTCTAACCAGCACATACATTACAATGAAGAGTATGATCTGCCAAGCCATCAACGTGAACATATAGCTGAATAACAGATATGCTGGAATAGGGATCATTACCCCTGGGGATTTAGGCTACAGCAATAATGGTGCATGACCTACTGACTCCCTGTTGCTATGGTGAGGAGTTCAGCCAAATGCAAATCAATTGACTGCAGTGGAAAGTGAGAACAACCCTAAATTGTGGACAATATCCAGCTTTGCATCCACTGCCATTGTGAAGCATATCTGCCCCATCACATCAATTTACAAGAGAGCTGTACATCTTGTTCAATACATGATCTTCTATTTGCATGTGGCAAAGTCAGAATCTAAACTCAGCAAACTGAATTCTAATCACTAAACAAAAAATGAGGAACAGAACCCATCTTTGGGTCTTGTGATCTTGACACACATTATGCGCACGTAAACCTTTAACCTTTACTGTTTTATTTTCCTGGATTCTGAAAGGTAGTAGAGGCTCAAAAAGTTATTACCCATGTCAAGTCCATTACCTAAACAGCTTGTGTGTGTGTGTGAGTGTGCGCGTGTAAGACTGAGTGTGTATGTGCATGTAAGATTGAGTCTGTGTGTGTGTGTGTGTGTGTGTGTGTGAATGT
>NC_063364.1:8202664-8245410 GCF_021869965.1 Rhincodon typus | reverse complement strand
TGAGTATGTGTGTAGGTGTGAGTGAGTGTGTGTGGGTGTGAGTGAGTGAGTGTGTGTGGCTGTGTGAGTGTGTGTTTGGTTGTGAGTGAGTGTGTGTGTGTATGACTGTGTGTTGGTGTGACTGTATGAGTGTGTGTTGTGTTGTGGGGTAGCGGACAAGCCCACTAAAGTTAGGGCACGTGACTGAAATGGAAGCATTGTTGCCATATCTAAGGCCAGGCAGAACTACCTGTTGGACAACTTGTGATCACCACATGGTCAACACATAGTGTACACTGTACACTAAACTGTACACATGCCATTCAACTGTTGACTATCTGGTGACCATAAGTTGTCCACCAGGCGGTTCTGTCTGGCCACTGATATGGCAACAATGCCACCATATTTGTCTCTATTTACTGTCCCATCCTCCTTCCTATCTGAATGCATTTCAAGCCTCATCTATTTTAAATATCTTATTGATCTGACAGAAGTTCAAAACTGTTGAAGCTATTTTATTGACAGAAATCCCATTTTGAACCTTGGTGCTCACAGTTATTGATAATGGATCACCATCACCGGATCACTAAAGAAAGCAATCTGCAAGAAGAGGCAACTCGACATCTTCCAGAGCTGCTCGCAATGCTGTCCTGAAGTGACTCTCATTGTTTCTTTCACGTTGTCTCAAAGGAATAATGAATTGGCCGAGTTCTTTCCTTTCAGGGTAATGATAATCTTTACAGACCGATTAAGTATAATTTACTCTTCTCCCACACACATTAAGAGAAAGTTCAGAACGCTAATTGGGAGATGTAGAGTGCTTGGAGACACAATGTTAGGAACAGACAAATAGCAGACTGTAAACAGGTCAGCACTCATTAAATAAACATTTTTGTAGTGACTGCGATTCTGAAATCCCATAGGGTAGCAAAAGATCTGAAGATGCCAATAACTTCTACACAGAGCATTGTAAGGAAAATGAGGACATAAGCATTAGCTCCTCCCGAGATGATTGAATTAAAATGAGTCACTGTAACTATGCGGGAAACATGGCCAATAGAGTCAACTTTATAGAGATCTGTTCTTATAGGAAGCCAGATATAATTTATAAAGGACACACACACATTAGTGAATGTCTAATGATGTCAGTCAGAGGAATAGGAAGAAGCTATTTCACCTTTCAAGCCTGATCTAACATTCAATTTGACCATGTAACTTAATCAGCCTGCCTTTGTTCTATTGCTCTTAAAAGCCGTGCCAAACAAAAATCTATCAATCTAAGGTCTGAAATTCCCTTAATGATTGTCCTGTTTCTGCCTTTGCTGTCCTCTCTTGGTGCAGGAAGGGTGGAAATATTGGACTGGGGAGTCCAAGGCCTGAAAGCCTGGGTCCTAGGTGACAGGTAGAGCACTAGGCACTGCAGGGCTGGCAGGAATTGTACAGACTGGAGGGACAAAAACCGAGCCAGAAGACGGGGTGGATGTGCTATTAATGCTGTGATGAAGGAGAGACAGAGTTAAATAGAGGTGCTTTGAAACACTTAGGGACAAGTATGATCACCAGCACCACCACAAGTTTCACCAATAATCTCCACCATATCCCCATACCTTCACCATAGGCAAATGTCCCACAGCGCTTCATAAGAAAGTAGTCAAACATTCACCATCAGCAGGGTGAAACAAATATGAGTTGGGTGACTGAAGTTTGGTTAGAGAGCTGAGTTTAACACAGCGTTTAAAAGAAGGGAAGCAGAGTTCATTGGGAGACAACTCCAGTGACAGTGGCCAAGGCAGCTGGAACAATGGCTGCCAATGAGACAGCAAAGGGAAAGGGTTACAGGAGTTCACAATTGGCAGAACACTGAGTTGCGGTGCTCGAAGAGGTCACAGAGATAGGAGAAGAAAGCTCAGGGAGGGATTTGAATACAAAGATGAAAATATGGAATTGAAAGTGGGGGCAATAGGGAGTCACTGTGAATTAATGAGCACACAAGCTGATGTGAACAGGCTTCGTATGGACAGCAAATCTCTGGATCAGCTGAAGTTCACCAAGGATCATAGAATCATAGAGTGTGGAAGCAGGCCTTCCAGCTCATCGAGAACACACTGGCCCGCCAAAAGGTATCCCACCCTGACCACACACCTACCTACCCAATCCCTGTAACCCCACATTCCCTGTGTCTAATCTACCTAGCCTACACACTATGGACATGTTAACATGGCCAATCCACCTAATCTGCACATCTTTGGACTGTGGGAGGAAACCCATGCAGACGTGGGGAGAACGTACAAACTCCACACAGACAGTCACCCAAGGATGGAATTGAACCCAGGTCCCTAGTGCTATGAGGCAGCAGTGCTAACCACTGAGCTGCTGTGCCAATAATGGATGAGAGGTCAACAAGGGGAGTGTTGGAATAGTTGAGTGTGGATTAACAAAGGTACATGCAGAGTCCAAGAGCGGAAAGACTTTGAGATAGTGAAAATGTGGAGTTGGAAGATCAGTGTCGACACAGAAGTTTCAAACTGTCTGATTCACATGAGACATCAATGGGGATGTCAATGGAATAAATGACATGCTGATGGAGTCTGTGGTGGGTCGCTGTAAACAAAAGACTTCTGTCTTTCCAAAGTTTAACTGGATCCTTAGAGGACCCCACAGGTCATGGAGTGGAGGGTGGTAAGAGGGAAGCCATTGCTGGAGATGATCTGTACTTTGAAGAGGACGGAGAGGTTGGTGACCCACAAGATCAGAGGACCATCTGGCTTCTCAAGTGTTGATAGTTAAGCCTAATGCTAAACATATAAAATGTTGCCAAAATTTTCTGGGCACTTTTGGCATGTGCTGGGAGGTGGAAAGGCCTCCCTAACTATGATATATAAAAGATTACCTTGCATTCAATTGGCACAAGTACTGCTCTGAAGACATTACATTTTAAAGAACTGAACTTTTCTACAGATGCAAAACAACCCACTTTAGCGTGGGTTCTTGTGAGTTAGCAGAACCTAAATTCCTAGAAGGGCAAACTGGATGCAAATCCATACAGTGTGGCACTGGAATAGAGAGAACCAAAGAGAGAACAGTCCAGGTCAGGTGTAAGCACCAGTCTGGCAAAGATCACCTTAGGAACTACTCAGACTTCTCTGGTCAAAAATACACATTTACACATTTCATTAACAGCACCTTTCAACTTCCATGTATCTGCACCTTGAAAGACAAGGGCAGCATGGGAAAACCACAACTTCTACTCCATGTCACACATCATTCTGAATTGGAAATATATCATCATTCCTTCACTACAACTGGAACTCTCTTTCAAATAACGCTGTACTATCCCCAAAAGATTGCAGCAGGAGAGACCTGAGCTTTCCTTACGAAGACCAAAAGAACTTTTCTGCACCCCAGTCACATAAGGAAAGTTAAATAAAAATGTTTAAAATTCATCTTTCTCTTCTCCTTCTGGTCCCCATCTTCTTCAGCCTGGTGTGAAAGGTACTATCGCTATCTACTCAGGACATTACTACAGCCAGGAACCAAGATGTCATCAGGACTCAAGATGTCCACACTAAAAAGGACCTCACCAGCCCTGGGTAGCTATCCTTTGAGCCTGAAGGTCAAAATCAGAACCTGGCTTCAGTACTGGTAAGGATCTGGGGAAACTGACATGTTTTCACCAGGCGAGTTGCAATTAAAATCACTGTGTAAAATAATTCACTGTTTTCATTGCATTAAGAAATTTGAAATAAGAAAGAAATTGGAGGGAAATGGGGAAAGAGTGATGGAGTGGGATTATTCAGACTCTTCATAGAGTTGGAACAGGCACAATAATCCAAAGGCCTCCTTCAGTGAGATTCAAAGAAGATACTCGACAGAGGATTATCCTGAAGTTTCTCGATATTAAAGATTAATTTCCTGTCAGATAATATCCTAGAGGCTTTGAAAAAATAGCTTACTTTTCTCCCTCATATTTTGAACCCTTTATGGCATTGGAAATGGTGGATGGTGTATTGTTGGGATGGGGTGCTTGAAGTCATTGTAATGGAACGTCCAGGAATATGTCCAACCAGAGCTGGCTAGTCCAGTCTCAAAAGTAACAAAAGGTAATATCAGAATTTCTGAAGAAGGGTCCTGACTCGAAACGTCAGCTTTCCTGCTCCTCTGATGTTGCCTGGCAAGCTATGCTCCTCCAGATCCACACTATGTTATCTCTGACTCCAGCATCGGCAGTTCTTACTATCTCAAAAGGTAATACTACAGCCATTTAATACAGTCACTGATATACCCAGCACTGTAGGCCAATCGAGCACATTATTAAAGTAAGTAACATAGAGTTCACCAGTTCACCACAATATGCTTCATTTAATATCCCTTAATTGTAATAGAATTAAAAGTTTCTGGTTGGTTTGGCTCCATTTCATTCATAAATGATTAAGTCCCTCCCATCCATTAGAAGCTAAAGGTATAAACAGTTTCCTCTCATACTCCACTCATTGTGCTTCAATAACCCTTGAGGTGACGGATATACTGCACACTGCACATTTAACTAATGTTACAGAAACAGGGAATTGAGGAAACACTCAACCCCTCGAATCTGCTTCACCGTTTCATTAGTTCATGGCTACTTTTCTGTCTCACTGCCATTTTCCTGGACTGTTCCCCATATTTATAATTGCTTGGTAGGAAAAAACTTAAACATTGTTAAAAAGAAACATGAAGGCAAAGCTTTTACTCTTGCACAGATCCAGACTGAAACGCAAGAAAACCAACTTTATAAAGGAACTAACTATTTACCCTGTGTGAGATACAGTGTTGACTGGTTCATCCATGGTTCGGCCGGAACTGTTAACTGTCAATCATATTTAACTGATTAACTTCAAACCAGGCAAGTCAACACCGATTGGTCAATCTTTCACCTCTAGAAATCTCTCAGTTTCTGTCTTGAACATGCTTAGTGATTCAGTCTCCACAGCCCTCTGAGGTAAAGAATTCCAAAGCTCTATGTGAAGAGATTTCTCCTCATCTCAGATCTAAATGGACTACCCCATATTCCGAGACTGTGTCCCTTATTACTAGCCATCCCTCCCCACAGTGGAAACATCCTTCCTGTTTAGACCTGTAAGAATTTTGGATATTCCAATGTGGTCACCTCTCACTTTTCCAAACTCCAGAGAATACAAGCTCAATCTCCTCAATCTCTCCTGTTTTTTATTCATGTGAATCACAGACTGATAAAGGATGTAGCCTTGAGAAGATGGAGCTGCTTACTCATTTTACTATGCTGCTACTCATCCTGTAATTTGCTCAAGTCTGCCTGCTGCGTGTTGCTCACTGGGGAATAACTCTCATCTCTGAGTCAGAAGGTTGTGAATTCAGTCCCCACTGCAGAAACTAGGACACATTGAGAGGCTGCACCTTGAGTACAGTACTGAGGGAGGCCTGCACTGTCTGAGGTGCCACATTTGAGCAAGTTGGTAACCTATGGCTGCATCTTCTCTCTCAGCTGGGACCATAGGATCCAACAGTACTATTTTAAAGAATGGCAGAGCGTTCGTCCAAGTGTTCAGGCCTGTACTTATCTCTCAACCAACATAGCTAAAACAGATTTATATGGTCATTATCACATTGCCATTAATGAGAGCTTACTGGCTGCTGTCTTCCCTACATTATCATAGAATCCCTGCACCATCCAGCCCAACAAGTCCACACTGACCTTCCAAACAGCATCCCACCCAGACCCACACCCAGTCCCCCATCCCTATCCCCCTTCATTTCCCACGGCTAATCCACCCAGCTTGCAAATCCCCAGACACTACGGGCAATTTAGCATGGCCAATCCAGCTAGCCTGCACATCTTTGGACTGTGGGAGGAAACTGGAGTGCCCGGAGGAAACCCACACACAAACCCACACACGGGGAGAATGTGCAAACTCCACACAGACAGTCCTCTGACGCTGGAATTGAACGCAGGTCCCTGGTGCTGTGAAGCAGGATTGCTAACTATTGAGCCACTGTGCTGCCCATTATAACGTTATAACAGTGACTACACATTGAAAGAGCTTTGCTGGCTGTATCTTTGAGATATCATGAGGATATGAAAAGTGATACATAAATGCAAGTCTCAAATTTTATCCTGAAATCCTGTGGGTGAGACTGAAGCTATGCCGAGATCGGTAAATGTACCTGAATTAATTTAAGACACTTCCATGCACCATTCTCAATGGGCAACAGTGGTTAAAATCCTTGTCAATGTCAGATATAGATGCAAGTCTGAACATCGTTGAAGACAAATGAGAGAATCTGAGGAGAACAGAGGGCTCCACAATGACTGCAGAATCAAAATGTGAACAGAAAGTGAGACATTGCTTCATACCCTTAGACTTGTGACTGCCAAGGTATCTCTGCAATCTAGTCTGCCTGTGGGAGTTGTCTTCATAGGGAACATATACAGTAAAGATGGGACTGCAGCACTGTAGTCAACTCTCTAACCTTGATAATGCCAGATCCCAAACCACTGTGACAAAACACTCCTGATTAATGAAATTTATACATGTTACACAATAAATGCCTGGTATTAATCTTCTATTGTTCAGTCCTGAAAGAATAAACTGATTAGACGTTCCAGAAAAAAAACTTCTCAAATTATTAAGCTCCTAGTAGAGAGAAGCATTTGGGCTTGCAATTTGCACTATCACTGATTTAACATCCAACAATACAATCAGGCTCAGCTGGGAGCATATTTCTAAATTTCAAGAACTGCATGACATTCATCCTCTCCCTATTCGATGAGGGAATTCAGACTCAGGCGCATCCACTGAGGAACTCGAGGGCAAAATGAATTAAATTTTAATTAAACCTACAGCAACATCCTGCCTGAGTCAGTCTGTCGATGCCACTACACCACACCAGCTGCTCTGCCACTGTCACTGAAGGAGATCAGTTCAAAAAGGGTGGATGTTCATGAATCCAACAAATAGTTGCACGGCTTTGCACAGTTGGTTGCTACATCTCCAGTACGGCTATCACCTTTTCAGGATTCGTGTAAAGTCCTTTTTGCTGTCAGAATGTAATCTAAATACCTGACTTCTGTCATCCACAATTACATCTTTCCCTTGCTCTGATTCAGATTCAAGTTCTCTGGTGAGCTCTCTTTCTAGCTGTTGTATTAGGTTCTGATCATAGTCTATGTTGGCTCCTTTCACTGTGCCTCCATATCCATGAGTTAATAAATTATCCAGAATGGTTTCATCCCGGCTGATACTCTTCCAGACTAGTCAAAATGCCAAACAGCAGGGGCAACCATCTGTATCTCACACAGATTGTTGTTAGAAAACCACTGCTTTCAGCCCAGCCTCTCTTGCCAGTAACCATCTTTCACATCAAAGATAGTAAAGCATTTTGCTTTGAATAATGGAGTGGGGTAGTGACAATAGGGGGCAACACGGTGGGTGGCTCAGTGATTACCACTGCTGTCTCACAGCCAGGGACCCAGGTTCGATTCCACCCTTGGGCGACTGTCTGTGTGGAGTTTGCATATTCTCCCCGTGTCTGCGTGGGTTTCCTCCGGGTGCTCCGGTTTCCTCCCACAGTCCAAAGATGTGCAGGCTAGGTAGATTGGCCATGTTAAATTGCCTGTAGTGTTCAGGGATGTGTGGATTAGGTGGGTTATAGGGGGATGGGTCTGGGTGGGATGCTCCAAGGGTCAGTGTGGACTTGTTGGGCCAAAGGACCTGTTTCCACACTGTAGGGATTCTATGATCTCTTTAAAGAGAGATTGAGATTCTTTGGATTGATGTACACTCTTAAGTTTTCCAGGTTTTTTTCCACAGCAATCATGCTGCTAATCCAGACTCTAGATTACACTCTCTTTTCCAGCTCTTCCATCCTGTCATTCAGACTGCACTTCCTGTCTCCTCGGCAGTTACTGAGCTGGTCTCAAACTCTCATCTACTTTGACATGATAAAAACCAGAAAGATATCCACGACGTGCAAAAACCTACATTGTAATCTTCAACTATCTGTTCAGCAGTCAATGACTTAGTGGCCTTGTGGCAGTGCAAATCTTTTCATTTAGGGTTACTAGCTGAAGCTTCAGACTTGCTTCAGCTGAGATGATTGGATTTTGTTTAATTAATGCTACCTGGCCCTCTAGATCTGCATTCTTCCCACTGATTTGGGCTCTCAGCTTCAACTGTCCTCTTCAGATGAGTATTATTCCAGCACTTCACCTCAACCTTATCTTTGTGGACTCTCATTCTTGGGCCACCATCTTGAGTGACTTTGCACAGGTCTGCAAAGTTCACGATTTTGCACAAAGCATTTGACACTTCTTGCCCTCCTTCTGCAATCATCATTCTAACAATCACAAACCACGAATCACCTTTAAACCTGACTAAGCTAACCCTTGTTATGGCGTAATGTGATTCATCAGAATCATCAGTTAGTCTCTCTCCAGCAGTTGCCTTTATAAACTTGTTTTGCTTCTTTGTAGCTTGCATGCAATGCCATTTAGTTTCCTGCAGTTAGCACACTACTTTCCCACACTGGGCATATGTTCCTTTCTTTTGTGTAATGTTATCTGCAATATTTATACCCTATCATCCAGCTTTGGTCCTTCTGCAAATACTTTTTCCATTATTTTTCTCAATACATTGTCTTTGTCTCTCCAGTTAAAGCAAAACATTGTCTATTCTCCTATTAATATATTTTAGTTGGTGATTGACAATCTCAGAACTTCTGCATATGTCAGTAGCTTTTCTCTTCTCTCAGCTGATGTGCTCTCATTACAGAATACTTTATATCTAAGACAAGGATACTTCAGATGAGGTTATTTGCAGTTGGCCAAATGCACAGGATTCAGCTAGATGTCACGTACTGATCAATATTTGCTTCTTCCTTCGATTTCTGATGTTGAACAGATACCACTCATAAGTGACATTAATATTGTTCAAAGTGTGCCTTCAAAGTCTGTAAAATCTATTATGCCTGCCTTTTTTCTGCTCCTTAGTGAGATCTAGGTTGTATTAAAGCATTCTTTCCCCAGCATGGATTGCAGGTTTGGTACTCTTACTTGCTCTGGTTTTGAAAACTAATTTTGTTGCTATTTCAAATTTTTGTCCCTGAGACTGAAAAAAAATTCCAATTCTGTCTCATATATCTTTTCATTTCCACAGCAGTAGGGGGTGGAAAAGTCACAGCTATATTGACTCATCCGGTAATTCAATTATCCAAACTGCACTTTAGTTTTTAACTTCCTCCTTGTTGTCTCTTTCTCGAATTGGCTGTCTTACAGCTCAGAAAATCCACAGATTTTCAGCTGCTCCATTCCTGACACCATGCTTGAAGTAATGAGTGTTTAATAAATGGCCATTACCAATTGCACACAAAGACAAAGGAGAGTCGTATTAGACTTGAAACATTAGCTCTGCTTCTCTCTCCACAAATGCTGCCAGAGCTGCTGAGTTTCTCCAGCAAGTTCTATTTTAATACAAGTGACTGTTTAACCAAGTTGAATTGACAGCACTGCTCTGTGCCACCTAATTTGTGTGAGTGTCGAACTAATTTAATAACCGAAATGAGGAAGTGGTTTGTGAACTCGGCTCCAATTGTTTGTTGCACAATAACTTGCTCCAATGCGTGATACAAGTTGATCAACCTCAACTGTCAGAGACTCAATTCACAAAACGTAATTAATGCTGGAGTTTCCACCCTTGTCACAGCTCTCAATTGTCCAAGGCCTTCTGTCTCCTAAACTGTTTCTTGTAGCTTCAAACACACTAACACCAACTAGGGGATTGGTTTAGCTCAGTTGGCTGCACAGTTGATTTGTAAAGCGGTATGATACCATCAATGTGGGCTCAATTCCCATCACTGGCATGAGGTCACCATGAAGGGCTCCTCTTCTCAACCTCACCTGCAGTATGGTAGCCCACAGGTTAAACCAGCACCAGTCATCTCTCTCTAATGAGACAGCAGCTCAGTGGTCTGGTAAGACTATGGTGACACAACAACACCATTAGTGTGGAATGTCTGAAAGATATGTTGCCTTACACATTTTCAACAATGATTTAACACTTGTAGCTTATCCCACAAACCATACAATAATTAAATATACAAGCTACAATCTTAACATAAACTATTCAGAATAAAAATAGAAAGAACTGTGGATGCTGTAAATCAGGAATAAAAACAGAAGTTGCTGGAAAAGCTCAGCAGGTCTGGCAGCATCTGTGAGGAAAAAAGTCAGAGTTAACGTTTCAGGTCCAATGACCCTGCCTCAGAACTTTAACATGAGCTATTCAGCGTGGCTGAAAAATATAACTGATATTTTCAGAATATGGTACGAAGAATTTGCAGCATGAAACAAATGGTGATTCAGCCCAAGAATTCTACGTTCACTTTTTATGCTCCACATTGAGCTCCCTTCCTTTATCTCATCTAATCTGCGGAGTATCTCCTATTCCTTTCTGCCTTACATACTGACCTAGCTTCCTCTTAAATGCACTTACGCTATTTGCCTCAAAGCAAGCCATTGTTTCAAGGACACAAAGGACAAAAAAAACTTGCCCTTTCACTTCCTCTTGTTTATTTTAAGCTTTGTTGGGGAAAGATAATCAGGGCAAAATGAAACAAGAAAGAGGAGGACAGACAAATTGTCTCAGCTCATCACAGCCTAAGTTCTCTTGTTCCAGCCACACTGACGCCACTGCCTGGCCAGTCTGAAGAACTAACTGGCTATGGCTTCTCCATTTGCTTCTAATTTGTCTTACAAATCAAATTGAGAAAACAAGGCACCAAAAGAACAATGATTTCTTTGAAAATATCTGACAAGTAACTGGTCACAATGACAAGCAAAAGAAAATGCTGGAGTTAGTGTTGTTTATTCTCCTGAACTGTTTCTGAAATCAAAATGCTGTGGAATGAGAGAAAGAAAATAAAATGTGCAGCTGATTTTCCTCTCTCCAGACTTACAATACAGCCCGTTAGCAGTGCAGGGTACTTACATTTAACAGGCGGTTTTCCATCACAATTCTAACAGGGGTTGTGCATCACTGTTATCCAACTTCACTTGGAGCAGTTGCAGACCCATACTGTATAATGCTGAGTTATTAATGAAAGCAGCCTGATCGTATCCACATGCTGACAGGATGACAGAAACCCTGCTCATCAATCGTTAGCAGTTGCTGGAACCCTGCTCTCACCATGGTTACAGCACCTTACTACAGCAGTAGGTGATCCAATCTATCGCCATGGTACCCAAAAGGTTCTAGCAAAGCCCCAATCTGTCTGAGCCACGACAATGAACCAGCATTCAAGCCCATTTTAACACCGACAACATTCCCGGTCATAGCCGACAGTTCAGGGAGTGCACTCTTACCGAAAGCTGGCGGAGCTGGAGCCGAGCTTGTAGTGTCTGATGAATACGAGCGCCACTAAGAGCAAGGACTGAGAAGGGGATGTACCTAGGCACAGAGGAAATTACTGACTGAGGGTCTTGCTATATAGTCTGCCAGCGGTTTTCCATTGGTGAATCCCAGAGGAACATTAATGGGTCTGGAGCTACCGTAAACTACAGCTGCTTTGTCACTATAATCCTTGCTGCAAGGACAATTTTATTCAATGCCTTCGCAAAACAAAAAATGCAATTCGCACACAGACATATTCATCTGATATTATTCCTTCCATCACTGAACTCTTAATTTATTCAAACAGCACTGAATGCATTTGCAATGTATAAAAAACAAAGAATCTAGCAGTGTGCAATTCATCATCAGGACTGTTTTAAATACCAGGTACTCTTACTCAGATTGGCTCACATGTATTGTTCTCTTGTTGCTTCAAAGCAATACAATAAATCTTAAAGCCTTGTCTGCAATCTTGAAATCAATCCTTCGTTAAGTTATGCGACAGTCGGTGGTCTAATGCTACTCCCATAAACCACAGCCAATTAAGGTATCGACATTACACCGCTTGATGTCAATTACTGAATGCACCAAGCTTGATATTCTGAAAGATACACTTTCCAGTCACATTTACACCTCTCGGACTATTCGTAGTCATATCCTAGGACTACAGTAAGCTTTTGATGTAAATCCTTGTGTAAATTCTCACTGACAGAGTGAGGAATGGAATGATACAGTATTCTAGGCCCGAAACGTCAGCCTTCCTGCTCCTCTGATGCTGCTTGGCCTGCTGTGTTCATCCAGCTCTATACCTCGTTATCTCAGATTCTCCAGCATCTGCAGTTCCTACTATCTCTGATACAGTATTAGTGGGATTCGCCAATAAATATTAGAAATCAACAATTTCTGTTGAAAACAATATCAAATGCGAATGTAAATAACACAGCATGGAGCTGGAAGAACATAGCAGGCCAGGCAGCATCAGAGGTGCAGGAAAGTTGACGTTTCGGGTCAGGACCCTTCTTCAGTTTTTCTGAAGAAAGGTCCTGACCTGAAATGTCAACTTTCCTCCTCCTGTGATGCTGCCTGACCTGCTGCATTCCTCTAGCTCCACACTGTGTTATCTCTGACTCCAGCATCGGCAGTTCTTACTATCTCAAATGTGAACATTGTGCCCGACTCAACTGCAATTAGGATAATTATGTTCAGATGTCAGTTAGAATGGGGAACAAAAAGATGGCAGACCAATTAAACACATAATAAAAACCAAAAGAACAGCAGATGCTAGAGATCAGAAACAAAAACAGAAATTGATGGAAAAGCCCAGCAGATCTGGCAGCATCTGTGAAGAGAAATCAGAGTTAATGTTTCAGGTCTGATGGCCCTTCTTCACTCCCATTCCGAGGAAGGGTCACTGGACCCAAAACGTTAACTTTGATTTCTCTCCACAGATGTTGCCAGGCTTGCTGAGCTTTTCCAGCAATTTCAACTTAATACATATTTTGGCATTGTGTTCACAAAGAGAGCACAGTGTCCAGTGAAGGGAAGAACTAAAGGAAATCAGTAGGGAAATGATGTTGAGAAAAGTGATGGGATTAAAGACTGATGGATTTCCCCAATTATTTACATCCCAGAATAGTTAGGAGTGGCTCTAGAAATGGTGAATGCATTGGTGATCATCTTCCAAGTTTTTACAGACTCTGAAACCCTATGAATTGGAGGGTAGCTAATAGAACCTCGCTGTTTAAAAAAGGATATAGAAAGAAAACAGAGAATTATAGACTGCTGAGTCTGATATTGGCTGTGGAGAAAATGCTACCGTTTATCAGAAATTTAATGGCACAGCACTTGGAAAATAGTGACAAGATCAGACATAGCTAGCATGGATTTAAAAAGGGAAATCGTGCTTGCTAAATCTACTGGAATTTTTCAAAGATGTAACTCATAGAGTTGATAAGGGGAAGCTGGTGGATGTGCTTTACTTTTATTTTCAGAAGGCTTTTGACAAGGTGGCACATAAGGGATTAGCATTTAAAATTAAAGCACATGGGATTGGGATAGTGTGCTGACATGGATAGGGGTATGGCTGGCAGACAGAGGAAACAAAGAATAGGGATAAATGTGATTTTAACTGAGTGACAGACAGTGACCAGTGGGTTATCACAGGGATCAATGCTAGGACCCCAGCTAATCACAATATATATTCATGATTTAGATGAGGGAACTTCGTGTGATATCTCCAACTTAGCAGAAATCAAAAGGCTGGACAGGAGGGTAAACTGGGAGAAGGATGCAGAGATGCTGCAGAATGACTTGGATAAGTTGAGCGAGGGGGCAAATGCATGGCAGATGAAGTATAATGTATAATGGGAGGTTATCCACTTTGGTAGCAAAATCATGGAGGCAGATTATTGTCTGAATGGTGATGGATTGAGAAAGGGGGACGTGCACTGAGACTTGGGTGTCCTTGTACAACACTCACTGAAGGTAAGCATTTCAGGTGTAGCAGGCGGCGGAGAAGGTAAATAGTATGTGGGCCTTTGAAGTGAGATGATTTGAGTACAGGAGCAAGGATGTCTTGCCTCAATTGTACATGGCCTTGGTGAGACCACACCTGGAATATTGTGTGTGGTTTTGGTTTTCTTCATCTGAGGAAGGATGTTCTGGTGATGGAGGAAGTGCAATGAAGGTTTAACGAGCCTGATTTCTGGCATGGCAGGACTGATGTATGAAGAGATGCTGGATCAGTTAGGACTATGTTCACTGGAATTTAGAAAAATAAGGGGGAATCTCACAGAAATCTATAAATTTCTAACAGGACTGGACAATGTAAATGCAGGAAGGATGTTCCTAATGACTGGAGAGTCCAGAACAAGGGGTCACAGTTTAAATTAGTCATTTAGGACCGAGATGAGGAGAAATTTTGTCAACCAGAGAGTGGCTAGCCTGTGGAATTCTATGCCACAGAAAGCAGTTGAGGCTAAAACACTGAATATTTTCAAGAAGGAGTTAGATACAGTTCTTAGGGTTGAAGGGATCACAGGGTATGAGGGAAAAAGCAGGAACAGAGGACTGAGTTGGATGTTCAGCTATGATCGTAGAGAATGGTGGTGCAGGCTCGAAGGGCTGAATGGCCCACTCCTGCTCCTATCTCTGTGTTTCTATCTATTATGGATCATTCATACTCATGGCTTCCACAACAGCACTGAAGCATTTTGTAAGTTCTTTGACAAATAAGTGGGTGAAAGAACTAAAGTAAGAATTCTCATTGATAGATCTCCTTTCACATTCTCAAGATATCCCAAGGTACCATCCAGCCAATTAAATGCTCTACAAAATGTAACCACTGTTCTAGAAAACACAGCAGCCAATCTGTACACAGCAAGGTCCCAGAAAGCAGGCAAGTGTTAGGGAGCAGATCAGTTCTTTTAATGACAACGGTTCGGTGATAAATTGTGGCCAGGACTTTGGGATAAGCTGTTCAAATAGCATTGTGGGATCCTTTACAGCACATAAGAATGCAAACAGAGACCATGATTTAATGGTTCGCTTGAAAATCAGTGCCTTTAACAATGCTTATCCTCTGCATTTCAGTGGAATATCAGCCTTAATTTAATGATCAAATCTTGCAAAGTGTTTTAACGCTACTCCTTTCTGAATCAGAAGTCAGACAGCTACCAACTAAGGAGGCACGTCAGACTAAAGGCACATTGTATACAATCAGCAAATGATGTGGAAGGGTACAATTCAAAACAAGGCTACTCAACCTGTCAGAGCTCTGTAAAAACAACTCAACTAGTCCCACTCCCTTGCCCTTTCCCCAGAGGTCTGCTATTTTTCTTTCAGATAATTACCCAATTCCCTTTTGGAAACTACAAGTGGCTCCACCTCTGCCACACTTGAGTCATAGAGTTATACAGCATGGAAACAAACCCTTTGGTCCAACCAGTCCATAATCCCAAACTAACCAGTCCCTCCTGCCTACTCCTGGCCCATATCACTCCAAATCTTTCCTATTCATGTACTTGTCTAAATGCCTTGTACCCACATCCACCACTTCATCTGGAAGTTCATTCTATATGCAAACTACCCTCTGTGTAAAACATTTGCCTCTCACATCTTTTTTAAATCTCTCTCCTCTCACCTTAAAAATGTGCCCCCTAGTCTTGAAATTCCCCATTCTAGAGAAAAGACAACTGCCATTAATTCCCTCAATACTTCTCATTATTTTATAAACTTCTATATGGTCACCTCTCAACCTCCAACACTTGAGGGAAAGAAGTTCCAGACTATTCAGCCTTTCTTTATAACTCAAACCTTCCATACCCAGCAACATCCTCTCAAATCTCTTCTGAACCCTCTCCAGCTTAATAATGTCTTCCCTGTAACTGGCCAAACAGAACAGGACACAGAATTCCAGAAGAGGCTGATCCTAACTCCATGACATGTGAAAGACATGTTCTTCATGTCATATTTGGTTCCTTTGCCATTTGCCTTATATTCTCTAGCTTAACATATGTAAACCAAAGGGAACAGTTTCCCTGTAACTACTTTGTCCAAACTCCTCATGGTCTGAACACAGTTGTATTATTCTCAGGTCTCACCACTGTCAGTATGTGGTATCCTGGTTTTGATCGTTCTCTGTCACCAATCGCTCTTTCTCTTGAATCCAGGGTCTGTCTAATTATCAGTGGTGGAGGATTGATCGCTGGTAAGTCTAGTCAGCAGAGACATTTGGCTTACCTAACAAGATAGTTTGTAGTAGTAGGTACCACTTGCAATAACTTGCTTGGCATAATTACTGAAGAATCCTTGAAGCCGCGCAGGATACAGCTACTTCCTTCGAGTACTCTTGACTGGGTGGAGTATAACATTACATGAGCATTAAGTCCTCCTGAACCATGACCTTATACAACAATATTTTTGTCAAATCATCTCTAAAGCTTTTCTTCTCTATGAAAACTTCCCTCAACTTCTCCCATCTATCCACGGAACTGGAGTCTCTCCTCTCTGGAAACAGTCTTGTAAATCTTTTCTGCACCCTTTCTAATACCTCCACCTCCTCCATAAAGTGTTGAGTCATAGTTTGACACAATACGCAAGTTGAAATTGAACCAGAGTTTCCATAAGTTTCACTGAAATTTTGTTGCTTTTTTATTCTACACCTTTATTGATAAACTCCAGGTACTCTGTCTTTTTAACCTCTTTCTGAAACTGCCCTGTCACCTTCAATAATGTGCGTTCATATATCTCTAGGTTCCTGTGTTCCTGCACCCTTTTAGAATGCTACCAAGTTTTGTGTCATCCACAAATGCTGAAATGGTGCCCTTCGCACCCAGTCTAGGTTCTTAATATATCAAGAAAATCAATGGTCCTGGTTTTTATCCTTGGGGAACCCCAATGCATACCTTCTTTAAGTCCTAAAAATCTGATTGTATTTAAGGTATAATCCACGTCTGAAAACCTCAATCATTTTAACTCTGTTCACCCTCAATCCCAATATTCCTACCAGGGGTCCATTGACGGTTCTGAGGAATGGTCATCGGATCCGAAACGTTAGCTCTCTTTTCTCCTTCACAGATGCTGCCAGACCTACTGAGCTTTTCCAGCAACTTTGTTTTTGTGTCCATTGACGGTGTTGGTCCCACTCTCTTAATCTCTCCACCTCCAAAAAAAAACCTCAAGATCCATCTCTTTAACTAACTTTTATCATCAGCCTCTTCCTGGTTTGCTGCTCACTTTCTGAAGTGTATTGGAATATTTGCTTACATTTAAAAGCATTGTACAGAGGTAAGCTGCTTGAAAGCACCATGACTATTAGGCAGGCACACATATTGAGAACAGACAGTTCAGATTGCAACATGTGAATCCTCTGCTAGATCATCCAACAATTAAGATTCTCATACTGATATTTAAATTAAATGAGCTCAATTAAGGTTGGAATGGGGTTAGAGTATATAGCAAGGGAGGATTAGATAATGTACAGCAATTATAATAATAACATGATTGCCTGGTAAACATTGAGAGTTTAAGAACGTACAGGCGACAGTTGAGTTTTCTTTTCAGCAAAGGTAGCCAAAAAATATTGTGCAGTATACTGACCTTATTTCATAATTCCACCCTGCTCATACTTACCCATTACTTAGAACAGAAAAGGACCAATAATGTCTCTTGCCCCAGGGTTGGGTGGAATTCACTCTCATACACTTATTCAAATTCACTGAAATTCGAAGTGACAGCAAGGTACATCTCAATGAACTATCCAGCACCTCAGGCAGCACACCATCAAGTCCATCTTGTGGTTATCTCAGCTCTCTGGCCTGCCTTCCTTGTAGCTTTGCACAATGTACTCACCCCCAAGTCAACCACTGCATGATCAGCCTCTTCACACAAGGCAAGGATGATTTCACCCGTCTTTGGCTCAGCCACCACTGGCACTGCATAAAATTTATCCACCACATTTGTTTCATGCTTTTCTGTATGTATAATGTATTATTATATGTGTGTATTCCTGTATGTATCCCTGTATAGGCATACACAGGTGAGTGGGCACATCCTTCCACCTAGAAGGACAAGAGGAACAGAAAACCGGGAATACCACCACCTTCAAGTTCCCCTGCAAGCCACACACCATCCTGATTTGGAAATATATTGCCGTTCCTTCACTGTCACTGGGTCAAAATCCTGGCAGTCTTTCTCAAATGGTACCATAGAATTATCTTTATCCTGTGATCCTCAGCAAATCATTCAGGTTTGTCACTACCACCTTCTCAAGGACAATAAACTGGCTTTGCCAGTAACACCCATACCCTGTGGATGAATGCAGATTTAAAAAAGCGGTTTCATCATTATTCTTGTACATTCTTGCGTGTACACACAGGAAGAACATGATGTGACACAATACTTGGGATAAACCAAGTACTCTTTTACTCTTTCCTGACATTACTCACTGCTGCTTAATTACACTTTGTCCTTTTCTTCATACTGTATTTCTTTACGACTCTAACTTTTTTCCATTTCTTAGTTACTATGTGGCATTGTTTGACGCCTCACTGTGTGTTTGTCCGTGGCTTATTGTTCAGTTATCGTGTTTGCTGTTTGCCTTTGTACTTTGTGACTTTGTCCTATCTCTTTCATGGGTTAAGTCCCAATCCACTGTGGGCTAAGACCTTGACCACCAAAATCTAGGCTAATACCCTCTGTACAGTATGGAGGGCGCACTGAAATGTTGTGTTTTGGTTGAAATGTTGGACTTTTTAAAAAATCTTTATTCATGGGATCTGGGCCTCAGTGGCTAGGCCATCATTTATTGCCCAGAGGGCAGTTAAGAGTCAACCACATTGCTGAGTCTGGAGTCACGTGTAATCCAGACTAGGTAGGATGCCAGTTTCCTTCCCTAAAGGGCATTAGTGAACCAGTTGGGTTTTTCCCCAACAATCAATTTATGGTCACCATTAAACTAATTCCAGACTTTTTTTTTAAAACTCAATTCAAAGTCCAGCAGCTGCCTAGGTGGGATTTGAACCTATGCCCCTAGAACATTGCCTGGATCTCTAACAGTCCAGTGATAATACCACTAGGTCATTTATTCTCTCCTAGTTGCTATAACCGTGGCAACATATCAAAGCAGAGCAAGGGAGTTTTCCTCTCATGTCTTGGCCAATATGTATCCCTGAACAAATATCACAAAAACAGATTGTCGATCCATTGTTGCATTGTTCTTTGTGGGAGCTTGCTGTGCCCAAATTGGCTGCCACTTTCCTGCATTACAATTGTGAGTATATTTCATAAAGATTTTATTGGTTGTAAATTGCTTTGGAATCTCTGGTACTTGCAGAAGATGCTATATAAATGCAAGTCTTCCCTTCTTTGCATTGGTATTGTGTTTATTTATTGCTCCTGTGCAGTTAATCAGACACCTTGATGTTTGTGTCTACTTATTGTTCCTCCTTTTCATGCAATCTCAGAAGAAGCAGCCAATACTTGCGTAATTCAGCACACTCACTCGTGCTCCTGGAATTCTACATTAAACCAACAAGGAGAAAGACTGCATCAGACAAGGTTAATCCTCAAAAAGAACAACTTCTTACATTCAGCTACCTGTTTAACTGTTTATGTTCATTTATTGCTCCTGTGTTGTTTTGTTATCTCTTTTCTTGTGTGTTTATCTGTTGTTCTCTTATTTCTTTGCTATATTGCTGTGCTCCTTAATCTTATTTATGTCTACGCTACAGAAAAATCATGAGATCATTGATAATGACATAAACTCTTTATCTCCATTCTCCAAAGCTGAATTCTAAATGCTAATCAAAACTTTCAAACAAAGCCCTAACTGTCCAAGAATTAAAAATGTTTGCCTCATTGTAATAACTCAAGAAACCCAACTGGAAAGGAGCAATTCTGGGTCTGCTTTATAAAGGGCTCAGGCATTGAGTTTCAGCTAGGTAGGCCATTGCTTGTTACCATGGGAACTCATTCTCAACGAGCTCCATGAGGAGATTGATTAGTGATTCCTCATGGGCCTTATAGGGGTTATCACATCCCTCCCCCTTCCAAGACTGAGGGTTTCCCCTTACTCCTGTGATAATGGGGTCTTTGGCATCACCTTGCCATTGGTACACATCTCTTCCCTGAAGACCCTGAAGAGCCACTGCAGGGGACTTCTCCCCAGTGGTAACCTCAAACCGAGTTTCTGCTACCTCTGTCTCCATGTCCAAGTCCGAGTCTTCCTAGACCTTAGGACTGGCACTCTAGCTTTTAGTGGGTGGTGTACCGTCTGCTAGTTGGTGTGAAGGATGGGGATGGTACCGTGTCCATAGAAACAATTGCCTCTGAGAAGGGTTCCCACTGATTGAGATGGTTGATGTGTTTCTTTTTTGTGGTCTTCTCCCCAGTTTTAACCACATGTACTGGACTGGTCTTTTTTTACGGGTAACTCTTGGAATCCATGGAGACCATCACCGAGGTTCCTTATGTGGATAGTATCTCCCAGTGAGGAGTAAGAATGTCCATACGTATTTGTGGTCATTGATGTCACCCCTGACAGGGATACCAAAACAGGTGGAAATCATAATGTCCTGGCCAAAGGGCGAAGTCAGCTCAAGACAGGGCTTTGCAAATAAATCAGCCCAAGGATGAGAGATTGATAAATTATATCACTGTTCCCAATGTGGCCCCAACTAAGATAAAACTCTGGGGAAATGGCTGCCCTGTTCTGGAATGTTGCGTCCTCCAATCAGCTTTCCCTGGTAACAAACGGGAGCCACAAGTATTATCCGCTGGGGACCTGGCTCTGATATGGGGGCCACCGAAGTCTGAGGGCATCACTGTCTATTAACCTTTGAATCTCCCCAGCCCCTTCTTCCACATTTTTGCAGGAAAGGGCCAGTTCTATGGCTATCTTGACGTTCAGATCTGTTTCGGTTAGTAGCTTCCTTTGGGTTGCGATATGATTAATTCCATAAGCCAGACATTTCCTGAAGTGCTCACAATTTCCACACAGTCTTCAAGAGTTCAGCAACTACATCCCAAGGAAATATACTTGCTGTGCTAAACGTGTATGACTTTTTTAAAATTATTAATCAGCCTGCTCAGATGTGTTATTACACCTCTGCAACAGGTGGGACTTGAATCCAAGCCTCATAGTCCAGAGGCAGGGACACTACCACTGCATCATTATAGCCTCTATGGGTCAGCTTTTTTTTTACATCCAGAGGGTCTGTCACACACAAGTAAACAACTTTCCCACCACCAGATCACCGTAACTTTTCAAATTATTAACTACCACCAGTAATCACCCGTGCAGCCAATTAAACATTTCCAAGTAAAGCCCCTTATGGTTAATGCAAACCACCAAAGTGAAGGAGGGTCTGGAAGAGAACAGAGGGGATTAAATCAAAATGGTATCAGAAGGGGAAGTAAAGCACTCCATCCCCCATGGTGCCCACCTCTCTCTCATGCCATCGAGAGCATTGGTGGGCACCACATGCTCCCTCTCCGAGGACAACCAGGCTCAAATGTAATCACGGAAGAGTCTGCCGCCTGGACCTGTCTACAGCCAGCCTGGCCAGGCCCAGGAGCAGACACACAAGGAGCTCCCCTCATCTGCCCACACCCCTCCACACCAGGTCAGGAGCGTGGGGTTGAAATGCAACCAAAACCACAGCAAAACTTTTCTCCAACAACTAAAAAGAGGGTGCCAACACCCACAACCAACATAAATATGGTCCACAGAGCCGCAAAATAAACAGTTGGGCTGGGAGTCTGTGAACAACTGCAGATTAAGGAACTGCTGTGTGCAACACCCTACAGCCTGGGTCCCTGAGGGAAAGAGAGAGGGCTCCCATGTAGAAAGCCCTCCACTGGGGATCCCCACCACCTGGCAACGATAAAGCATGCCAAGGCATGTCTGGATGGTGGACGTAAGTGTCAAGGTGGATGGTGTGCAGCAATAGCCTGCAGTAAATCTGTCTCTTTCTGAGGCAATAAAAGGCACACTAGGCTTAGTCAAGAGACAGCTCAGGTTGTGGGCTCCTGAGGGAGGTTCAGAACCCGGGGCCTGCCTTTTAAAAAAAAATTGATCTATTTTTCCTAATTGACCTGTTCAGCAATATTATTGAACACCTTTGGAGCAGATGGGACTTGAACTTAGGTCTTTTGGCCCAGGAGTAGAGACACTACCACTGCACCACAAGAGCCCCACTGGGTCTGTTTTATAGAGGTGGTGAGTTCAGCTGGGCTGGCCATTGCCTGTTATTGAGGGAACTCATATCAACAAGTTCCACAGAGAGATGAATTAGTGATTCTCCCTGGGCCTTGTAGGGCTTATTACACTCATACCTGCACATGTAATTGTTTAAGGTCTTGTCCTAAACATAGGATTTCCTCCATTAACGCTGAAAGAAGAGAGAGCTGCCAGCCACACCAGAACTGGCACGCTCCAGTGAAGGGTCTCAATGGATAAGTATGTTAAAGACATCACAGATGTCTCTGTTCGAGTACCAGGCAGCTGAAGTCCCAAAGCAGATTTCACTGACAGTACGTCCTGAGAACAAATATACATTTATAGCATAGTGACAGTACCACTCTCTCATCCAGTTTCAGACATTCAGTTTTCCTGTTTGAATGCAGCAGGAGGCCATGAACCATTCAATATTGTCACTTTCTTCGTGACCTCTCTGAGTTCAAGAGGCAAACTTCTTTACATTTACACTGTTGAAAATGTTCCGTTGTCCTGATCATTCCAAAATAAAGTTGATGTTAGTCCTGCCACAGATAAGAAAGGCATTAGTGTGATATTAGTAAAGAAATGAAGGTTATTGGGAAAAGATGATAAGATCAGCCATGATCTCATTGTATGGCAAGCAGACTCAATGGGCTGAATGGCCTACTTTTCTGCTCCTACATCTTACAGATCACGTTAACACTGAACTATATAAACACTGATGTCTTTGAACGAGAATAAAGTCAGAAGTCACATGACACCAGGTTGCAGTCCAACAGGTTTATTTGCAATCACAAGCTTTTGGAGCACTGCTCTTTCATCAGGTGATAAAGCAGCAGTGCTCCGAAAACTCATGATTTCAAATAAACCTGTTGGACGATAACCTGATGTCATGTGACTTCTGACTTTGTCCATCCCAGTCCAACACCGGCCCCTCCACATCTTGAATAAGAATGGCTTACGTCTGCATTTTAAGTAATCTGCAGCAAAACTTGATGTATACATCATCAAAGAGAAGTTATTTTGATGAGGAACATGCACCATCTTAACGTGGACCTACATTGCCATTTGTTCACTGTCACTGGGTCAAAATCCTGGATGTCCTCCCTAACAGCGCTGTGGGTGGACCCACACCCAAGGACTGCAGTGGGTCAAGATGGTGGCTCTGGCCTAGGCAGCAATGCCACCCCCCACATCCCATAGACAAATCAAAAAACTCTTCAACTTTACTACATGAATGCTGTTATACAAATACAAGTTATTACATGGCTTTAGATCCATTTAAACTCTGCATAGGGAGGGCCAGCTTGGAAAATCCATCTTTTGTTTTCTGCTTGAGTTGCACAAGAAGTCTATTGTTACTGAAGCTATTGCTGTCTGACTCTGAATCATTAGTGAATAATTAATATTTACAAGCCACACCATAAAAGGCTACAATGTCCCTCCAGGTCACGGAGCTGGGGGAGGCATATATTTACAAACCACCACACAATAATAATCAGAAATAAATGGGAGTGGAGGAGAGAGATTCCATACTTGGAAATAAATGACTCTTCAGTGAAGTGTGATCCCTTTTGACTTGTCCTTGAATGAAGCAGTTTGCAGTTTAATGTTTAATGGCACTCAGTACATTTCAGAACTCAATACTTTAGGAGTTGTATTTCTTCAATGCTCGATTGTGTCCAAGCACCCAAAATATCTCACAACACAACCTTCTATTTATATAGCACCTATAAGTTAATGAAACACAGGTCACTGGTCTACATAAGGAAGTGTCAGAGAGAATGACTGGAAGCTTAGTCATTAAGGTAAGGAGCATTCTAAAGAAAGCGGGAGAAAGGTAGAGGAATTTAGGCAGCGATTTGCAGAGGTTAGGACCCAAGTGGTTGAAGTAACTACCATCAATGGTCATGCAATTAAAATTGGGGTGCACAAGAATCCAGAGATAGAGAAGCACAGAGATCTCAGAGGGTTGCGGGTTTAGAGAAGGTTATAGAGGCAGGATAGGGTGAGGCCATGGAGGAATTTGAACATAAAGCTAAGAATTTTAAAATCAAGAATTTTAAAATCCTCTTAACTAGGAGTGAGTGTGGGTCAACCAGAATATGGATAAATGGTGCAAGTTAAAAGAGAAATAGTAGAGTTTTAGATAACACGACAGAGGGCGGCTGGCTAAGAATTCCATTAGAATAGTCAACCGAGAGAAAGTAATGGATGACTCTCTCAACGTTACAATATCTGGGCTGGCACTCAATTGAAATGTGCACTGATTTTTGAAGAAGTCGCATCAACATTGTTACGGACCAGATCAAATTGCCTTAAAACATGCCAAGGAGATAGCCTAGACCCTAGACCCTTGTTTTCTTAATTGAAAGGTATGTGCCAGCATTGAGTTCTGGATGCAATTCGATTGGTCAATCTACCAGGGTTGAAGCAAAACATACTTTATTCATACACTATAGTTAAAATACAGTCACAATAAAAATAAAAGAATTGGTTTGACTGTAACTGTATTGAAATTCTTAACAAAATAATAAACTTCTCATTAACTGTTCCAATATAGTAACATCCCAACATGCTTGGCAAAAGTAAAATACGTAAAATAGATTGTCTCAGATGCAATTCCAGCAGCAGGAAGAGAACTCAAGCTTTTAGCTGTAGAGACAGAGAGATGTTACAGCTTTCACAAGCCCAACAGCTACTAAAAGCTAAATTAAAACTTCCTGATTCTCTGGGAGCTTGACCCCACCCATTCAGGCTCCTTCCCCAGCTTTAAAAAGAACCCAAGGCCTCATAAGATGTTTACTTTATTGTCATGAAGCAGACTGCTTTCTCTCGCTGTCTCAATCTCGCTTCATAAAAAAAAGGACAAAATACAACCTCTTAAAGTCATAGTATCGTAACAAAATCCTGGCACAGAGACAAGAGCACTACCTGTTCCATTTTGCCTCGTGGTGACCGATAGGAAGGACCAGATAATACACAATTGCAGCATTCGAGAAGCACCTGTACGATTACATGAATAGGAAGGGAATAGAGGGATCTGGATCCTGCAAATGAAGACCGTTTTAGTAGGGAAAGGCAAAATGTGTTGGCGCAGGCTTGGAGGCCGAAGGGCCTGCTCCTATGCTGTATTATTCTTTGTTGTTCTTTGATAAAGTGGAAGAAAATGTTATGAGTACACTGCGATTCAAACAGATTCAATGCAATTTGGAAAAATAGTTCAGCCTGTATTGAAAAGGCTGTTCCTGACTTAATTATATTTCTGCACCTTAGTGGCTTCTGTGCACATCAACCAACAGATTGCTGGAGTCTGTTACAGTGATTGGCTATGTTGAGGTGTACAGAGCACCTTGGGCCTATTGAAGATCTCAATGTACTGGGACCAGAATGCACCTTCGTCAGCTAACATCCATTGTTTTATCAGCCCAAAAAAACCTGATGATATAAACTGTTTATTATGTGACTGACTGTGAGCAATACAAAGAAAGTTCCATGTATTTATTTTACCTCAGGATTGACAGAGTATTCAATCAATTCAGTGGGATTGTTCTAGTACTGCGCTGCTAACTCAGATTTGGGGCAGTATGGTGGCTCAGTGGTTAGTGTTACAGCCTCACAGTGCCAGGGACCTGGGTTTGATTCCACCCTCAGGCAACTGTCTCTGTGGAGTATTGCACATTCTCTCCGTGTCTGTGTGGGTTTCCTCCGGGTGCTCTGGTTTCCTCTCACAGTTCAAAGATGTGCAAGTTAAGTGGATTGGCCATGCTAAATTGTCCATAGTGTCCAGGGATGTGCAGGCTGGGTAGGTTAGCCACAGGAAATGCAGGGTTACAGGGACAAAGTAGGTGGTGTGTCTGGATGGGATACCCTTTGGAGGATTGGTGTGGACTCGATTGGCTGAATGGCCTCCTTCCACGCCGTAGAGATTCTCTGGTGCATTCATTATCCTATAATATCAGTCTGAGAATTTGAATTGAGTTTAAAAGCATAAGGAAATAAAATACTAGATTCAGTGAAGGCGACAAGATTCACAATGACATTCAAGGGAAGAAACTTGGCATCCTTCCACACTCTAGCCTAGATGCCATTGCGCTCTCACAGAATGGCTTGCTCTTTCAGCGGGCCGCTAAGTATTACAACATCTCCTTTGCCCTTACCACCTTGACTGCATATGAGATAGTACCAGAAGCCCACAGACAACGTTTCAGGAATCTAGAGAGGGATCCTGGTCAAACATACATTGAGTTTGAAAGGATCAAACAAAGTAATTTTGATAGATGGATAAGGGCATTGAAAATAGATCAAACATGACGCTCTTAGACAATTATTTTGGAAGAGTTCAAAAATTCACTTCCTGAAGTAATGAGATCACGTGGAAGAGCAGAGAGTCAAGACTGCAAGATTAGCAGCTGAAATGGCTGATGATTATGTATTGGTTCATAAATCAAAGTTTGGTTCTGACATCAATTTCAATCTGTGAGGGATAGAAATTGGGGTAAAGAGAAATTCTTAGGTGGTAAGGGAAAAGGAGATATGGTGATACTTAATAGCCCTTTGAAACAGCAAGCCATTCAGTTGTACTGATTCCCTGCTCAGTGGCTCAACAGGGATGTTCACCATGACATCTCAAAGTAGAGCAGGTCTTGTGCATTAACTACTAGGGAAGCTTTTACAAATGAATGTCTCTGATGCTACTGTGGTCAGGTGCCCAGCAGCAGCAATAGCTACGACACTAGTTAAATGCTACAATCGAGCATGCTGGGAATTTTGGTCAAGCTAGTTTAAACTCTGACCTGGGTTATAGCTGCAGCCGGTAAATGTTGTGGCCTGTCCTGTAAACTGTGATCTGCAGTTTCCAGTGTTGAGCAAATAAGGAAGGTTTTATAGTTGTCTGCTAGACTGATGGATACCATATTACCCAAATGCAGCATGGTATGTGGCTGTTTACAATTTGATATAAATATTGGGAGTTGTTTACCAGTAAAACTCCATCGGCTGGGATCAAAGAATGTGATCGGGTTTGGTCAATTCGTTAAGTGAGTGCCAGAAAAATTTCTGGAAGCGAGCACATTTTGTGATAAATGTTAACAGAACAAAAGATTTCTCAGGAGTGAGCTTTTGAGATCAACATTTGAGGGTCCCATCAATAAGTCATTCATCAATGGAAGGAGGCCATTTAGGCCATGAAGCCTGTGCAAACTCTTTGAAAGAGCAATCCAATGAGTTCTATTCTTCTGTTCTTTCACCACGGCCCTGCAAATCTTTACAGGTATACAACCAATTCCCTTTTGAATGTAAGATAATAATCTGCTCCCAACATTCTTTCAGGCAGTACAGTTAAAATCAACTCACAAAGTAGTTAAATAATTTCCCCTCATCTTGTTTGAGTAAGTCTGCACTCGGGATTGAACTCACTACCAGCTGAGCCAGTATTCGTTCCTTCTCATCTGCTGCAACATAAAAGACTACCTGAATGTTTGTTAAGAGCTTGCTGTGTACACATTAGCTGGCACAACTGCTGGGAAGATAATAATGATATCCACTTCAAAAATAATCTCTGTCAGTAAACAGCAGTGTGACATCCTGGGGACATGATAAAATACACCTTGTAAACAATGCTCCATACCAGACTAACCCTAACCCTATCGCATTTTCTCATTTTTATAGCATGTGTCATAACCTTGCAATAGCCTTTTAGCCAGTGAAATATTTTTGCAGTGTTGTTACTATTTTGGTGTAGGGCCCCCACCAGGGTAAGTTTATTTTCACACAGCAAGCACTCACAAACAACAATGTAAGAATGACCAGAAATTTTGTTTTTGTGGTGTTGATTGAGAAATTCAGAGAATAACTCTTCTGCTCTTCTTCAACATAATGGGCATGAAATTACTTACACCCAACTAAGGGCAGGTTAGCCTTTGGTTTAACATCTCATCTAAAAACCATCCCCTCCAACAGTGTACCAAATCCACCATCACCCCAGAAATTTTGTGTCAAGGTCCTGCGTGGGACTTGAATCCACAGCACTCTGAATCAGAGAGGATACTGAATCAGAGAAGCCGACTCAACCATAAGTGATACACAGTGCCAAAGCTGAAGAATGGTCTGGTATGAATATGGAAAATGTTCTCATACTCCAATCCACTTACTGTGTCACTGGTTGGGCTTACATTCTTGATACAACAAAACTGCTTAGAGAGGATTGTCGATACCTTCATTGATGGAAAAACAGTGGAATGTTTCTTTCCGAGCACTTCACAAATTCTCTTGCAAGCTTTCATGTTGGTAAGTCGCAAAGAAACCATCTCAGATTGTAAGTCAAAGTAGAGGAGGTGAATTACAATGTCATTTGCACGAACTATGGAATTATGGAGTCTGGGAAGTTGTAGAATTATGAAAATTGTGGAAATATGGAAACCACAGAAATTACAAAGCCTGGAGACTAGTGGCTGAAGGACAAAGCTTCCGGCTGCAGCAGCAGCAAAGCCAGGACGAGCCGGACACGGCTTCATCCCAGTCTGGGGTCTCCCGGTGACTGAGGAGTATGTCCCAGGCTGACTCCACCCTCCCCCGGCCCAGACTCGCAAGCTGAGCTGAGGGTCCAGGTCTGCAGCTTGGCCCAGGTGCCTGAAGGAGCAGAAGCATCGTTGTAAAGGATGGTGGCAGCAGCTTCTGGAGGCGTGTGGATGGGAAGAGGACAGTTGGAATCTGCGCATCCCCAGACCATGGCTCTAGCTCAGAACTGGCAGTTGCTATTATGATAGCATGGGGGGCCCATAACCGAGACCCCAGAGCCCATTACAGAGACCCAGGAGCCTATAACCAAGACCCCAGAGCCCATTACAGAGACCCCAGAGCCTGTTACAGAGACCCAGGAGCCTGTTTCAGAGACCAGGCTGATGTCAAGCAGTGACTGGAGGAGCAGCAGAGGAGGGACAAGAGGAAGAAATGAAGATGACCTCTATTACAGTAAAATCTTGCATTATATTTAATGTTTCAAGATGGTGCTGGAGCATGGCGACACTTTGCACACAACAAACAAAAACACTTCTCACTGTATTTTTTAAATACATGTGACAATAAATCTAAATCTCAAATCTCCTCACCTCACATAAACTACAGATGGCCTGACCTCCTGCTTCAATGGAAAGCCACTCCAAAAGCAAGACATACATCTCTCGCTGGAGGCGAACTTGGATTTGGCACAAGGAGAGAAACCCCGGCTAGGATAAGAGTTGAAGACATCAGGTGGAATTTAGAGCACGGGGAAGGATTTGACGGGGGACGGGAGAGCAAAAGAACTCAGTTTTGTTGAGGAGAGGTGAGGGAGGGAGGGAATGTGACGAGTGGATTAAGAAGGTAGTTGGCAGTAAGGTATAGAAACTGGAGATAATCGCTTCTTTCAGTTCTCCCATTGTGAGGATTTTATTTTAAATTGGAGCAGCGTGGGTTGTGGCACAATTGGTCAACCAGGCCTGTACGGACCTGTCCGATGGCCACATCTATCACCAAAGTCACTGCTTTCAATGCCAGTCCCAATCGCTATCAGCATGTTAACCTGTCAAGGTCACAGGCATTCAATGCCTGCTTCGTATTTCAGATATTAACTTTGCCTTTGTGTGAGCTATTGTATTGAAGCAGATTTAAAGGTTTTATTGCCAGAAATTCAACGCCGATGCTTATCAAAAGATAGCAGCTTGCAAATGGTAATGTTTAGCAGAAAATTAACATATGTTTTGCATACCGGCACCTGCACTACTGCAGACAAAATACTGAATTTGCAGATGCAAATGAAATCTTCTCATAGTCTGTGTGAATATTATTCCAGTTGTCTGTACAAGCAGGCCTTATTGAAAGTCGGCTTATTAGCTTTTCTGTATATTAAATATTCAATGAAATGTATGATTTTCCAATTTAGTAGGTTGAGGTATTTAAGTGGAGGGCTCTGCAAAATTTAAATATGACCATGTTTCTGTCGCGTATATCGTATGGAAGCCTCATCCCACCCCCTTGTCCTGTCCATCCTCCCTGGACTGACCTATCCCCTCCCTAAACTGACCTATCCCCTCCCTAACTCCCCACCTACACCCACCTTTACTGGCTCCATCCCCGCCTCTTTGACCTGTCTGTCTCCTCTCCACCTATCTTCTCCTCTATCCATCTTCTATCCGCCTCCCCCTCTCTCCCTATTTATTTCAGAACCCCCTTCCCCTCCCCCATTTCTGAAGAAGGGTCGAGGCCCGAAACGTCAGCTTTCCTGCTCCCCTGATGCTGCTTGGCCTGCTGTGCTCATCCAGCTCTACACCTTGTTATCTCAGATTCTCCAGCATCTGCAGTTCCTACTACCACTACCATGATGGATTCTGCTTCTCAACCTCTCAGGTTATACCACTACCAGTCATCTGTCCCTAAGGAGAGAACAAAACTAAGACAACTATTCCATACAGGAGCAAGGAAAAATCCCTGTGCACAGCTTGCTGCCATCCTCTCAAGGATCTTGGAAAGGTTGGTACATATCAGCAATTGTCACATACCATGAATACATATCTTTACAAAAGTCAATGCAAATGCACTGTGGACATGTGAATTTTGAAATAAAATCAGTAAAATGTTGGCAATATTCACAGTATTCTCCTCTGTGGAGAGGGAATAAGAGTTAACATTTCACTTCCCTCATCTTTCATCAGGACTGGAAAACACTGTAAGAGGCTTGAAGTCAGTAGAGAGGCAAGGAATGGGGCCTGACAGACAGAGGAAGCTCTGAGGTTGGGGTGTGGGGTGGGGGGGGGGGAAGGTGGCAGAGGTGACCAATGGCAATAGCGGGGTTGCAGGGCACCACAACAATTGGACAAGTAAAGAAACAAAAGCTGGGTCTAGGGGAGGTGTGAATGGGAACAGCAGTGTTAACACCAACAACAACTGAAAACAATTGAGGCAGAAGGTACAATCTGAATTTGTAATATTGAGTCTGAGAGGTTGTAAAATACCTAATTAGAGAGTAAGGCGCTGTGCTTCAAGATTCCATTGAGCTTCACCGCAACAGTGTGGGAGGCTGAAGATTGAAAGGTGAAAGTTGGAATAGAACACAGAATTAATGAGTGCACAACCACATGACGTCCAGAGGATCTGTGAAGGAGCTTTCCATTGCAGTGGAATGTCAGCGAACCAATTGACTTTAATCAACATTAGTGAGGTAGAACCTTGCCACACATTCAGAAAACCATTCAGCATATCGTGTCTAGGCTAGCTGTTTGAAACAGCTATCCACTTAGATGAAGGTTCACCATCAAACTGAAATGTTAACTTTAGTTTTCTCTATAGATGCTGCCAGACCTTCCAGCATCGTCTGTTCTTATTTCAGATTTCCAGCATCTGCAGCATTTTATTTTTGTACCCAATTAGTCCTGTTCCCCCATCCTCCCCAAAGCCATGTGCACCTCACCTTTTTAATAACCTAAAAGAACCAAACTTCTTAAACGACCCCAATAGAAAAACCCTATGGACAAGATTTCACATTATAAAACTGCTCCTGTAATAATCCAACCCAAAACCAACATGAATTTAATATGAAATGAAAACAGAAAATGCTGGGGTGGCTCTATCGGAGAATTAGGTTTTTACAGGAAATGTCAGTTCAAAATAATTCAATTCATTTATCTGTATTTACAAATTATTTGCAATTCGATAGAGAACTAGGGGCACAAGTAAAGATAAATGGTGTAGATCCAATTGCCACTACAGAGACATAGTTACAGGGTGAGTAAGATTGAGAAATAAATAGTCAGGGAACACATTTTAAAATGACAAGCAAAATGGAAACAGGTGAAGAGTAGTCCTGGTGATAAATAAGATGTAGGACATCAGTATGAAAGGATCTTCAAAAATCGTGAATAAAGTATGGTGATGGAGATTAGGAATAGCAAAAGTGGAAAATTGCTGTCGCAAGTACTTTATAGGTCCCTAACAGTAGTCATGTCTTTAGGAAGAACATTAAACAAGAAATGACTGAGCCTGTCACAAATGCTATGTAATAGTGGAGATAGGTTTTAATTATCTTGTTGACTGGACTAAGCGAATTGGCAAAGATGATTGTGACAAAAAGTTTGTGCAATACTATTGTTACAGTTTCCTGGAGTAATACATTGTGAAACCAAATACGGATAAAGTTATTTTGGATTTTGTATTGTGTGATAGAGTCATAGAGTTACACAGATTTAGAAACAGATCCTTCAATCCAACTCGCCCATGCCGACCAAGTTTCCCAAACTAAACTAGTCCCACTTGGCTGTGCTTGGCCCATATCCTTTTCCTATTCATGTACTTATCCAAATATCTTCTAAATGTTGTAACTGTACCTGCAGTTACCACTTCCTCTGGCAGTTCATTCCACAAACAAACCACCTTCTGTGTGAAAACGTTGTCCATCAGGTCCCTTTTAAATCTTTCTTTTCTCACTTTTAAAATATGTCCCCTAGTTTTGAACTCCCTACCCAAGGGAAAAAGATCTTTGCTATTCACCTCATCTATGCCTCTCATGATTATATAAACCTCTATAAGCTCACCCCTCAACCTCCTATGCTCCAGTGAAAAAGTCCTAGCTTATCCAGCCTCTCCATATGACTCAAACCCTCCAGTCCCAGCATCATCCTGAAGGCGTGCTAAACACCTTCTTAACCACCCTGTCAGGTAGGCTCTATTTTCAAAGCCACAACATTCTACCTTATGCTGTGAAGAGCCCAAAAGGCTTTCTGATTATCCCATGGTGTGTCGTGGTACATTAAAGATGACATAGTCTTCCCCCAAGAATGAAACTACAAAGGACTTGATCAGGTTTGAAGAAAATAGTGTATACCTGAAAAACAGATATTCTAAAGCAGCTGCAATAATATCACAGAGTACCACACTGCTTAGTAATGATCCCTGTGAGCTGAACAGCTCAACGGCCACCTCAAGTTGATCCTTTTAAACTGCTGCACGTGCAAGTGACTAAAACTGGATTGCTATTTACAAACCAAAGACAATACCGTGGGTGGAATCTTATAGAGCCCTGAGCAATGTGGGTTACAGTAAAACATGCAGAAGAATCAGGTGAGAAGTCTGGCAAAGCCTATCTCAACATTGGGAGCTCTTTCCTGCATCTTTTAGGCATTTGTCAAGTGCCAAGGCAAGTTTCTCACCAGGCATCAGTGGGTTGCCAATTAAGGGGGTTATATCTTATTAAATGCCTTACTAACAGGCCAAGTCACCTTATTAATATTCAGCTTCCTATCTTACCAAACATGCCAAACAAGCTGGATATCGAGAATTCTCGATATGGAAGTTAGAGTGGATACTTGGCAACTTCAGCTCACTGTTTGCTCTGAAGGACTTCCATGTTGGACATCGGGTGCCACCATCTCAGGGCATAATCCATGGGCACCAACCACATGCACCCTACATCCACAGGCATTGGCATCTGAAGTGTGAACTGTAAGAACCCTGATGGCACATCTCCAGTCCACTTACAGGTCGCTCTGCACTTCACTGCTGCACTGGCAGTTATTATTGTAATGTTGCAGCAGGACACTTTGCACACAGGGATTTCCACCCAGCTCGTGGATTGGATCAGGTTTCACCTCCAGTGTCTTTGCTTACTGTCATTGCATGTAATCAAGCTGAGCCCACGTTTATGCTCACAGCATCCCCGACTGCCTTGCATTGTCTTTTTGCAGTTTGCCCCATCAGCCCGATAGGTAGACAGAGTAAATGAGGTAGGATTAATTAGTACACTCATTGTAAAAACTCGACTGGGAAATAACAATAATTATACAACTAAATTCCACATTAAGCATCTCAAACTTAAACAAAAGTCAATTCTTTAAGTACAAAAGGCAAACTAACTAAGATTGTTTGGGTTATCAGATTAAAAGGTATAGCAATAAACAGTGGAAGTACAAAACTATGGAGAGACAGTGGCAAAGTGGCAATATCACGGGGCTGATAAACCTGAGGTCCAGGCTAATACTCTGGCTTCAACATGTGGAAAAAAAACTAGGCACTTCTGGTTTATATGCGACTCCATTTCCACAGCAATATGGCTGAATCTTAAATGCCTTCTGAAAATTGTTTTTGATTCATTCACGGGATGTGGGTGTCGCTGGCTGGGCAGCATTTATTGCCCATCCCTTATTGCCCAGAGGGTAGTTATGAGTCAACCACATTGCTGTGGGTCTGGAGTCACATGTAGGTCAGACCAGGTAAGGATGGCAGTTTCCTTCCCTAAAGGGCATGAGTGAACTAGATGGACTTTTCCAAACAATCAGCAATGGCTTCATGGTTACCACTAGACACTTAATTCCAGATTTTTATTGAATTCACATTCCGCCATCTGCCATGGAGGGATTCGAACACGGATCCCCAGAACATTACCTGGGTCCCTGGATTAACTGTCCAGCAATAATACCCACTAGGCCATCATCCAAAATGGCTGACAAGACACTCGTTTGTACTGGAAATACTTCAACTCCTTATTTTTCTACCAAAGTGCATAACCTTACATTTTCCACTTTATATCCTAGCTGCTAAGCTTTTGCCCACTTGCTTAACCTGACTGTATCCCTCTGTTGAGCCTTTACATCTTCCCCACTTGCCTTCCCTGCTATTTTTGTTTTATTTGCAAACTTGGTGATAGTACATTCACTTGCATCACCGAAGTTACTAATATATTTTAAGTAATTGTGATCCTTGTAACACTCCACTAATTACAGGTCACCATCCTGGAAATGCCACCCTTCTCCTAGCAAATCCCCAATCCATGCTGTTATACCGCTTTGCAACACTATGGGCTCTTTTCTAATTAAACGGTGATCCTTTACTGAAGGCCTTTTGAAGTTAGAGTCATAGAGTCATAGAGTTATACAGCACGGAAACAGACCCTTTGGTCCAACTTGTCCACGCCAACCAGATACCTAAATTAATCTAGTCCCGTTTGCCAGCATTTTGCCCATATCCATCTAAACCCTTCCTATTCATGTACTCATCCAGATGCCTTTTAAATGTTGTAATTTTACCAGCCTCCACCACTTCCGGCAGCTCGTTCCATACATGCACCAACCTCTGCGTGAAAACTTTGCCCCTTAGGTCCATTTCAAATCTTTCCCCTCTCACCTTAAACCTCCAAAAATACTACAACTCTTACCTATTCTCTTTGTCACCTCCTCAAAACAATTCCAATAAATTTGTCAGTAACTATTACTCCTTCATGAAACCATGTTGACTCTGCTTGATTATATTATGAATTTCTAAATATTTGCCATAACATCCTTTATAATACACTTTAATATTTTCCCAACAACCGATATTTAGCTAACTCGTCTATAGTTCCCTGTTTCTTTTTTGTCTCATTCCCTTTTTGCATAAAGATGTTACATTGGCAGTTTTCCAATTGTCTGGGGCTTTTCCAGAATCTAAGGATTCCTGGAAGATTCACTACTAATGCATCCATTACCTCTGCAGCTACTTCCTTTAATATCTTAGGTTGCATTCCATCAGGTCCATAGGACCTATCAGCTTGTAGCCTCATTAGTTTCCCTAGTACTTTTTCTCTAGTGATAGTTATTGTCTTTTGACCCTTGATTATTTCATAATTTTGGAATGCTATCAGCCATGAAGACTGATGCAAGGTATTTATTCAACTCTTCTGCTATTTCCTAGTTCCACCTTTTTATTTCCCCAGTCACAATCTCTAAGAGGTGAAAGTTCAATGATTTCTCACTTCCTTTTTACAAATTGAAAGAATCTCTTACTGTCTGTTGACATATTATTTGCACATTATTTTTCTCCTTTTTTGTCATCTTTTGTTGGTCTTTAAATTTTTCTTTCCTCTGGCTTACCACTAATCTTCGTCACATTGTACTGTCATAGAGTCATAGAGCTGCACAGCATGGAAACAGACCCTTCGGTCCAACTCGTCCATTTCAATGATTTATCCTAAATTAATCTCGTCCCATTTGCCAGCATTTGGCTCATATCCCTCTAAACCCTTCCTATTTATGTACTCTTCCAGATACCTTTTAAATGTTGTAATTGTACCAGGCTCCACCACTTCCTCTGGCAGCTCATTCTGTACATGCGCCATCCTCTGTGTGAAGACGTTGCCCATTAGATCACTTTTAAATCTTCCCCCTCTCACCTTAAACCTATGCCCTCTAGTTTTGGACACGTGGGGAAAAGACCTTGACTATTCACCCTATCCATGCCCCTCATGATTTTATAAACTTCTATAAGGTCACCCCTCAGCCTCTGATGCTCCAGGGAAAATAACTTTAGCCTCTTAAGCCTGTCCCTATAGCTCAAACCCTCCAACTCTGGGAGCATCCTTGTAAATCTTTTCTGAACACTTTCAAGTTTAACAACAAGTCATTCCTAGAGCTGGGAGACCAGAATTGCACGGAATAATCCAAAAGTGGCCTATCCAATGTCGTGCACAGCCGCGACATGACTTCCCAACTCCTATACTCGATGCACTGGCCAATAAAGGCAAGCGTACCAAACACCTTCTTCACTATCTATCTGTGACCCCACTTTCAAGGAACTATGAACCTGCCCTCCAAGGTCTCTTTGTTCAGCAACACTCCCCAGGACCTTACCATTAAGTATATAAATCCTGCCCTGATTTGCCTTTCCAAAATGCAGCACCTCACATTTATCTAAATTAAACTCCATCTGCCACTCCTCATTTGATAAAGATCCCGTTGTACTCTGAGGTAACCTTCTTTGCTGTCCACTACACCTTCAATTTTGGTGTCATCTGCAAACTTATAAACAAACATATATAGGAGTCATGGTTAGTATGTTTTATCTTTCAATTTGTTGCTGTCCTTTACTTCCCTGTTAACTATGTTCAGACAGTGACACATGGGTGTACTTAAAGAACACAAAATGTTAGCTTCCAGGTACAGAAAGCTGCTCTAAAAACAACTGGGTTTGGAGGGTAAATAGTGGGTACAATTACAATGTTTAAAAGACATGTGGATGGATAAGTACATGAATAAGAAAGGTTTGGAGGGATATGGGCCAAGCGCAGGCAAATGAGACGAGGTTAGTTTGAAATTATGCTCGGCATTGACTGGTTGGACCGAAAGGTCTGTTTACGTACTGTATGACTCTATGATTCTACGAAAAGAACAAAGACACCTTGCTACGATTGTACAAGACTTTGTGAAATAGTGTATGCAGCTTTGGTCTCCATATTTATGGAAGGGTATGCTTCTATGGGAAATGGCACAGCAAAGTTTCACTAGATTAGCACATGGGATGATTTAAGAGACTTGAATATATTCTCTGGAGTTTAGACGAATGAGAGGATATTCCATTAACACATTAAACAGCCTAAAGGAGCTTGACAGGGTAAATGCTGAAAGATTCTTTCCCGAGATGAGAAATCTAAAACACAGGAGCACTGTGTCTCGAGATGAGGGACTGGTCATTGAGACAAGGAGAATTTCACTCAAAAGCTTGTCAATCTTGGGAATTCTGTACTCGAAAGGGTTGGGAATGCTGCATAGTCAAATACTTTTAAGCTTGAGATTGAGAATTTTGGCGATATGGGATTGGGCAGGGAAGCCCAAAATCAGCCAGGATCACCGGGAATGGAGGAACTGTTTCAATGAGCCAAATGCTCTGTTTCTCTTCTAATTTCTTATGTTCTCAGCTGGAATCAACGTGCTTTCCAATATTTGCTGTTTCAGGACTGAATAAGGAAGCTGTTGTCTGTATGGTGTTATTTGTATCCTGGTGTTGCATCAGGCCACAGATATCAGTAACAACCAGAGGTCTACAGCACAAGAAAAGGTCCTTCGGCCCATCAAGTCTGTGCTAGTCAAAAACAACCATCTAACTAGATTAATCCCATTTCCAGCACCTGGCACATAACCTCACACAGAGACTGGTGAATGGAGAGGAGGCGCTTAGAGTCATAGAGTCTTACAGCACGGAAACAGGCACTTGCACAGGCTGCTCCAATAAGGTCATGTTTACTACATGGTCAGCTTTTCTTGGTATTACTCAAATGAATTTCATGCCCAAAGTGCCTTCCTTGATTTCCAGCACCTGAGGAAGTCGTTTCTATTTATCTCAGTACATCCTTTTAAATACCTCACTCTATTCACTCCTCAATCTTACCCTAGAACGAAACAGAAGCCAATATCATAATTTCCATATCACCTCAGCTGATCATGACATTTTACTAGTTTCTCTTACTGTGAGAGAAAGTATCTGGAAAACTGGTTCATGAGCTCTGCAGCCTCAGGAGGATCAAGGAAATGAATATATTGAATATATTCACTGAAACAGAAATCTCCATTGTCTCAGTGAATGGGAACCAAACATAGGAAAACATCATTGCAACAGAAACAAAACACTTACCCAAGTCTTTTATCAAAACCGATCTCTTCTACTCCACGTGGTTATATTTCATTTCTCAATCTCATTCCTTCCCTTTAATCAGGCCAGTTGTGTCGACGCTAGCCCTTAAAGTGAGAAAACATTAACATAAATCAACTTTGGAACAAGTCTCTTTGATTTCTGCACAGTAGTTAACAATCACCGCCACTTTCCACATGAACTGCCTGAAACTGCACTTTGTTCTTACTGAAGGCTGGACCAGCTCATCCGTGCTCTGAGCATCTTTCCAATCGAATTGCATCAACTCCCTATCCGCTCCCATTGTACAGGGGCCCTGAACCGAGAGCAATCCTAATCCAAGCGGAACATTCCTTGGCAACTTTGTTTTGTACTTATCACAATTTAATTCTGGCTGTATTCCTTGGCAAAATATTGGACTTTATTTTTCAAGCACCAAAAAGCTTGCATTTCTGTAGCCCCTTTCACGTGGTAATGCACTTCACATGGTGAATCTGACACTGAGCCACAAAGGGCGATGCAAGGAAAAGTGACCAAAAGCCAGGTGTCTTTATAGGAGAGAAAGTTTAGGGAGGGAGTTTGAGAGTTTAGGACTAATGAAACCATGACTGTTAAAGGTGCAGTAACTAAACTAAACTGGTATACATGGATTTAAGTAAGGCATTTGATAAGGTTCCCCATGGCAGGCTCATGCAGAAGGTAAGGAGGCATGGGATAGCGGGAAATGTGGCAGATTGGATTCAGAATTGGCTGACCCTTAGAAGACAAAGGGTGGTAGTGGATGGAAAATATTCAACATGGTGCTCAGTTACGAGTGGTGTACCACAAGAATCCGTTCTGGGTCCTCTTCTATTTGTGATTTTTGTAAATGATTTGGATGAAGGAGTGGAAGGGTGGATTAGTAAGTTTGCGGATGATACGAAGGTGAGTCGCGTTGTGGACAGTGCAGAGGGCTGTTCTAGGTCACAAAGGGACATTGATAGGATGCAGAGCTGGGCTGAAAAGTGACAGATGGAGTTTAACCCTGAAAAGTGTGAGGTGATTCATTTTGGAAGGACAAACTTGAAAGCAGAATACAGGGTTAACAGAAAGATTCTTGGCAGTGTTGAGAAGCAGAGGGATCTTGGGGTTCATGTCCACAGTTCCCTGAAAGCTGCCACCCAGGTAGATAGAGTTGTTAAGAAGGCATATGGTGTGTTACCTTTCATTAATAGAGGGATCGAGTTTAAGAGCCATGAAGTTATGCTCCAGCTATACAAAAGCCTGGTTCGGCCACATCTGGAGTATTGTGTCCAGTTCTGATCGCCTCATTACAAGAAAGATGCGGAAGCATTGAAAAAGGTGCAGAGGAGATTTACCAGGATGTTGCCTGGAATGGAGGAAGGTCTTACGAGGAAAGGTTGAGAGAGCTAGGGCTTTTTTCTTTAGAACGACAAAGGATGAGAGGTGACTTGATAGAGGTGTACAAAATGATCAGAGGTATAGATAGAGTGGACAGCCAGAGACTTTTTCCTAGGGTGGAGGTAGCTGTTACGAGGCGGCACAGTTTTAAAGTGAGTGGAGGTAGATATAGCGGAGACGTCAGAAGTAGGTTCTTTACTCAGAGGTGGTCAGGGCGTGGAATGCATTGCCGGAGAGGGTAGTGGAGTCGGCCTCATTAGGGGCATTTAAGCGGCTATTAGATAGGCATTGGATGATAGTATAAAGGTTGGAGGTTAGATAGACCTTAGGATTAGGGTAAAAGTTTGGCACAACATCATGGGCCGAAGGGCCTGTACTCTGCTGTACTATTCAATGTTCTATGTTCTATGTTAAACGTGGGGATGCACGTGGAGCCGAGATTGGAGGAGTGCAAATGTCTGGGCGCTGTAGGAGATTACAAAGATAAGGAGGAACGAGAACATGAAAATATCCTCTATCTACTGGGCTGTGTACTGCAGTCTTCCAGTATGACAGCAAGGCCTTCTCCATCTCCCATCTTCTCAAAAGCGTTTTTAAAGAAATTCCCCACTTTCAATCCTCTGTTTTCCCAAAATGCCATGTTCTAGTTAGTTTCTTGTAAAACTATTGATGGAACCTTTTTTACTGCAAATGTTGTGTACTTCATAGAATCCCTGCAGTATGAAAGGAGGCCATTCACCCATCGATTCTACACTGACCCTCTGAAAAGCATCCCACCCAGAACCCCAATTCCTGTAACCCTGCATTTCCCATGGCTAAACCTGCACATCCCTGGACACTATGGGCAATTTGGCATGGCCAATCCACCTAACCTGCACATCTTTGGACTGTGAGAAGAAACCCACATGGACACAGGGAGAATATGCAAACTCCACATAGACAGTCACCTGAGGCTGGAATTGAACCCAGGTCCTAGGTGCTGTGAGGCAGCAGTGCTAACAACGGAGTCACCGTACATCTGCAAGTAAAAGACAGTAGGAGCCACTGAGGGCTTCTGGGGAGCATGGGGGAGATGTAATGAAGGCAGATCCATGCTGTGTGGTTGGACTAGATGCTTTACTCAGCCCTGGCACTTTCCTGTCCTCTACTTTCAGCTGGGGAAGTGGGGGAATGGATCTTAACTCCTAGAGGAAGTCGGTGCCAATCTTTCCAGCAAATTTCTTGGAGATTTTAACAAACTGGCCTCAAATGACAGGATAAACTGATTACTGGCTGGCAGCAAATGGAGGCGGTGGAGAGAAGGAGATGATGTGTGAGAATCAGACTTGCTCAAGAGCATCAAGAGACATCTGTCTGTCAGCAGCAGGTTATTTCTGAGAGTGAGCGCATTCACAGGGTCACAGAGTCATACAGCATGAAAACAGACCCTTCAGTCCAATTTGGCCATGCCGACCAAGTTTCCCAAACTAAACTAGTCCTATTTGCCTGTGTTTGGCCCACGTCCCTCTAAACCTTTCCTATCTATTTCGCTGTCCAAATGTCTTTTAAATGTTGTAACGGTACCCATGTCTATCACTTCCTCTGGCAGCTCATTCCACATGCACACCACTCTCTGTGTGGAAAAAGTTGCCCCTCAGGTCCCTTTTAAATCTTTCACCTCTCACCTTAAACCTACACCCTCTAGTTTTGGACTTCCCTACCCTAGGGAAAAGACCTTTGCAATCACCTTGTCTATGCCTCTCATGATGTTATAAACCTCTATAACGTCACACCTCAACCTCCTATGTACCAGGGTAAATAAGTTCCAGCCTATCCAGCCTCTCCTTATAACTCAAACCCTCCAACCTCAGTAACATCCTTTTAAACTTTTTCTGCACTCTTTCCAATTTAACAACATCCTTCCTATGGCAGGGTGGCCAGAACTGGTGGTTTGGGTGGGAGTGGCTCAAAAGGAAAATGGAAGGGGCAGTGGTAGCAGAGAATCTGAACCTTTCTTGTTGAGTTGGGAGAATTGCATGATTCTGCTTATTTACTGTCCAGAGATCAATACTGCACCAAACCAGCAGCATCAGGTAGGAGGCACTAAAACAGTGCGCGCTTGTGTGTTCCCACACTAACCTCTTCGCAAAAGAGGGGAAACATAAGAGGCCAACTTTTCAACACAGACAAAAGCTTGTTGTTCATCATCTTCCTTTGGCTCAAACATTCATCCATCTTCTCTTTGAAGAGTAGAAGTAGGCCATTCAGCCCATCAAGTCTGCTCCACTATTCAATGGCTGAGTCGATGGTTATCAGATCTTATACCTTATTATCTTACGGTCTTTAAAGTTGTTGCCTTCAGCTTTGACCAATTCCTTTAGGAGATTATTCCATGCTGTGACCTGACAGTGCTCTCCAAGTATTTCAGTTTGATTAAATCAAAACCAAAATCAGCAGAAATCAAACTTGGGTAGATTCCTGATCCACAGTAATATTTCACACTTGGGTGGCAGGTTGAATACCTACCCCAATAAGTGAGAGATGCTGAATACAGTTAATAATTCAATTTTTAATAACATTTTATACACGATGCCAGCATCCTTACTCTGAAGTCCTACTCTTCCTTAGTCAACAGCACTCTTGCCTCTAGGTCAGAAATTGTGGGTTCAAGTCCCAGGCCAGGGTCACAAGAATCTAGGCTGACCCTCCAGCGCAGTATTGAGGCAATTACCTCACTGCCAGAGATGCCACTGTACTGTTGAGTTAGTACATTGAGTCCTGACTTGCCAGCTGATTGACAAAGATCTCAAGGCACATTTTCAAAGAAGAGCTAGCTCTGGTGTCCACGTCAGTATTATCGC
>NC_063364.1:8099596-8187664 GCF_021869965.1 Rhincodon typus | reverse complement strand
AGAGGAGCAGGAAAGCTGACATTTCAGGTCTAGACTCTTCTTCAGAACACCCCATTTCTGAAGAAGGGTCCAGACCCGAAACGTCAGCTTTCCTGCTCCTCTGATGCTGCTTGGCCTGCTGTGTTCATCCAGCTCTACACCTTGTTATCTCACATTCTCCAGCATCAGCAGTTCCTACTATCTCTCCCATTATTTGGTACACTTTTTCCTGAGGCAGAGACATAGTAACATAGGAACAGGAACAGCCTGTTGAACCTGCCCTTCCATCCCATATGACTGAATGCTGATTGAGTACTTTGCTACCTTTTACTCACCCCATTCCCATAATCCTATAGACCATTGATAATCAGAAATCTATCAATGGCAAGCTGAAACATACTCAAAGACTGAGTTTCCACAGCCTTCTGTGATAAAGGTTCACAACATTGAGTAAAATAATTTCTCCTCATTTCAGACTTAAGTGGAGTCCCCCTTATTTTTAAATTGTACCCCCGGTTCTGAACTCCCAAACTAGGGGAAACATCTTACCCACATCTACCATGTCTCTTCCTTCCAGCATTTTGTAAGTTTCAATAAGATCACCTCTCATTTTTCGAGATTACGGACCCAGTTTGGCGAAACTGGAAGTTTCCCAACTCCCAGTGTCTGGCTGTCAAGTCAAAATCCAGGCCATAATGTAAATGCCTCATTATGTGTCAAAAGGTTGTTCCCAGCCAAGGTTCACTTGTTCAGATCTCATCAATGTATCAGGGAGGCTGTAAGTTTAAGGTTCACTCCAGTGATTAGTGCACGGAATCTAGACTGTCACTCCAGGGAACACCGCACTGCTGGAAGTGCCACCTTTCAGATGAGATATTAAACTGTCTGCATCTATGGTTGGACGTAGAGGATTCCATGGCGATACCTGAAGATGAACAGGGATCAGCCAATATTTATGATCAAAATACAAATTAGTGGGATTAATGCATTGTTGTTCTGTGTGCTTTTCCTGTGCACTGATTGGATGCTTTTCTTCCCTGGTGCTTCCAGTGTTTACAATTCAAAACGTATTTTATCAGCTGCAATGCTTTCTGGGATATCCTAAGGTTGCAAAAGGTGCTATTGTGATTCAAATGTTACAAAGTATCATGCTTGCATGCTTGATTTTTTTTGTATTCACTCACGGGACACAAGCATCTCTGACTAGGCCGCATTTATTGCCGATCCCTAATTACCCAGAGGGCTGTTAAGAGTCAACCACATTGTTGTGGCACTGGAGCCACATGTAGGCCAGAGGTGGTAAGGATGACAGATTTCCTCCCCTAAAGAACATTAATGAACCAGATCAGTTTTTCCGACAATTGATAATGGTTCCCTGGTTATCATTAGACCCTTATTTTCAGATTCTTTTTTGAATTCAAATTCCACCATCTGCCATGACGGGATCTGAACATGGGTCCCCAGAACATTAGCTGAGTTTCTGCATTACATAAAAAATAGGAGCAGGGGTAGGCCATCCCTGGCCTGTCGAGCCTGCACTGTCATTCAATAAAAACATGGCTGATCTTTTTGTGGACTCAGCTCCACTCACCCACCATTGCCTCCCCACATGTTAACTATCCCATGATGTAAAGTTTAATTGAACCATCTAATAACAGCGGCACTGTTCCACAAGGGACTGCAACTTCCATCAGGAATGAATCTGCCCCCAGGATGAGAGGTATTTCTCAGCAATGCTGAGACATTCTGACAGTCCTGCAATAGACTTTTACAGAACTCAGTCAAACAACTGCAAGCGTTGCACCCTGTCGAAGGAAACAGCTGCTATTTATGAGATAGTAGAAACTGCAGACGCTGGAGAATCTGAGATAACAAGGTGTAGAACTGGATGAACACAGCAGGCCTTTCGGGCCTAGACCCATTTCTGAAGAAGGGTCTCGGCCCGAAACGTCAGCTTTCCTGCTCCTCTGATGCTGCTTGGCCTGCTGTGTTCATCCAGCTCTACACCTTGTTATCTCAGCTGCTATTTATCTCTGCTTTATTGCTGCTCCTCATATAATGAGAAAGTATTAAAAAACGATATTTGCCAGCTGAATGATCACAATCACCCAATGTATTGTACAGACTCAGGACGTTCCCAGTGGTTCAAGTCAGTGTTTGCAGCAGGAAGTCATTGTTCCTGAATGTATATCCTGCTCTCCAATTAAAGATGAAGACGTTATTTTCCTCTAAAGCATTAACTAGTAGTTAACTTCTTCCAAAAATCTATAACGTGTCACTAAGTTAGGGTTATCCATCTTCAACATGTCTTTTTTTCTCTTAAATCCCTGAGAATTGCCATTATCTTCATCAGAGTTTTTCACCTGAATGTTTGTGGGAATTACAGTTTCAGTTCTGCCCCACAGAAATTTATTTCAATAAGAAAACTACAGTGGAGAGTGGCTGAAAAAGCAATCACTTCTAACTGATAAAACCAGAGTTTCTATGAACGTTACCATTATGGAGACAGCTCACATGAGGATCTACTGTGGCTCCAGCTTTAGTAACTCTCAGAACACACTCTTCTGTTTAAAGTGAGTCAGGAAGATTACAAACCATCACCAGCGACAGGATTTCACCATCATTTCATTTCCGAATGTCTCTTTTCCTACTCTGAAGGCAACAGGAATATTTCCTTATGGGTTAGTAGCTGCAGGATGAATTGCTTTCACTCCCAATTTCCATTCAACTCCTACCTCACCACCTATTAGTGCCAGGGTGCTCGTGTATAGTGTCATTCAGCACGGAAATAGGCCCTTCGGCCCAACTCATCTACGCTGACCAGGTTTCCTAAACTGAACTACTCCCCTTTGCTTGCATTTGGCCCATATCCCTCCAAACCTTTCCTCTCCATGTACCTGTCCAAATGTCTTAAATGTTATAAATGTTTAAACTGATCCATTTCTAAAATGAGTGACTATTGTTCCTAGAGTAGAATATTAAAATAATCGCCCTTTCTGCACAGAATCTGTTTGGGAAAGCCACAATGTGCACAATATTACAAAGCACAAGTCATACTCAACATGTTGATACGAAACACAGTTAGCAAGCAGGTGCAGCAAGTAATTAAAAAGGCAACTGCAATTTTGGCCTTTATTGCTAGGGGTTTGGAGCCTAAAATTAGGGAAGACTTTTATAACTGTACAGGGTGTTGTTGAGACTACACCTGGAGGACTGAGCATAGTTTGGCCCCCATACTAAAGGAAGACTATACTGGCTCTGGAGGTAGTACAAAAGAGATTCACTCAGCTGATAGTAGGAACTGCCGAAGCTGGAGTCTAAGATAACAAGATGTGGAGCTGGAGGAACACAGCAGGCCAGGCAGCATCAGAGGAGCAGGAAAGCTGACGTTTCGGGTCTAGACCCTTCTTCAGAAATGGGGTAGGAGAAGGGGGCTCTGAAATAAATAGAGAGGGGAGGGTGGTGACAGAAGGTGGATGGTGGAGCAGATAGGTGGGGGAGAAGACGAACAGGTCAAGGAGGCGGGGATGAAGCTAGTAAAGGTGAGTGTAGGTAGGAAGTTGGGATGGGGGTTGGTCAGTAAAGAGGATTCTGTCCCACCGAGGATTGCAGTCTGGGGTAGTAGGATGGAAATATCAGTTATTGGTGGATGTGGGGTCCAGTCACTGTTTCTGCAAGAACTGGAAAAAACGTTCACTATATTAATGCCTACACTTGCTAGTTCCCCTGCAACTTGGCCGCCATTTTGACTTGGAAATATTTTGTCGTTCCTTCAGTGTCACTGGGGTCAAAATCCTGAAACTTCTTCCCCAAAAGTGCTGTGGGTCTATCTACACACCAAACACAACAGTGGTTCAAAAAGGCAGCTCACCGCCATCTCCTCAAGGGCAATTATGCTTGGGCAAATAAGTTCTGGCCTAGCCAATGATGCCCACATGAATGAATAATACATTAAAACACAGTTGGAAAATCATATTAAAACGCTGTTGGAAAATCAAGTTTTAGTAGAGAAAATTAATTCCACAAAATTAAACATTTAAATATAATTTTACAGAATTAAAAATTTAAGTATTTTTGCAAAATTAAAAATGTAACCTTTTTTAATGCACAATAAGTTTGCTGAGAATCTATTAATTTTTATTAAGATTTATTAGACATTTTAAATATCAATGACTTTTAAAATGTCTAATAAATCATAATAAAAATTCATAGATTTTACTTTAACAAGATTTATCAGAATTTTAAAAGGATTCATGTTAAAAAAAAACAATCCGTTTTAACTTTAAAACAGTATAGGCCTCCTCATCAAACATTCACAAACTGAGAGGAAGCTCCTTACAAAACGAATGTGAAATTTTGAAATGTAATTGTATTTAGAATTTGTGGGCAATTAGTCCAGATTCATACCGGTTGCATGATTTTTTGAAGTGGTAAACCTCTGGGACTAGCCTTGTGTGCCTTTGGGTTACAACTGACCAGAAAATAAATTGGACCTTGCTGCACTGTAGCTGCAAGAGCAGGTCAGAGGCTAGGAATCCTGTAGCAAGTAATTCACCTCCTGACTCCACCATCTACAAGGGTTTTACTGTAATACTGTATGAGTGCAGCTCCAACAACACACAAGAAGCTTGATGCCATCCAAGACAAAGCAATCTGCCTCGAATTCACCACCTCCAGTGTTCATTCTTTCTACCACTGACACACAGCGGCAGCAGTGAACTGTCTGTAAGCTGCATTACAATAACTTACCAAGGCTCCTCTGACCTAGGAGGACATAGGCAGCAGATACATGGGAACACCAGCATCTACAAGTTCCCCTCCAAGCCACTCACTATCCCATCTTGGAAACATATCACCGTTTATTCAGTGTCACTGGGTCAAAATCCTGGAATTCTCTCCTTAATGGCATTGTGGGTCAACCCACAGCACATGGACTGCAGCAGTTCAAGAAGGCAGCTCACCACCACCTTCTCGGGGGCAACAAGGGACGGATAATAAATGCTGGCTCAGCCAGTGATGCCCACATCCTATGAATGAATAAATATGTAAAGTCTGGGTGTATTTCCTGATCTAGGCTTTGCATTGGGAGTTGAGAATTGTATTGGACCTTTGAAACAAAGATTCACTACTTTTGGTGGCACAGCAGATAAGTGAATGCACAGTTCCTCAAGAACCCTACAAATTGATTAGGTCACTGTTTCAGCTGATGGGAAGTAATAAGAAAAAGACATAAATCTGCCTCTCTCTCTCTCTCTCTCGAGAGTGGATTGGAGCAACACATTAAGGGGGCAAAATAATGATCTTCTTTAAAGAACCAGAGCTAATAATTTAATAAAAACAAAGTGTTTCATTAAGATTGTCATTAAGAGGTGGGGATGCTGCTGAAGGACTTGGACAGGTCAGGAGAGTGGCCAAAGAAGTGGCAGATAAAATACAAGGTGGGAAAGTGTGAGGTAATGCACTTTGGTAGGAAGAAGAGGCATAGACTATTTTCTAATCAGGGAGAGGCTTTGGAAATCTGACACACAAGGGGACTTAGGAGTCCTACTTCAGGATTCTCTTAAGGTTAACATGCAGGCTCAGTTGGCAGTTAGGAAGGCAAATACAATGTTAGCATTCATTTCAAGAGGGCTAGAATACAAGAGCAGGGATGTATGCTGAGACTGTATAAGGCTCTGGTCAGACTGTGTTTGGAATATTGTGAATAGTTTTGGGCTGCGTATGTAAGGAAGGATAGTTAGATGCTGGCACTGCAGGGGGTCCAGAGGAGGGTTACAAGAATAATCCTGAGGATGAATGGCTTGTCATATGAGGTGTGATTGAGGACTCTAGGTCTGTACTCTGTGGAGTTTAGAAGGATGAGGGGCGATCTGATTGAAACTTATAGAATACAGAGGGGACTGGATAGAGTGGATGTGGAGAAGATGTTTCTATTCATAAGAGAAACCAGGATCCAAGGGCACAGCCTCAGAGTGAAGGGGTGATACTTTAGAACTGAGATGAGGACGAATGTTTTCAGCCAGAGGGTGGTGACTCTGTGGAACTCACTGCCACAGAAGGCTGTGGGGGCCGAGTCATGGAGTGTATTTAAGACAAAGATAGATAGATTCTTTGGAAGAAGGCAGGAGAAGGGAGTTGAAAAAATATCAGCCATGATCGAATGGCAGAGCATACCCGATGGGCCGAATGACCTAATTTTGCTCCTATATCTTAAGGTCTTAACATGAGTAAACAATTTAAACCTGCAAAAGATTCAATGCTGCACAGACTGGCACTCACAGAGCCACGATGTGGAACTGGGTACAAATATCAGCCAGATAGGGCTAAGGATGGTGAGATTCCTTCTCATTAGTGAACTAACTAAGTTTATATACAGTATTTTAAAGTAAGGTTCTCAACTGGCATGGTCAGATGTGCACTCATGTTCTCTGAATTACAGGTAATTAGCCTGTGGACTATTAGCCCAGTACATATCAAGAACGACAACATACCTCAGCACGCGTGGTCTTCCTACACTTCCAAAATACTTCATTAGCTCTTAAACACTTTGCCACAACTTGATGGTGTGGGAAAGGCACTGATAAAAATGCAATTTCTTTGAAAGGAATGATGGTATTTTAATCTTTACCAGAGCTCAGCGTCACTTCTCCTATCGAAAATAATGGTGCTGGTGTGACAGAGGTATTTTTAAAATGCAATTTGGTAATGGAAACTTTATAAATGCTGATTGACCCATGATTGTTTGAATGAGAGCAGTAAGCTCAGCAGATCGGGAGCCCCTGAATAGTCCTTCACTAAGTGAACAAATTCGTCGCTATCTAACATAGGTCTTCACATGAAAGTGATCATACTTGTGACAAGAAACCTCCATCTGCGCATTCCGTAATGGCATTGTAGCTTCCATTGCTTCCTCATATCAAGATGTGGCTCATGCACCTGACTGATAACAAATGCTGGCGCCCTTAGAGCTAGAGTCTGGGCCAAAAGGAAGAGATAGTCAGATTTCTTTATGGAACAACTGCAGATGACGTCTTGAATAAAAGGGAAAGATGGCCAATTTCTGGCGATGGCTTTCTGATAAGATCCTCAGCTAATATCACGTGGGCTGCTTGGGATCATTAGCCCACTTAATCTACTCGCCAGGCTCAGAGAAGCTTCTTATGGAGGTGTTGTTCTTTAACTTTGCCCTCGCTCTGTTTGAAGTTCACTGCTGTTGATGATTTGGATGACTGGGAAAGGTACTAATGCATGTCAAAAGCTCATAAACATCCCAATATAAAGGACTTACGTAGACACGTAACAAAAATAAAAGAAATGGAAAGCTTTCACCTGTGCAGAGCTAAAGACTTAGTTTAATGAACAATAAAGTTCAGTATCTATAAAAGAAAAGTTAACATCAAAGGCATACCTCAGCTGAGGTATGAAGATGACATTATAGACCATAAGGAAACAGAGGTAAAGCTCTCATGATGGCGGTCAGCAGCTTTGAAAGATACAGCTTGTGAGAGACCATTCCACTCATGGGTTCTTTAGGAAGGCCAGTCTTCCTTCAAGTCTCTTTAAAAAAATACCAATTCATTCCACTTCCTTGCTCCTTCTCTAGACTTCGGCAAATGTTTTCCTTTTAAGTTATTGTCCACTTTTGAAGTGACTGTTCAATCAGTGTCCATCACTCTGACAGCACATGGCCAATCAGAATAGCTCGCGAAGTAAATTTCCTCATCTCTCTACCTGATTCTTTTGTTAATTATCTTCAATCTGTGTACTCTGGTTATGAATCCTCTTGCCATTGGAAACAACTTCTTGCTATCTACACAATCGAAATTCATAATTTCAAACATACTCCTGCAACAGTCCCAACGGCACACTGTAACATAATCACTAAAGGGACTTGCATCTTCTGCGGAAAGGCTTTTCCTGCTAAAAAAGTCCAAAATCGCATTCCTTCATTAATTTGTTCAAAAAGGTTTCTGCTTTATTTTGGAAACTCAGCCCGTAGTTTTTCACAATGACTTTGTTACGAGTTGGTCCAGATTAGAACTGGGATCACAGTTGCGAGTGTAGACTGTGTGTTAGTGAGGTGAGAGAGTGAATGAGGGGTGGTGGAGGAGGAGGGAGAAGAAGGAATCACAAAAGACAGAAGGGATCCTAGATAATAATAAAGGTTTCAACTTATTTGCAAACAGCCCCAGAGGTGTACTCCTTAAGCACCACCCCCAGCGCAAAAAAAGTCAACACTCCAACCTTTAGACGGCAGATTCAGTTCCAACACTCTGAGTTGTGTGGAGTGTGCACACACAAGCAACAGACAGAGGGTAAACTAAGATGGCCCCACTGACTCCCTGCTGCCACATTTTCTGACCGATCAGAACAGCTAAAATTCATTGTCACTTCAGGAACACCATTGGTCTGGGCTCTGTTGTGACATCTACAAGTTGGTCATGCTGTATGGGCACCTAGGGAAATCCAGAAATCACCCCAGGTGAAATGTAACTATGCCTGTGTTCAGACCCCAAGGTGACATTGTCTGTCCCGAGTTCCGCCAGTCTCAGAACTCTCCCATTCTGGCCTCTTGTACATCCCTGACATCCTTCGCTCCATCACTGGGGGCCATGCCTTCAGCTTTCTATGACAGGGCTTCCCAAAATGGGGGTATAGACCCAGGGGGTTATGAACCTCAAGTATGGAGTTACAAGCTCTGAGGGGGAACCCTACCTTCTCCCTGCTCTGATAGGTCTTCTGCCCCTTTGCCATCGCTCATCCAGGAGTCCCAACAGTTTACAACCTTTAAATTGAGGTCACAATGGAAAATGGCTTGGGAAGCCCTGATCTAGGCCCTAAACTCCAAAATCACCTTTCTAAATGTTTCCACCTCGTTTTCCTTCTTTCATGCGCTGCTTAAAGCCTACCTCAGCTTTTTGTTACCTACTCTCTTATCTCCTTTGGGTTCAGTGACTTTTTGTTTTAACTGGCAATCCTCCAATGTAACACCATGGGGACATTTCATTACGTTAAAGCTACCAACTTGCAGCCGCTGCTAATAAGAATCAAGGAACATTTTCCCTTATTCCTAATTTGTTGACAAGCATTAACTACTGCAGAAATAAAGCTACTTTGCTCTTCGAGGCATCAAATCTTAACATTGTCAATCCAAAAGTACTATCAGCATTATTTCAGATAGTTTCTTTAGCATAGATGCCTCATTGTTTCGAGTATTCCCAAGCTGTGACTTATTTCACCACCTTCTGTGAATCCTCTCATGACTGAAGAGCCTGATACAGGACTGGCATGAATGCCTGCAGACTTGGCAATCCGTATAGTTGTTATTGGTATTTTGGGGAACATCTGTGGCTGTGCCAAGTCTCCTGCCCTACCCCTGGGCATGGTAGATGTTGAACATTTGGGGCTGATGCTCCTTGAATCAAGTCAAGCCAAGTTTCAATGCTCTCTTCCACGTGGGACTGGTCACTGCAGTGTCGTCCCAAAGTGGGGGTTGTAACAGACATTTGCAAGGCTATTTTCTTGCACGGTGGTTCAGTGGTTAGCACAGCTGCCTCACAGTGCCAAGGATCTGGGTTCAATTCCAGTCTCCGGTAACTGTCTGTGTGGAGTCTGCAAATTATCCCTGTGTGTGCATGGGTTTCCTCCCACAGTCCAAAGATGTGCAGGTGGACTGACCATGGTAAATTGCCCATAGTGTGTGGGTTATGTGGATTAGCCATGGGAAATATAGATTTACAAGGATGGGGTGGGTCTGGATGAGATGCTCTTTGGAGGGTTGGTGTGGACGCGATGAGGCGAATGGCCTGCTTCCACACTGTAGGGATTCTAAGATTCTATATTACTTAATAAATGACTTCAAGGTAGTTAGGATCTGAGTGATGTCTCGTCTGAGGATCTGCTTGGGTATTCTGTAATCAACCATGTGAGAGACATGGGCCTGCTCGTGAAAACTGAAGATTTCTGGGGGCATTTTCATGATGTTGAGCCCAGCATGATGGAGGTCCTCGTTGTTGACACTAAAATGAAAGTTCCAATCAAGAAATAAGAAATTTACAAATGGATATGGATAGATTAGGTGAATAGGCCAAAAATTGGCACATGAATTGCAACAGGGATAAGGATGAGGTTATCCATTTTGGTTGGAAGGATTAGAGAGGCAACTTATTATCTAAATGGAGAGAAACTTCAGAGTGTTTTGGTGCAGAGGGATCTGGGTGTCCTCGTGCATGAATTATAGAAAGCTCATGTGCAAGTACAACAGGTAATAAGGAGGGCAGATGGAACTTTGGCACTTATTCCTAAAGGAATAGAAAATATAAGTAAAGAAGTGTTGCTGCAACTATAAAAGGCATTAGTGAAACCACACCTGGAGTATTGCATACAATTCTGGTCCAAATGCAGAAATTGCTGGAGAAACACAGCAGGTTTGGCAGCATCTGTGGAGAGAAAACTGAGTTAATGTTTTCGTCCTTGATCCTTCTTCAGAACTCACTGTTCTGAAGAAGGGTCACTGCACTCAAAACATTAATTCTGCTTTTTCTCCACAGATTCTGTTTTTATTTCAGATTTCTGGCATCTGCAGTTCTTTGTTGTATTTTAGTGTACAATTCGGTCCTCTTACCCGAAGAGGGATCTACCTGTAATGGAGGCAGTTCAGAGGATGTTCACTAGATTGATTTCAGAGATGAAAAGTTTGCCTTGTGAGGAGAGATTGAGCAATTTAGGCCCATAAACTTTTGAGTTTAGAAGAATGAGAGGAGATCTAATTGAGGTATATAAGATGCTAAAGGGGATAAATGCAGAAAGCACGTTTCCTCATGTGGGGCAATTTAGAATGATAGGTCATAGTTTAAGGATAAGGGTTTGCAGATATAAAACAGAGATGAGGAGAAATTACTTCTCTCATTGAGTAATGAACCTGGAATTCACTACTCCAGAGTGTGGTAGATGCTGTGACATTGAGTAAATTTAAGAAGGAGATAGGCAGATTTGTAATTAATAATGGGTTGAGGGTTGTAGAGAGCTGGCAGGAAAATGGAGACAAGGTTGAGTTGAGATCAGCCATGATCATATTAAATGGTGGAGCAGGTTCAAGGGGCTCAATTTCTACTTTTGTTTGTGTCCTGCCACTGAGTTTTCACGTGGAAGTGTTCTGGAGCTCCGAAAATGACATAATACCAGACTCTGGAACTGGGCCGTACTGCAACATGGTAAGGACAATGGCCTCGTAGGCTCTGGTTTTAGTCTTCATCTACCTTGTGGTTTCCAAACACAATCAGGGAGTCAACCACAGGCACAGCATGCCTTACAGATGTCAATATTAATGGTGATATCTAGTCATGAATCCAGATCATATTTTGTATGTTGATATAAAAAAAAAATGAAGGGCATCACATATATCTGGGAGTTCAAAGACTCTCATCAAATCCAATGTAACTGTGTTCACTTAAAACGCAAATTATGTACGTTACAATATTTTTCTCACATTCAAAGGTCAATATATAAACATACCAGAAAATTTATTGTTCTTTCACGTCCCAAAGATTTGTAGAATGTTTACTTCATGTTATAAGTATTTTATACAGATACAATTTTCCTACTGAGGACTGTGGATAATATGTAATCAGCAAGCAAATCATAGAACCCCTACAGTGTGGAAGCAGGCCATTTGGCCCATGAGTCCACAACTACCCTTCATAGGGCATCCCACCCAGACTGACACCCCTACCCTACCCTGCATTTCTCATGGCTAATCCACCTAGTCTGCACATCCCTGGACACTATGGGCAATTCAGAATGGCCAATCCACCTACCCTGCACATCTCTGGACTGAAGGAGGAAACCAGAGCACCCGGAGGAAACCCACGCAGACACGGGAAGAATGTGCAAACTCCACACAGGCAGTTACCTGAGGATGGAATCAAACCCGGGTCCCTGGTGCTGTGAGGCAGCAATGCTAACCACTGAGCCACCATGTCACCCCAACAACCCTAGCATAAATCATCACTGGCTATTTTACCTTAATGATTCAGTTTATAGGACCACAGGTGTTAATACAAGGTTGGGTTTTACAGGGTTTCATGATAACATTATTCTCCTCCCCAACTCCTGCTGGCTAATATGTTTGTTGCCCCCGCTAAAGGAAGAATGGCTGCCTTTCAAGGACAGCAAGTCGCACTTCAGAGATGTTCAGTGGAACCAATAGGAGAACGGTGGTCACTGCTGGTTCTGCACTCAGTAGATTAGGAGGCGAGCTATAAAAGATTGGAATTTAGTTGGTGCTTTCAGGATCGGTGAGAGATTTAGATGGGGGCGTGGTGAGGGCCTTCCAGGATTTGAAAAGTCAAAGCAGTTGGACAACTCAGAAGGAAGCTGAGGGTAACATATTGGGCATTCCTCGAAGGGGTTCAAAAGGCCAGTTAAAGAGGGATTACCTCCGACCACTACCAGCCTGCACAGCCTAACCAATTGGTGTGGGCCTCTTCTGCTACCCCTTAAATGTCAACAGAAGTTCGATCAGACCCTTAAGTGGGTATTAATTAGCTATTTAAGGGCCTCAATTGGCCCACTGATGGGTGTGGTTAACTGGGACCACCCTCACTAATGGTACAATTGGGGTTGAGTCAAGGCAAGTGGGTAGTTGGTGGGAAGAATTCCTGTGCATTGTACCCTCCAATCTTCAAACCAGCCAGCAGGGGAGCATAAATTCCAGGCCAAAACTGCAGCTTTGTGAATATCAAAATCATTCAAGCAGCTCCACCAAGGAAGTGTCTTTTAGAAGTTCACAGGCTTCCAATGCTCTCTTAGTCACAATCAGTCCACACCAATTAAAATATGCTTGAAGTGAAGTGTTATCACTGTTGTAATGTAGGAAGAACTGCAGCCGATTTGTATACAGCAATTAACCATAATTTACAAGGATGTTACCGAGGCTGGAAGGTTTGAGTTATAAGGAGAGGCTGGATAGGCTGGGACATTTTTCCCTGGAATACTGGAGACTGAGGGGTGACCTTGTAGAGGTCATGAGGGGCATGGATAGGGTAAATAGACAAGGTCTTTTCTCCAAGGTACAGGAGTCCAAAACTAGAGGGCATAGGTTTAAGGTGAGAGAGGAAAGATTTAAAAGGGACCTGAGGGGCAACTTTTTCTCGCAGAGGATGGTGTGTTTATGGATTGAATTGCCAGAGGAAACAGTAGAGGTGAGCACAATTACAAAATTTAAAACAAATTTCAACAGGTACATGGATTGGGAAGATTTAGAAAGATATGGGCCAAACACAGGCAAATGGAACTAGTTCAGTTTAGGAAACCTGATTAGCTTGGCTGAGTTGAGCTGAAGGGCCTGTCTCTATGACTCTATGACTAGCAATGAAATACTATGCAGATAACCGGTTTCTACAAGCGGTCGATGCATCAATAATAGCCAGGACACCAGGGAGATCTCCCTTGCTCACTTGCTCTTCCTCATACCTATCTGAGAGGGTGTCCATCTGGCGACTTATGCCAACACATGACTTCCTCACCCACCACGCTTTGCTCTTAGACTGACCATACCACCTCACGTACTACCAACCAAAAGGTAGACCTCAAGAAACATGTAGAGATGAGAAAGATAATATTCTATTAAATATAGTATGAGGTGTCTGTTGCAGACTGCACTCCATTGAAAATAACCTTCATTCATAAAAACCCATTTACTTACATTTACATTCCTTCAACTAGATAATGACTTATAAGAACAAGCATTTCAATAAAGTGCACAATCCCTTATGACAAGAAGCTTTAGAATTTATTTAAAGCTATATTTCAAATTTAGATAAACATATGGAGCTGTCAATCAAACTGGGAAAAGGCAGGCAGCCTACTGTGAAAATAGGAAGTTGTAAAATCAGTCTTGTAGTATTAGTCCAGCGAGGAAAACCCTCAGTCATGTGCCAAGAGGAAGAGCGAAATAGTGAGCAATGCTTTCTTTTTACACTCCAGAAATTTTTTTCAGAGATTTAAAGAGCTGGGCATTTAAATGCTTTGGTAGCATGACGGGGGTCCATTTGACAGTCTTTATTACAGATCCTCTTGACAGCTTTGACAGGTCCTCTGACTGTTACTTCTGATATTTTTGACAGTTGATGTTGACAGATCTGTGGACATTTCCAATCAGCCTAATACTTAGTTTAGGCACTTTCTCTGTACATTCATGCCTTTTGAACATTACCAATGACACAAGAGTGGCATGGTGGCTCAGTGGTTAGCACTGCTGCCTCACAGCACCATGGACCCAGGCTTGATTTCACCCTCAGGCAACTGTCTGTATGCAGTTTGCACATTCTCGCTATGTCTGCGTGGGTTTCCTCTGGGTGCTCCGGTTTCCTCCCACAGTCCAAAAATGGGCAAGTTAGGTGGATTGGCCATGGGAAATGGAGGGTGACAGGGATAGGGTAGGGGGATGGATTTAAGTGGGATGCTCTTCAGAGGATTGGTATTGACTTAATGGGCTGAATGGCTTGCTTCTTCACTGTAGGGATTCTATGATTTACCTCCTCAACATAGGACTTAACCTTCCTCAAAGGCATCCCTGATCTATATCCAAGGGTGTACCTGACATCCTGGCCAGCCAAACAAATGCACAGAAGTTCTTTCTTGCACTTACTAGGTCTACACTGAATCCCTTGCTTTTCCCTCTCCTGCACAACCAAACACACAGAGGAGTGGAGCCAGCTGGTAATTAAAATAACCAGCTAGCTCCATGAATTATGCATTTACGAATCCCAAAGTGACCATACGCAAGTACAGTAAATAATTAGCAAATGGAATAACGGTCTTTATTGGAAGGAGGAAAATATAAACGGAGAGAAATCTTGCCTCAATTGCGTATAATGGTGCTGAGACCACATCTGGTGCTGTGTATAGTTTTGGCCTTAGTTAAAGAGGGAGACACGCATATGGGAGGCATTTAAGAGAAGGCCCACCCATCTTATTCTCAGCATGAAGGGATTATCTTATGGGCGTATACTCGGAGTTCAGGGGATGAAAGGTGATGGCATTGAAACATTAAATATTCTGAGGGGATGTGACAGGGTAAATGTTGGCAGGATTTTGGGGGAGTCTAGTTTCAGAATAAGAGATCGCCCATTTAAGATGGGGGGAAATCTGTCCTCTTCGAAGGTTGTAAATCTTTCAAAATTTGCATGCCTGAGAGTTAAAGAGACCAGGTCATTGAATACATTTAGGGCTGAGTTAGGCCAATGCTGGAATGATAGGGGAGTCAAAGGTTATGGGAAACAGGCAGAAAAGTAGATTTGAAGCTAAACCTTCTTTGAAAGTGAAGCAGGCTCAAGGATGGTTTAACCTACTCCTGCTCCTAATTCACATGTTCTTGTGTGTTTATGCCCACTCACTTAGCTGGTCTAAATCCCTCTGGAGACTCACTATTTCCTCTTTGAATCGTCAGCAATTTTGGCTACAATACAATCTGTTTTTTTTTTCAGGATGGCATCCAGTGACGAGTGAAGTTCCAACCGGATTTCTGTGTTGTGACCACAGCTCTTCACATTATATATTAACAATATGGATGAAGGAACTGAGGGCATTGTCTCGGATCGTGTTTTCGGGATCCTTAAGGGGGAGGGGGAGTAGCCCCAAGTCGTGGTCCACATAGGCACCAACGACATAGGTAGGAAAAGGGATGGGGATGTAAGGCAGAAATTCAAGGAGCTAGGGTGGAAGCTTAGAGCTATGACAAACAGAGTTGTTATCTCTGGTTTGTTACCCATGCCACATGCTAGCGAGGCGAGGAATAGGGAGAGAGAGCAGTTGAACACGTGGCTACAGGGATGGTGCAGGAGGGAGGGATTCAGATACCTGGATAATTGGGGCTCATTCTGCGGTAGGTAGGACCTCTACAAACGGGATGGTCTACACCTGAACCAGAGGGGTACCAATATCCTGGGGGAAATTTGCTAATGCTCTTCGGGAGGGTTTAAACTAATTCAGTAGGGGGATGGGAACCTGAATTGTAGCTCCAGTGCACAGGAGGTTGAGAGTAGTGAGGTCATGAATAAGGTTTCAAGGTCGCAGGAGTGTCTGGCAGGCAGCAAGGTGGTTTGAAGTGTGTCTACTTCAATGCCAGGAGCATCCGGAATAAGGTGGGTGAACTTGCAGCATGGGTTCGTACCTGGGACTTCGACGTTGTGGCCATTTTGGAGACATGGATAGAGCAGGGACAGGAATGGTTGTGGCAGGTTCCGGGGTTTAGATGTTTCAGTAAGATCAGGGAAGGTGGTAAAAGAGGGGAAGGTGCGGCATTGTTAGTCAAGGACAGTATTACAGTGGCAGAAAAGACGTTTGATGAGGACTCGACTACTGAGGTAGTATGGGCTGAGGTTAGAAACAGGAAAGGAGAGGTCACCCTCTTGGGAGTTTTCTATAGGCCTCTGAAAAGTTCCAGAGATGTAGAGGAAAGGATTGCAAAGATGATTCTGCATAGGAGCGAAAGTAACAGGGTAGTTGTTATGGGGGACTTTAACTTTCCAAATATTGACTGGAAACGCTATAGTTCGAGTACTTTAGATGGGTCAGATTTTGTCCAATGTGTGCAGGAAGGTTTCCTGACACAGTATGTAGATAGGCCAACAAGAGGCGAGGCCACATTGGATTTGGTACTGGGTAATGAACCAGGCCAGGTGTTAGATTTGGAGGTAGGTGAGCACTTTGGTGATAGTGACCACAATTCAGTTACGTTTACTTTAGCGATGGAAAGGGATAGGTATATACCGCAGGGCAACAGTTATGGCTGGGGGAAAGGCAATTATGAGGCGATTAGGCAATATTTAGGATGCATAGGATGGAGAAGGAAACTGCAGGGTCTGGACACAATTGAAATGTGGAGCTTGTTCAAGGAACAGCTACTGCGTGTCCTTGATAAGTATGTACCTGTCAGGCAGGGAGGAAGTGGTCGAGTGAGGGAACCATGGTTTACGAAAGAAGTTGAATCTCTTGTCAAGAGGAAGAAGGAGGCTTATGTAAAGATGAAGCGTGAAGGCTCAGTTAGGGCACTTGAGAGTTACAAGTTAGCCAGGAAGGACCTAAAGAGAGAGCTAAGAAGAGCCAGGAGGGGACATGAGAAGTCTTTAGCAGGTAGGATCAAGGAAAACCGTAAAGCTTTCTATAGGTATGTCAGGAATAAAAGAATAACTAGAGTAAGATTAGGGCCAGTCAAGGACAGTAGTGGGAAGCTGTGTGTGGAGTCCGAAGAGATAGGAGAGGCGCTAAATGAATATTTTTCGTCAGTATTCACACAGGAAAAAGACAATGTTGTCGAGGAGAATACTGAGATACAGGCTATTAGACTAGATGGGATTGAGGTTCATAAGGAGGAGGTATTAGCAATTCTGGAAAGTGTGAAAATAGATAGGTCCCCTGGGCCGGATGGGATTTATCCTAGGATTCTCTGGGAAGCTAGGGAGGAGATTGCAGAGCCTTTGGCTTTGATCTTTATGTCGTCATTGTCTACAGGAATAGTGCCAGAAGACTGGAGAATAGCAAATGTTGTCCCCTTGTTCAAGGAGAGTAGAGACAACCCTGGTAATTATAGACCAGTGAGCCTTAATTCGGTTGTGGGTAAAGTGTTGGAAAGGATTATAAGAGATAGGATTTATAATCATTTAGAAAGGAATAATTTGATTAGGGATAGTCAACACAGTTTTGTGAAGGGTAAGTCGTGCCTCACAAACCTTATTGAGTTCTTTGAGAAGGTGACCAAACAGGTGGATGAGGGTAAAGCGGTTGATGTGGTGTGTATGGATTTCAGTAAAGCGTTTGATAAGATTCCCCACGGTAGGCTATTGCAGAAAATATGGAGGCATGGGATTGAGGGTGATTTAGCGGTTTGGATCAGACAGAGGGTGGTGGTTGATGGGAAATGTTCATCCTGGAGTTCAGTTACTAGTGGTGTACCGCAAGGATCTGTTTTGGGGCCACTGCTGTTTGTCATTTTTATAAATGACCTGGATGAGGGCGTAGAAGGATGGGTTAGTAAATTTGCCGATGACACTAAAGTTGGTGGAGTTGTGGATAGTGCGGAAGGATGTTGCAGGTTACAGAGGGACATAGATAAGCTGCAGAGCTGGGCTGAGAGGTGGCAAATGGAGTTTAATGCGGAAAAGTGTGAGGTGATTCACTTTGGAAGGAGTAACAGGAATACAGAGTACTGGGCTAATGGTAAGATTCTTGGTAGTGTGGATGAGCAGAGAGATCTCGGTGTCCATGTGCATCAATCCCTGAAAGTTGCCACCCAGGTTGATAGGGTTTTTAAGAAGGCGTACGGTGTGCTAGGTTTTATTGGTAGAGGGATTGAGTTTCAGAGCCATGTTGCAGCTGTACAAAACTCTGGTGCTGCCACACTTGGAGTATTGTGTACAGTTCTGGTCGCCACATTATAGGAAGGATGTGGAAGCATTGGAAAGGGTGCAGAGAAGATTTACCAGGATGTTGCCTGGTATGGAGGGAAGGTCTTATAAGGAAAGGCTGAGGGACTTGAGGCTGTTTTCGTTAGAGAGAAGAAGGTTAAGAGGTGACTTAATAGAGACATAGAAGATGATCAGAGGATTAGATAGGGTGGACAGCGAGAGCCTTTTTCCTCGGATGGTGATGGCTAGCACGAGGGGACATAGCTTTAAATTGAGGGGTGATAGATATAGGACAGATGTCAGAGATAGGTTCTTTACTCAGAGAGTAGTAAGGGCATGGAATGCCCTGCCTGCAACAGAAGTAGACTCGCCAACTTTAAGGGTATTTAAATGGTCATTGGATAAACATATGGATGATAATGGAATAGTGTAGGTTAGATGGGCTTCAGATTGGTTTCACAGGTCGGCACAACATCGAGGGCCGAAGGGCCTGTACTGCGCTGTAATGTTCTATGTTCTATGTTTCTTTATGCCATCTGCAAACTAAGCTAGTCTAAGGAAGCAGGAAGGCTAAAGAAGAACAGGGACAGGCTAGGGGACTGGCCAAAGAAGTGGCAGATGGGACACAAGATGGGAAAGTGTGAGGTTACGCACTTTGGTTGGAAGAATAGGGGCGTAGACTATTTTCTAAACAGGGAAAGGCTTCGGAAATCTGAAGCACAAAGGGACTTGGGAGTCCTAGATCAGGATTCACTTAAGGTTAACAATCAGATCAACTGGCAGTCAGGAAGGCAAATGCAATGTTAGCACTCATTTCAAGAGGGCTAGAATACAAGCAGAAATGTATTGCTGAGGCTGTATAAGACTTGATCAGACTGCATTTGGAATATTGTGAGCAGTTTTGTACCCCATATCTAAGGAAAGATGTGCTAGCCAAGGAGGGGTTGCCCAGAGGAGGTTTACAAGAATGATCCTGAGAGTGAAAGGCTTGTCATATGAGGAGCAGTTGAGGATTCTGGACCTGCACTCGATGGAGTTTAGAAGGGTGAAGGGGGATCTAATTGAAATGTACAGAATATTGACAGGACTGGATAGACTGGACACGGAGAAGATGTTTCCACTAGTAGGAGAGATTAGTACCCAAGGCACAGCATCAGAGTAAGGGGATGACCCTTTAGAACTGAGATTAGGGAGTATTTCTTCAGTCAGCGGGTGATTAATCTGTGAACTCATTGCTTCAGAAGATTTGTGAGGCGCTGCATTTTGGAAAGGCAAATCAGGGCAGGACTATCACACTTAATGGGAAGGTCGTGGGGTGTGTTGCCGAACAAAGAGACCTTGGAGTGCAAGTTCATAGTTCTTCAAAAGCAGAGTTGCAGGTACAAAGAACAAAGAAAATTACAGCACAGGAACAGACCCTTCGGCCCTCCAAGCCTGCGCCGATCCAGATCCTCTATCTAAACCTGTCGCCTATTTTCCAAGGATCTGTATCCCTCTGCTCTCTGCCCATTCCTGTATCTGTCTAGATACATCTTAAATGACGCTATCGTGCCCGCCTCTACCACCTTCGCCGGCAACACGTTCCAGGCACCCACCATCCTCTGCGTAAAGAACTTTCCACGCATATCTCCCTTAAACTTTTCCCCTCTCACCTTGAAATCGTGACCCCTAGTAATTGAGTCCCCCACTCTGGGAAAAAGCTTCTTGCTATCCACCCTGTCTATACCTCTTATGACTTTGTAGACCTCAATCAGGTCCCCCCTCAATCTCTGTCTTTCTAATGCAAATAATCCTAATCTACTCAACCTCTCTTCATAGCTAGCACCCTCCATACCAGGCAACATCCTGGTGAACCTCCTCTGCACCCTCTCCAAAGCATCCACATCCTTTTGGAAATGTGGCGACCAGAACTGTACGCAGTATTCCAAATGTGGTCGAACCAAAGTTCTATACAACTGTAACATGACCCGCCAACTCTTATACTCAATACCCCGTCCGATGAATGAAAGCATGCCATATGCCTTCTTGACCACTCTATCGACCTGCGTTGCCACCTTCAGAATACAATGGACCTGAACACCCAGATTTCTCTGTGCATCAATTTTCCCCAGGGCTTTCCATTTACCATATAGTTCGCTCTTGAATTGGATCTTCCAAAATGCATCACCTCACATTTGCCTGGATTGAACTCCAGTCATTTCTCTGCCCAACTCTCCAATCTATCTATATTCTGCTGCATTCTCCGACATTCCCCTTCACTATCTGCTACTCCACCAATCTTCGTGTCATCTGCAAACTTGCTAATCAGTAGATAGGACAGTGAAGAAGGCATTTGGTACGCTTGCCTTTATTGGTCAGTGCATTGAGTATAGGAGTTAGGGTTCATGTTGTGGCTATACAGGATGTTGGTTTAGCCACTTTCGGAGTATTGTTTGCGATTCTGGTCTCCCTGCTGTAGAAAGAATGTTGCGAAACTAGAGAGGGTTCAGAAAAGATTTATGAGGATGTTGCCAGGGTTGGAGGGTTTGACCTATAGGGAGAGGCTGAATAGACTGGGGCTATTTTCCCTGGAGTGTTGGAGGCTGAGGGGTGACCTTAGAGAAGTTTATAAAATCATGAGGGGCATGGATAGGGTAAATAGGCAAGGTCTTTTCCCGCAGGTGGGGGAGTCCAAAACTAGACGGCATAAGTTTAAGGTGAGAGGGGAAATAAATAAAAGGGACCTAAGGGGCAACTTTTTCACGCAGGGGGTGGTGTGTGTATGGAATGAGCTGCCAGAGAAAGTGGTGGAGGCTGGTATAATTACAACATTTGAAAGGCATCTGGATAGGTATATGAACAGGAAGGGTTTGGGATTATATTCATTGGAATTCAGAAGATTGAGGGGGGATCTTATAGAAACATATAAAATTATGAAGGGAATAGATAAGATAGAAGTAGAGAGGATGTTTCCACTGGCAGGTGAAGCTAGGACAAAGAGGGCATAGCCTCAAGATTAGAGGGAGAAGATTTAGGACTGAACTGAGAAGGAATTTCTTCACCCAGAGGGTTGTTAATCTGTGGAATTCCTTGCCCAGTGAAGTAGTTGACGCTACTTCAGTAAATGTTTTTAAAAAAAAGGTAGTTTTTTTTTGAACAATAAAGGAATTAAGGGATACGGTGAGAATGCGGGTAAGTGGATCTGAGTCCACGAAAGGATCAGCCATGATCTTATTGAATGGCGGAGCAGGCTCCAAGGACCAGACGGCCTACTCCTGCTCCTAGTTCTTATGTTTAGAGGGATATGGGCCAAATACTGGCAAATGGGACTAGAATTATATAGGATATCTGGTTGGCATGAACAGGATCTGCTTCCGTGCTGTATCACTCTCTGACTCGATAACTCTACGGCTGTGGAGGCCAAGTCTTTGAGTGTATTTAAGACAGAGATGGATAAGTTCTTGATTGTAAGGGGATCAGGGTTACAGGTAGAAGGTAGGAGAACAGGGTTGAGAAAGATATCAGGCATGATCGAATGGTGGACCAGACCTGATGGGCTGAATGGCCTAATTCTGCTCCGATTTCTTATGGTCTTATGGTCCCTTCATTCAGGTCACTAATATAGATCACAGACATTTGTGTCTCTGGTACTGATCATTTATGTCTTTCCTAAAAGCAAGTGTATATAGCATTAATTAGTCTTTACCAGCCACTTTGAAGCTAAATCTTTTCAAATGCATCTTCCAGTTGCCTCTGTTCAGCTGACGACAGCATTTCCTTCCTCTCAGCCCCAGGTCAATCATGCAATTTAAGGTGTGTCACTTCACTCAATCGATTTTTCCAAATTTGGTTAGCTGATGACACACCTCTGCTTTTTTGATTTAAATGAATGTTCATTTGAGAAGCTCAAGGGAGGGAGCTGCTGAAAAGAAACAAATGTAATGTATCTGGATCTGCCCTTTACATGTTGAGACTGGACTGTACAGTCCAACAATAATACCTTGGGTGGGGTAAGTGATGTGCATGCTTTTACAATCAAACTGGGTTAACCACCTACTCAATCTATATCCTTGATGTGAATTTAAAATACCATCACTTCGCTTGCCAGAAAGTTGTCGGTTATCCAAAATTAATAAAAATCTGAACCTGTAAGACAGATATTATGTTGGGTTCAAGAACAGCCTGTGGACAAGATTTTTCTCAATGAAAAATGAGAAGCGGATGAAGATAAAATATTTGTGCATTTTTGTCTCTCCCTTTAATATTTCTCTCTTTTCATCTCTTTCCCTTCTCTCTTCAGTCTTTCTCTCTCTTATCCCTCTCTCTTGTCTGTGAAGACAAGCTTATAAATAAATGGACCATTGCGTAAAACAATTAATATTTACTCTCAGTTCTTAAACAGCAATCTATAAGACCATAAGAAATAGTCTGTTTGGCCCTTGAGCCAGCTCCATCATTCAAAAGGATCATGGCTGATCCAACATACCTCACATCCACTTTCCTGCCCTTTTTTATGAGGAGACATCGAGTAGACTGGAATTTAGAAGAATGAGGGGGGATCTTATAGAAACATATAAAGTTATGAAGGCAATAGATAAGATAGAAGCAGTGAGGTTGTTTCCACTGGTGGGTGAAACAGGAACGAGGGGACATAGCCTCAAAAGAAAGAGGAGCAGATTTAGGACTGAGTTGAGGAGGAACATCTTTACCCAAAGGGTCATGAATCTGTGGAATTCCCTGCCCAGTGAAGCAGTTGAGGCTACTTCGTTGAAAGTTTTTTAAGGCAAAGAAGGATAGATTTTTGAACAGTAAAGGAGTTAAGTGTTATGGTGAGCGGGCAGGTAGGCAGAGATGAGTCCATGAAAAGATCAGCCATGATCTTATTGAGTGGTGGAGCAGGGTCAACGGGTCAGGTGTCCTACTCCTGCTCCTATTTCTTATGTTCCCTGTGACATTTGATTCCCCCAATGATGAAGAATCTACCTATCTCAGCCTTAAATGTACACAAGGGCTCTGCCCCACAGCTGTCTGTGCCATAGGCTAAAAACCCTCTGAGTGAAGAAATTTCTCCTCATCTGAGTCCTAAATTGCTGCCCCTTTTATTCTCCCCTAGACTCTCCCATGGGTGGAAACATCGTCTCAGCATTTGCCCTGTCAAGACCATTAAGAATCCTATGTGTTTCAATGCAGTCCAGTGACTGGAGTCCCAATTTGTTCAGCCTTTGCTCATAAGACAATCCGTCCTTTACTGGGGAACATCCCAGTGAACTTCCTCTGAACTGCTTCCAATGAAATGATGTCTTTCATTAAATAAGGGGACAAAAACTGGTTACAGTACTCACCATATGGTTTCACCAGAGCCTTTACCAGCTGTAGTAAGATTTTCCTACTGTTATATGCCTTGGGTCTGTTTATGAGAAAGTAAGTTTTACTGTTAGGATGCAGGGCTCACTTCTTAAACAACGTGCCTATGATTTTCAAAAGGCAAAGCAGATAATGGGAGTAATAAAAAAAATGATATGACCATCATTCAATCCGTCATTAGATACATTTAAGTATCTACATTTGAAATTAGTACTTTCCAGGACAGAGATCACATTAGATCAAGGTAAGGAGTTTTACAGATCACATAAGGGCTGTGCAAAACCCCTGGACTGGTTCTGAGCACCTGAGGAGGTTACAGGGGGATTTTCAAGCCTTTTATCTCTCTTATTGGCCCTGGATTTCTCTTCTTCCTTGCTTCTCCCTGGGAATCAGACTGTGGGTGGTATTGGGGAGGGGGAGGGGGAGGGAGAAATGTTCAGTCATGATCTTGCCACCATGAGTGGAAAGCAGACTGATGAGTCAGTCACTATGTTGCTGGGACAGGATGCTTTAACCAATAAGCGTGAAAACAGATATCATTCCCAAATTCCCAAACAGGCTTGACTCACTTACTATGTAAGACAATGCCTCTCCAAGAGGCTTGCATTTATATAGCACCTCTCACAATCATCAAATATCTCCGGGTGCCTTCAGTAATTTTTGAAGGGTAATCATTGTCGTAATGTAGCGTAGCAAATGACACACAGCAAGCTGTCATGAACAGCAATGCGATAATGACCACACCATCTGAATTTTGATTCTGATTGAGGGATAAACATTGGCCAGGACTTGAGGAAGAACACCGAGGCTTTTGATCAAAATAGGGCCATGGGATATTTCATATTGAACTGAACAAACAGACCACTTTGACATCTCATCTGAAAGCCAACACCTCCAACAGTGCAATATGCCCTCAGTACTGCATTGTTTGATACAAGTCCCAACACCAGATTTGAAACCAGAACACTGTGACTCAGAATTCTATCTACTGATCCCACATAATATGTAGATGATGATTCGGAGTGATTATTAAGCACTTTAGAGATCTTGTGGCTCAGTGGGTAGTGCCTCTGAGCCCGAAGCTAAAAGTTGGAGTCCCATTTTAGGTCTTGACAATCACAGAAATTGCATTCACAATGTGGTTATGAACTTGCAAATCCCTCCAACACGTCAACAGCAGGCAGTAAAACAGCAACTGTCTCCTGGTCAGCCATGTTTCATGCAGTGTAGTGCTCCTCAATGCCTCTGATGATAGGCTGGTGCCCTGCTCCAGGAAAGTACAGCAACAAGAAGCAGACACAAGGCACATGCCCATGTTAACACACATGGAAATCCTCTGACATTGAATGCTGAGACAATGGATTGCAGAGGCCATTTTTGAGGGTTAACAGTCAAACATAATTTTACCTTCGCTGAAATGAGAAATCACAACACCATGTAACAGAATTAAATGATTGAAAATAAAAAGGAGGCGTACAAGTTTTATCGTGATATTTCCTTTTACATTCAGATTGTTTAACTTTACAGCTCTCGGCTACATATCTACCCTCTCAGGAACACAAATCATGGGGAAGCTGTTACTAAATGCCTCAGACTGGTTCTGAGGAAGGGTAACTGGACCCAAAACGTTAACTCTGCTTTTAACTTCACAGATGCTGCCAGACCTGCTGAGCTTTTCCAGCAACTTTGTTTTTGATCCTGACTTACAGCATCTGCAGTTCTTTCGGTTTTTACTAAATGCCTCAGATCTGACTGAGATCAGGGAAGAATCTGAACCTGTCCACTGACTGATGGACACTGGACAGGGATGAAATGAAAGGGATCTGTTGAATTTAACCATCACATGTCCTGATCTGAGTGACTATAAATTTAACTTTTAAATTACATCCGTGCAGCTCTCTATTCAATTAAACACTATGCTCTTATTAAGTTGTTTCTGTAATGCAAAGACCAATGTACAATTATTATTAGTCAACCTATTTGGACATATTATGACACAGCTCCACTTAAGATGTTACTCGAACATGGACCTCTGGCCCAGAGGTAGGAACACTACCAGTGTCCCACAAGAGATCTTAAAGACCAGTCTGTATATTTAAGTTAGATGGAGGAGGGGGTAGCACAATGGGGTCCTCTTGTAAAGATACAAAATGTTTCAAAGACATCGTCAGGTCCTTGCACCCCTGACTACTAACCTGAGGTCTGAAAGCGCCAAATCTTTCTTAGGGCGGCATGGTGGCTCAGTGGTTTGCACTGCCTCACAGCATCAGGACTTGAGTTTGATTCCAGCCTCGGGCGACTGTCTGTGTGGAGTTTGCACATTCTCCCGGTGTCTGCGTGGATTTCTTCCGGGTGCTCCGGTTTCCTCTGACAGTCCAAAGATATGCAGGCTAGGTGGATTGGCGATGCTAAATTGCCCATAGTGTTCAGGGATGTGTAGGTTAGGTGGGTTATAGCGGGGTGGGTCTGGTTGGGATGCTTGGAGGTTCAGTGTGGACTTATTGGGCTGAAGGGCCTGTTTCCACACTGTAGGGATTCTATGAAAAAAAGTGTATATATTCTTCCTGTGTCTGTTCTGGTTTCCTCCCACAGTTCAAGGATGTGGAGGTTAGGTGGATTGGCCATGCTAAATTGTCCCTAGTGTCCAGGGATGTGCAGACTAGGTGGATTAGCCATGGGAAATGTGGGGGTGGGTCTGGGTGGGATGCTCTTCAGAGGGTCGGTGTGAACTTGATGGGCTGAATGGCCTCTTCCCACATTGTAGGGATTCTTAAGATTTTTTTTTTCCTGGACCACAGGGAACAGGGGCGCTTCTCTGGATTTCAGCTTGGCCCTTCCATGATATCTGTTAGAACTACTTCCTGATCTCTAAACTTGCTGTGGGAGGGAACCTGCTCCCTGCCAAATTTAAGGGGACCTCCAAGGTTATTTGTGATGAATTCACTGAGTCTAGAATGCTTTGGGGAAGACTGCTTATTGCTTGCCACAGGACATACACCTCCACTCAAATTAATCCCCCGTAGTGCTGGCTGGATCTTCTTGATACACACATTGAAGCAGACATTTTCTAATAAGACCATAAGATACAGGAGCAGAATTAGGCCATCTGGCCCATCGAGTCTGCTCCGCCATTCGATCATGGCTGATATGTTTCTAACCCCGTTCTCCTGCCTTCTCCCCATAACCTTTGATCCCCTTACTAATCAAGAACCTATCTATCTCTGCCTTAAAGATACTCAATGACTTGGCCTCCACAGCCTTCTGTGGCAATGAGTTCCACAGAGTCACCACCATCTGACTGAAGAAATTCCTCTTCAACTCAGTTCTAAAGGGTCATCCCTTCACTCTGAGTTGTGCCCTTGGGTCCTAGTCTCTCCTCCCAGTGGAAATATCCTCTCTACATCCACGCGATCCAGGCCTCTCAGTATACTGTAAGTTTCAATCAGATTCCCCCTCATCCTTCTAAACTCCATTTAGTACAGACCCAGAGTCCTCAATCGTTTCTCACATGACAAGCCCTTCATCTTGGGATCATTCTTGTAAACCTCCTCTGGAACCATTCCAAGGCCAGCACATCCTTCCTTAGATACGGAGCCCAAAGCTGCTCACAATATTCCAAATCCAACTTCTGTGGTCGTGTGGAACACACTAAGTTGCAAGAGTCCCAAAGGAATTTCACTAATTATATTACCTTTGAAAGAAAGAAAAGAGCTTGCAATTATATGACACCTTCCACAACCACAGAAGGTGCATCTCAAATGCAGTCACTTTTGTAAATGTAGGAAATAGGGCAGCCAATTTACACAGAGCATGCTCCCACAGGCAGAACTGTGGTAATGAGTAATTGTTCTTGCAACAAAGTTGGTCGACAACTAGGACATCACAGGGAACTCCCCTGCTCTTGTTCAAATTAGGTGCCTTGAAAACTTTGTTTAAACTTATCATTCCAACACAGCACTAATGTCTGTCTACCTGCCTTCCTCCTGAGTTACATAAATCATGGGAACTCGTCATTAAGTTCCTTACGTCTGACATGAGTTGTGCAACTGCGAGCAGCCATGAATTGCACCAACAAAGTATCAGTTAGTTTGTCAAGCTGGGTGAATGAGTTTACTAAAAGATCCTCATCCTGATGACTAATTAGTGAAAACATGCCCCTGTCCCACCATGCTACTCACTGCAAGAGTCCCAGCTGTTGAAACAAGAAATTGGCTTGTGACACAGGTTAGCCAGCAAACAGTTGAGAGGCTAGGGGATAAGGCTGAACCACTGACTGAAGCATGGCAGGTTCAACCAGCACCTTGTAGTCATGTTAGACTTTGATGGCTGACTCCTCGGGTAGAGTGGGTTCAGTAACTTGTCCCTCACAGCACTTGAGAAGCTGGAGCTGTGAACCACATTGTAAGAACATAGCGTAGCAGGGAACAATTGATGGCCATCTGCCTTGAATTCTAATCGGGAATTACGTGTACTGTTAACAAATTACTTGTCCCATCATCGCAGAAAAATCAAGAGCTGAACCACATCAACAGATGATGGGAACATGAATGAGTTGGATGTACATCTGAGCATACATTGTTGGATTCTGTAAGAAATGAGCAGGTAACTACATGAACCCTGTTTTGCCTATTAACTCAGCCAAGGTTGTAACTATTTACTTGCGCTGCCAAATATTGTGACGTATTGGAGATAAAGATGCATTTAAGGGGAAACCAGGTCAGGATATATAAAGGAGCAAGGAATAGAAGAATATACTGATAGGTAAAAAGAGTTAAGTTGGGGTGTGGGTCCTGGAGTGTCAAATCCTGGTACAGAGCAAATGGGCTGTAAAATTCATGGAATTCATGTCAAAAATTGTCACAAGTGGATTAAACTTCTGTTCACTGATATCAACAATATTAACGTCTAGAACACAGAACAGTACAACACAGGAACTGGCCCTTCGGCCCGTGATCTTATGCCCAACATGACGCCAAATGAAACTAATCCCTTCTGCCTGCCCCTGGTCCATATCCCTCCATTCCTTGTATATTCATCTGCTTATCTAAAAGTCTCTTAAACGCCCCTATCATATCTGGCTTCACCACCACCCCTGGCAGGGCATTCCAGACTCCTACCTCTCTCTGTGTAAAAATCTTATCTCTCATGTCTTCCTTGAACTTTTCCCCTCTCACCTTAAATGCATGTCCCCTAGTATTAAACACTTCAACTCTGGAAAAACGATCCTGACTGTCAACCCTATCTATGCATCTCATAATTATACAGACTTCTATCAAATCTCCCTCAGCCTCCGCCACTCATGAGAAAGCAACACAAGTTTTTCTAGCCTCCCCTTATAGCTTATACCTTCTAATCCAGGTAGCATCCCAGTAAACCTCTTCCACACCCTCTGCAAAGCCCCCACATCCTTCCTGTAATGTGGCGAACAGAAGTGAACACAAAACGCTAAGTGTGACCTAACCAAAGTCTTATAAAGCTGCCACATGACATTCTGACTCTTGTATTCAATTCCCCAACCAATAAAGGCAAGCATGCCATACGCCTTCTTTACCACCCTATCTACTTGCGTGGCCACTTACAGGGAGCTATGGAATTAAACCCAAGATTCCTCTGTACATCAATGCTGTTCACAGGCCTACCATTAATGAATACTTTTTCTTAACATTTGATCTCCCAAAGTGCAGCATCTCACACTTACCCTGATTAAACTCCATCCGCCATTTCTCCACCCATATCTGCAACTGATCTATATCCCACTTTGTATCTTTTAACAACCTTCTACACTATCCACAACTCTACCGATCTTTGTATCATCTGCAAACTTACTAATCCACCCATCTACATTTTCATCTAAGTCATTTATATATATCTCAAACAGCAGAGGTCCCAGTACGGATCCCTGCAGGACACCACGAGTCACAGACCTCCAGCCTGAAAAACACTCTTCCACCATTACCCTCTGCCTTCTATGGGCAAGCCAATTCTGAATCCACGCGGCCAAGTCACCATGGATCCTACCATGAGGAACCTTGTCGAAAGCCTTACTAAAATCCATGTAAACAACACCAACTGCTCTACCCTTCCTCACCTCCTTGAAATATTCAATCAAGTTAGTAAGACATGACCTGCCCTGCACAAAGCCATGCCGACTATCCTTAATTAGGCCATGCTTTTCAAAATGTGTGTAAATCCTATCCCTAAGAATATTCTCAAATAGCTTCCCAACCACCGATGTGATGCTCACCAGTCTATAGACTATCCTTATTTCCCTTGTTGAACAGTGGAACAACATTAGCTACTGCCAGTTCTCCAGGATCTCTCCAGTGGCTAGTGAGGACACAGAGATATTGGTCAAGGACCCAGCAATCTCCTCTCTTGCATTCCTCAGGAACCTGCGGTAGATAACATTGGGCCCTGGGGACTTATCTAAATTAATGCTCTTCAAGAGATCCAACACTACTTCCTTCTTAATCACAAAATGCCACAGCATATTAGCATGCTCCACACAAACCTCACTATCCTCCATATACTTCTCCTGGGTGAACACCGATGCAAAGTACTCACCCACATCCTCTGCCTCCAAGCACAAGTTCTTTCCTTTATCCTTGAGTGGTTCTACCATCTCCATAGTTATCCTTTTGATTTTAGAATGTTTCTGGATCTAGATGACTAATGCTTATTGAATTTTTTATGCTTCATAATTCATCTTCCCTTTCATTCTCCTGAATCCCTATTGTTATTTAAAAAATTTAAACTAAGGATATCCATCTGAAGATACGGGTAAAATCAAGCAAAATCTAACCTTACATTTTCTGTATCTTGCAGCCAAAATGTTATCATATTACCAAAGAAAAAATTAGTTTTTTTTTCAACACTGTTCAATTCATTCTTCACATCACTTATTAAGCCAGCAGTGATTATCACTGCTTATATCACAAAACATCTGTATGAGTCACATTCCATCCAACAGCAAGAAATTAATAATGAACAGGAACTACCTTCATATTGCCTGAGAAAGGAAGCCACAAGCCACGAAGAGACTGGATTAAACACAAGTCAAAACCAAGCACCAACTTGTGGTCGTCGCTGAGTCAGATGTACCTGCAACTAACTTCCTCAGTCCTTCAAGATTCTATATCCTACATAAGCAGAATCAAACAAAGCTGTTCTGGAGCCAACAAGTTTTTGATCAAACACAGATGGCTGAAACTTCACAGAATCCCTGCAGTGTGGAAGCAGGCCATTTGGCCCATTGAGTCCACACAGACCCTCCAAAGAGAACCCCACCCGGACCCGGACCATTATCCTATCAATTAACCCCACATTTCCCATGGCTAATCCACCTAACTTGCACATCCCTGGACACTACAGGCAATTTAGCATGGCCAATCCACCTAACCTGCACATCTTTAGACTGTGGGAGGAAACCGGAGCACTCGGAGGAAAACCGCGCAGACACGGGGGAATGTGCAAACTCTACACAAACAGTCGCCCAAGGGTGGAATCAAACCCAGGTCCTTTGCGCTGTACTGCTAGCCACTAATCCACCATGCCACCATAAGGTCCTCCATTAACTCCACAAAAGCCAATGATACCATTATACAAAAAAAGCAGTCAGTATGATCAGTGGAGGGGATCTATTATCAATACTGTACAGGTTTACTGTGTTATAGTCAAATACATCTCCCTCAAAGGTTTCAGCACATTTAGCTTGAAGAAGTGGTACATTTAAGGGTTCCACAAGGTTCACACAGACCCACAACTCTCCCAAATCCAACATGAAACCAGGAAAGAGATCAGGATCTTTTGGCATTTCATTTCCATTTTGTCACAGGTCTACAATTCTGTCTCTGGATAAGTTGGGTTTTATGATGCCAACATCAAGCATCAGCTAGACTTTCAATGTCTCTAAAAGTGTTGCTTATAAAGGGGCATTAGCTTCTCTCATTGGGGAATGGGGCAGCCCTGGAGGTAACCAAGGCAATGGAGCTATCCCAACATGCTCAGTGGTAGCGAACTTCCGCAAGTAACAATACCGAATCGATAGGTTTAATAGTGGATTTTTACTATGCCTCAGGATGCTAGTTGGTCCCTCAAGTTCAGTGACACTGAGCTAGTTATGGGGAAAAGTGGAGTTGAGGATTATTAGATCAGTCATGATCCCAATGAATGGGGGAGCCAATCCAATGGGCTGAATGGCCCATTCCTGCTTGTATGTCTTATTAAGCCACCTTGCCATTTCCTAAGGGAAGAGGTAGCACATTCTTGCTGACAATTCCAGTTCTGGCCTCCCCTCTCCCACCAGTGAGGCTTGAGGAAGTTTGAGATTTTACTGTACATCTTGTAATACGTGAGCTGTTAAAAACAAAGGCAAGAGCTGAATAGAAATAGAAATAGAAATATAGACATATTAATGTGAACACTCATTCTAACCTTCAATACCCACATTTAAATATTCTGCTCTTAGAATTCACATAGTGCACTTATCTGGGATGGGCTCACAACAAAATTTTGCAGAAGAATTTCTAATTCAGTGGAAAAAATATTGGCATAATTCCATTTCAAGCATTCATAAATGCAGGTAAACGTGCTTGGTTGGCCATCTTTGTGAACAGAATGGCAGTGTACCCCACTCACTAGCTAACAGCAATAACAAGCCAATGGTCAATGATCTCAAAGGAAAATTGATGGGCATTTGAGGGAACTAAAGATGCAGGGCTACTGCAAATAAGCAGGGGAGGAGACAGACTGGATCATTTCGAGGGGGAACTGGCATTGATTGGATGAGATGATGGCCTCCTTCTATGCCATGAATGACTATGAAACCCTTCAACACATCTAAACTTCTGCTGCCTGTATCAAACCTACATCAGATTCTGTTCGCTCATAGCTGGAGTATCAGCTTAGACTTTGTGTTCAGATATCTGAAATGAGACTTGAACTCACAACTTTCCAGCACAGAATGCTGCTCACTAAGACATATGATCCCAATTCGAGGCTTGTAAGTTGTTGTGATCTCCACCCCATCAATTGAGAGCTATGAGATCAGGTGGGGAGTCAGGCGAACAGACCTACAAAATTGTTGGGGGAGGGTGTAAGGAAGAGCGACCAGGGTTCCATGGCAACCACTGTCACCGAAGATTGACACTCCAACATTTCAGCTTGTGATCTCCACTTTGGGAAGCCCTGCACTAAGCCAAGGCTGACACAACTTGTAAGTTTAACATTCATTAATATGCACTCATTTCAATGTCACATGGAAATGTTCTTCTCCTCCCTGTATCTTTCTACCCAAATTTTGCCTGTTCTTCCATGTTTTCTTATTTATGTTGACTCCTCAGTCTTCTCCCTTTCTGGTGGCTCTCCACTTTTTCTGATTAATTCACAGAATGTGAGAAGGTCATGCCTAATTGCCCTTGAGAAAGGGTTGATGAGCTACCTTCTTGAAGCATTGCAATTCCTGTAGGCACACTCACAGCGTGCTGTTATGGAGGGAATTCCAGATTTTTGACCTACTGACAGTGAAGGAACAGTGGTGTTTTTCCAGATCAGGATCTCATGTGGCTTGAAAAGGAACATGTAACTGAATATCAGGCACACACCTAGAAGTCAACTGAATTGCTCTGCAGCTCAATCATTTTCTTTCCAATGCTCTGTATGTCCCTTCCATTATGGGTTCCCTTGACAGATTCATTTTTCAACAATTCCACTGTGGGAATAGTGAGAAGTCTTTGACGACACTAGGTATGTGCGGAGACCCAGGAAACATGGGGCTGTGGACCCCACCATGTGATGAAATAAGCAGCATTTAAGTGTCAGTTTGGCTCAATCTTGGTTCTGAATCATAAAGTTGGGGTCTGCTGCCTGTAATATAACATGCATTACCAATTCACCCATCATCCATGCTTGCTGACCAACATCAGTTCCAAGCTGAACAATGTTTAGTTTTTACACGACTATCTGATGTTCAAATCCTTCCATACCTTTGCCCCTGTGTATCCTCCTCTAGCCTTACAACCCTTTGCATTCCCCCAATTCAGTCTCTTGTACACCCCTCAAATTCTACGTCTGAGATTCTCTCTACACATTTCTTTGCTTTGACAACTTTTTCTCTACTCCTTTAAGACACAATGTTTGATCATCTGCCCCTTTCTTCAGCTCACATATAGTTTCTGCTAGTTACATTACTGTAATGTAACATCTTGGGATGTTTTAACATGTAAAAGGCATTGTAGGAATGCAAATTGGTGTTGTCATTCAAGTTTTATCATAAAATGTCAGGATTGTCAGAAGGAGGTCATTCAGCCCATTATTCTTGTGCCTGCTCTTTGAATCAGCATCATTACCTAGTGCCTACATCCTGCTTGCACACTATTTCTATCCAATAATCATTCAACACCTTCCTGATGGCTCTTCTTTCCAGACTTGAGCATAAAATCAAGCAGCTAACTTTAATAGCCACAGGGGGAGCCTTCTCCATTGGTTCAAAAGCTGGGAGTAATCCTGCCGTGGCTAATTCTGGAAACCCTCACCTAGTTGTATGATCATTAGATCGTTAACAACCTGGTGTCTGTGCTTCTGTCTCTTTAAAGATGGAGATCTCGCCTTCAAGCCCTGCCTCCTAGTGGGAAGTCAGGCAACCCTTCAATTCCAACTGTGCCACCAGGAAGTGGTGGCCACAGCTGGCACTGCAGCCATGTTGGACCAGCAGCAATGGAGCAGGTAAGTGTGCAAGGCTCATGGAGGCCAGTCATGCAGGTTTTGGTGACAGGGTTGTAATGCTGAAGGATGGGAAAAGGGTTCCCTTATGATCGGGTGGTCCTTACTAAAAGGGGGTGCAGTACATGGGATGCAAAGTGCCTGAACAAGATTGGCACTGCCCTCCCCCAGATACTGATGGGAACTCTCTCCTTCTGCTTTCCTTCTCAATTCTGCAACTCCACAAGTCCCAGGCATACCTGCCCACTGCCTGCTTCCAAAGGCAGAATGACATTTCTCACTCAATCTGTACCCCAGTGCTATACCGAGGCACGGATGTGCTGAAACATTGTCCATGTAACTATCACAGGGCATTTTTGCACTGACCAACAGTGATGCAAACTGTCTGCTGTGTTTATCTCAAAAGTGGTTCATTAGCTGTGAAGCATTTTGCAATGACCTAAGGACAGGGTTTGATGGGTCAACAGTTCTTTCCCTACTTGGGAGATTTTCCACAGGTTTGTATATTTGTCATTTCAACCCTGGCTCAGTGGCAGAACCTGCTTCTCAGTAAATCAGTCTTGTGTTCGAGTTCCTCTCCAAAGGTTGAGCATTCAACTTTGGCTTGCTCTTCACTGCGGTGCTGAGGGAATGCTGCACTGTCTGCAGTGCTACCTTCTGGGTGCAACATCAAACTAAGGCTCTCATTTGCCTGCTCAGGAGCATATAAATGATAAGGGCCATTCACACAGGCTTGGCCAATATCTAATCCCTCAACAAGGTAAGGATAAACAGAATATCATCATTATTTCATCACTGCCTGTGGGATTTGCAACGTGAGAACTGACTCCCTCATTAGCCTGCAGTGACTGCCTGGGGGTGGGGAATGTGGTGCTTGGATAGTGACCGGGGGATGAGCACATGCTCAGTGAGACAGACCCATATGCTGAGCTAAGTAACATGTCGCTTTGAACAGGTTACAGATCAATCCTTTGTCAGCCTTTAGCTTGGGTCAGTAATGTGCCTTAGAAGTTTGGTAATCAGATTGCGTCACAGGGATCCATGCCTGAGGAGAACTGGGTCAGAGCTGATAGTAAATCTGATTGGTTTAAACACGGTTATAAGCCTCTCTTTTAGGACTGCTTCACTTGCTTTTTCATTTCACGTAATGTAGCCGTGAGATCGGAAAGGACTGATTCTCTGTTACACCAGGCAGCTTAGAAACTGCAATCTCTGAATATTTAACCAGTTCCTAACACTATTCCTGAATCAACAAATGATTACGCAGAACTTTTCTTTAAGTAAACAAAAAATACGGTCATGTCTAATACTACATAGTTTATATTTCGACTGCAAAAGGGTTTGAGGGCTTGACAGGGAATTCTGTGGCTGCTGACTGAATGAGTGAGGGGAAGTGGTGGGATAGAATCACAGAATCCCTACAGTGTGGAAGCAGACCATTCAGCCCATCAAGCCCATACAAACCCTCCGAGGAGCATCCCTCCCATACCCATTCTCCTACACTATTCCCACAATTTCCGTAGTTAATCCAACTAGCTTGCACGTTCCAGGATACTATGGGCAATTTAGCATGGCCAATCCACCTAACCTGGACATCGTTGGAGTGTGGGAGGAAACCAGAGCACCCGGAGGAAACCCACACAGACACAGGGAGAATGTGCAAACTCCACACAGACAGTCATCTGAAGGTGGAATTAAACCCACATCCCTGGTGCTGTAAGGCAGGAGTGCTAACCATTGAGCCACCCAGATGTTTAGATGATGTGTATGATTGGAAAGGGGACAGATGAGGCACTGACTACCAACACATAGGACGCTGCTTGAAGCTGAACAAATTATGTTTAATTGAAACTTGACCTGAGAAAATGCTTGGAATTCATTCCATTAATAATTAATTGTCGGATTTAATAATGTATGCATGTAGCCAATCTTTGGTATTTGTGCTTTATCATCTACGTAAAGGTGAAAACTCACAAAAAAAAGTTCAACCCAAATACAGAAGGTAATGTCACGATGTGAGTCCCTGAAAACAAAAAGGTAGCCCCTGAAAACTAAAAAGTAGCCCTCAGAAATTTCTCAACAAGACCCCTCAGAAAAAGAATAATTTAGGCTCTGGTCCCTGGATTCTAGGTGTACTTAAAACTTTTCAAGTCTGAGATTCATAGAATGTACATACACGTGCAAATTAGAAGTCTGTTCCTCATATGACAATGACTCAACTTTTCTGGTGTATTAAATGATTATTACAACATCACTAAGTGAATACTCTCTTCCACCTACAAATAAATTTACAATATACAATCCTCAAATCAAAATAGCTTAAGCAGATGGACAGCACAGTGGCTCTGTGGTTGGCATTGCTGTCTCACAGCACCAGGGACCCAGATTCAATTCCAGCCTCGGGTGACTGTCTGTATGGAGTTTGCACATTCTTCCTGCTTCTGTGTGGGTGTCCTCCGGGTACTCCAGTTTCCTTCCACAGTCCAAGATGTGCAGGTTAGGTGGTTTGGCCAGGCTAAATTGCCCCATAGTGTCCAGGGATCTGCAGGCTAGGTGGATTGGCCATGCTAAACTGCCCATAATCTCCAGGAATGTGCAGGGTAGGTAGATTAGCCATGGGAAATGCAGGGTTACAGGGATAGGGGTAGGGAACTGGGTCTTGGTATGATGTGCTTCAGAGGGTTGGTGCAGACTTGATGGGCCGAATGGCTTCTTTCTACACTATAGGTGTTTATGAGGTCGGAGCCTGACAATGCTTGAAACTGTTAAAGATAGTAATCTTGCAGCAATTTCATAGTGGTTTTCCTTAGATATTCTTTGATCAGAACTTGAAACAAATATGGTCTGAGGTTGAAACCATAGGAACCAACTGAACTGTCTATCAAAACCACATAAAGGCTTCAGAGATCAATAAATAAAACAATGGAACTGTGAGCAGCCACTAAAATAATCCTATGTGACATTCTTCCTATAAATATGTATTGTAACTTTCAGCTGGCTAATCTTGAGATAAGCGAGTTACATTCAGCTTACGGTTCAGGGAAGTTGTTTTTCTAAACTGCAAATAAATTAATTTTTAAAATACCACAAGTAACAATGATTCAGAGCAAGGAAACTCTCATTCGTTCTGGTAATTGATATTGATGGGAACTCACTGTGGTAAAACAAACAAAACGAAAAAACCACTACATCACATTTCAGACAATAAGTTATTAATATCACAAACACTGGAAACCGAGAGAAAGAGAATAATCTGCCTTTCATACACTCATTAATGTTACATACTTTCAAGGTTCCAGATATTTCACAACTGAAAGGGAAATCAATCAGCAAAATTCCACTGAGACACTTTCTTTCATCAGTTCCTCCCAAGCATTGTGATTCCTATTTAAAGATGACTGTTTTATAGAGAATTTATTTATTTTAAAATGCCAGTATCAGTACACTGGTTATTCACTGCCAATGTGGGTATATGAGTCTGCATGCAGGTCTCTGAGTTTGCACATATATTTATGAGTCTGTATGCGTGGGTGTGTCTCTGTGTATTAATGCATGTATATGAGATCGTATGACTACAATTTGTATGGGTGGGATTTTGGATGACTCAGGAACCTTTTTAAAAATGGCTGTTTGGTTCCAACACTGGAATTTCAACCCCATTCCCAAAGTTACTGATTTTCAAGAGTGCCTTTTAGGTCACAAGTCTTCAGCTGGCATTCCTGCCTTGGCCAGCTCCATTATGCAAATAGGCATGAACTGACAATGGCCTGGGTTGGGTCAAACAGTCATGCCCTGCAGAATCCCTGACCTGTCATGAACCATAGTTTGGATAAGGGAATATCTTGAAAGGTGAGGTTACAAGTTCCTATTCATATGCCTTCCCCCTCAAACCCACATTATGCTATGCTCCCACCCAACACTCATGCTTTCCTCACCAGGCTCTGCCCCCACCAACACCCCCTTGGCTCCTAATGCCAACTCCCCACCCCAAGCCAAGCTATGGCACTTCATTACCTGTTCACCCACCATTCGCTGTATAAGAGCATAAAAACATCAGAAAAAGGAACACGAGTAGGCCAGTCAGCCCTCTGTGCCCTGCTCTCCCTTTCAATGAGATTGAGGCTGATCTTCTAAACCTACAACATTTTACAAGACTAGACATGGTAAATACAGGAAGGATGTTCCTGACGACTGGGGAGTTCAGAACCAGGTGTCATGGTCTAAGGCCATTTAGACTGAGATGAGGAGAAAGATCTTCATCCAGAGAGTGGACAGCCTGTGGAATTCTCTACAATAGAAAGCAGTTGAGGCCAAAACATTAAATGCTTTCAAGAAAGAGTTAGTTATAATTCTCAGGGTGAAAAGGATCAAAGGATATGGGGGGAAAGTGGGAACAGGGGATTATGTTAGATGATCAGCCATGGTCATACTGAATAGAGGAGCAGGCTCAAAGGACTGAATGACCTACTCCTGCCAATATTTTCGATGTTTCAATTTTTCTATGTTTCTACTTCCACACCATTTTCTTGCTCTTATGTTCATATTGTTTGATGTTTTCAATATGTAGACATCTATACTCTTAAATAAGGAAGCCTCTATATCCATCTGGGGTAGAGAAATCCAAAGATTCTTCACCCTCAGAACGAAGAAATTCCTCCTTATCTCATTCCTAAAACACTTTGCGCCCTTGTTCTGAGACTGTGTCACCCGAATCAAGACCCCACAAACAGGGGAAAATGTTGTTTCTGCATTTAGCCTGTTGAATGCTGTGAGAGCAGCATATACTTGAAGGAGATCACCTAATTTCTTCAACAGATGAATATAGGCCTAGAATATCGACCCAGTCTATTTTGTCTTTCCTTGTAAGACAATCTCTCCATCCCAGGAGTTAGTTTGGTTGCACTTTGTCTATCTTTCTCTGTGTGAGGAGACCAGAACTGCACACAAGGGCGGTCACAAAAAGCATCTTTGTAATTGCAGTAAGGTATCTTTATTACTGTAGACAGGAGCAGGAGTAGGCCCTTCTAAGGAAGGGTCACCGAACATGAAACTTTAACTCTGAGATAGTTTAACTCTGATTTTTTCTTCACAGATGCTGCCAGTCCTGCTCAGTTTTTCCAGCAACATCTGTTTTTGTAGGCCGTGTCCATGCCTTGAGCCTGCTCTGCCATTCAGTAAGATCATGGTTGATTTGACTCGCAACCTCAAACCCACATTCCCGCTTACCCGTGATAATCTTTCACCCCCTTCTTTAACAAGAATCAATTTACCTCTGCCTTAAAAATATTCAAGGACTCTACCCATACGGGATTAGAGCTATTAAGAGCATCAAATCTGCTCTGCCATTGAATGAGATCATGGCTGATCCGATGCCGTCTACCACCTTTTCAGGAATAGAGTTCCAAAGATTCAAGGCCTTCTGAGACAGAAAAAAAACACTCCATCGCTATCTGAAAAGGGCAAAACCTCTGGTTTTTAAACAGTGACCCCTCATTCTAGACTTGCCATAAGGAGAAACATTTTTCCACATTTTTTCCTTTCAAGACCCCTCGGGATTTTATGCTTCAAACAAATCGCCTTTTGCTTTTCTAAACTCCAATCAATGTCAAAATCGAAAGAACTGCGGATGCTGTAAATCAGGAACAAAAACAGAAGTTGCTGGAAAAGCTCAGCAGGTCTGGCAGCATCTGTGAAGAAAAAAAAATCAGAGTTAACGTTTTGGGTTCAGTGACCCTTCCTCAGAGCTTTTCCAGCAACTTCTGATTTTGTTCCAATCAAAGCTGCCCAACCTTTTTCATAACAGAACTTGTCCATCCTAGTATTAGTCTGGTAAGCCTTCTCTGAACTGCCTCCAGTGCATTTATGTCCTTAATTAAACAAGGCAACCAATATTGTGCGCAGTGCTCCAGATGCTGTCTCAGCAGTGCCTTCTATAAATAAAGCATGACCTTCCTGAAAATTGAATTCCCCACACATTAAATTATAACTTTCCATTAACTTTCCTAATTACTTGCTGTACTTGCATGATAACCTTTTGCTTTTCATGCACGAGGACGCCCCAGATCCCTCTGCATCCTGGAGCTCTAAAATAGCTCAGCATTTAGATAATGAGCTTCTTTATTAGTCTTCCTGACAAAATGGATAATTTCACGTGTTCATATAGTCCACTTATCACATCTTTGTTCACCCACTTAACTTGTGAATATCCTTTTGTCTTCTTCACAACTTATATTCTTAGCTAGCTTGTGATGTCAGTAAATTTGGAAATCAGATTTTAAGACCGTAGTTTCCTGATTTCTGTCTTTCTTTTTTTGAATCGGAGAATTATATTACTTATCAAAAACACAAATTGCTGGAAAAGCTCAGCAGGTCTGGCAGCATCTGTGAGGAAAAATCAGAGTTAACGTTTCAGGTCCAGAGACCCTTCTTCAGAACTGATGTAGCTAGGAAATGTTGGTTTATATGCAGATGATAGGGTGGGAGGAGGGAGTGAGGAGTAAACAATAGATGTGGATAGAGCTCAAAGAGAGAGAAAAACAGTTGGGCAGACAAAGGAGTGGATAACAATCTGGCTAGGAGAGTGAATATCCGTTAATGGGAACTGTTAGCAGCTAACAACAGGTAGTGTGTAATGGCAGGCTATGTGATAACAAGGACTGGTGTGTGGGGTAGGAGGCTAGGACATGGGAGAGTTCATGGCCTAAAATTATTGAACTCAATATTGAGTCCAGAAGGCTACAGGATCCCCGAGTGAAAACTTCTCCTTTAACTCCTCTCACTTTCTTCAGGTCAAAGGGTGGCCATGGGTAACCACATGGACCCCAGTTATGCCTGTCTCTTTGTGGGGTATCTGGAATATTCCTTGTTCCAGTCCTACTGTGGCCCCCACCCACAACTCTTTCTCTGATACATCAATGACTTCACCAGTGCCACTTCCCTCTAGTGATCTGAACAGGAAAAAGTTTATCAATTTCACTTCCAATTTCTACCTTGGCCTCACCTTCACCTGGTCCATCTCTGACTCGTCCCTTCCCTTCCTTGACATCCCTGTTTCCATTTCTGGGGATAGACTGACCACTAATATCCACTATAAACCCATCAACTCCCACAGTTACCTCGACTATACATCCTCACACCCTGCTTCCTGTAAGGACTACATCTTATTCTTCCAGCTTCTCTGTCTCTGTCACATCAGTTCTGACACTGTCACCTTTGCAGGGGAAGCTCAGAAACATTCAGCATTTTCCTCAACCGAGGATTCCCTGCAATTCTGGTTGACAGGGCCCAAAGCCAATCTGAACATCTCCTGCAATTTTTCTCTCACTCCTTCCCTTCCCTCCCACAACAGATATAGGGTCCCTCGGTCCTCAGCAACCATCCCACCAGCATCCTCATCTGGAGGGTTATTATCCGCCATTTCTGCCACCTCCAATGGGATGCCATCACCAGACACATATTCCCTCCCCTCCCTTGACAGACTTCTGCAGGGACTGTTCCCTCCAGGACACCTGGGACCATTCCTCTTCTGCTCCCAATATCCAACCACACCCTCACAGCACCTTCCCCTGCATTCACAGAAGGTTATAACATCTGCTGTTTACCTCTTCCCTCCTCACTATCCAAGGCCCAAGACACACCTTCCCGATGAAACATTGACTTACCTGCACCTCACTCAATCCAGTCTGGTATATTCGCTGCTCACAATGTGGTCTCCTCTACATGGGGAGATGAAATGCAGACTGGGTGACCACTGTGCAGAACACTGATGCATTGTCCACAAAAAATGACCGAGCTTGCAGTTGCCTGCCACTTTAACACACCATCATGCTCCCCAGCCAACATTTCTGTCTTGGGCCTGTTGCAGTGCTCCAGTGAGCCTCAGTGCAAGCTGGAAGGACAACATCTTATTTTCTACTTGGTGACCCTGCAGCCTCTAAGACTTGAAATAACTCCATAGAAGTCGATACCTCATCATTACACATAAATAGTCCTTGACTATAGCACTGCCTCATACAGAATCAGGTACCAGAATGTCAGCATCTCTGACACTCACCCTTTCTATCTGTCAGCCAGGGCTGCCTGAATAGACCAGATTAACAGCCCCAATCAGGGAACTCATATGCAATGCAGCTCAGTTGACTGACCTTGTTACAATCACTAGTGAACTCAACATCGAGTTCAATTTTTACAGCCTGATTCCATCCTTCCATGTTTTTTTACACACCCACACCCTGGTCCTGCTATGGCATGGGTTGGGTTTAGCACAGTCACCCATTCTCACGTACCCCTAGACCCATTAACACATTGTGGTAAATAAAAACTGAAAGAACTCACTGGAGCTAAAACGTTAACTCTGATTTCTCTCCACAAATGTTGCCAGACTTCCAGTTTCTCCAGCAATTTCAGTTTTTGCAGCCTGCAGCTAAGATGACTAACGTCTAACAACTACAACCATTTTCCTATGTGCCAGGTATGGCTCTTACCAACGGAGAGTTTTCCTCCTGGCTTCTATTGACTCTAATTTTGTTCCTGCTCCTTGATGACACACTCAGTCAAAATACAATCTTGATGTCTAGGGCTGCCACTCTCACCTCCCCTCTGGAATTCAGCTCTCTTAGAATCCCTACAGTGTGGAAGTAGGCCATTTGGCCCATTGAGTTCACACTGACACTGAACAGCACCCCACTCATGGCCAATCCACCTAACCCACACATCTTTGGACAGTGAGAGGAAACCAGAGAAAAACCAAGCAGGGGCAGCACGGTGGTCAGTGGTTAGTACTGTCACCTCACAACGCCAGGGACCCAGGTTCGATTCCACCCTCGGGCCGCTGTCTGTGTGGAGTTTGCACATTCTCCCCGTGTCTGCGTGGATTTCTTCCGGGTGCTCTGGTTTCCTCCCACAGTCCAAAGATGTGCAGAGTAGGTGGACTGGCCATGCTAAATTGCCCGTAGTGTTCAGGGATGTGTAGATTAGGTGGGGTATAAGGGGATGGGTCTGGGTGGGATGCTCTGAGAGTCGGTGTGGACTTGTTGGGCCGTAAGGCCTATTTCCACACTGTGGAGATTCTATATATACATGGGGAGAATATGCAAACTCCACACTGGAATCAAACCCAGGTCCCTGGAGCTGTGAGGCAGCTGTGCTAACCACTCAACCACCATGCCACTCCTATGCCCACTGTCACATTATATAGACTGCATTCAGTACAGCTCACTCATTTTCTCCTACTCTCAGTTCTTTTTATCACTTCTCCTCAGTCCTGGCCTGCTACCCCTAATCTCCCCATTTATCCACACCTTTCATATATCTCTCTGGGCTCTATCTTCACCTATCCACTCCTACTGCCAAACTGAGCGTTAGTGAGCAGGCTACTGGTAAACTACAGCTGCTGGATCAACAGGGTCACTGTTGATGACCCCTTTCATCATTCACTGATGATCAAGAGTAGACAATGGGGTGGTAATTGTCTGGGTTGAACTTGTCCTCCTTTTTATGTACAGGACATACCTGGGCAATTTTCCACATTGTCGGGTAGATGCCAATGCTGTAACTGCACTGGAACAGCTTGGCTAGGGGCAGCAGCAAGTTCTGGAGCACAGGTCTTCAGTACCATTGTCAGAGTATTGTCAGGGTTCACAGCCTTTACAGAATCCAGTGCCTTCAGTGTGTCTGTGTTTGTATGAGTGTGAGCATTTTTGTGCATGTGTGCCCACATGAGTATCTTTGCGTGTGACAGTGTGTGGCACCTATACACATTTCACAGCTTTGTATTCACATACATCTGAGTACTGTTTGCTGTGCTGATGTGTTTTATTGAGGCCAGCAGGGAGAATGAAGGCCATGCAGTGTTATTTACAGATTGTGTTTGCAATCAATAACAGAGTTCAATATTAAGGCTGACTCAGAGGAAGTAATTCCTATTTTGATTCTTCATGCAAACAATTGACCTGATGTCAATGACTGATCCATTAGACATGAGGAAAGAAAACAATCCTTCCTGTGATTTTGGACAATAATATTAACTATATACATCTGTTATAAATCCTATGGAACTCTCTGAATGAATTAGAATGGGCAGATTGACTGAAAAGCTCGCATTCTTGTAGCTGTGTGTACTGAAAGGGCAAAAAATAGTGTTTGTAATCAATAAGGAGTGGCAATGAGTGAGGGAGGGCAAGTAACCATGACCAACAATACAAAGCAATTGGACTGTCCATCAATACCATATTAAGCCTCTAAAATTCAATAATGAACTGAATAGAACTGCGAGGAGTGACTGGAATCATCCAATTGACAGTCTGTTCATATACATTCTTCCCAGAAGGAACACAATGGGGAAATGCTTTTAAGCAGCAGGAACTAGACGGCATTCACCAGGTTCAAAGCATTAGTCTCCACATCTCTGGAACAGCACAAATGCTAGAACTCCTCAGTCAACCTCGCAATGTCTGCATATTATGAATCGAGAGGTAGATCTGAATAGCATTCCATCAGCTTCACAGTCACTTTTATTGATACAAGTCCGTTATTTTAAATTGCTTTCACATTCTCAAAATTCTATGGTGGGAACTCAACTTGTGCTTTCTGAATTTTCAGTCTTGACCTCTGTAATCATACATCAGAGATGTAACCATTATGTTACCATCGCCTTGACAGGTATACACACTGCCTTCAACCTGAATCAGATGCTAGCAACAGTCCGGGAGCAAATGCACAACACGCAGAGTGTACTAGGGTAGGGAGGGATTGGGGGCTTTGGTTAGCTCAGTTGGCTGCTTGGCTGGTTTGCCAGCAATAGTGTAGGTTTAATTCCTGCAGTGGCTGAGGTTACCATGAAAGATTCTTCCCTTCCCCTGTCACTGAGGTGTAGTGATTCTCAGGTTAAACCACCACCATTCATCTCTCCCTCTCTCTCTCTCATGAGAGAGCAGTCCTCTGCTCTTTTTGGACTATGGCAACTTTACCTATACGCTTAACACAAGCAGAAATGATCTCTCCCAGAACAGGACACCTGCAGAGATCAAGAGATAATAACTGAATTAACCTGCAGTGAGTTAACAAGACACTGGCATAAATAAATATCTGGAATTAAAAGTCTAATGAAGACTGTGAATCCACTGTCGATTGTCGGGAAATACCCATCTGGCTCATTAATGTCCTTTAGGGAAGGAAACTGCCATCCTTATCTGGTCTGGCCTACATGTGACTCCAGACCCACAGCAATGTGGTTGACTCTCAGGGCAATTAAGGATGGGCAATAAATGCTGCCTAGCCAGTGACACCCTCCTCCCCTGAATGAATGAAAAAAGAAGTCTCTTTATGTTTCTAAGATGCCAGTGAGTTTGTCTGTCCTTCCTGTTTTGTTGCAATGCCTATGAAATATCCTCATGATCTTTTTGTTGCTTCGCATCTCTGGATTCAATAAAATCTGCAATGAGTCAGAGGAATAGGCCAAATTATTGGATGAAGGTTTCTATCACCACAAAATGGTTTTGGTATTTGCCAATGTTAAGTGGCTGTAAATTCTTATAGCAAATTTACCAATAGTGACTCTCATTCTTTTCTCTTGGTTTTCTCTTTAAATCAATCACTTTACACATAGATTTTCATATGTGGTGAGATATTGGCTGTGATGACTATGTGGCTGACTCCAAAGCACATACACGCTTCTTATTTAGCTGTCCCAATCAATAAAGGTCATTTTTTCACTCCTGCAATTTCCAAAGCCTTCTCTATGAAGTGGATCTTTCTACACCTTCTTGCTCATTCAATTCATAATTAGTCATTCGAAATACACACTGAAATGAGCTTTAATGTCTCGCCTAGACAGAAGACAACATTCAGTAGTGTCACTGCTTCTCTTTGTTGACAGTTCCATTGACTGTTGGTTGCGTTTTCACTGCAATGCGTTAAAATGATATGAGGAACAAATCTAACAATTCTATGTTTTTAAAGGCATGGAAAAACACTCCTAAAACCAAACTCAGAGGAGTCTGGCAGACGTGACACATAGTAAACTTGGTTAACATGATTATAGTCCATGGAATTACAGGGGCATTGAATATTCTGGATTATAACTTTAGGAAAAATAGTACATATGAAGAAGCAGGAGCCCAGAACAAAAAAAAACACTGTGCTCTTTGATGTCATTGGTGTAACTCTCGTCCTGAAATGGGCAGAAGAAAATAATGGGATAAATATACTTGGTTTTTCAAAAAAGCAAAAACAAAGCTGCCTTGTTAAAGGTCAGGGTAACAGGGTTACCAATTAGAACACTCTGGATCACTATCTGTCAGAATACCAGACACAGGAGTGTCTAGGCCACTGCCAAAAAGCTTTACAATCCTGGTAAAAAATATCACTTGCTGAATCCACCTACAATTAATATGAACCTTACCATGTGCAGATTGACAGTTCTAAATGGTACAACACAGCACAGAGCTACATTTCGCTTCAGGACATACCCCAGAAGAACATTTTTCCCGACTGATTTGATCATTTGTTGAATGATGCAGTGAAAATTTCCAATTACAATCTTATTCTTCTGTCACCTAACCTGACTTCAATCATGTACAACACTGAAGCAGGCATTGGAGATAAAGAATGGAGGAATACGCTACAATCAAAAGAAATCAATCCCTTATGCTGATTGGGACATTTTTCTGCAGGGCATTTTGCAGATATTGTGGACATCAGGTCCAGCAAAATGCTACCATGTTTCAATTGTTGTTCAATTAATGATCAGTGTTTGAATAAAGATTGAACATACCAAATTCCAATCTATTCAAAGATGTTTTCTAGTTATTCAAATGTAAAAGTATCATGCATGTTTGAATTCACATATCCATTTGATTTTTAACATTTTTCCTGATTATATTCCACAATTATCCACAAATACGAGGTGGTCATGGATTCTCTAAGCTTAAATAACTTCCAATAATGAGGACTACAAAAGGAGAGGTTTCCTCATTAAATTTTTCTCACATCTTGATAATTATATTTACTTTTCTTTTAAGCAGGAAAACCAAAAGTCCCAAAACATTTATGCAAATTATGCAACATTTGGCTATTTGAGGATATATTATAAATTGTCCTGTTTAGAGAGGGAATTGACTTCATAAATTGCCTACACTCTGTCTAGCCACACTCATCTGGAAGGAGGGTGTCATTGTAAAGGGAGAAGTTTAGTAGGAAACATCCACCATAATGGTGAACGAGGGGTTTATGGCAAAAATAAGGACAAATATATGATTTTAAAATGTGACTGAACTATACATAAAAGCCCACCACACACTCATTCCCACCACTGAATCCCATTCCAGGGCATGACCACAAAATCTAGGTAACAAGGTGTAGAGCTGCATGAACACAGCAGGCCAAGCAGCATCATAGGAGCAGGAAGGCTGACGTTTCGGGCCTAGACCCTTCATCAGAAGAAATGCCTTGCCCATTTTTTATATGTTTTCGGTTTTAAAACAAGATTTTACTCATGGAATATGAGTGTGGCTGGTGAGGCCAGCATTTAGTGCCCATCCCTGGTTGCCCTCAAGAAGCTAATACAGAGCTGCTTTTGAATAGCTGCTGTCCAAATGGTGTACATACACCCACAGTGCTGTTAGGAAGGGGCATTCAGGACTGTGACCCTCGCTGATACTGGTAGGGTATGACAGGGTAGTTGCTGAAGTACAACTTGTGCCGACAGTCATTTGGAATGTGCTAACAGAGGTGCATTTCTGCAGCGCATCTTGTAGATACTGCTAATGTATATCTGTGGGGAAGGGAGTGACCATTGAAAGTGGTAGATGGGGAACCAATCATACAGACTGCTTTGGCCCAGATGATATTGAACCTCTGGACCTGCACCAGGTAACAGACATCACCATTGACTTGTGGTGACAGTGGAGTCAGGAGGTGAGGTATTCACCATGGAATTTGTACCCTCTGACCTGCTCATGTAGCCAAAGTATGGATATATATATGGCTAGACATATTCAGTTCTAGTCAATGGTAACACCCAAAATGGTGATGTGAGGCTTTCAGCAAAGGCATTGCCTTTCTTTTAATTTCAAAAACATAGCTCATTCATAAAAATATGTTTATATACATACACAGTCACTGAAGCAGTTCAGTTCCGTACAGTAGCATATGAAGAAACAAAGAACATTGGAGTTTGACTCTATTCAACAAACAAACCAAAGGCATCTCTTATTTATACAAGACGATACTTACATGAATTTGGACACCAGGAGGGTCCAATAACTGAATGGACCCCCATTTAACTTTGGCAGAAAAACACCCAGACCTTCCCCATATCTTAGCCCTGCAATTTACCATGGTTAGTCCACCTATTCTGCATATCCATGGACTCTATGGTTAATTTAGCAGGGCCAATCCACCTAACCTGCACATCTTTGGACTGTGGGAGAAAATCGGAGCACCCCAAGGAAACCCAAACAGACACGTGGAGAATATGCAAACTCCACACAGACAGTCGTCCAAGGCCAGAATCAAACCCGCTTCCCTGGCACTGTGAGGCAGCAGTGCTACAATGCTGCTCAGTGGGATCAATGATCCCCTGCATCCCTAATTTTCAGACCCGAACTCGCTCATTGTATGCTGAAACCATTGACGGTAGCAAATGAATAATCATTATCAAATAGATTATTGGTTCAAATTGTACTTAAGTAACTCAGCCTATCATACCCATTGCTCATTGACTGAATGGACGATGGCAAGCAAACCCAGAATACATCAGATGGGGATAGGGATCACTGTAAAAAGTTGGAAGACTATCTAATTTGCATTTTAAACATTGGAAGAAGCTTTAACTTTCTTGGTAACTCTGATGCACCTTTATCCAAACTATACCCTCTTCCCTCACCACCCAACAGTGTAAGAAAAGGGTTCCACCTTTAAAAAAACAGAATGTGTAACTGTGGTTTCAGTCAATACAGCCCTCCAGCTACAACATGAAAGAACCTCTCCTTCCCATCATAGGAATGGCAGCTCAGGAATGAATTTATAAGGATCCCATTCTTGTGCCCTTCAGCACTTAAATTCCCATTTTCCCATAATTAATGCAATCAGTAATTATTCTTCTCGTTCTCAACGATGTAAAGCTCTGGAGTCCTTTTTGATCTAACACTTAACACCTTTGAACTTAAACAATTACCTATAGTTCAATCTAGCAATAAGATAACTTTGGAAGCAAAGTAACAGAGTTGATCAGAAGCGAGGTATTTCCCAACATGTGATTTTGAGGAGACGGCAGGAGCAAATCTGAGATGCTACTGTACCGTCACTGGTGAGAAGGTATAAACACAGGAGGCAAAGTTTACCAAGGTACAGGAGGTCCCCAATTTATGAATATCTGATTCACAAATGCACTTACTTATGAACACAATCCCAGACAGGGGTGTAATTTTAAACGTATGATGTATGAACATTTCCTGTACTTATGAACAGTTGCATTACATTGTCATGCATCGTATTTTGACTTGTGTACAAATCAACTTGCAAACAGATTCCAGAATGGAACCTGTTCCCAACCAGGGGACTGCCTGTAGTTCCATTATAAAAAGTGCATGCAAGGAATTTATAGAAATTGACAGCTGACAGAAGAAAATACAGTTTTGTGAATGGGAGTGTGAATATGAATGACATTCCTTAAATTGTCACTCATCATTAACAACTACAACAAAAAAACCTTTGATCAGTGAATTTCACATACAGAAGCCCATTGTACCAAATATCTAAATCTCACCTATTTTACAGATAAATCCCTCAAAAAGTCGCTCTGATTTGAATTAAAATACCTACTTCATCATTTTAATTAGCATTAATTATTTATTTTGTAACTCACTTGTTTATGTAGCTCCCAGAATCAATCTTGTTCAGGTTGAATGGTTCTGACTGACTCTTTGAGACTCAAAACGTTAACTTGCTCTCTCTCCACGGATGCTGCCTGGCCCACTGTGACCTCCAACACTTTATTGTTTTCGGAATTAATTTTTCCATGGTTTCATTCACAAAAATAACAGAATTTCTCACTGATTAAAGGATATGCTGCTCATGAGAAGAAGGAGGGGAGGGAAGAGGTTGTGTGGAGCATAAAAACCCACGGAATAAAAATGACCTACTCTCATGCTGTAAATTGTGTGCTGTTCTACACAAAAATAACTTGCAAACTGGCTGTTTGGAAAAGCTGAGTTTGTAATAGGAGTCCTGAATCAAGGCTCACTTGGATTTACATCTTCATCCTCTCTCACTTGTGCTAATCAGCTTTTCCAGTTCAGATTTCACAGTCAACAAAGCTCCATTACTGGGATTAATTTGATGTGGCAAAGGCCTAATCTTTTGCTGTCTGTGTGAGATAATGATTACAGTCAACGAACATTGTAACATATAGTGGAAGCTCTATGACTCTGCCAACACAGTATCAATGCTGTCTGCCCTTCATCAAAGGAACATCCTATAGACTTCTTGTAGGGGGTGCTTCTAAACCCTGTTAGATGATCTCAGTAGAAAGATAATGAAGTTGCAGTTAATGACTGCCTAAATTAGTATCTGCATTTTGAGGTTACAAGGTCAACGCAATACATTGAAGTGCACAACAGTACCGCCATTCATTATACAACATTTCATTATATGTGCCTTATTCAATTATGTCATTGGTATTTGTCTGCAGGACGCTGTAGATATTTTAATCCCTTCATCATTTTACTTCAAAACCCTTCCCAGATTGTTAAAGGCTTCCGTTAGTGAGATTTATGTCCCTTTTTTATGGTGAATTAAATACAGATCACCCGAAGCTGAACTGATTTTGATATCTCTGCGGAGTACAGTGTACTGACCCTCCAGCTGGTCTGGACGTTAGACAATATTGTCTATAACTCAAGGCATGCACTATTTTGGATACTGCCAACACATGCATTAGTCGGGAGGAGTTTGGTTTGAATAAATGGACATACTTAGCACTGATCTCAACAAAGACTTTTGTCCATTATGTTTCCGAAATGTTAATGTCCTCAAGTTGAATCAGACCTATTCCCTCAATGCTGACTATCTGTATAGCAATCGAATGAGTCCCAATGCCTATTCTCCTCTCCCTGGTCATGTGTGTCTATTTCATCCAAGTGCTTATCCAATCTCCTTTCAAAATCATTCCTCCGTTCCGCTTGTAACACCTTCATGGCAACAAGTTTATTATCACCCACTGTGTAAAACAAGTATTCTTGATATCCCCTTGCTTAGAAGCCTAAATCTCTGAACCATTCCCAGTCCTTACACCATTAGCTAACGCTTTTATTGTCCACCTTTTCTAGGACGGTCATAATCTTATATTTCACTTCCAAATTCTCTCTCAACCTTTTTAGCTCCAAGGAGAACAATCCCAGCTTCTCCAACCTGACCTTGCAGCTAAAAATCCTTCATCTCTGTAAGCATTCTGGTCCTTTGTACCCTGCCAAGGATCTTCACATACTTCTTAAGTGTGGTGACCAGAACTGGGCACAGTATTGGACTGACCAGAGCATTATCCAGGTCTGACCCATTAGCATCCACTGCACTACTGTGCACACTCGCAAATGGAGTAAGTTAAACAGGTATCGACAAAGATACTGAACCCCTGTACTGCTATAACTTGGCAAATCATCAACACATGGATTTCCACTGAGCATAGAACTGGTTAACTAGGGATTGGTTAGTTCAGTTGGCTGGATAGTTGGCTTGCAAAGCAGTGTGACGCTAACAGTTTGGGTTCAATTCCTGCTCTGGCAGAGGTCACAATGAAGGACTCTTCTTCTCAACCTCTCCCCTCACCTGAGGCATGATGGCCCACAGCAACCCTATGGTCTACTAAGACTACAGCAACTTGAGTTAGGGATCTACACGAGAGGCTTAAAACAGCCTGGTTTTGATCGGAATTACAATGGGGAGAAATTGTTCCCTTTCTCAAAAGGATCAAGAGCCAGGGGGTGTGAATTTAAAGTAATTTGCAAAAGGAGCAAATTCACTTCTTAACACAACAAGTAGTTTGGATATGGAATGCAATCCCTGAAGTATAGTGGAGGCAGGTTCAAATGAGGCATTCACCTGAGGTCTATATCACGAGGTTTCAGCTGTGGCCAGCTGCTAAGTGTCTGGCCCAGGTCAGTAGGTCATGGGTTCAAGCCTCCGTCCGCGATTGATTTTTCTTCAGGCTTTTCTTCTTCAAGGAGTCAAATCTGCAGGTGGTCCCGGGTAAAAGGCTTGGAAAACATTCCGTCCATCCAGGAAACAGTTTCTGCTAGCATATCCTCCACACTCCTTGACAATTCAACAGCTTTTTTCTATCAACACACTCAATAGCTCTCTATATGCATATCCATGGATATTGTTCATCAATCCTGATCGCCTTACTCCTCGCTGTGAAGTAATTTCTAACCTTGTTCTTCCTCTCCCATTGATAATATTTGTTATATAGCTCCAATCCTATCCTAAATTCTCTCCCCATTGTCTTCATCTCCCTCCTACTGCTTCCCATTCCACATCCTGTGCCCCACACGCCCCTTCCTCAGGCAACAGTCAACTCTGAATGTGCTTCAAAAGCCAAATTTCTTTTGATATCAACTTTTGACTTGCTCCACCATCCCTTTCCCCTCCTGCCACATCTTCCCCATCCCCACACCTAGAAGTTCACTGAAGATAGAGGTGTCACAGTCCCTAAAGGTACCAAAACCACCCCACTGAACAATCCAAATCCAACAAGTTCTGTGTGAATGAAAGCAGCATTTTAATACTTGGAATAGCTTGGCTCACTCCAAGGGCCCAGCTCAGTTTGACTAGGCTCAGATTACTCAGGAACAATAGCCTCTGGGCTGCTTGATCAGGGCCACATGTTAAATCCCTTCAAGCGGTGGGAGACTGGCTACAGGAGAAGCATTTTACTGCATGCACTCTTGAAAGCTTCTTATCGAGAAAGGAAACTCCATAAATGTGCCTGTCAATCCAGTTCACAAACACTCTGAGAACTGCCAAAGTCTACCAGCTGAAAACTACATTGAATGAAGATAGAGAACCTTAGTTTACAATGCACAGCATGTACATACAAGATCATAAAGCTGTCAACAACTAGGCGTGAAGTGTCTCAATATTTTCCGATAGGGACTGTTTAAAGCATCATGAAATGGTCTCCGTATTTCTTACGCTATCAGAGAGAGTGAAGAAGACTTGAATTTTTATCACCCATTAGCTATCCCAAAGCGTTCTTCTGCCAATGAAGGCTTTTCAGAAGTGTAGCTATGTAGGAAATTTGGCTGCTAACTTGCATGAAGCAAATTCCCACGAACAGTAATGTTGATCAAATAATTTCTTATTGTGCTCAGTAGGGCATATTGGGCAGAACACCGAAGCTGACACTACTGTTCCGCCTCAGAATTTTCTTCTTAGGCGGTCGCTTGAGAAGAAGGATGAACCTTTCACTCGGGTTTACTGGGTTCTGAGATGGTTGATGGATGATGGCCAATTGGCGATCTAGAGACTGTGCCATGTCTGGGACACTTAGTGCTTGGGAAGTGAATGAGGTGTTTGGGAGTTCGTGTGCTCCCTTTGACACCTCAGCTTCACCTCTGCATTTTCCCAAAGAAGCCTCTTGGTGTGTTCCCAGTGCCTTCCTCAATGAATCACAGAATCACAAAGCATTATTCCACAGAAGACGACGTCTTGGCCCACTGTATCTGCACCAGGTCTTCAAACGGGCATCACTATTTAGTGCCAATCTCATGGTTTCTCCCCACACCCTTATTAATATCCAAATTAATTAATATCCAAATGGTCATCCAGTGTCCTCTTAAATGTCTCAATTCAACCTGCCTCCACCACATTTCAAGGAAGTGCATTCCATACCCTAACATTGAGTGAAAAAGTTTACTTTGTGCACCACACTTGATCCTTTTGCAAATCACTTTAGATCTGTGCTCTCGGTTCTTGATTCTTTTATGAAGGGGAACAATTTCGCCCTCTCAAGCCCACTCGTGATTTTAAAAATGTTTTATCATATCTCCTCTTAGCTTTCTTCTCCCCAACAAACCTGGGACTCCAACTAGTCAACGGATCATGTAACAGGAGGTTCCACCTCAAAGTCTTGCTGACCAAAGGCTGCAGCTCTCCAGTACCAGCAGTTCTTCTGGGAACAGTGGCCACTGTTGGTACAGCAGCTGCGCTAGACCCAGGGCCAGAGGTAAGTCAAAAGGGGGAACTGTTACTGAGGCCAGGCTGGCAGAGTTGGTGAACTGGGAAAGTGGTTTGAGTGACAGGGACTGAGAGATGGTGAGGAAGGAGATAGTATATGGAGGGGAGTTTCTGGGATTGCCCTCTGATGGGCTGAGGGGTCCTGTTAAGGGGGTTCTCACATACCTCTGCCCATTGGTGAACCATGCAACGAAAGATGCCAGACTGAAGATTTGGATAGGCCTCGCCCGTAGCTGGTAAAAGTGCAGCCGGGGTAGGGTTTGAAACATAGGGAACAGGCACAGCACTCTATCCCATCAACACACTATCCAGAGCAGTGGTGGGGTGAAATTAAGGCCATTGCAATTAAATCATGAAAAACTCATGAATATGATCTGAAAACTCCATCCTGAATCGATCAACCTGTAATTTGGTACACTCTATGCTAATGGTGGCTTACCTGGATCAGGATTTGAGCAGTACAAACCGGACTGACATTCCAGTGCAGTACTGAGGGAGTGCTGCACTACTGGAAGTGCGATTAAATTATTTGCCCTCTCAGGTGGATGTAAAAGCACATTCTGAAGAGGAGCAGGGGCATTCCCAGTCTCCAGGCCAATCGGTATCAACCAAACACCCTCACTTTTCATGGAATCATACTGGGTGGAAGCAGGCCATTCAGTCCATCGCGCCACACCAACCCTCTGAAGAGTATCAACCCCAGACCCACCCTATCCTTGCATTTCCCATGGCTCATCCAGTCAGCCTGCACACTATCAGCAATTTCCCATGGTCAATCCACCCTAACCTACACATCTTTGGACTATGGGAGGAAACCAGAGCACCTGGAGAAATCCCACGCAGACACAGGGTTAGTGTACAAACTCCACTCAGTCACCCGATGCAGTGTTCAAACCCGGGTCCATCTCCTTGTAAGGCAGTAGTGCTAACCACTGAGCCACCAGGCTGCCTCAGACTTTTATCTGGACATTACCACATTGTGGCTCACAGAACCTCCCAGTCTGCAATTGGTTGCTGCATTTCAACATTAACTGCACTCTCAAAATACACCATTGGCTGTAAAGTGATATAGAAATGTGATTTATTTTTATTACCAAAGTGGCCAGTATGTCTCATGCAACTACTGCGCTTGCTACTACATGTGTCAATCAAAGCTGCAGGAAACAAGAGGGCAGTAATAATGAGAGACAACAAGGTGCAGGGCTGGATGAACACAGCAGGCCAAGCAGCATCATAGGAGCAGAGAGGCTGACGTTTCGGGCCTAGACTCTTCAGCAGAAAAGGGGGAGGGGAAGGGGGTTCTGAAATAAATAGGGAGAGAGTGGGAGGCGGATAGAAGATGGATAGAGGAGAGGAAACAAACAGGTCGAAGAGGCGGGGATGGGGCCAGGAAAGGTGAGTGTAGGTGGGGAGTTAGGGAGGGGATAGGTCAGTCCAGGGAGGACGGACAGGTCAAGGGGGCGGAATGAGGTTAGTTGGTAGGAGATGGAGGTGTGGCTTGAGGTGGGAGGAGGGGATAGGTGGGAGGAAGAACAGGTTAGGGAGGCAGGGACGAGCTGGACTGGTTTTGGGATGCGGTAGGGGGAGGGGAGATTTTGAAACTTGTGAAATCCACATTGATACCATTGGGCTGCAGGGTTCCCAAGCGGAATATGAGTTGCTGTTCCTGCAACCTTCGGCTGGCATCGTTGTGGCACTGCAGGAGGCCCAGGATGGACATGTCGTCTGAGGAATGGGAGCGGGAGTTGAAATGGTTCGCGACTGGGAGGTGCAATTGTTTATTGTGAATCGAACGCAGGTGTTCTGCAAAGCGGTCCCCGAGCCTCCACTCGGTTTCCCCGATGTAGAGGAAGCCACACCGGGTACAGCGGATGCAGTATACCACATTGGCAGATGTGCAGGTGAACATCTGCTTGATGTGGAAAGTCTTCTTGGGGCCTGGGATGAGGGTGAGGGAGGAGGTATGGGGGCACGTGTAGCACTTCCTGCGGTTGCAGGGAAAAGTGCCGGGTGTGGTGGAGCTGGAGGGGAGCGTGGAGTGGACAAGGGAGTCACGGAGAGAGTGGTCCCTCCGGAAAGCAGATAAAGGTGGGGAGGGAAAGATGTCTTTGGTGGTGGGGTCGGATTGCAGATGGCGGAAGTGTCGGAGGATGATGCGTTGGATCCGGAGGTTGGTGGGGTGGTACGTGAGGACGAGGGGGATTCTTTTTTGGTTCTTATTGCGTGGACGGGGTGTGAGGGATGAGTTGCGGAAGATGTGGGAGACACGGTTGAGGGCATTCTCGACCACTGAGGGGGGGAAGTTACGGTCCTTGAAAAACGAAGACAACTGAGATGTACGGGAGTGGAATGCCTCATCCTGGGAGCAGATGCGGCGGAGGCGAAGGAATTGGGAATACGGGATAGCATTTTTGCAGGAAGGTGGGTGGGAGGAGGAGTATTCTCGGTAGCTGTGGGAGTCGGTGGGCTTGAAATGAATATCGGTTTCTAGGTGGTTGCCTGAGATGGAGACAGAGAGGTCCAGGAACGGGAGAGAGGTGTTAGAGATGGTCCAGGTAAACTTAAGGTTGGGGTGGAAGGTGTTAGTGAAGTGTATGAACTGTTCGAGCTCCTCGTGGGAGCATGAGGCGGCGCCGATACAGTCATCAATGTAACGGAGGAAGAGGTGGGGTTTAGGGCCGGTGTAGGTACAGAAGAGGGATTGTTCCACGTAACCTACAAAGAGGCAGGAGTAGCTTGAGCCCATGCGGGTACCCATGACTACCCCCTTTGTCTGTAGGAAGTGGGAGGAATTGAAAGAGAAGTTGTTGAGGGTGAGGACGAGTTCGGCTAAGTGGATGAGGGTGTCAGTGGAGGGGGACTGGTCGGGCCTGCGGGACAGGAAGAAGCGGAGGGCCTTAAGGCCATCTGCATGGGGAATGCAGGTGTAGAGGGACTGGACGTCCATGGTAAAGATGAGGTGTTGGGGACCGGGGAATTGGAAGTTCTGGAGGAGGTGGAGGGCGTGGGTGGTGTCACGGACATAGGTAGGGAGTTCCTGGACCAAGGGGGAGAAAAGGGAGTCCAGATAGTTGGAGATCAGTTCGGTGGGGCAGGAGCAGGCGGAATGATGTGTGATTCTGTGAAGTTAGACTACCAAAGAAGCTTATGGCACATATACTGTTCAAAATGTCAAATAAAATAAAAAAATCACACTGCAGTGTCGTGACAAGAGAAGAATATTTGGCCAAGATGTTTACCCACCAGCCCTGCACTTCAGGAATTTGAGCTCTTGTAGTTGACACTGCAGTGGAGTATTGAGGGAGTACAGCATGGTTAGAGGTGCCAACTTTCTTACAGACTGTTAGACCAAGCCTTTGCCTGTTTTTCTCAAGTGGCCAAAAAAGACCTCACTGCACTATGTCAAAGAAAAGCTGTGGTGCTCTCCCAGGGCTCTGACCAGTACTGATGCCCTTACTAACAGGTTAAAAACTGCTTATCTGGACATTAGCACCTTGCTGTTTATGGGATCTTGCTGTGCTCACATTAGCTGCTGCATTTCTGACATGGTCAAGTGACTAGACTTCAAGACACAATGATTAATTGGCTGCAAAGTGTTTTTAGACATCCTGAGGTTGTGGAAGTTGCTACATGTATGCAGGGCTTTCTAAAATTTTTGTGCAGCTAGGCTAATATCAACTCACTGTAATTAAGCTCAGATTGATTCTTAACAATGTTACTTTGAACCTTTTTGGATCACATTTGCTTGAGCCTTATTCTCTGCACAGATGGGAATATTATCCTGTGACACAGACGACTGGTACCAAGCTTCCATCAATGAGACTTGTCTTTCCCTCTGCCTTATTTCTGAAATGTGAAAATAACACTAAATCATACAGCCTCTCCATGACAGAGGGAATAAAATAGCTCTGCAACCATAAATACCTGATAGGAATATTAAGAAGGGCTGTACACACGTATGTTTAAGCTAGCTTCCCTGATTGCCGTGTTAATCCATTCCTAAACACTTTACATCCATCCTCCAGAGCTTTACAAGCAGTCCAACATGAAAGACAAATGCATTGCTCTGTTACTACATCATCATCTGAATCAAAATAGAGAAAAGATGTTTGCACTGTGCCTTTCACAACCTCAGAATATCCCAAAGTGCTTCACAGTCAATGCAGTGCTTTCGAATTGCTGTGACTGATGCACCAGAGGAAACACAACAGCAAATTTGCATGCATCAAGATCCCATAAGCAGCAAAGCTACGTTTAAATAAAAGCCTGTTTTAGTGAAATAAAATATAGAAAGTTTGGAGGAACTCAGCATGTCTGGCAGCCTTTGTGAATAGGGAAACTGTGTTAACATTTTGAGTCAAATATGATTCTTCCTTGGAATTGGCTTCCTTGGAATTAGACTTGAAGCACGAACTGTTTCCCTCTCCAAAGATGCTGATAGATGTTGAGTTTCTCCAACACTTTCTCCATATTTCAGAATTTCAGCAATATTTTGCTTTAATCTGATTATTTCCTCTGATGTAGGATAAGGGAACAAACACCAGCCAGAACGTCCCTTCTCTCCTTTGAAATGGGATCATTTACCCCACAGAACAAGACACAGCGCTGCAGTGTAACAGTTCATCAAACAAACATCTCTGGTTGTGTGGCACTACCTCAGCACCACACTGCAATGTTGGACTGGATAAGGCGTTAGAGCAGATTTGACCTACCAACTTCAGAAGCAAAAATGAAACCACTGAGCCACAGCTAATAACAGACTATCTCATCTCTGGAAGCAATAGAAGGGTCTTAAAATTCTTTTTGTGACACTAGTTCAATTTGCACAGGAGGAAATGAATGGCGGATTGAAAACGAAATTCGATTCTGTGAGACACTTTGCCAAGCCATTGCAAATTGATTGTGCAGTAGGAATATAAGCAAATCTAACAGCTGACCTCTCTCAGCAAACTGCATACATTCTTTGTTTAATCCAGTTCATGAGATGGAGTTCCCACTGCATGGTATCATATAATATTATCAAATTGGGCTTGCCTGTTCTAACAATGGGGTAAACCTTTGGTTGAATTACATCTTTAGAATATCAGATCGAGAGATTGTTCATCTCTTGTATAACACACTGTTAATTTTCCTCTTTATTCTTTCATGGGGCGTGGATGTCACTGGCAAGCCCTATTTGCCCTTGAGCTAAGTGACACTTTCAGGTTATTTCAAATTTCAAGGGCAGGTAACAGTCAACCACATTGCTGTGGATCTGCAGTTTACATGTAGCCCAGACCAGCTAACGAGAGGGGCATTAGTGAACCATTTTATGATAATTGATGATGGTTACAGGTCACCATGACTGAGATTAGCTCGTTAGTTTTTAAGTTCCTCCGGCTGGCATGGTGTGGATTTGAACTCAAATTCCCACAGCAACAGCCTGAACTTCTGGATTACCACAATGCCACCATCTAAAAAGTTCATCACATGTCCACGATTCTTCTCTTTCTTTAACAAAATGATGGCCAAAGGCATTTTGTTTCAACTTTATTTTAACTCAACATTGCAGCCACTGGCGACAAAAGAAAATTGGAACTCTATCTCAAGCAGGGAAATTATTTCCAATGGGCACCCCTCAAACCCCCATACTGCTGAGTCAGCAACAACTGGAGAGGAGAAATCGAGCAGTTTAGGCTGATACTGACTAGAGTTTAGAAGAATGTGAGGAGATCTAATCCAGTATATAAGATGCTATAGGGAAGTGACAAAGTTGCATGAGAGGTCATAGCTTTAGAATAAGGGGTAGCAGATTGAAAACACGGATGAGGAGAAACGATTTCTCTCAAAGGGTCATCAATCTATGGAATTTCCTACCCAACAGCGTGGTGAATGCTGAGACACTGAATAAATTTGAGGAGGAGGTAGACGGATTTTTAATTAGTGACAGGTTGAAGGGCTATGGGGAACGGGCGGGAAAGTGGAGTGGAACAGGCTCGAGGGGCTGAATTGCCTACTCCTGGCCCTAGCTCTCATGTTCTTGTTGGGCATGTACATATTAACATCACATTGCACTGTGCTAAACTGCAAACAGGTTTCATCTGGCAGGGAGTACATAATGATTCCCAGATCCTGGTGCAGATGGAGGTGGGTGAGGGGAGAAGGTCAGTGGAAGACAACAGCACAGTGAGTTAGTGAAATTTAAAGGGACGAAAGCACTATTATTAAAATAGGGCGACTGAGTTAGTCTTCAGAATGACACAATAGCCTTTAAAAGTCTTTGAGTCATAGAGATGTACAGCATGGAAACAGACCCTTCGGTCCAACTCGTCCATGTGCCTCCAAACCCTTCCTATCATTTGCCCATCCAGATGCCTTTTAAATGTTGTAATTGTACCAGCCTCCACCACTTCCTCTGGCAGCTCATTCCATACACGCACCACACTCTGCGTGAAAATGTTGCCCCTAAGGTCCCTTTTACTTTTCCTTTCTCACCTTAGACCTGCTCCTTGAATGATCAGGGCCTCCATAAATTGGAGATTAGTCTCCAGCTGTTTGGGGGTCTTGTGGTGGTGAAGATCACAATCGGCCCCTGCTGCCTACTTCCACACAGCCTGCACCACATGTTAATCTGGCCTCCAGCCCTCAGCTCAAACCAGGCAGCTCCTCACTTCGAACCAACAGTACTTTAAAGATTGCTTGAAAAATCCTGAAGTCTGTTTTAGTGGACATCGCTATGAAGCTGTTGCTGCTTCTGTGGAGGAGAGATCCTGATCTTTATCAGGCTCTTGCCTTATAATGACTCTGCCAGATCTGTAGTTTCTTATCTCCATCACCCCCCCAGCATCGGCAAGTCAATAAGGGTCCTTTCCTGGTCTCAAACTTGCCCTACGGCTCACAAAGAAAACTAGCCATGTAGCAAAACAGCGGTGGCTTCACCTGATTGGATACTTGGGCCTCAATGTCACAGACCCGCCAAGAGGAAGTTGAATCTAATCGACGTACTAACACAGATTTTGTCTACAGTTCAGTTCTGTTAACTGATTAGTTTGCTCTGTCTATAATGAAAAAGCATATGTACGCTCAGAATTCTCTCAAATTCCACCCTGGCACATCTCTTCTTAATCTCCTTCGGCTTTCAATCCTCCAAGTTCTCTGGAATTTTCCTTTTCTGGCCTCTTGTGCAGGATCCATCAGCCAATCCTTGGCAGCTATGCTCGCCACCATCTGGGTCCTAGGCTCCCTGGTCCCCTTTACTCCTTTTTCCTGCTTTAAGATGCTCCTTAAAACCCACCTCCTCACCAGGGGTTGCTTGCTGCCCTCGAAACATAGCCACTCTTAGATCAGCAGTCACATCATAGGGGAATAGCATTTGAAAGGGTATCTGGTTTACCAATGGAACCATAAGACATAGGAGCAGAAACACTCCATTCAGTCCATTGAGTCTCCTCCATCATTCAATGAGATCATGGCTGATCTGATAATCCACAACACCACTTTCCTGCTTTTCCCCATAACCTTTGACTCCCTAACTTATCAAAAATCTACTTCAGCCTTGAATATACCAGTCCACACCAACCCTCCAAACAGCATCCCACCCCGACCCCCCAATCCCTGTAACCCTGCATTTCCCATGGCCAATCCACCTAACCTGCATATCTTTGGACTGTGGGATGAAACCGGAGCACCCGGAGGAAACCCACGCAGATACAGGGAGAATGTGCAAACTCCACACAGAGAGCTGGGTGAGGCTGTGATCAAATCCGGGTCCTTGGTACTGTGAGGCAGCAGTGCCAACCACTGAGCTAGTGTGCCACCCAACTGCCTATTCAGAGGTGTCATTACACACCTCTGGAGCAGGTGGGATTTGAAGCCGGGTCCGTCTCTCCTGGGATCATTCCAAAGAGAGTATTTCAACTAATAAAATGAAGAGTAATTCACAAAATAGTTTAGGCTGCGAAGATCAGAAGACCACACAGTTCAGACAGACCCAAGCTATCACAACTAACAAGTATCCACGCTTTATTTTGACCTCTATCCAGCATCATTTAACATTCAGGGTGCGGCTGCGTTGCGTCTGTAAGTATCACTGTTCCTCATCAAATAATTCAGGGTCCAAGCTAGCATTCTCAGATTCTGGTTCTTCAACCATTCCCAACTACCTGCCTGCCTCCACAGAGATCAGTCAATGGTGCTGCTGCTGCACAGGAACTATAAGAAAGGCAAGAAATCTCTAAATTCGGGCTTTGCTCTCAGACTAAAACCATGTGCAGCTTCAGAGACCTGAACAACCTGCCTTTGATGTTGCATCAGTCTCATGGCAGCAGGCATGCAGGAACAGTTAGTCTTGAAAATTAGATTCAGCATCCAGGCAATAAATAAATGAACAGGTACAGCCAGGAAGACAGGCAAATTACATTTAGATTTTAGATTTCTTAGATTTTAGATTCTATTGTCACGTGTACTCTAGTACAGAAGTATAGGAGTACAGTGAAAAGTGTATAATGTCGCCGCACAAGGCACCATCTTAGGTACCAAGGTACCTAGACACAAAAAACTTAGGTACAAAGTAGTAAGCGAAACAGAGTTAAAAAGTTAAACATTACCTCATAGGATAAGTAGAAAATAAAGCAATAAGGTAATAGTTAACATTAAAGTCTTTTTTAATTTAAACACGGAAAATAAAAGAATAAGTTAAAAGTCCAACAGTCTTTGATAAATCTCCTACTTATCAGGCTCTCCGGGAGATCTCAGCTGCCTGTTCTCAAAGCCACCACCACAGAAAAGCTTTGCCGACAGTGTCCTCCAGTGACTGGAAACCATTTTGTTGCTGACACAGTTTGGATCCCAGTACAGCAATTAAAAATTCTCACCTGTATTTGCATGGCCTCATCCCTTCCAATTTCCATAAACCTGCCCAGCCCATAGTCCTCTGTGTCTCTGTGTTTGCCCAATTCTGGCCCCTTGCACATCCACTTGTTTCACTGCCTGAATTCACTGCATTCACTGAATCCACTGCAGCTGGAATTCCACCAGGCTGGGTCCTACCCTCTGGAATTAATTCCCTCCCTATCTCTGCACCTCTCTAAATTCCTCCTTCTATAAGTTTCCTTGGTCCATTGACCAAGCATCTACTCACTTCTCCCCATATCATTTTTTATGGGCTTATTATCAAATCTTGTTCCATCTCACTCCTGTGAATCCCATTGGGAGGCTCGACTATATTCACGGTTACATAAATGCAGCTTGTTGTTGCAGTCATTACCCAGGAAACAAATCCAGTCTGTCATTTGGAATTCCCCCTTTGGACTTCTCCAATGCAAGATCATTGGAACCACTTCATTAAAAAAGACATAACCGGCTGAGTCGCCATTTCTCCAGCATTTCCACCGAAGATACAACGGAGGATTGGAGGAAGAAGCACAGAAATTCTCCTCTTCAGTTGTAGATATTACACTAAATGTCAATCAATCAATCATCTACTGTGGTAGACACAGTAAGAAAAAGAAAACGTTTCACTGTGCAACCTCTTTTAAGATCTCAAAACGACCCAAAGCACTTCACAGTCAATTAAATGCCTTTGAAGGTCACTTGTAATGCAGGAAATATAGCAACCAAAGTGTTGCAATATCCCCTCCCCTAAATCAGCCATGAGATGAATGAACAGATCCTCTCTTCAGTGATGTTGGTCAGGATACCAAGGAAACTTCTACTCAGTCTTCCTAGAAACAGTGGCATGGATTTTACAACAATCAAAGGTAGTTTTGTCATTCGATATTACAGAGATAGAGAAGAAGCAATGCTATGAAGGGAGATGAGCAAAAAGGATGAACATTTTAGAAGCAGTACAAGGCAATGTGTGGTGAAATGCCTTGAGGTGTATGTAATTTATAATTGCGGAAAATGATTTGCTGCAACAAAGATGGTTGTACATTGTCGGACCATAGCGCGAAATTTAACTTGCAAGCCAGTGTGTGTTTCTCCATCAGTGAAACAATACCAATCTACAATCTGAGTTTAATTGACTGCATCTTAGTCTCCTCAGCCCATCTAACACTCCATTAGGCTTCCAGCCAGTCACTGTAGAACACTGGGCTGGACAGGCATGCTGAGGACACCAGGACTGTTTCAAATTAGCATTTGGATTAAACTGCCACTAAACTCAGCACGAACTCAGCAGCTAGTTCACAGAACAGGTCACACTTTTCTCTGATTACATTGCTGAGAAGTGTCTTGGGACGTTTTACTCAGCTAAAGGTGCAATATAAATGCAAATTGTTGTTGTTCTTCTGGTTCACCAGAGGAAATAGTTTCTCTGCAACTACCTTATTGAATCTTATTAAATATTTTGATCATATCACTTCTCAACCTTCTAAACAGAGTTGTACAACACATCCACATATCCCTTTAATGCCCTAGTATAATACACATGAATCTACGCTGTCTCCCCCAAACCCCCACACCCCACAACTTCCTATGGGCTAGTATATTCTTCCTGAGTTCCAAGAACTGAACAGTGTAACTGTGGAGTAAAGGGTTACGTGAACATTTGTGTGTCGTAGTGATGTCATATGACATGGACCTAGGACCTGAGTCTATAGGGTTCCAGAGATCTGTCATCGCTCATCATCTGTTGTCTATAATTATGGTCTTTAAAGCATGCTAATGTTTACTCTCTTGAGTGTAGACCACATCTTCCTACATGGTAGTCAGGGTGACCAGAGACACAAAACAACAGGCAAGTAGAAAGGAGCCCGAGATGTCCAGCAACAATCCAATGCTGCAGGGGTAGGACAAGGCCAGCCTAGCTATTCAACCAAGGCAGTGGGAACAAGCCTGAACAGTGGCCCAGTGGCAGTGTGGTACAAGTGAAGGAATTCAGGGCCCTACCTAGGACCAGACAGCAGAGAGGAAATTCCCACAAAGAATTGACAAAGCATGGGAAAAGCCCACAGAAGGGAATGTGGAAAATGGCAAGAAAATCAGTTACCCGCAATAAGTAATAGATTTTTTATCAGGGTTTGTAACATTAATGGTAAAAGAAAGAGCACTCAGAAAACCCAGCAGTGGGAACATAATGAGGAAACAGGGTACAACCAATATCTTGAGGGACTCATACAGCTGGAGGTCTGGCCAATTAGTATTACAGAGAGTAAACAGCGTGTTGGAGCTGGATTAGCAGAACAGAAACTTATAAACAGACCACAATAGTGGCCTGTAAGTGTTCAAACATTACAGCAGGATGTAAGCTTCTTGGAAGATACAACAAGAGCACTGTAGGATTTTGGTTCCCCTGATTTTGCAGACCCACAAAAAGATTGCTATTGTAGGTTGAGTCACAAAGTCGTACAGCATGGAAACAGACCCTTTGGTCCAACCAGTCCATGCCAACCATAATCCCAAACTAAACTAATCCCACCTCCTGTGCTTGGCCCATATCCCTCCAAATCTTTCTTATTCATGTACTTGTCCAAATTCCTTTTCAACGTAACTGTACTTGCATCCGCCGCTTCCTCTGGAAGTTCATTGCACACACGAACGACTATGTGAAAAAAAAATGCTCCTCATTTCTTTTTTAAGTCTTTCTCCTCTGACCTTAAGAATGTCCCCGGTCTTGAAATCCCCCACCCTAGGGGAAAGACAGCTACCATTCACCTTATCCATACCCCTCATGTTTATATATATAAGGTCACTCCTCAACGTCCTACGCTCCAGTGAAAAAAGTCCCAGCCCATCCAACCTCTCCCCATAATCCCCCATTTCCAGCAACATCTTGGTAAATCTCTTCTGAATAGTTTAACTGTGGAGTAAAGTAACGATGTCACAGTCAATGGCAAGAAAACTAAATCTGCAACTGAATATGGGAGAAGATGTTGTTTATTTGGATTTTAGTAAAGCCTTTGAGAAGGTTCTGCATGGTAGTCTAATTAGTAAAGTTAGGTCACATGGGATTCAGAGTGAGCTTGCAATTGGATACATAATTGGCTTAACGGCAAGAGACAGAGAGCAATGGTGGAGGGTTGGCTTTGCAGACTGGAGGCCTGTGACCAGCGGCGTTCCACACGGATCAGTTCTGGGTCCTCTTTTGTTTGTCATTTATATAAATGATTTGGATGAGAATATAGACGGCATAGTTAGTAAGTTTGACACCAAAATTGGTGGCATTGTAGACAGTGAAGACGATTTTATAAGATTACAAAGGGATCTTGGTCAAATGGGTCAATGGGCTGAAAAATGGCAAATGGAGTTCAATCTGGATAAATGCAAGGTATTGCATTTTGATACAACAAACGAGGATAGGGCTTATACAGTTAATGACAGGGCCTTGGGTAATGTTGGAGAACAGAGGGGCCTAGGGGTGCAGTTTGTGTCACATATAGACAGGCTAGATAAAAAGGCATTTAACACACGTCCCTTCCTTGCTCAGTCCTTTGAGTATAGGAGTTGGGATGTAACGCTGAGGTTGTACAGGATATTGGTGAGGCCTCTTCTGGAATACTGTGTGCAGTTCTGGTCACCCAGTTATGGAAAGGATATTATCAAGCTGGAGAGAGTTCAGAAGAGATTTACCAGGATTTTGCTGGGTATGGAAGGTTTGAGTATAAGGAAAGGCTGGATAAGCTGGGACTTCTTTCACAGGAGAGTAGGAGGTTGAGAGGTGACCTGATAGAAGTTTATAAAATATGTATAGATAGAGTTGATGATAGTTGTTTTTTCCCCTAAGATGGGGAATTTCAAGACTAGAAGGCACATTTTTAAGGTGAGAAGGGAGAGAGATTTAAAAAAGACATAAGAGGCAAATTTTTAACAGAGGGTGGTTTGCGTGTGGAATGAACCTTCTGATGAAGTGGTGGATTTAAAAGACAATTGGATGGATATATGTATAGGAAAGGTTTGGAGGGATAGCGGTGGGACTAGTTTAGTTTGGGATTATGTTTGGCATGGACTGGTTGGACCGAAGGGTCTGTTTCTGTGCTGAATGGCTCTATGGCTCTATAAGGCGTATCTAGTCTCTCTGATGCATCACCATGATTGAGGCCATAAATTTTCAAACTGTCTTCCATTGAAGATTGGGGCACAAGAGATATCGAAGGCAAAGTGAGAGGTGCAGTGTCACATGGATACAAGTGTGGAACAGATGCCACTAGCTACAGAAAACAAAATCCCTACCCTAGGAGCAATCAAGGAGCCCTCATTCTTTCATCTGTAATAATTGGCTTCAGACTGCTCTTTGTTCTTTTCAGGCACCATATTTTTCAGCGGTTCAGAGGGCAGATGGGAGAGAGAGAATTTCAGTTTGTTGTCTTCCTCTTCAAGGGGCTATGATAGCTTGAGTAAAAGAAGCTTGTCTCTTCAATCAGATTTTCCTCAACTGGTCTTCATTGCTGTACAGCCCAAGGATGAGCAGTCATGAGAAGCTGTCAACCCAATATACAAATATAATCACCTTTAAGACAAGGATAAGTGCAAATGTCTTATATGTCATCCAAAGGGACCAAAAGTACTGTTGGAGATTAATGTCTTGGGTGAGACTGACTTGAGAGAGGGACGTGGGAGTCAGAGTTAAATCCTCATTGCTAAATGTTAATGGTTAAAAGGAGTACTGTGCAAGAATCTGAGAAAGTATGGTATAAAGGGTAAATCATCCTTGACTCAAAAAATAGCTATTGAATACATGCATACACAGCTGTCATAGCTAAATCAGATCACATGGAATTGGAACTTGGGTTTGAAGAGTTCCAATGAGATGTCTTCTCTTACCATCAATTACACGTAGTTACCTTCAATAAAGCTAGTTCAAGTTGACTCTCATGATCTCTAGAACCAGAGCAACTCCAGCTGGGGTCTGAGTAAGACTTTGTCAAACTGCAATTCTGCTGAAGAATGACAATCACAGAATTTTTCACAGGATATTGTACTGCAGTGAATCACAACATTTAACTGGAGAAATACTTCCCATATTTTATGGTGTATTTATCATCAAACAGCATCCATTCTGCCTCGGGTAAATACCACATGATCTCTGTTCATAGGAACAGTAAGTTCTTTATTTGCTGTGCTCTCTCACAGTTCTTCATGTGAAAGGATGTGGAGAGTAGTTGGTTTCAAGAGCATGTCTTCACTAAAATATGATAAACATCAGAAAAGACAGCTATGCTGTATGAAGCATTATTCCATGATCTCATTTATCCTTCCCTGTTCTTTGTTCTTCCTAGATCGCTTCTACTCCTCCTCTCTGTGGTAATTCATTTATTTTTTTTCCCATGGACGGTTTCAGTGTGGTTTCATTTCACTCTGGGACCTTGGTTTAAACCTACTTCAGACAAGAGGGAGGGCAACCTCTTTTTGGCCCTTCAGCATATCTTCAATTCTTTCTGACAGCAAAGAAAACTCTAATCAAAACTGGTCATTGTGAATCATTTCATTGTCACAGCCAACTTAATGATGCCTTTCACTGGTGCATGCGCAGACACACACACACACACACACACACACACACACACACAGACATAGACACACACACACAGATATATACACACTGAGACGCACACACACACCGATATACAGACACACACACACATACACACATGCACTCGCATGTGCATGTGCACACACCCAAAAAAAATACAGTACAAGGAAATGGCAGGAACAATGGTCCACCTTGAGAACCTTTTACAATGCACATCTACCCAAATGCATGCACAGGAAAATAAAAACTATTGAAAAGATTCATCGTTGGGAGTTCCAATGGGCCTGCACTCGCCTTTGAGCAGTGCAGACCTCTTAAGCTAAATAAGGGAATGTGAAGGAGATGTTGAGTAATAAAGGGCTTGGCATTTTATTGTATACAACTACAGTGACATACAATATCTAATTAAGTGAGTGTTGCGGGTCTGGACACTTCCAGTAAGTGCAGGCATCATTTATAAATGAATTCATTCGCTCATGCCGCAGTGATGTACATCTCTTTGAAAATACAAATGGGTTCTGTACATTCAGTTACAGAAGGTTATACTTCTCTACAGTTGACGGACAGGAAATGTATTTTCAGCAGCTCCCGATTCTGATGGGAGTTTGTCAATGTAAAACGTTAACTGTTTTTCCACTCGATGTTGCCAGACAAACTAAGGTCTCAGATGCAGCATTTTCAGATTGCACGCCAGATGTTCACTCCCTGCCGGTTATTACCCTTCACTGGGGAAGAAAACAAACTGGTTACCCCATCTCACACCTCACTTTTCTCTACAAACACCTCGAACATGCATCACCTCCCAAATCCATTCCCGAGAATGTTATAGGCTTGATTTGATGGTTTCCGGAAGGAGAGATGGAGAGTGAGCAATCTGTTCAGACCTATCCCAGATCAACAAATCAAATGTAAAACTGTGAAAATCGAGGTAACATAAATACACAGACCCTGCCAGCTTCATGTGCAGCCTCTAGTAGAGCCACAAACCCAGGAATAGGCCTCTCCTCTGTCCACGTGCTGCCTCCTCTTACCTACCATATTGGACTCACTGACTTTTGTTCAAGTCCAGAAGTGGAGTGGGCATTGAGAAATTGCAAACTATTGGGTCTTTAACAGGTTAAATATCTAATTAACTGCTAATTTGAAAAATGGCAGGCTGACTTCTGATTTGCCAGCCTGCTCCCCTTCAGTGACACTGAAGACTGGTTTAATGGTGGTAAATTGCCATACTGAGGGCATTTTGCTACTTTACATACCCTCACTGAAAAGGGCTTGGGCCCCCTAATGTGCAGCTTAAAATCCAAACCCCAAGTTTCAATCAGTTTTCTGCCCCTCATGTCTTACCCATGTCAAACATGATAACCCATGTGACTGTGACTGAGGTAAATGAGCCCATCCTCATTCTTCTTCACCTATCTATAGCCTCAGACACAGTCAAGCACATCACCCTCCATGTCCATTCAGCTGGGCGGGTCTCCACTCTCGTGGTTCCATTCTCAGTCATGCAGTCAGAAGCTAACCGCTTGCAATAGCTTGTCTTGTTACTCACTCACGGTTATCTCTGCTGTCCTCCAAGGATCTGTTCTCAATCGCTTCCTATCTCTCAGCTATTTCCTGACACTTGGCAACATCATCACAAAGCATAGCAATAGTTTCCACATGTAACTTGGAACCCACATCTCCACCTCACCATCATATCTTTCAGACCCAATCTGCTGGCTGTAAGTTGCCCAATAGCTCGATCAACATCCAGAAATGGAGGAGGAGAAACAGCCTCCAACTAAATATCGAGAAAAATCAAAGCTATTGTCTTTAATCCCCACCACAAACCCTATCCCCTACCCACTGACTTAATCCTGCACCTTGGCTGATGATTAGTTCCCAAACTTGACGTCACTTTTGACTCCCAGAATAAACTGCCAACCAGATTTCTGTACCAATGCTATTTCCATCTGTATTACATTACCTGACTCCACACCTGGAGAGCTCCTCCACAGCTGAAACCCTTCATCTATATCATTGTTCTCATTGTTCCCTTGGCTTCCACTGGCTTGACTGACCTCTACCCTTTTTAAACTTTTTATCACCTAAATCCAGTGTCCCGACCCAAAAGGTCAACTTTCCTGCTCCTCTGATGCTGCCTGGCCTGCTGTGCTCCTCCAGTTCCACACTGTGTTATCTCTGACTCCAGCATCAGCAGTTCTTACTATCTCTGTCCATATCCCAACCTACATCAAGTCCCATTTACAGGTTACCCCCATACTCACTGACCTACCCTGGTCAGTAAATTTGGCAACCATACTTTCTGCCCTTTTGTCTACATCATTTATATAAATTGTAAACAGTTGAGGTCCCAATAATGATCTCTGTGGCACACCAGTGATTACTTTGGCACAGTGGTCCCTGGTTAGCACTGCTGCCTCACAGTACCTGGGACCTGGGTTCAATTCCACCCTCGGGTAACTGTCTGTGTGGTGTTTGCACATTCTCCCCGTGTCTGCGTGGGTTTCCTCTGGGTGCTCCAGTTTCCTCCCACGGTCTAAAGATGTGCAGGCTAGGTGGATTAGCAATGCTAATTTGCCCATAGTGTTCAAGGATGTATAGGCTGGGTGGATTAGCCATCGGAAAAGCAGGGTTCCAGGAATAGGGTAGTGGGGTTTTGGCTGGGTAGGATGCTCTTTGGAGGGTTGGTGCATGCTTGATGGGCTGAATGGTCTGCTTCTGCACTGTAGGGATTCTAGGATCTTCCCAACCTGCACGTCTATGTTTAAGGGGAGTTTACAAGGAGATTTGAGGTTTAGTAAGTGGAGTTCTTAACGTGCCACTGGTTCGTAGTTGTTTATCTGTAGCTAGAATCGACTAATTTGTAATAAATCATAGCTTTTATTACATGCAGAAACCTGGTCCATGTTTTCTGTCTACCTGGATCTAAAAGACAGGAAATTGAGGAATTTTGCATACCTTTTAAATATTTTTAACTTTTGCAACGACTCTGGGAATATATTGAGATTTGATTTCTGGTGCACCAACCCAGTGAATCCATACTAACCAATGGTGCACGTTTTAATGTTTAATGTAGCTGTGTCCTATAACTGTACACATTGATTTATAAGACATTATAACTGTCTGGGACTGGACAGACTGAACATCTTGCCTGCCTTCTATTGTCATGTGTTGGAGGTAGGGTTGGGAGGCATAGCTTATCACACGTAATTAATTAAACATTTTATTTGAGATCAAAAACAGAAGTTGCTGGAAAAGCTCAGCCGGTCTGGCAGCATCTGTGAAGAAAATAAATCAGAGCTAACGTGAGGCAGTGACGGTGGTGAGAGTGGGCCAATGAGGTAGCGATGGCGGTGAGAGTGGGGCCGGTGAGGTAGCGATGGCGGTGAGAGTGGGGCCGGTGAGGCAGCGACAGCGGTGAGAGCAGGCCAGTGAGGCAGTGACGGCGGTGAAAGCGGGGCCAGTGAGGCAGTGATGGTGTGAAAGCGGGGCCAGTGAGGCAGTGACGGTGGTGAGAGCTGGCCGGTGAAGGAGCAGCAATGAGGGTGAGGCATTGGTGGTGAGAGTGGGCCGATGAAGTAGCAATGGCGGTGACAGTGGGCCAGTGAAGGAGCGATGGCGGTGAGAGCGGGCCGGTGAGGGAGCGATGGCGGTGAGAGTGGGCCGGCGAGGGGGCGATGGCGGTGAGAGCGGGCCGGTGAGGGAGCGATGGCGGTGAGAGCGGGCCAGTGAGGGAGCGATGGCGGTGAGAGTGGGTCGGTGAGGCAGTGAAGGTGGTGACAGCAGGCCGGTGAGGGAGCGATGGCGGTGAGAGCGGGCCGGTGAGGGAGCGATGGCGGTGAGAGCGGGCCGGTGAGGGGGCGATGGCGGTGAGAGGGCGATGGCGGTGAGAGCGGGCCGGTGAGGTAGCGGCGGCGAGAGCGGGCCGGTAAGGAAGCGATGGCAGTGAGAGCGGGCCGGTAAGGGAGCGATGGCGGTGAGAGCGGGCCGGTAAGGTAGCGGCGGTGAGAGCAGGCCAGTGAGGAAGCGATGGCAGTGAGAGCGGATCCAGTGAGGCAGTGACGGCGGTGAGAGTGGGCCAGTGAGGTACCGAGGGAGGTGAGAGTGGACCGGTGAGGGAGCGAAGGCGGGAAGAGCGGGCCAGTGAGGGGGCAATGGCGGTGAGAGCAGGCCGGTGAGGGTGCGATGGCGGTGAGAGTGGGCTGGTGAGGCAGTGAAGGCAGTGAGAGTGGACCGGTGAGGGAGCGAAGGCGGTGAGAGCGGGCTGGTGAGGGAGCGATGGCGGTGAGAGTGGGCCGGTGAGGCAGCAGCGATGAGAATCGGCCCGGTGAGGCAATGACGGTAAGAGTCCGCCCGGTGAGGCTGTGACGGTGAGAGTCGGCCCAGTGAGGCAGCGGCGATGAGAGTCGGCCCGGTGAGGCAGTGGTGGTGAGAGTCGGCCCGGTGAGGCAGCGGCGGTGAGTGGGCAGGTGAGGCAGCTATTGCGGCCTGGCGTTTGGAATGGCACCTGCACCATTGTGGAGATGAGACTTGGGACTCCAATATGTGGACTTTTTCTTGCTTACCTTTTAGCTCTGTTAAATCTTTTAATTCTGTTTTTTGTAACCAAGTGAGCACCAGCAAATGACAACTTTGTGCACTTTTCGCTGTACTTATGTATTCCTATACTTAGTACACGTGACAAATAAATCTAAATCTAAATCTAAACCTAAATTCTGGAAGTGAGCAGAATCTCTAAGTTCACTTGAGAGTTCAATACGCATATAGCCCTGAATAATTCTTGTGAAAGAGGCCATGGACACACTCAGCATGCTTTTGTAAGACAAGACACCTTCAGATAACGCTCTTCACCCCAACAAAGCATTTCTGATATCCACTACTCTTTATGTGAAAAAGGATTTCCTTTATACATGAAAACAGAAATTGCTGGAAAAGCTCAGCAGGTCTGGCAGCACTTGTGGAGAGAAATCAGAGTTAACGTTTCAGGTCAAGTGACCCTTCCTTAGATCAATTCTGAGTAAGGGTCACTCGACCTAAAATGTTAACTCTGATTTCTCTCCACAGATGCTGCCAGACCTGCTGAGTTCTTCCAGCAATTTCTGTTTTTGTTTCTGATTGCAGCATCCACAGTTCTTTCATTTATTTTTCTTTATAGATGATCCAATTCTAATTTTAAAATAATATATTACCCTTATGTCTCACTGATTCTTGATTTTGCAACCGGACGAAATCATTTCCCTGTATCTACCTTATCATACGCCTTTTTGAAGAGTTTAAACACCTTAATCAGATCATTCTTCAAACTTCTATACTCAAGGGAGTGCAGGCTAGGTTTCTGCAGCTTGTTCACATTACTGAGCACAACTCTTGAAACAGTGTTATCACTCCGATAAGTCTGCAGTACACCTTCCCTAAGGTCAGTTCATCATTTCAGAGACATGGCACTCAAAACTGAACACAGAACACCAGAGGAAGTCTGACTGAGACCATGTCGAACTAAAATGCATTGCTTTCTCTGCCTTAGCATTCCAAAAGGGGGTTGGGGGACAGAGGAATCAAATCAAATTTGATGATTCAGGACTGACAAAGTCCCAGAAGCAGACTGCTCATCCATGATATCATTGTAGGTAAAAGGATTAAAATAGGGATTTTGCAGCCTTATAAGTAAAATTTATGCAATTATATTCCACTGTCGGCAGATTATATATATAAAAAATATCTGTCACTGAATTCTGGAGATTTTTTTTGCGAAAGGAAATTTTTGCACTCTGCAAACTGGAGATTTATACAATTTCAAAGACCTAATAACTGCACAATAAAGTGCAACTAGATAAGATTCCGAAGCAGGGTGACAGCTAACGTCATATCAGTAAAATACTGAACGGGACAGAGGGGGAAGGAGTTTAATGAGAGGAAGAAGGGAATTGAAATCCAGGTCACTGAAGAATAGATCAAGGGAGTACTGTTCATGGAGAGTTCCGCTGTGAATTCATGGTAGTTCCTCAGGATCAGAGTGGCTTGCAACTTCTGGCAGGAGACAGTCCTTCAGGACTGCACGCTGCAGGAAATTTGGTTCTTTCTCATTGTTCCTAATGCATGTGTATTGTACAAAACTGACCAGTTCCTTCACGGTTCCAGAGCTTCTTTGAGTTCTAGATTCAGAACTAAGCCATGGGGAGAATTTCTAGAGAAATGGTTGCAAAGATTCTACACCATCTGATCATTAGAGAACCTAGTTGGGGGCAGGGATCCAGATGTTTGTGTGGCCCCACACACTGGGATCAGTATGTAGCTAGTACAATGTCAAGGTGGCATGCAGCATTGCATTTGGACATCTACAAAGCCACAATTGCTGGCACACGATACTTTTATCCCCCACGTGTACTCGTCCACCTTGCCAAAGGTAAGTGTTGACTATGTAATGCAGGAGCAAACTATAAATTGTGATGAAGGCTGTTAGCAGGTACTATCAGAAGACAGGACATGAGGGGATGTGCTTGCACTACTGCAACTATTTGCATTTACATAGCACCTTTAATGTCATAAAACATGCGGAGTTGAGGTTTAGGGAGAGTATACACGAAGATGGAGTTGAGACCGTAACTAGATGAGCCACAATCTGAATGCAGGATCAAAGGTCCAATTGGTTGCTCCTATCCCAAGGCATTTCTTAAGAATGCTAAGAAACTGACAGGGAACCATATAAATAGTTGTTATGTATGTGACCAATAGGTTGGCTGAAATGGTAGGTCTTGAAAAGTATCTTCAAGGGGACAGGTAGACAGGTTTAAGGGAGGGACTTCCAGAGCTTAGGACATTGGCAACTGAAGACAAGGTGGGGCAAGAGAACTCAGGCTGTACAAGGTTCCAGAATTGAAGTCAGATATCTCAGAGACTTGTGGGCTAGAAGAAGTTACTAAGATAAGGAAGGGGAATGTCTTTGAGGAATGTGAACATCATGAGAATTTTTTTTAAAAAAAGTAGACTTCTGACATAGAACATTGGTGATCCAAATATAAATACACTTATATACGTAAAATCTATCAGACTTCCTGCTCCTCATTCCCATTTCCAGTTATTACAATTTGGTAACTCTTTTAAGACGTCTATAATATGCATAGCATAATGCTTCTTTTGCTATTAACAGAAAGACTAAGTCTACTATTTTGACCGCCCACCATAGGTGGTGCTCTGATGAGACTAGTCAAGCTCTGCCCATTGTGCGCTAACAGTTAAATATTATACATGATGGCCCTTGGAGATCTGATGGCTCTGATGGTAGCAATTCCATGAGGATTATGTTCAATATGTTGGTCACTGAGCATGGACCCCACTGGGCCACGTAGGCGAGCACCTCACTTTCACCAACAGGGGGAATGGGAGCTGGGCACGATGGCTGTGTGATTACCACTGTGGCAAAATCTCCTGTGTTTAAGATGACTGAGGATTTAATTGCTAGACAGTTAGAAACTATTCCCTATGGTTTAGGAATCCAGAATGAGGGTGGCTCAGTGGTTAGCACTGCTGCATCACAGCGCCAGGGACCTGGGTTTCATTCCAGCCTCAGGTGACTATCTGTGTGGAGTTTGCACATTCTCCCCAAGTCGGGGTGGGTTTCCTCCAGGTGCTCTGGTTTCCTCCCACAGTCTAATGATGTGTAAATTAGGAGGATTGGCCATGCTAAGTTGTCCATATGTCCAGGGCTGTGCAGGCTAGGTGGGTTAGCCATGGGAAACAGGGTTACAGGGATAGAGTGGGTCTGGGGGGTATGCTCTTCAATGTGGACTTGATGGATCAAATGGCTTGCTTCCACGCTGTAAGTATTCTATGACAAACTTAAAATGAGAGCTGTTAGGCTGTTGAGAGATCATGTCAGGAATCTCACACAACGCTTCCTCTCTACCCCCAATGAAACACTGTGGTGTAGTGGTAAAATGTCACTGGACTAATAATCCAGAAGTCAAAGATAAAGTACTATGGGACATGAGTTCAAATCCTACTATAGGAACTGGTGCAATTTGACATTACATTAATAGATCTGGAATACAACCCTAATCTAATGAGGTGACCATAGCAACTACCACTGATTGTTGTTGCTTAGCATCCTTTAGCATAGGAAATTTCCCAGCCTAAATATGACCTCATACCCAGAGCAATGTGGTTGACTCTGAACTGCCCACAGAAAGGGCCCAGCAAGCCCCCGAGATGGGCAAATTCTGACATGGCAAAATTCCATCATGAAATAAATTGCAGGGTACTGAACAAACACTTCAAAATCTAAATTGATCAACCGGCAAGGAAAATATTACCAGAGCATGGAAATGAAGATATTGAATTGAATGATGGAATAGGTAAGAGGGGCTGAATAGCTTTCTCTTCCTCCTGCAGAGTTACAGAGATGAGGTAGGGGAGTGGGTCTAGGTTGGATCATTGTAGACTCGATGGACCAAGTACCTGCCTCCACACTGTCGGGATTCTATGATTCTGTGCCTATACCAGCAGTCCACAGCTGATTCATCAATTCTTGCTTTAAAGCTGTCAGAAAAGTGCTATCAAATTCATTGCAGCATTAAAACTGTGCTGACAGGCTGAGAGTTCAAAAAGCAGTACAAGATTTGTCATGGTGGGGATTCGTGTTATCCACAGCACAGGCTAAAGAAGCTAATCACTGTGCAGCTAAAGGCTGCCTTTACAAGAAGCTGGTAAACTTTCAAAGCCTCGATACAACAGAACTGGCAGGATCAGCCTGAATTAACTGCCGCTGTGGGTTTTACTGCTATGCTTGCTCTGTGTATTCAGCAGAACTTTAGCTGCAATAACAACGTCCATCTCAACACAGTTTGTCTGTTTAGCTTGGTCACGGGTGATTTTTAAAATATATATATATCTCACACAAACAGAAGTCATCATGTTAGATTCAACTTGAGTGACACACATTATAGATTTGCCATCAAATATTTCCTTTGTGCCCCCACATTATCCTAAGGGCTAAACAGGACATATGTGCTATTTTTACCTGACTTAAGACTGCCGCTGCTGTATGACAGATATCTTACTGTGTTGTAGCAACAAAGGGAGGTTTCTTTTACTGGCAGAACTGATATATCATATTTCCAGACAGATAGAAAATGTTAAAAATGAAAATGCTGGAAACATCGAGCAGCTCTCCGCGGTGAGAGAAAAATCTGTTAACATTTTAGATCAATAACGTTTTGACAGAACTCAAATACTGACTTAAAAATATACAAATGTTCCGGTGCAAAATCACTGACCTAAAAAGTTGACTCTGTCTCTTTCGCTGTCTCTACATCTCAAACGATGGACTGAGTATTTCCAACATTTTCTGTTATTATTTCAGGTTTCCAATATCTGCAGTATGTTACTTTAGCAAATAATGAGAGACTTGCATTTATATAGTGCCTCCTGCGACCTCAAGATATCCTGTAGTGCTTTACATCCCGGTGTTATTAGACATCTGAATGGACCTCTCAAATTTCAAATCTAATGTTGATCTTGCTTTTTGTACACCTTCTTTGCAGCTTAAGTTTGTATTCCTCGCTCTGTTCAATCTTTGTATGGTACGATCTGCCTGTGCTGCAAGCAAAACAAAACTTTTCACTGTACTCGGGTACATGTGACAATAATAAATCAGATCAATTCAAAATTCAAACAAGTACTTTTAAAGTGTAGTTATTTTATGGTCTAGGAAATGTGGCAGGCAATTTGCACAAAGCCAGGTGCTACAAACAGCAATGAGACAAATGACCAGATTATGGGTGATTTGGAGAGATTTAGACTGAGAGCAATAATGTCAGAGGATTTATTACATCTGAGAAGGTGAGCCTTAATTTAACATCTCAAACCAGAACAGGGTATCTGGGACTCAGTCACATTCCCTCTGCACCCAACAGGAACATCAGCCTAGATTTTCTGCTGAATTCTCTCTATGATAACATTTGAACCTGTGACCTCCTGAGTTAGAGGTGAAAGTGTTAACACTGAGAATTAGCTGCTACAAAACAAAGGATTAAGGATGTCAGAACATATCCATCTAACAAGTGTACTGTGATCACTTGTCAAGCATTCTCCTTTGAAAGTGCAGAAACAATCTGGTTTACACATAAAAAACATTGCTTTTGGCTCAAGGCTGGGGAGGTTGTATTGGAATTACTTCTTTTTCCTTAACACGTTACCCAGGTCAAGCAAACAGACTAGACGTACTCCCAAGCTCTGGTCAGTATCACTCCACTCTTAAGCCAACTGCCGGGAACTGATCAAGGGAGTTCTTTGACACTCCAGTTTCTCTGACCAATCCCTATACTGTGGGTGGAGTTTAAGAAGTACGCAATTTGAGACAGACAGTGGGCACCATTTCCAGTCACATGCAGTGAGGTGCAATGCACAACAATATAACACAAATTGTCAGCACAGGACTGGGGAAGTACCTATGTACCACCACATAGTGAGAGTGGGCAGGGAGGTATCTGCCCCCAGCGGTGACCTGAATTAATGCCAGATCGAGTGGTGGCACCGTGGGGTCAGGAAACATAATTAATTAGATGCGCTGCAGAGGATTGAGAAGAATCGCTGGGAATGACAGAGGGAGACCCTCCAGGAAACTTCCCGAAATTGGCACATGGCCAAAATATGGGAAAATTCAGACCAATACAACTCGGACAATTCACTCCAAAGAATGAACACACATTTATACCATCTATTTGAATGATACCCAACATAACCTTGTCTACACTTAATGTTTTGAATCAGGGTGCTGATTCAAAAATCCCCAACCAGTCACTGTCGTTCTCCCTTTTCATTTACTTTGGATCACATTGTTGTCTTCAGTGAGTTTTTCACAACCGATTTGAGGCTGACAGGGACTTAATCCTTTCTGTCAAGGCTTCCCCGCCTCTCACACAGCCCTCCTTCCCTACCCAACCCCCATCCTTCCTACCATGTTTCTTGCCTTCCGGTCCTTTGGCACAGCTTCTTTATCTCAGGGGAAATAAGACAGGGTTATATCTCTGCTACTTCTTTCTTAACCTCTGTCAGCAGTTTCAATCATGGCTTTGTAACTTGACCTGGGTCAAAATTCCCTTACATGGTGAATAACACAGCTGTTCAGAAACATTACGGAATTGCTTCACATATCTATAATGCAAAAATCACCAGGAGAATAACAAGATGCGTTAAATTATTATCTGTTTCTGTTTCCTGTGTTTCTCTGAAAATTGTAATCTTCCACAGTTAGATGTATAAACAGCCTACAGAGATGAGCTTGGCACTAATTATGAGGTCAACTTTAAAGTGGTATTCCTGCAATGTCCGAGTTGTTTTATGAGGAAAGGATGGACAGGTTAGGCCTGTGTCATTGAAGTTTAGAAGAATGAGAAGTGATCTCATTAAAACATATACAATCCAGAGGCGACTTGACAGGATGGATGTTGAGAGGATGTTTTTCCTTGTGGGACAGGCTAGAACGAGGAGACACGATTTAAAAATAAAGGGTCTTTCATTTCAGATGAAGAAGAGGAAAATGTTTTGTCCGTGAGAGTGATGTGATGTAGTCCTTCCTGGTGTTAGAAATGGGGTCATTCAATATTTTTAAGGCAGAGAGAGATAGTTTCTTGACTAACAAAGGAAGATTAAGGAATGAACGAACATGGAAAACCATGTGTGAGAGTTTATTTCCACTCCCAGCCTCCAGCTTTCCTGCAGTGTACAAAAACTTACTGCCCACACATACTTAAATATTCCCAATAGACCCAGTCCAAGTCACTTTGTCCTGTTCTGGGACTGCACTCTCAAACAGTTTAAACCGTAGCCAAGTATCCAAGTGTAAGGGTGATCAATGTCCCTGTGGCACTAAATGCTACGGCTACCATTAGGATCACATTAGCCCTAAAATAGAACTGCCTGTCTTCTGGAGATAGGTCAGAGCATAGGCACATCCCTCCATGGGGTAGGGTAAATGAGTGTGTAAATAAGTGGGTATTCCCCCTAATGGTCAAGCTGAAGAATAGCAGGCAAGGAGATTTGAAGTTTTACATTCACAATGCAATAAGGTGCCTATTAAAATGAAGTGCCTTATTGAAATGAGGTGACTTATCGAAATGAGGTGCCTTTTTGTAATGAGGAGTTTTACTGAAAGCTTCAATGCACTTGAGGGATAAATTTCAATGAGACAAACGCTTTGCTCACCCTTGAATTTCTCCTCATATTGAAAGATGATATCAAATCGAAAGGAGGCACCATTTGAAAAAAATGGAGATTATAATCAAATTTACATCAGATCACATTAACCTAAACTTTTTCAACACTCCACTAATATTACTGTGATTATTAGTCTCTCCTTTAGGCCAGGCAAAAGCTAAAGTTAATTAATATGTTGATACTTTCAGAGGCACAGAGGAAATAAAACTGCCACTGCCTTAAATTTGCAATTATTTTTACAGAATAATTTGATTTTAAACATACATTACATGCAATATGAATAGATCCTAGGTTAAGTACCATCTGGAATACTGTATATAGTTTTGTACACTGCATCTCAGGAGGGATTTGTTGAGTGCTGAGGGAGTGCAGCATAGATTTTGTGGAATGGGGTTCAGAGTGTTTAATTATGGTTTATATTCCTTTGAACACAAAATTGATCTGATCAAGGCGTTTAAAGGATTTGAAAGCTTGAATGTGGAGAAAGCAGTATTCCTGCTGAGGGAGAATCAAGAACAAGGGACACAGTGTCATGGACTCAGAGACGTACAGCACAGAGACAGACCCTTCAGTCCAACTCATCCAAGTAGATATCCTAAACTGGTCTAGTTCCAATTGCCAGCATTTGGTCCATATCCCTCTAAACCTTTCCTACTCATGTACCCATCCAAATGTCCTTTAAATGTTGTAATTGTACCAGCCTCCATCACTTCCTCTGGCAACTCATTCCGCACACACACCACCCTCTGCGTGAAAAAGTTCCCCTTAGGTCCGTTTTATATATTCCCTCTCTCACCTTAAACATATGCCCTCTAGTTTTGGGGAAAAGACCTTGGCTATTCACACAGTCCATGCCCCTCATGCTTATATAAACCCCTATAATAACCTCAAAAAAGATGGTTCAGGAATGAAGCCAGGAAGTATGTGTTCAAATACAAAAGGAGGCAGAAATCTGTGATTCTTTGCCTCAAAAGGCCTGGTCTGCTGGAGTTTTTACAACTGCAGGAGACAGTCTTTGGTTAGGTGAAGGTATATGGAATGAAGGCAAGTAAAATGTGCTCAAGTACAGATCAGCCATGATCAAATTGAACAGCAGAGCATGCTCATTGGCACAAAAACCAAAAATGCTGGAGATCACAGTGGGTCAGGCAACATCCATGGAGAAAAAGCAAGCTAATGTTTCCAGTCTAGATGACTCTTCATCAGAGCTGAAGTGAATTGCGGAGAGGGAAGCAAAGAAGCCTTATTTGCTGCCTGCTGGGAGCCCAACTCAATCAATGAATGGCCATTTAAGGGTCTCTTCACATCTCCAGTGAAAACTGACCAGTGGCAGGAGTGAATAAACCCTAGTGGCCTCTCTTTTATGGCTACTTGATCACACCAAAACCCTGGAGTGTTCCATACACCGTTGATGGCCACACCCACCAGAACAGTGGACCTGTCCCTCTCGCTGGGGCCCTTCCTGACTGGCCCTGACATCCCCAGACCCCTAATAACCTGATGTCTCGCCATAAACATTCCATCAACCTCTGGCTGCAGTCTCTGCAGTGGCCACAGCTGAGTGGTGGCGCTGTTGAGCTGCCACCCTTTTGACTGCACCAGCAGTTCTGCAGGGAAGATGGTGGTCTGCCAACATTAATAATGGCAATAACTGGTTGCTGCTGACAAGATGCAGCTTCAGAAACCCCTGCAGAGGTTGATAGCCTTAATTCAACTAGATAAAGTATACCAGCTTCCCTGGGACACAAAAAAAAACACATGGCTTTGATCAGGTAAACCTTGTGATGCGGTGTTTGTTTCAAAGGTACAAGGAATTGTGTTTTATTTTTAAAGTTATGGGATGCTGTTTGCAGTGGGAAAGTGGGGATTATAGCTATTTCTTGGTTTCTTCTGGGGTTGCACAGAGAGATCTCCTTTATTGCTTTGAGATGGTGCAGGTTCCATAGTGATGGGAACATTTATTACTGAACTTGAAAGGGAGTTTTCAATAATTGGCACTCCTGCCAGTCCTCTTCAGAGGGCATCAAAGGATAATAATATTGGAATGTGTGTTCCCAACATAGGCAAGAGCACGCGGACATTAAAAATGATCGCCAAGATCCATCTGCACGTACACAGATGCAATCACAGTGCAAACTGGACACACAGAATTCCTCAGCTTGTAACCCGTTGCTTATCTCATTGTCCAAATCTAACCATCAAGATGAAAGCCTGTGTTGCATTCTTCTTGCATGTGACACCTTGAGTTCTTATACTGATCATATCAGACATCTAGAACCTGGAAGTAAGAGAAACGGCATTTTGTGCAGCACAAACTTTGCTGTGTGGGAAAAGCAAACAGACTTGGATCAGCCAGTCTCACTGTTTCCTGTTACAAATTCCTTGTATGTACTACAACAGTACTCAGCCTGGGATGAGTGTGTCCTGCTCTGTAGGAGTTCTAGTTTGAAGCAAGACTGAAACAAGTTAATCGTCAGGCAATGTCGCACTGCAACGCTGCATTTCTGTGCATGCGCCGCTATTGCTTCTAGTTGTGGCATAATCCATAAATACAGCCAAGTAACGTAACGCAAGTGAGGACACATTGGAGCATGAGTAGGCCATTTAGCCCCTCAAACTGCTCCACCATTCTAGATCATGGCTGAACACCTACCTTAGAGCCATTTTATCACAATATTCTCCTGTATCACTTTCAATATTGAGGTTGCATATAGGCCAAACCAGGCTGTCTTCCTTCCCTGGAAGGAATTAATCACTTACAGGGGAGGCAACGGCCTAGTGGTATTATCAATGGGCTGCTAACCCAGAAACTCAGGTAATGTTCTGGGGATCCTGGTTCAAACCCACCATGGCTGTTGGTGAAATTTGAATTCAATAAAAATCTGGAATTAATAGTCTGATGATGACCATGAATCCATTGTCAGGGGTAGGGGGGTGGAAAACTCATCTGGTTCACTAACACCCTTTAGGGGAGGAAACTGCCATCCTTACCTGGTCTGGCCTACATGTGACTCCAAACCCCCAGCAATGTGGTTGACTCTTAATTGCTCTCCGGGCAATTCGGGATGGTCAATAAATGTTGGCCTAGTCAGCGACACCATCATTCCATGAATGAACAAAAAGGAAAAATTAATTCTTCATTGCCAGGCCACAATTGCTGAACTGAACTTCATGACTTATTTCGGTGGAATAAATCTGAACTGCAGTTAGCCATTCTGGGGGTGATAACCACGAGGATACTGCTCTCCTCCCTAGAGGATACTGGAAGCATTTGGGCAAGGATCACACACACTCATTACTTAAACCATAACTTTCCTGTCGAATCACTCCGTCTTCCCACCCGCCAGAACGACATCTTGAGAGCAGTGTTAGAAAGTAGGTGGCTGCATCTGAAAGCACTTTGCATGTTTAGCTGAGCTTACATCTGAGTGGCGCTGCCATCTGACTGCAGAGCAAAAAGTAAACACATCTCACAAACTCCCCCACATTAACCAGAAGGAATTTGTTCTTCTGTCAAACAAACAAGTTAGACCGACGCCTGACCCTAATAAGACACATTCCTTATCACAATGCTGCAATCAGTTTTCTCAGAGTTTACCTCACCATACTAGCACATATGAACCAGCTGTTTACATCTAAACCTCAGCCCACAGCATAATGACAACGTGCCTTGACTTAAATGGTTTCTTTTATTTATATTTCAAATGGAGTTCAAGCTTGCATTTGTGTAGCGCCTTTCATAACCTCAGGACATCCTAAAGTTCTTTGCAGCTAGTGATCTATTTGAAAAACATAGGAAAGGGTGTTTTTTTTTGTTCATTCATGGGATGGGGGTGTGGCTGACTGGACAGCATTTATTGCCCGTCCCTAGTTGCCCCTTGAGAAGGTGGGGGTGAGTTGCCTTCTTGAATCGCTGCAGTCCACATGTTATAGATTGACCCACAATGCCGTGAGGGAGGGAATTCCAGGATTTTGACTCAGTGGTATATTTCCAAGTCTGGAATGTGAGTGAAGGCAACTTGCAGGTGGTGCTTTTGTCATGTATCTGCTGCCCCTGTCCTTCTAAATGATAGTGGTTGGTTTGGAAGGTGCTGTCTGACGAGCCTTAATGAATTTCTGCAGTGCATCTTGTAGACAGTACACACTGCTGCTACTGACCATCAGTGGTGAAGGTAGTGGATTTTGGTGGATGTTGTGCAAATCAAGCAGGGGCTGCTTTGTCCTGAAATCAACAAAAGCTGGAGATCACAGCAGGTCAGACAACATCCATGGAGACAACAAGGTGCAGAGCTGGATGAACACAGCAGGCCAAGCAGCATCATAGCAGCAGAGAGGCTGACGTTTCGGGCCTAGCCCCTTTATCAGAAAAGCTTTTCATGATGCTGCTTGGCCTGCTGTGTTCATCCAGCCCTGCACCTTGTTGTCTCGGACTCTCCAGCATCTGCAGTTCCTACTATCTCTGCTCCTATGATGCTGCTTGGCCTGCTGTGTTCATCCAGCTCTGCACCTTGTTGTCTCAGATTCTCCAGCATCTGCAGTTCCTACTATCTCTAACATCCATGGAGAGACAGCTAGTTAACGTCTCGAGTCTAGACACCTCTTCATCAGAGCTGAAGTGAAGTGTGGAGGGGACAGCATTTATGCTGTAGTTTGTATGGAGGCGGATGTGGGTGTAGGGTTCTGATGAAGAAAACATGGTAATAACTCAGATTAAATGATCAGGATGTGAGAATGGCAGAACAATGGTGTGTTTCCTGCCAGACTTGAAAGGACAGACCTTGGGATGGGAGGAGGGGAGAGACAACATGAGAACAAGCTGAAAGAAAGGGAAGAAATGGTTCACATTTCCTCCACAAGGTAAAGATCAGTGCGCCAAACTACAACAGCACCACCTTTGTCGGCCAGTTTGAAAACAAAGTTACGGTTGGACCTAAGAGAGTGGAGTGCGGAAATTTTAAAAGGGACAGGTTAGAGTGGGTGACAGGAGCTGAGGAATTGAGTTCAACACTTTCAAATTGTGAACCATTTCTTCCCTTTCTTTCAGTTTATTATCATGTTGTCTCTCCCCTCCTCCCAACCCAAGGTCTGTCCTTTCAAGTCTGGCAGGAGACACATCATTGTTCTACCATTCTCACATTCTGATTACTTATTCTGAACTGTCAACATCTTTTCTCCATCACCAGCCTACACCCACTACCTCCACACCTTCCCCCAAACTACAGCATAAATGCTGTCCCCTCCACACTTCACTTCAGCTTTGATGAAGAGTCATCCAGACTCGAAACATCAGCTTGCTCTCTCTCCACGGATGCTGCATTTGTTGTTTTCATTACAGATTCCAGCATCTGCAGTAGCTTGCTTCTATGGGCTGCTTTGTCCTGGATGGTGTCAAGCTTCTTGAGCATCGTCAGAGCTACACCCATCCAAGCAAGTAGGGAATATTCCATCACACTCTTGACTTGTGCCTTGTAGGTGATGGACAGGCTTTGGCAGGGTATGGAGGTGAGTTGCTTGCTACAAAATTTCTCTAACCTCTGACCTGCTCTTGTAGCCATAGTCATTCAGCCATGCTGAAATTGGCAATGGAAATGGACCCAGCCTGGTCCAGAAATACCAGCATCAGTCATTCTGCCAATTTCTTTAACCCAAGCCCAACACTGGAGATTTTGGTGGGGGCTGATACAATGCCAGCAGTTTTCCAATCAGGGTGGGGGTGGGGGTTGGGGGCATGGGTAAAGTGCAGGATAATTCACCTGCCATAAGACAGACACCCAGCAGCAAGCTGGTGCTCCGATCAGCTTCGTTGCCAATGACACAATGGTAGGGTGAGATTGTCAAAGATCATCCTGTAGAGGCAATCTTTCCTCCCCCCCACAACTTCCACCCCATCAAGTTGGCAGTATTTTTCTACTCTTTAATTCAATATTTATTAAATATGTCAAATATCAAGGCACCTACTTGGTACCTTCCATCAATCATTAATACTTCAAGAAGTCACCCACTCCCTTTAATGAATAGGGAATCTGTCTTCATGCCAATTATGGGATACCACAGTCCAAAATGCCACCACGTTACTGTTACCCAAGTATTGTCTCCTGTCTCCTGGCCTCACAGGTGAGGTTAGCATCATCATTATAACATGGAGATATCAAGAACTGCAGATGCTGGAGTCAGTGACAACATAGTACGGAGCTGGAGGAACACAGCATCAGAGGAGCAGGAAAGTTGACATTTCGGGTTGGGATCTTCTTCAGAAAAAATCATTACAACATGGCCCACAAACTATGTGATAATGACTCATTATTGGCCAGCGCACTGGGGAGAAATTACCTTATTCTTGGTTAATTGTACTATGGGATCACGAAAGGTGATTGCGGAGGGAAAAGTCAGCCTCAGTTTAACCCTTAATCTGACTGCTGAACTTACTATGATGTCAGAATGGACCAGTTCCAAATTTAATTATTTCAGGGAATTCCAAAATCCAGATATTTACTTAATGGATGAGGCCAAAAGGTTCACTGTTTACAACAAGAGCATGCTATTACACAAAAATCACGTAACATGAATATAGGTAAGCATATCTCAAAGCAGGCAGTTATTTTATAGATATTAAAAAGTACAATGAACAATAAATTGAACTTTTTGACTCAAATTTCCTTCTACACTCAGCTGACCTGCAAAAACTCGGGTTTAATATTTATCAGAACCCACCGTCTACGAATC
>NC_063364.1:7997391-8094596 GCF_021869965.1 Rhincodon typus | reverse complement strand
AGTTTTTATTACGCTGCAGGAAGTACCCACCCTGCCCCTGCAGCACGCCTCTTATGCAATTCTAGCCCCATCTCAGCTCGTACATTCCTGGAACAACTCGCCGCTCAGTGGATACCCGCCAAAAGACCCTGGCACCCATGCCATGTCGACCCAGAGGAGCTCTGGCATTCCAAAGGTGCTCTGCTCAGTGATGGACACAAGGCATTGGAGAAGGGGAAGATGGTGCCACAATTCTTCGACAGGGACCAGGACGTCCTGGTGGAGGGGCTAGAGGAGAGGTTTCCTCTAAGAACTGGCAGAGGAGACCATGCCAACAGACTGTTGCAGCCTGGTCTGGATTATGCTGGCATACTGAAACATCCCTATTCATTCCCTGGTCTTTGTGCCCAAAAGTGTTGGCGCTGAATGAAGTGGTCAGCGATGTATGGGGCAGGGAGATGTACAGTACACAGGGGGCCAGTGTGTTGGGATTGCCAGGAATTAGGGAGCCTGCAGGTCTCTGTCCTATACACAGTGTGGGTCTGAGTGAAATATTTTTTGCCCTCTCAACGGTCTCACATCGGGGATCCCACAGCCCCCTCCCGCTGAGGTTGAAACACTTACCCTGCCCACTCCAGGTATGGTCACTGCCATATTCCTCTCTCTTACATACTGTCAATTTCCAGCAAAACTGGGAGGTGACAGTGAGCGCTCCTTCATGTCTCCATGTCAGTGAGGTCCGGATCATCCAGATCCCCTTCCTGAGAACCCCACCGACTTCACAGCTCCCCAGCTCCTCAACCAACCCAGTTTCATGAGCTTGTACCCGCCCACCTTTCACCCACCCCAGCACCCTGGCAGAGAAAGTCACCACGCCAGGTCTGGTCAAACACTGTCCCCCTCCTTAATGCCGGGGCGCTCTCACTGTTTCTCCATGCTTGCAGATGATTCTATGGCTCTACGAACCCTTTGCGTGTCAGGCTCACATGGAAGTTAGTGCCACCATTCAGGTTAAGTGAGGGTTACTGAAGCACTGCCCAGAACACAGCTTGCACAATGCCATGTGTTTTTTTTTGAGGCTGAATCGCACAACGTGATGGTGGCAGAGTTCACATCCAGTCATTTACCCTCTGCTGCGCGGTGTAAACAACATCTAATTTCCTGACCTCAAATCGGCCTGAGCACTGATGCAGCAAATTAGCAACAAACTGGTATAAATAACTGAAGCAAAGCTCCAGCCTTCTCTGTTACAGCGAGCTAATTCTGGCGGCTATGTCCAGCTGGTACGCTCATACATTCCGTCTTGGGAACTCAACCTGTGGAGCCCCAAGTCTAAGTGCTGACAGTTCAGGACATCCAAATCCTGAAGGCCCCATGAGGAGTTCGCAACTTAGAATCCAACACCATCGGAAGAAGAATAGGGTTTTATTCAGAGCAAAACGACTTGAATCAGCTGAACTCAAAACCACAGGCAATGAATCAAAGCTTTTCTGAGCACGGTTTCACAACATATCAATAATTAAGTGCTCATTAGCAGTCACCACAGAGAGAGGGACATCTTTAAAGAAGGCAGGGCAATTTGTTATGGCTGATTAAAAATGCACACTGAATTCCAGGCATTTTAAATACGGGTGTAAAGCTGAATTGTTCCAGAGTTGGGGAGACTCTGCCGACCTTTACAAATGAGATTCCCAGCCACATTAATGTCACTCCCAATTTTCACCAGCCCTGGGATAAGGGTGCAGACTGGTTCAAGCCCATAAACTGCACCCCTTTTATGTTCTGCTTCACGATCAGTGTGTGAGTTAGACTTTAAGACACATGGTCAGGACATTATATCTGTTATCACAGCATGTGATCTCAGGGTATCAACGTCTTATACTCCATCTTACCTCAGAATCACTTGAAGCATGCAATGTTATTGACAGCATGCTGTTCTATTGTAAGCTGGATGTTTAACATTAGCCCAGACACATAGGTATCTCAGAAACGTAATGTTTGAACATAGTAGTTAGCTGTAAGAATCGCCTATTGGATACTTCTACATCACAATATCCACGCCCAGTTTCTTACAATACAGGGAATGACATGAATAATGCCGCATCATGTAAAGTACCCTGCTGGACGCAAAATCACATCACTCCCAAAGTGGCCGGCTCCATTGGCATTTCCTAGCCCTGTGCCATTTTCATAGAATGGGGCCTGCTTTTTAAGGGGTCATGATTCAGGGCACCTCCTTAGATGTTGAGAACCATAAACTCAATGAAGAAACCTTTTGAATCAGTCTCCCCTACTTGTCTACCTGTGCCCCATGTACCCTCATACCGTCCACAACAAACTACTCCATTCTAGACAATCCTTCTTTCCATGGACACTTATATCCAACCTTCCTCCTCCCCAAACAATATGTGGCACCATCCTATCGTTTCATCAAGTATACATTCTGTACACAACCAGTGACCTGTAGAAATCACAATGGTATGTGTGTGTTTTTGTTTTTAACAGCCATTTGTTCATAACCTTCTTTCAAATACAACTTTTACACACCTGTATGTCTGGGATGAAAGGCCAGCCTATTGAGTGCAAAACCATTGCAGTTAAGCTAAACCTTTCTAAGTCACTGGCTAGGCATAGTTCGAAGAATGCCAAAACCTTGACTTCAGAAGGATGCCAAAACCTTGACAAAGGATCACAGAAACCCGACAGAGCAAAAACAGGTTATTCAATCCATTGAGTCCACACCAACCCTCCGAACAGCATTCCACCCAGACCCTATCCCTGTAACCCTGCATTCCCATGGCCAATTCACCTAACCTTCATACCTTTGGACTGTGGGGGGAAAATGGAGCACCCAGAGGAAACCCACGGAGACACGGCGAGGACGTGCAAACTCCACACAGACAGTCACTCAAGGTTGGAATCAAACCTGGCACTGTGAGGCAGCAGTGCTAACCACTGAGCAACTGTCTCATCTTAAGGTTTATCAGAAATACTCAAAATGTATAGCACAGAAACAGGCCATTCGATCCACCTGGTACTTCTACTCCACATTGAGTATCCTCATAACCCCCTTCATCTAAACCTGTCAAACATAACATTCTCCCTGCTGTATTTACTTATTTTTTCTATATGTGGAATTAATTGTAGTTGGGAGTGATTAACTGCAGCGTAATTTAATGCACAAATAACAAAAAACAGGAGCAAAGCTCTTGCCTTTCATGGCAGGCGACTGTCAGTTTCGAATCATAATCTTATACTCCTGCTCAAGTTTAATGTGCACTGTATCATCAATCCTTTTTAATAATCCGAATATCACTTGTAAAGATCACAACTAAAGCGACATTCAAAAGCTGCATGACTTCTTTTCTACCATTGCTATGGAATAAAATCTAGTTCGCAGCAGAACATCACTAGAAAAAAAGTTTGAAGTCATAAAATCACATAATAAGAGAATAAAGAACTTAGCATGTGTTATAATGGAACGAAATATACATAAACTACATCGGTTTTGCAGTAAAGAGTCAGTCCATTTGGTTCATGATATTCATGGACCACATGACTCTCCCTCCCCTTAAATAGCTCTGTCATTACTTGTTTAAAAAAAGGAAAGTCATTAAAAATAATTGTCATTGCTCTTGAATATAGCTCTTTTGTGATTATGTCCCTGATATTCAATGCAAACATTCAGATTTCATGTGGATTTACTCTTCCCTTTATTTCAATTTCTTAGTTGGGTTACAGTGGTTATGTTTGACTCATTGAAATTAAGAAAGCTTGCTGCTTCCGCATCTACTATTCTCAATTTGACTATTTTCCAGTTTATGTGAAAATTGCAGCAAAACACATGAGCAAAGGAACAGTGAATCAAAAAGACAGTCCCCTCATTCTCACTCTCTCTCTTGCCAAGGCAGTGACTAGTCTGGGGACAGAGAGGAAATAGTGTGGGATGCTGAAGGATTGGAAAAGCAGAAAATGTGATGCTATGGGGAAACAAATTGTTTCAGAAGGAAAAGATCCAATAAAACTGGAATTTGAATCCACCGACCACAAGAATTTGCTGACTTAATGAACTGTTAAAAGAAATTAGAATGAAGTGGTTAAATTGACTACATTTTTTTAATGGCACAGGACTGAAAGGCCTAAGGAAATCTTCACATTTATAGGTTCAGTGCAGCAACAGCAACAGCGACAGCTTAGCATTTTCATTTGATCTCCCATGTGGCATTGAAACAAAAATCATGTATCTCAGATACTTCCACATCTATTTCAATCCTGTAGGTAGCCAAGGAATAATGGAATGGCACCATTAAATATGGGACTTCATATGGAATCATAGAATCTTTACAGTTTGGAAGCAAACCATTTGGCACACAAAGTCCACACCAACCCTCTGAAGAGCATCCGGTCCCCCTGTCCCCCTAACCAATGCCTGTAACCCTGCATACCCCAAGGCTAATCTACCTAGCCTACACACTTCTGAGCAATTTAGCACAGACAATCCACTTAACCTGCACATCTTTGGACTGTGGGAGAAAACCTGAGCATCTGCAGGAAATCCACATAGACACAGGGAAACATGCAAACTCCACACAGTCAGTCACCTGAGGGTGGGATTGAACCCAGGTCCCTGGTGCTGTGAGGCAGTAGTGCTAACCACTGAGCTGTCCTATATGGAGAGGCTGGAGGAGCTGTGTTCATTCTCTTTAGACCAAAGAAGATTCCAGTAAGATTTAGCAGAAGTGTTCAAAATCTAACATTTTCTGTTAGAGGAGAGATGAAGAAACTGTCTCCATTAAACAGAGGCAACAACAGGAGCGCAGTGACTGGGAAAAGAACCAGAGGGGTCGATGAGGAAAAGCTTTTATTTGTGCAGCATGTTATGATGATCAGAAATGCACTGCCTGAAAGTGCTGGAAGCGGATTCAACACCAGCATTCAGTTTGGATAAGTACACGAAAGAAATAATCACCAGAACTATGGGGAAAGATGAGAGAAGTGGGGCTACTTGGATGGACAGCACAGAGATAATGGGCCAAATGATCTTCACCTGTCATTCATGGATCTATGATTCTAAACCCATTTGTTAGTAACATTCAGGAACATTCACACAGCATCAGATTCTGACTCGGTGAGTTACATTTTATGTACAATTCTTGATTCACCAATTTGATTGCATGAAAATTTCAGCTAAATGTTAGGCCAGAAGCACGGTGTTGATTTTGTCAATGTTGACATTTAAGAGATGCCATTAAGGTTTATGTAACCTGGATTCCTATTGTGTTATCAATTAATTCAGAACTGTTGACACTGTAGAGGAGGAGAAATTATTGTGTTAAGTGCCTCAAATGGTGAAAAGTCTTGTCACAACCTTTTCTCTCATTCTTCATTAATTAACTTGAGCACAGAAACGTACAAAATAGCTAAAAGAATCTTGGGAAGTGTGTTTTGGGAAGTCTGTTTCCAAGAAATGTACTGTTTGTCACTGGAATATTTATACCAATATTGCACTGCCACCTTCTCCCTTCCAACAGAAAGACTGGCAACAATCCAGTGGTTCAGAGCCTGGTTAAGCTCAGAGTAGTTTATAAGATTGCCTGGTTGAATAGCAACATAAGTTGAGTTCAGTGGAAAGTGGCTGAACCTCATCCAGAGAAAAGGGTTCCCAGGTCTTCAGTAAAACAATAAACAGACCTTCCTTCCCTCCTTCACTGCCTTAGGGCTCTGCTGTCAGAAAACACAACACTGACAATAATGGATAAAGAACATGCTCTGTCTTTGTTACTTACATATAGGAAAGAGCTTAGATTTGTGTGGCAACTTCTCACAACCTAGGAAGGCTACAGAACCAAGGTTCATCAACCTCCCATATTGCCTTGATCCACTACAATTCACCTACCATCACAATAGGTCCACAGGAGATGCCACCTCCCTGGCCCTACACCCATCCCTGGAACACAAGGCTAACAAGGACACCAAAGACTATTGATTAGCTTTAGCTCCACCTTCAACACCATAATTCCAATAAAACTCATCTCCAAACTCCAAGATCTAGGACTCTTGCTCCCCCCACCTCTGCAATTGGGTTTCCTCCGGGTGCTCCCACAGTCCGAAGATGTCCAGTTTAGGTGGACTGGACATGTTAAATTGCCCAAAATGTCCACGGGTCTATAAGCTAGGTGGGTTAGCCATGGGAAATGCGGGGTTATAGGGACAGGATGAGGGGTTGGGATTCAATGGGATGCACTTTGGAGGGTCATTGTGGACATGATGAGCCAAATAGCATGCTTCCATGTTGTAGGGATTCTATGATTCTCCTATGATTCTATCGATCCTCAACTTCCTTTCTGCAGACTGCAATCAGTAAGGAAAGGTGACAACATCTCATTCACAATAATCCTCAACACTAGTGCTCCACAAGGGTCCGTACTCGGTCCCTTACTATACTCCTTATACACTCACGACTGTGTGGCCAATTTCAGCTCTAACTCCATTTACAGCATGACATCATCATAGTCAGATCTCAAACAATGACAAGATAAGAGTACAGGAAGGAGATAGACAGTTTAGTGGCATGGCGTAAAGACAAAAATCTCTCCCTCAATGTCAGCAAAAAGAAGAAGATGGTCATTGACTTCAGGCAGCGGAGTGGAGGACACGCCCCTGTCTATATCAATGGTGGTCAAGAGCTTCAAGTTCCTAGGACTAAATATCACCAACAATCTGTCCTGGTCCATCCATGTTGATGCGACAGTCAAGAAAGCACACCAACACCTCTACTTCCTCAAAAGGCTAAGGAAATTCGGCATGTCCACAATGACTCTTACAGTTTTTATAGATGCACCATAGAAAGCATCCTATCCAGATGCATCACAGCTTGGTATGGCAACTGCTCTGTAAAAGACTGCAAGAAATTATAGAGAGGTGTGAACACAGCCCAGTCCATCACGCGAACTAGCCTTCCATCCATTGACTCTGTCTACACTTCCTACTGCCTCAGAAAAGCAACCAACATAATCACAGACCCCTTCCGCCCAGGTTATACTCTCTTCCTCCCTCTTCCATTGGGCAGAAGATATAAAAGTTTGAAAACACGGACCAACAGATTTAAGAAAAGCTTCTTCCCTGCTGTTATCAGACTTTTGAATGGACCTCTCATACATTAGAGTTAATCTTTCTCTGCACCTTCTCTGTAGCTATAACACCATTTTTTGAATACCGTTCTATTACCCTGATGTCCTTATGTAAGGTAAGATTTGTCTGGTTAGGACGCAAAACACTACTTTTCACTGTATCTTGGTACATGTGACAATAATAAACCAAATCAAATTAACCCTTAGCACTTTTGCTATGTAGATGTTGTAGCAATTACCTGCATGCAACAAACTCCTACAAAGTCTGTACTCCAACCCAATTGTTCTTATTGAAATTAATTAAGGGGATATTGTTAGCAAGGAATTGGATTGCTCATACTCAGGAAGTTGTTAGTTTCTTAGCAATGCATATCTTATCAATCTCCCAATACTACAAACCTCTCTACCATCATAAGCAGTAAGATCTATGGGAACCTGCTCAGATATTTTCGACAACACTTTGTACAAAACCGTGACCCCCACCAGTCAGACAGACCAGCATAGCAGCAGGTTCATAGCAACACCATCAGCTCCAATTTCCATTTGAAGTCACACCCCATCCTGTTTGGAACATTTATCTTTATTCCTCCCTCAGCATTGGGTCAAAGTCCCTGGACACCAAACAGCATTGCGGCAGCAACTTATCAAATGGATCGCAATTGTTGGAGATGATCCACCACCTTCTCAAGGACGAATGGGGCAAGGGCAATAAAAGCCAACTTTGCAAGCACAACCCAAACTGAATTCCTAAATAAATTTCCCAATAACGTATATGCCAATTGTTTTCCAATAGCGAAATATTTTATATGCCATTAGTTAGCTAATGAGCTAGCTGTAATCTAGGTGACACGTAGAACTGTAAAATTGTCAAAACACGTGCGATATGCCACAATATAAGACTCCATCGCATACGGTTTACCAGAATACTGCTGACCTCACATCGTGTGGGATCACTGGCAAATCATCACGATTTGTAGGCCGACTACACAAACTAACCTCAATGCATATTCAGATTGAGGAAGCAACGGATGCAAAGTTAAATTGAGAGAGCAACTGTGCTGAACAATCCTTCATCGACTCTCATCCTGCCCAGGTCTGGGCAAAACGATAGACAGTGACTTACCTGCCTCTCAAACACACTTATACCCTTCTGAATCTTGATATAGAGTACAATTTAATGCCCTCTTCACCACCCCCCCACCAAGGCAAGTTTGGAGGCATGGTGAGGGGAGGGGCATTTATTCATGCAATTGGGTACCCTGCCTTCCTGCCTCTACGCCAATTACAAGCAAAAAAAACTGAAAGAACTACGGGTGCTGGAAAACTGAAACAAAAACAGAAAATGCCTGAAAAACTCAGCAGGTCTAGCAGCATTTGTGGAGAGAAATCACAGTTAACATTTTGGGTCCACTGACATTTCTTCAAAACTGACAGAAGCTTGGAAAAGGTTGGTATTTATTCAGAAGATAGGGTTGGGGGCAGGGGCGAGAAGTAAATGATAGGTGGAGATAGGGCCCAAAGAGAGAGAAAAACAATTGGGCAGACAAAGGAATGGTTAAAGGTCATTTTGGGAGAATGAAGCTGTTAATGGAGACTGTTAGTGGTTGGCAATGGCTTGTGTGTGGTAGCAGCCCATGTGATGACAAGGCCTTGTGCGTGGGGGTAGGGCAAAGCATGGAGAAAGGTGCTCAAGCCTCAAAATTGTTGAACTCGATATTGAGTCCAGAAGACTGCAGAGTTCCCAAGCGGAAAATGAGGCGCTGTTCTTACAGCTTATGCAGAACTTCTCTGGAAATACTGCAATTACAACTGCACTCAAGGACAGAAACCCAGCACCAATTACGCAACCTTCAGTGGGCAATTAATGCAGTCACCATGCAGAGAGCCCAGAATGCAAACCCTGACATAGAAGGGAGGTGGGTCTCATTCAAAAAACACTCAGTGCCTGCTCATGTCACAGGCATCGGGAAGTGGGGGTGAGCCTGCCGAGAACCACCTCTCCTGCCCATACTGCCAACCTGCCTTCTCCCCATCCACCCTGTAACCTCTCATCCCTCCCTCACCTGTAAACTCCGTCCCTTGGTGATGCTGGTGGCTGCAGTACCAGCAACTGCCACCACACTGCCAGTGGCACTGCATGCAAGTGATCGCTACCAGCCTCTTAATTTGCCAGAGACAACAAGGTGCAGGGCTGGATGAACACAGCAGGCCAAGCAGCATCATAGGAGCAGGAAGGCTGACGTTTCGGGCCTAGACCCTTCATCAGAAAAGGGGGAGGGGAAGGGGGTTCTGAAATAAATAGGGAGAGAGTGGGAGGCGGATAGAAGATAGATAGAGGAGAGGATAGGTGGAGAGGAAACAAACAGGTAGAAGAGGCGGGGATGGGGCCAGTAAAGATGAGTGTAGGTGGGGAGTTATGGAGGGGATAGGTCAGTCCAGGGAGGACAGACACGTCAAGGGGGCGGGATGAGGTTAGTCGGTAGGAGATGGAGGTGCGGCTTGAGGTGGGAGGAGGGGATAGGTGGGAGGAAGGACAGGTTAGGGAGGCAGGGACGAGCTGGACTGGTTTTGGGATGCGGTAGGAGGAGGGGAGATTTTGAAACTTGTGAAATCCACATTGATACCATTGGGCTGCAGGGTTCCCAAGCGGAATATGAGTTGCTGTTTCTGCAACCTTCGGGTGGCATCGTTGTGGCACTGCAGGAGGCCCAGGATGGACATGTCGTCTGAGGAATGGGAGGGGGAGTTGAAATGGTTCGCGACTGGGAGGTGCAGTTGTTTATTGCGAACCGAGCGCAGGTGTTCTGCAAAGCGGTCCCCGAGCCTCCGCTTGGTTTCCCCGATGTAGAGGTAGCCACACCGGGTACAGCGGATGCAGTATACCACATTGGCAGATGTGCAGGTGAACATCTGCTTGATGTGGAAAGTCTTCTTGGGGCCTGGGATGGGGGTGAGGGAGGAGGTATGGGGGCAGGTGTAGCACTTCCTGCGGTTGCAGGGAAAAGTGCCGGGTGTGGTGGAGCTGGAGGGGAGTGTTGCCAGGATCTCTTTGGGTGGGATCTCCACTGCCCCAGGGAAGGTGCACCTCTGGCCATTAAATCAGGCAGGCCTTCCCCTTTGGGGGCAATGCCAGCAGGGTGGTAGTCAATTTGTTCACTGTATGTAGGTTTGGCTTGCCAGGCAAGCATTTATTGCCCAAACGTGATTGCCCAAAAGGCTGTTAAGAGTGGGTCTGGAGTCACATACAGCAGCCCTACTTATGGACTAATAATTTGATGACTAAATGCTGCCAAGAGCGTACACTTCAAATTATAAGAGACCGAATCATTCTTAAATTTATGAAGGTTTGCTTCCATACGCCATCTCAATTCCTCTGTTCAAAGAGGAAGAGGGTGCTGGGAAATGTTGATGACTGTGAGGACTCCTCAATATGGAGATGTGCTTGGAGCCATGGATGGACATACAGCATAATTAGGAGAGAAGCCATGATGACCCTCTGAGCAGAGGAATCACTTGGGATCCAGGTTATGCCCTTTCACAAGCATAGCCTCCTCTTTGGGGAATTGGGCCTCTGTCTCCAATAACACACTCCTGTCCCTGCAGTGTGAAGTGGGCAGGCAATCTCTTCTTAGCTTGCGCTGGGAACATTCCCTCTCTGCAAAAACATGCCCTTGTGAGTCCCTCTTCTTTTTCTTGCTAATGGTAGATTATCACACTCCTGCACTATCCCGAGGGAATGCACCAATATCACACGTGCTGAATTCAGTTAAGATATTAAGCATCTTTCTCGGATGGATATAAAATTCCCCTGGCACCATCCTGAAGGCCACCAAGTGAGTTATTCCTGATGTCCTTGATAAACATGACTTAAAATAAAGATTATCTGGCCATTATCACATTTCTAGTTCTTGCAAACAAGCTAATTGCTTCATTCCCCATATTACAACAGTGATTACATTTAAAAAATATATCATGGGGTTGTAAACCATTTTGGTGTATCCTGAGGTTGTGAATGGTGCTATACGAACGCAAAATCGTACTGCTATCCCAACACATTTCACTCGTCGTTTATCTCCTAACTTTTGCAAACATGTTCAGAGATGGACATGGAGCAGGTATTTGTTAGCAGAAACTCCTTTGAACAAGTACAATGCATAGATAACAGGAAAGATCCCTGTACAACCACTTTACAGCAAGTCCCACCACAGCATACTACCATAGAGGTTAAGACAGAGCAGTACAATTAGGCTATTTGGCTCATCAAGTCTGCTCCACCATGGCTGATATGTTTCTCCACCTTACTATCCTGCCTTCTCATTGATCCCCGAACTAATTAATTCATCAAGAACAGCTCATCATGTGACCTGACATTACTGGAGTGATGTCATTGACTACCACATTGCTAGCTACTTCTGTTATACTATATCTCCCCCCAACTACTCAATCTGCCTCTAAATGTTTACATTTCTATCTAATCGGGCAGCATAGTGGCTTAGTGGTTAGCACTGCTGCCTCATAGTGCCAAGGACCCAGGTTCAATTCCAGGCTCAGGTGACTGTCTGTGTGGAGTTTGCACATTCTCCCCGTGTTTGTGTGGATTTCCTCCTGCAGCCCAAACATGTGCACCTTAGGTGGACTGGCCAGGCTAAATTGCCCATAGTGTCCAGGGATGTGCAGGCTAGGTGGATTAGCCATGGGGAAAACAGAATTACAGGAATAGGGTGAGTCTGGGTAAAATGTCCTCTGGAGGGTCAGTATGGCCTGGTTCCACACTGTAGGGATTCTATGAGGATAAACCCTTGCAAGCAGTGGTTAGGATCTCAAATGCCATTGCCTGAGAGTTAGATACCCAACTAAATAGAAGACAATTGCATAGGCCAGGGCTTCTATATTTCCACTCCCTTCCCTCGCAAGTTTCTTCATGTATCCCTTAGTCACAGGGACAGGTATTGTGGTACTTCAACCAGTCAGCCCAATCCTATTTTCAGCTCCTTCGGAGCAGGTTGCCCTTGCACAAAGGGACAGCTAATCCCTGTAGCAGAGCGACCTGGTTGGGGTCCTGTCAGTCAGCATAACCAGCCCAATTTATTTCCAGGCTTTTTGGGATGGGTACTAGTGTGGACCAGCTTCTCCTGGGAACACCAGCGCTCATTTCTGTTAGATCGGTATACAGCACATCCCAGGATCGGACCCTCATGGGATGTGATGAGGAAGAATTCCTTCAGCCAGAGGATGGTGACTGTGTGGAACTCATTGCCGCAGAAGGCTGTGGAGGCCAAGTCATTGAGTGTCCTTAAGACAGAGATAGATAGGTTCTTGATTAGTAAGGGGATCAAGGGTTACAGGGAGAAAGGTAGGAGAAATATATCAGCCATGATCGAATGGTTGAACAGATTCAATGGGCCAAATAGACTAATTCTGCTCCTACATCTTATGGTCATATGGTTTAGTCAGGGACCAATACTGACTCTCCTGACTGGGCTTCTCTATTAATCCAATGTTTTATGGCAATGGTTATAGTTTGTGGTCAAGTGTGTGATGATCTTCTCTCTCTCCCATCCTCTCCAGCTCTGTTGGCCTGAGGTGGAGGGTGGGTGGAAGAGTTGGGAGCTGAGTATGTTGTTTCCTGCCCATCAGAAGTTCTAATGCAACCAAACCGTACATGGTGGTTTGCAGAGACATCTTAGAAAAGCTGCGTTTAGATCATCATTCTTCTTCAACAGAGTCCTTATGGTTAGGACCCTGTCTTATAGAGTCATAACAACATGCAACATGGAAACTGTCCCTTCGGTCCAACTCGTCTATGCTGATCAGACATCGTAAATAAATTTAGTCCCCTTTGCCGGCATTTGGCCCATATCTCTCCAAACCCTTCCTATTCATATACCCATCCAGATGCCTTTTAAATGTTGTGGTTGTACCAGCCAACAGTGTATTCTTAGTAAATGCTCTGCAGGATATTAAGTCAAAAGACTCTGGGTTTGTCCACTTTTCATTGTAGGCCAACACATTATCCATGGTGTTGAGATAAAGACATTGTTCACAGTTACCATTTGAGAATAAAATCATTGGGACCATACACCACCAGCCCTTTGATGCAGTAGTCTCGTACTTAACTCACACTTTCTATGCTGTTCTGAGTTTCCTTGAGTCATTGAGTTGTCACCAGTAGAGATTGCATTGTCAAAGAAGTGTAGCATTCCACATTCTTGATAAAATTGATGTTGTGTGGTGCAAGCCAGAGACATGGAACAAAACCAACAATTTATCCTGGACATACTTTACAGAGTGGCATCAAAGTGCATGAAAAACATTCAAAATCTCTATTTTCTGGGTGGCACCTTCACCCATTCCTTTGTATTAGTCAAACTGCCCAATGGCAAGTCTGGATGGAAAAATGGACTGTAAATATATTTAACCAACAGATATGCTCTGGCATACCCTGTGGGCCTCCTGGCTCAGAGGTATGGATTGTATCATGAGCCATACTCTCGATAGTTTTGTCCCTTATACCAGAGTAAGATTAATTTCAGCAATCAAAAATCTAATATGGCAAACTTGGTGGGAAATCATTAAATGACTTAATTTCCATATGCACTTCAGCCTTCGGGAGCTGGGTGGGGAGGTACATGTTTGATAATTGAAAAGTTCATCATCTTTAAAGCTATTGTAGTGATTAATTTGTGTCCATAAACAGAGATATAATATTATAATCATCCAACTACTCCTGTTCCACACTCACCACAACCATTATCATGGGAAGCCTAAAGGTTGTAGCTCATTCAGGAAACACCCTGTACAATAAAGTGAGAATTAGTCTGTGCTCAGTTAGTCAATCTCATTCAGGGCAGGAATGAGCACTTAACAATTAGCTTTTCCATTCTGATGGAGCTTATCAAGCAAAGATAGCTCCTTCTTCGCAGGATAGTTATCCAACTACCCCAACTGGAAAGTAAGTCAGGATCAGGATTTGCTCTGATGGTCCTCATAATCAATTAAACAAAAGAAATCCTCTTTCTAAGACCACAAGGGTGCCTGAATATCCTGTATGACAGGGACGAAGCAATACTATGAGGCAGTAGGAAGCTCAAAAATTTTAATGGAAGGAAATAGCAACACTAAAATAAATCCTCGGAATTTGAAACAAAGACAGAAATTGCTGGAGACACTCAGCATCTGAGGAGAGAAAAACAGAGTTAACGTTTCAAGTCCAGTGACCCTTCTTCAGTTCTGAAGAAATATTAACTCTGCTTTCTCTCCACAAATGCTGCCAGACTTGCCGAGTTTCTCCAGTGATTTCTGCTCTCGTTTCAGATCTCCAGCATGTGCAGTACTTTGTTTTCTCAGAATTTGAATCCCAGTTCACAGTTCATTATCGGCATATGCAAGAACATAGAGCTGAGGTTAAAATCAGATCAGCCATATAATTATTGAATGGCAAAGCAGGTTTGAAGGGCCCAGTGGCCTAGTCTTATTCCTTGTCCTTCTCTTATTTCTTTACTGGCACCATCATCTCTTTTGTATGGAACACTGCCTGCTCTCCACCCAAACACTGACCTTTTTTGTTCTTTCCCATCTGTTCTCTGACCATCTCTAAAGTCTCCCCATTCTGGTAAAAGGCCGGCATTCTGAAATGTTGACACTGTTTCACTGTCTAAAGGTATTGCCTGGTGTGCTGAGTATTTCCAACATTCAGTTTTGATACTTAACCTTTGTGGCATCCACAGTATTTTAAGCTGGCTGAACCATACTATCACTGTGACAGAACATTTGCCCTAAACATTGATCATTCGTCTTAACTTACCAGTCTTACTAATGTGAAACTGTCCAAAGATGATAATGTACCCACTTCCAATACACAATACAAGTAAGTATGTCAATGTCAGGGTATTTACAGCACAGTAGACAATTGAGAAACTAATCACTGAGCTTCAGGAAGAAAAATGGAGCTGAGCCACAACAATACTGTGGTGTTTGGCTAATTCAAACTGGCAACATTTCTGTGGGATTCAAATTCAACTGTCAAAGGAGAGATTTAAATCAGTTACAATAACTGCAATAAAACATGATGTGGCATCAAATCTAAGTATGGCTTAGAAATGTACATGCCAGTTATTTGGTTTACTTTAATTACTGTATATACTCTAACAATGGTCGATCACGTGAGAGCACTAACCCTCCACCTTCGGCCTCCAAACCCCTATTTTTATATATTGGAAATACAAGTCCAATCCCTGAATTTTAGCCAAATATAATTAATTTCTCTCATATCATGTTAGGCTTGGGTTGCTTTACAGTAGAGTAGAGGTCAGGAGTCACAAACTCTGAGACAGCAATGCTCGCCATAGAGTCTGACCAAGTTAGAACAGCGGTCCCTCTTGCTGGAACAGACGTCAGTCTTGACATCTTCACACCTCCCACCCCATCCCCATCCACACTTGCGCGCTGAGGGGTCAGGGCAATTTTCGAGTCTTGAAATGGGGTCATGGTGGGGAAAGGTTTGAGAAACACTGGTTGACTGAGTCATTTTCACAATTGCTCCTTTCTCACTTTAACACCGGGAATCCGAAACACAGTCCAGGACAGTCGCTGCCCCTTGATCAACTCAGATCCATGGCAGGCAACCGGTGTTAGTGTCAATACTGGCAGTGCCAACACCACCCATGGATTTCAAACCCTGCGAGGTATTTATTATTGATGTAAAAGTTGATCCTCTACTTTTCATCTAAAAATTGCTCAAAAAATCTCAACTTTAACACAAATCTATATGGGACCAGGATCTGCACCTTAAGTGCTGTAACCAGTTGGGCTATGAGCCGTGTGCTATGGGAGGATAGGATTAGAAAGGGCACCTGGGTAACTTTGAGTCGGCATGGACAGGGTTGGCTGAATGGCCCCCTTCTGGGCTGTATCTTTTCTATGGTTCTATGGTATTCAGCTGGAATGTAAGGTACAGTGAACAGAAATGTAAACGTAGTGTATTATCAAAAGTGAAGAAATATGATAAGATGAAATATTATCTCTGCTTCTATCTCCATTGTTGCTGATATATCTGCTGAGTATTTCCAAAGTTTCCAGTTTTTACTTAAGACTTTTTTTTCTGCTTTACTCAACTATCTTCTTATTCATCAAGCAAGCTGCCTGCATAATGATTGTTACAATTAGCCACTGCCCCAGGCCAACTGAAACAAAATGGACATCTAATACTGGGGAAGTCATTCATGCAATGGTTTAATCTTCAAGGTCATGAAAACAAATTAGAGGAAAGAACAGAAAGGGTTGTAGCTTTCTGTGCGATATTGAGATGCGCCAAGGCTTCCTCCAGATGTTGAGATACTTTTGAAGTTTAGTCACTGTTGTAACATCAGAAAAAGTAGAAACTAGGATAGGAGTAAGCCCTTTGACCATTCGAGCCTTCTCCACCATTTAATATGATCTTGAGTGATCCTCTACCTCAATGTCAAATACCCCTTGATGCCTTTAAAATCAAAAATATATCTCTCTTTCTCGCATATACAGTCACAGAATCGTACAGCACAGAAACAGACCCTTCAGTCCAACCAGTCCGCGCCGACCATAATCACAAACTAAACTAGTCCCAACTGCCTGCGCTTAGCCCATATCCCTCCAAACATTTCTTATTCATGTGCTTATCCAAATGTCTTTTAAACATTGTAACTGTATCCACATCCACCACTTCCTCTGGAAGTTCATTCCACACACGAACCACCCTCTGTGTGCAAGAAAAGTTGCCCCTCATGTCTTGTTTTAATCTCCTCTTATCTTAAAAATCTTGAAATCCCCACCCTAGGGAAAAGACATCTGCCATTCACCTTATCTATGCTACTCATGATTTTATAAACCTCTGTAAGGTCATCTCTCAACCTCCTACGATCCAGTAAAAAAAAGTCCCATAATATCCTACCTCTCCTTATAACTCAAACCTTCCATTTCTTGCAACATCCTGGTAAATCTTTTCTGAACCCTCTCCAGCTTAATAATATCCTTCCTAAAACAGGGTGACCAGAACTGAACACGATACTCCAGAACAGCCTCACCATATAGTCAGTAACTCGGCCTCCACAAGTTCACTACCTACTGATTAAGGAATGCTTCCTCAGCTCAGTCCTATATGGTCTACCCTGTATCTAGAGACCGTGATCCTCCCAAACCAGGGAAAACATCCTCCCTGCATCTAGTCTGTCCGACTCTGTTGTAATTTTTTGCGTATCAAGCAGATCCCCTTTCATTTTTCTAAAATCTGGTGAATACAGACCCAGTCAAATAAACGTCTCCTCATAGGAGAGTGGTATCAGCCAAGTCAACCTCTACTGCACTCACTCTATGGCAAATATACTGTTTCATAGGTAGGGAGACTAAAACTGCACAAAATACTCCATAGCAGTCTTACCCTTCTAACATCCTACATCTGAACTCAACTCCTCTTGCAATGACAGGTAATGTACCATTTGCCTTCCTAATTACTTGCTGTACCTGTCTTTATGTTTTCAGTAACTGATGAACAAGGAGACCTGGATCCCTTTGTACATCCCAATATATCACCATTTAAATAGTTCTCCACCTTGCTGTTTTTCACTCTAAGGTGCATAACAATAAATGCTGGAAATGCAAGTTCAGCTCTCAGCCTCTTCCAGTAAGGTGTATGCGCACTGATTCTCAATGCTTAAACTTAAAGCCGAACCCCAGGTAGCAAGAACCTGTTAGAAAGAAGCAGATATGCGGAAAATGAGCAAGTGTTCATAATCTAATTGGTTGTGTAGCTTTGTTGAATTGTGACACCATACATTCATTGTAGAAATTTAAATAAATCCAGTGGAACAGTTTAATTAAGAACAGGATGATTATTTTTAAAATGTACATTCACATTTTTTTGTATTATATCACATATCGATTAAAACCCTGCTTTTGAATTCTCATTTCTGCCATTGCTAGCCTATAGTTTTGATTTGACTGTAAGAATGGTTAGAAATCACAGACAGGCAACTGCAAATGCAGAAATCCTTCCCACAGTACCTGGTTCATTCGTGGAGCCACTTTACAGACAATCCTGTATTTTGCTGTATTTCCTGTATTGACAGGAGCCTCTCCAGTGCATTGTTACTCACATCCTTCTTGAGCTGTGAGTGAATACCAGTATTACAAAATTCTTTCATCCACAGGTTTCAATGTAATGCTTTTGAGTGCATTTGTTGGTTTCTTTCTTTGAAGTCATATCAATTTTGTTGAAATTTACATATTTTTTACTGATTTCTTTAAATCCATAAACTCTCGTGAAATTGAAATGTAATGAAATTTAATCAGGAGGCTGTTACAATATTTTGATGGGATCGTAAAGGCAAGAGGAAGTATTGAAAATAAAGAAGGGTTTTCAAAGGACTGAACCAATGAAAAGTATAAGCACAGGGGTCAATCAGTATTTGGATCGGTTGCCTTCATCAAAACAATGAAGTGAGTTAATGTTTCAGGTCAGTGACCTTTAATCAGAGATGGGGAAGTTTAGAAATCCAATGGGTGTTTAAGCCAATGAAAAGGTGGGTAGGGAAGGAACAAAAGGGAAGTTCTGTGATAGAGTGACAGTAGGGAATGTAGGTAAATAGGTATGTTACATCTCCTGCACTCGCATAGAAGCCTGTCGTGAGGAAGCAAGGCCAGGAGTGGAACAACATATTTCATGGAGGGAACTGTGATGAGGGAATGTCTAAGGTTTTGGAGTAGATCTGTAGCTCGGGTTGCGGGTGTTGAGGTTGTTTGGCTTGCTGAGCTGGTTTGTTGTTTCGCAGACGTTTCATTACCGTGCTTGGTAACATCCTCAGTGCAGCCTCCGATGAAGCGTCGGTGTGTTTTCCCGCCTGGTTTTTAAACTCTGGGGTCCGTTGAGATGGATTGCCTCACTTCCGGTTTTCCTTCGTAGTGGAATGTATATGGGGTCGAGTTCAATGTGTTTATTAATAGCATGCTTCGTGGAGTGCCATGCTTCCAGGAATTCTCGTGCTTGTCTCTGCCTAGCCTGTCCCAGGATCTTGGTGTTGTCCCAGTCGAAGTCATGGTTCTCCTTGTCCATTTCAGAACGGTTCTGAGGAAGGGTCACTCGACCCGAAATGTTAACTCTGATTTCTCTCCACAGATGCTGCCAGACCTGCTGAGCTTTTCCAGCAATTTCTGTTTTTGTTTCTGATTTACAGCTCCAGCAGTTCTTTTGGTTTTTACCATTTCAGAGTCTTAAATTTGTCAGGCTCGGTTTTAGTTGGTTGTCTATTATCTGGCGAACTTTGACAATATCCTTGACAGCTTTAGAATAGGGGGTGACACATAGGAGCATGCTGTTAGAGGTCAGGAGTTAAGGTTGTCCAGGCCTCACAATGTAACAGGAGTTTGACGGCCAAAGGTTTGTGAACTCACAGGCCCCTCCCCCAGTTTTGGTTCCACTGCCACTCCCACTCATGCCCTGAGTTAAAATTGGGATAAAGTGCAGGCAGTGAGGATGTGATCGTTTTTTCTCCCTGTTGGCTTGGCTCAAAAGCTGTCAGGATAGCTTGAATTAAAATTGAAACGTGTGATTGCAAGTGAACATCTGTCCGACTGCAGACGCTTGACATGTTGCAGCTGTAATCCTCATTGGCTTCATTCACAATACTTTCTTTGTTGCCCTTACAGTACTGATTATTTTGTTACAGCAGCAGCACAATTACAGCCTTAATTACATGACAACATAACAAGCAAATAATCAAAGCAACCCATGTTTCCAAACCTCAGAAGATGCATTGCAAAGATTACCTTTCAACCAGGGATAAATGAACATTTCTGTTTAAAATTAGTGCAAGCAAACACCTCCTTTGTGACTTTGATCACACTGACCTCACCCGATAACTGTACAAATTTATGTAGCGCTGTAGAGTTAAAGCACCAACTGAGACACTCAGTCCATGGAGTTTATGCCAGCTCACTGTGGAAAAATTCCAAAGGTTACCATTCTTTCTATCTCCGTAAGCCAGCAAGTTTCTATCCCTCAGGTGGGGGGGATCTTATAAAAACATGTATATTCATGAAGGGAATAGGTAAGATAGAAGCAAGGAGGTTGTTTCCACTGATGGGTGAAACTAGAACTAGAGGGGCATAGCCTCAAAATAAGGGGGAGCATATTTAGGACTGAGTTGAGAAGGAACATCTTCTCAGATTCCACAGAATCTGTGGAATCCCCTGCCCAGTAAAGCAGTTGAGGCTACCTCGTTAAAATATTTTTAAGGCAAAGATAGATAGATTTTGAACAGTAAAGGAATTAAGCATTACCGAGAGCAGGTGGGTAAGTGGAGCTGAGTCAATGAAAAGATCAGCCATGATCTTTTTGAATGGTGGAGCAGGCTACTCCTGCTCCTATTTCTTATGTTCTTACTCTATGCCTATCCAATTTTCTCTTTAAATCATCACTTCTACCAGCCTCATGAGCAGTGAGCTCCAAATCATTACCACCTGTATACACCTTGTATTTAAAAAAAAACCACACTATCTGCAACAGATATGCATGCTTGTAACGCATCTACACCCAAAAGGAAAAGTAAATCAACTGTGGTTAGTGGAAGAAATTAAAGACTGCATTAGATCAAAGGAAGGCTTATAAGGTTGTCAGAGAAAAGGGTAAGCCTGAGCTTTGGAGCAATTTAGAAGAGGACCAGGAAACTGATTAAGAAAGGGAAAAGATAACTTGAATGCTAACTAGCAAAGAACATAAACATGGACTATAAAAGCTTCTTTAGGTATTTGAAAAGGAAATGATTCGCCAGGGCAAATGTATGCTTATGTATGGCTTACAGGGTTATGATGGAGAAACCCCCTAATCAGTTACTTTGTGTCTGTCTTCATGGAAGGAGATACCAAATATCTCCCATATACATGAGGCAATCAAAGGATTTGTAGAAGTTCAGAAGTAAAAGAAATTAGTATAATAAAGAGATAGTACTTGGAAAACTAATTCAACTGAAGTCCCCTGGACCAGAAAGGCTTCACAAAAGGTGTTGAACGAGGTGACTAGAGAAAAAGCTGATGCATTGTGGCTGCCTCCCAAAATTCTACAGATTCCGGAAAAGTTCCTGTGGACTGGGAAGTCGTAAATGTAATCCCAAATGTAAAAAGGGAGCAAGTGGGAGAATGGAGAACTATGGACCTGTCAGTTTGATGTCAGGAGTGTGAGAAATGATAATAAAAAACAATTATAAAAAATATAATAACTGGGAAATTAGAAAAGAATAGCAGAAGAGGGCAGGATCACCATGGATTTGTGAAAGGGAAATCATACTTGACAAACTTGTTGCATTGTTGAAGGAGAACCAGCAGATGAAGTGCATTTAGCATTTCAGAAGGGTTTTGATAAGTTTCCATACAGAAGACTAAGAAATGAAATTCAAGCACATGAGTTTGGGGCAAGAATGGGTTAACAGACAGAAAACAGAAAGGAGGAGTAAACGGGTCACTCTAGGAATTAATGGTGAGAGGTTGTGAAGTGTGGGTGTCCTAAGAGACCAGGGTATCCTTGTTAATGAGTAACATTCAGGTCAGCAAGCAATTAGGAGGGCAAATGGTACGCTGGTCTTTTTTGCAAGGGACGAGAGAACAGAAGTGAAGACATCTTGCTGCAGTTGACTCAAATCATGGTGAAACCTCACGTTGAATATCGTGAACAGATTTGATCACCTTACCTAAAAGAGGATATACTTGCCAAAAGGGGAGAACAATCAAGGTTTACCGATAAATCATTGTGATGGCAGGATTGCCTTATGAGGACAGATTGAGGAAATTAGGCTCGTTTTCCTAGAGCTTTGAAGAATGAGGGGTGACCTCAATGAAACCCAGAAAATCCTTACAGGGCATGGCGGAGTGGATGTATATATGATGTTCCCCTAGCTGGTGAGTCTAAATCCAGGGTATATAATCTTAGGATAAGGAGTAGACCTTTTAAGATTGAAATAAGGAGGAATTTCTTCACTCAGAGGGTAGTTAATCTTTGGAATTCTCTACCACAGAGCGTTGTGGAAGCACAATCTTTGAGTAAATTCAAGACAGAGATTGATAGATTTCTAGCTATTAATGACCTCAAGGGATATGGTGATACTGCTGGAAAGGGGACTGAGGTAGATGATCAGTCATAATCTAACTGAACGGTAGGACAGGCTTGATTGGCTGAATGGCCTACACCTATTTCTAAGTTTCATCATGTAGACCCATGAGCATTTATCACCAGCCTAGCACACTGAAGTCCACATCTGAGCCTCCTTCAGCCAAACCCGTTCGTGGACTCACCCTCTGGCATACTGGCAGCAGGACAATTATGCCCATGGCTCACCATATCCAGACGCCATTTCTACACTGTCCTCCAAGACATGCACAGGGTGAGTATCTGAACCTGTGGCTGTGAATGTGAAATCAAGTGACTGTGTGTCCTCATCATCGCCATCATCTTGGTCTTCCACCACCGTCTGGCCAGGTTACAGTTCTTGTGTGTCTGAAATGAAAGTGGTACTAGTATAAGGCTATAGAGCGACAAGAGGGGAAAGTAAGTGGTATATGCATAAACCACCCTCAGCTTCCCAGTTAGGAGAGAGAGGCGGCCATGGGAAGAGAGAAGGAAGATTTCATGTGAGGATACCATCATTGCCAATGGATTCAACCGTGCCATTGATCACAGCCTCAGGAATTGCCCTTTCTTTAACCACCTGAACCATCTCCTTCATGGAGTTAGGACATGCAGGTGGAAACCTTGCCTTCAGTTGGTCCCTATGCCTCCACCACCTTGCACAATAAGAGAGTATGAAGTCATACCATGGTTGAATAGCTGTCAGTATGTGAAAGTTTTGAAATGTGGGTGGGAAGCCTTCAGTGGTGCTAAGCATATGAAGCTATGACAGTAAGATATGAGTTTTGATTGGTAGAGAGTATTAATAGGTAAGTGATGGGGAAGGGAAGACAGTTGTGGCGATATGAACAGGAGCTGGTGGGATGTGGCATTGGGAGTTCCATTCACCAACTCAGACCACTTCTGAGAACTTTAAACTTTTCTGCAAAACTACATCCAGGCCCTAAAGGATACACTTCTAGTATTAAATACTTTTGTTTAAATTCAAAACAGCCAAGTTGACTCTGAATGGTTCAGACATTCCCATGGGAAATGCACTTAGGGAACAGTTGTCCCCTATGCATTTGTCTAATTTAAAAAGATACAGTGCCTGGATATATTCTTCCAGCTTGCAGAGGCCTGTGTCTGAATATAGGCAGCTTCCAGCAAGCATAGGTAACCCTCACTGTGAGCCAGACTGATAATCTTAAACTGGCAGTTTAGCACACTTGAGTTTGTTCAGTTGGTGCTGTCAATCGCTGGATCACATCTCATGTTGGACACTATGTTGAGAAGTGTGCAAACACAGGTTGGTTGGCATCTCACCCCCTTTGTGTCTCCTCCATCAAGATGTCCAGAATGGTGTTGGAATAATCTCAGTGTAAATACACTCCTGTGGTCAGCCACCTGTCTCGACTCCCAGCAGTGTTCCCAACATTGTCAGCATCTCCAGGAGCCACATGTTCCTTTCCTTGAAGAGATGTCTTAAGTAGCTAGCAAGTGCTACTAACAAACACACAGTTAGAGGTTTCTGCCTATAGCATCTGTGACAACAGGCAAGTGATATGAAGACAGTATGTTATGTTGTCTGCATGACATTGAACAGTCATTGGATAATCACATATCATGATTGCCATATCCCTTTTCAGGGGTTATCCCAGTTAGCACCCAACGACTATGAAGTTAGAACCACTTATTCATCAGTCTCTCTTCATTCAGCAAAGGTTTAAATCCATTATTTCAAATAAGTTAGTATCTCTGAAGGGTTCTAGGGATTATATATATAGGATTTCTTCTGGTTCTGTGTTTGGCTGCTCAAATTTGGAAATCACTGGGGAAAAAGGAAAATAATGCATCATAAAGAGCGCCATGGTGAATAAGTCCAGGATTTCAGTGTGTTCTGAAAAGTTGAAAGTTTACAGAAATAATGATTAGATTTAATAAGAAATAGCATGATGGGATAGCACAGACCTCAGCGATTTTCTAAGGTAGAATATGTGAAATATGAAATGTGAGTTGGACTGGTGTTGACCTGGTGGCTAAGTCTTTCCATTCTTCACATGCATCACTGACTGTCTGGACTCAACAGTGTTGGTATGAAGCTGCAGAACCGCTTTCCATAATGGTGAGGCACGAAAGTGGGTTCAAAGGTCACGCCAGGTGTTGTGCCCCAGCAGTTGCCACTAGCAAAGTCTAATGAAGCTGGTCCAAGGATAGCATTTAGAACCAGAAGAGGTGATCTAATTAAATGATGCAAAATTCTCACAGGTGTCAACTCAATAGATGCAGAAAGGGGGTTTCCTACTACTGGGGATCAAGAATTGAGCAACATAGTCTCAGATTAAGACATGCCACTTAGACGGTGATGAAGAAAATTTATTTACTCAGAGGGTTGTGAATCTTTAGAATTCTCTAAGCTGGAGTGCTGTGGGAGTTCACACATTAACTATATTCAAGACAGGAATCAATAGATTCCTAGATATTAAAAATATCAAGGGATAGAATGGGAAAATGGTATGAAATAGTTGAATTGGACAGCAAACTCGAAGAAGGGCTAAATTGCCAAGCTCTGCATCTACTTTCTATGTCCTGAATATCCTACGAGTCCAAAAGGTTAGGTTAATCAGAAACTAATTGTATTAAAGTAAAAGGGGGAGATTTTTTCCTTTAATTTGTGTACAACATTAACTCAGAACTCACATAATTTCATTAAAGATAAAGACTTCAATTTCTACCGCACCTACATAACATCTCAAAGAGTTTTAAAGCCTTTGAAGTGTTGTGCTTCAGGAAGCACAATAGCCAAGTTGATCACAGAAAGCTCCAACACAAAGCAGCAGATAGCACCAACCTGTTGGTCTGTTTTAAATATTGGAGGAGGATAAATACTGGTCAGGATGTAAGAATGAACACTACCATCTTATTCCTCTTCAGGTAGTGCCAAAACATCTTTTACCTCCACCTAAGACAGCAGGCAAGGTTTAGGTATAACATTCTCTTTACAAGATGGCATCTCCAGCAGTGTAGCAACCCCTCGCAGGCCTGCCCCGCTAGATTTTGAGCTAAGTCTCTGGCATGGGATTTGAGCCCACAATGTTTTGAAACAGGAGTGTGTGATACCCACTGGCCCATAGCTAGCAGAACAAAGGCAGTACAGGAGGGGCAGTACAGAGCAAGGGATCCAGGTTCAATTCCACCCTCGGGCGACTGTCTGTGTGGTCTCTGCATGTTCTCCCTGTGTCTGTGTGAGTTTCCTCCGGGTGCTCCGCTTTCCTCCCACAGTCCAAAGATGTGTGGGTTGTGTGGATTGGCCATGCTACATTACCCATTGTGTCCAGGGTTGTGTAGGTGGATTAGTATTGAAAATGCAGGGTTACAGAAATAGGTCAGGGTGGGATGCTCTTCAGAGGGTTGGTGTGGACTCAATGGGTTGAATGGCCTGTTTCCATACTGTAGGGATTCTATGAGGACAAGCCGTCTTTATGCAGCGAGTGATTTTTATCTGGAATGCCATTGCCTGAGAGTTGGATACTCACCCAAAGAAAAAACAGTTGCAAGACCAGGGAGGCTGGCACAATACGCTGAACGGGTTCTTTCCCTTCTAGACCCATTATATAATTTGAAGACATACCTCTCATATTGTGAGCTAGCTGAAAGCTCACCTCTGCTCTATGATATATAAACATGTACACTCTGTGCCAGCTGGTTTGATTTACAACATATTCAGCTCCTGAGAAAGTTCATATGGCTCATTGCACAGGATTGTGGTTTTGCTCTACGGCCCCTACATCTGCTTAACGTTAGTGTGATTCCATTGTGTGAGATGTGTGCCCCTCGCTTTAGACAGATCCCTAACAGTCTGTGATACCGAACAGTCAGAACATCTTAACGCTCTAGCATTGTGAAGCCAAACACTCAGACCCAGACCTTCGCAGCTTCGGCTGCGACTCCAAACGATGTTAATTTCACAATAGATACCTTGCTTGCAACATGCATTTCGACTTTGCAAATCGGTGCATTTGCAGAGAACCGTGCAATCATTTCAAGAACAATGAATACAAACCTATTCCAAAGCTAACTGCAGCAAAAGTGCACTGCAAAACTGCATCTCAAATTTTAAAAAATCGAGACAGACACTGGGCGTGTTTCTAGTCGGTAACCTGTCGTTTTATAGCTGCGATTTCATCCCAATTGGTCATTGTGACGCTCCCAGGGAATATCAGAGTAAATAAAATGAACACAGTCCACATGCGGGGCAAAGTTTGCAATTTCCCTTGTGCATACCTCTCGCTTCTTGAAGGAGCGACTCTGCCCTCTTCGCCCAGCGGCTGGATGCTGAAGTGTTTTTCCTTTTTTATTATTTTCTTGGACCGGACCAGCTTTGTACAACTGTCGATCGCAAGTCAACCTTCAGCGATGATGACAGAGGTGGGACAGAACAGGTGAAACTAGAGCAGCCCAGAGCCAGGAATCACTGCCCCCCGAGTGTCAGCTTTCCTGAGATTTCCCTGATTTATCTACCACCCCCACTTCATTCCCACATCTGTGTGTTCAACTAGACAGGAGCTCCCCTTGGTGTTCAAAGCCAGTCATAACCACTCCAGCAAGCTACACAGAAAGTGTAACTGTATGGAGTGAAAATTATCTCGCGGAAACAGTGATCATAAATGATATTTACACAGACATCAATGCAGCCTGTATTTTTTCTGTACTCGATATTATCAACCGATGGAAAGTCAAAAGAAAATCAACAACTTGCATTTGTATAACTTAATAGAACTTTCTGAAGAGCTTTCGCAGGTAAAACTTGAGCCCCCAGACCAAGGAGGAGCGTTCTGAGGGTCACCGGACCTGAAACGTTAACTCTTGATTTCTCCTTCACAGATGCTGCCAGACCTGCTGAGCTTTTCCAGCAATTTGTTTTTGTCGAAGAAGGAGCGTTGTCTGGTTGGAGGAGGGGATAGAGAGAGGGAGGGCGACCTCAGAGTGGGGGTGGAAAGTTTTGAACAGGTTTTGAAAATTATTGATGGAGGTGAGAGGCAATGTTGTTCAATCCTCAAAGGGAAGATAGATTTGATTTGATTTATTGTCATGTGCATTTATTACGAATACAGTAAAACGTGTTATTTAGTGCTGCCATTCCCCAATACCATCTTTAAATACAGAAAATAAGCCAGAACACAGAATATAAAGCCAGAAAAATAAAACAATAAAGTTCACCTTATAAGTCTTATTTCAATAAAGTTAAGTGGTCTTTGGAACTTCCAGCTCAGTCATGGGCCTGGATCCTCCACCCTGACGCCTCGAGACACTGCTGCTAAACCGACAAACACTGACCGTAACCGCGCTCCACTGGAACAAAGGGTTACCACGTTCCAGTGCCATCTTGCCTCCACCAACATCGCCACCATGAGGTCACGCTGGGCCAACCTCGCCGATGCAGCTGCCACTGGTGCCACAGGATCCTACACTGGTACCAGTCTCACCGCCTTCGCCGTCAGGTACCCAGGCCTAGCCGCGGATCTGGGGCCTCAGCTCAGCCTGCGAACCAGGGCTTGGGGTCTGGGGAGGTCGAGTCAGGGCTGGGACCGGCTTCTTGCTCACCGCGAGACCTTCAGCCACATCCGCCTCGTCCTAGCGTTGTTGCTGTCGTTGCCGGACGCCTTCTGTTTCAACAGCTACTCAGCCTCGACTGCTCCCTGGGCCCTCAACGCTATCTTCACCGCGTTCCACACGGAACCCTCTTTCGCAGACGCCACTGCTGACTCTGATCCAAGTGATTGGGGTCTTGCTGTGCGTTAGGATGCAGGACGCAGAAGTAATCAAATCAAGAAGGAAGCTACCTGTGAAATGGGGTAGGATATAAAACCTTGGTGGAGGAGCCCAAATCCAGGCCCATGACTGAGCTGGAAGTGGGAACTGTTCCAAAGACACCTAACTTTATTGAAATAAGACTTACAAGGTGAACTTTATTGTTTTATTTTTCTGGCTTTATATTCTGTGTTTTGGTTTAGTTTCTGTGTTTTAAGATGGCGCTGAAAAGTGGCTGCAATAAACAACAATTTTCACTGCATTTACACACATGACAATAAACCAAATCAAATAAAATAAAACCTATTTTACCTGCAAGGATTGAACAACATTGCCTCCATCCTCCACCAATATTTTTCAAAAGATCTTCAAAACTTTCAAACTTTTAAAACTTTGCTTCAGCTAATTCAGGCAATTAAACAAGTCATGGTATATTTTAAATTGGATCCATTTGGGGCAGTACCCAACAGCACTGTGGGTGTATCAACGCCAAATTGATTGCTGCAATGGGTTGCGAAGGCAACTCGCCACTACCTTCTGAAGAGCAATTTGGGAGGGGCAGTAAATGCTGGCTAGTAGTGAGAGGACTATGCCATTTCATGAATGAATCTGATCTGTAGTTTCTGGATGGAATGGATGTGGAGAAGATGCTTCAACTGGTAGGGGAGACTAGGACCTTAAGGCACAGTTTGAGAGTGAAGGGGCATCCCTTTAAAACCTGTGAGATGAGGAGGAATTTCTTCAGCCAGAGGGTGGTGACTCTGTAGAACTCATTGCCACAGAAGGCTGTGGAGCCCAAGGCATTGAGTGTATTTAACCCAGAGATTGTTGGTTTTTGATTAGTAATGGGATCAAGGGTTACGGGGAGAAGGCAGGAGAATGGGGTTGAGAAACATATCAATCATGATCGAAGGTCAGAGCAGATTTGATGGGCCAAATAACCCAATGCTGCTTCTATATCTTATGGTCTTATAGTCTCTGGTCCAATGGAAGAAATATGTAGCTTTGTGAGCTGTCTTCAGCTGTCAGTATTGGCTCATGATCATTCTCTTGGCCCTGAATTCAGAAGATTGCATGGTCAAACCCCTCTTCAGAACTTTAAGTACACAGTGTAAGTTGTTGGTTCAACGTAGGACTGAAAATGTATTGCACCGTCAAAGGTACATTGTCTCAGATGAGAAAACCAAAGACTCTTCTATCCTATCAGGTGGCTGTAAAAGATTCTTCAAAACTATTTGGAGAGTATGGGAATGGCCCTAGCCAACTTATTTCCCTAATGAAATACCATCCAAACCGATACTCGGGGCATTGATCTGACTGTGGCTTTGGGTGTTTGCCTCGCAAATCTTCTGCTTTTTTCCCTTCTTTGTGATAATAAGTACAGGTCAAGAGAATTTTTGGCTGTAGAGCATAAATAAATAAAAGTTTTTTTTTACCTTTGTCCATTTATCCCTGGCAGTCCCAATTAGGAACATAGGAATAGGAGTAGGCCATTCAGCCCATTGATCATAGTCTGCCATTCAATTACATCAAAGCTGATCCTCTCCTCTACCTCAAAGCCATTTTCCTACACATTCTCCATATTTCTCAATGCCCTTAATCACCAGCAACCTATCAATTTATGTTGTGAAGCTGCTCAATGATTGAACTTCCACAACTCTCTGGGTAGAGAATTCCAAAGATCCACCACGTTTGAGTCTTAATTGGCCTACTCCTAATCTTGAGATTGTTCTAGAGTCGCCAGTCAGGGGAAACATTCCATCTGCCTTTTCTGTGTCATGCCCTGTAAGAATTTTATAGGTTTCACAGAAATCACCTCTCATTTCCAGCATGGTGGCTCAGTGGTTAGCACTGCTGCCTCACAGCACCAGGGACCCGGGTTCGATTCCACCCTTGGGCGACTGTGTGGAGTTTGCACATTCTCCCCATGTCTGTGTGGGTTTCCTCCGGGTGCTCCGGTTTCCTCCCACAGACCAAAGATGTGCAGGTTAGGTGAATTGGCCATGCTAAATTGCCCTTAGTGTTCAGGGATGTGTAGATTAGGTGGGTTACAGGGGGATTCGCCTGGGTGGGATGCTCTGAGAGTCGGTGTTGACTTGTTGGGCCGAAGGGCCTGTTTCCACAGTGCAGGGATTCTATGATTTCTTGAAAGTCCAGAAAATACAGACACTGCTTCCTCAATCTCTCCGTATTAAACAATCCTGCCATTCCAGAGTTCAATCTGGTGAACCTCCATTCCACTCCCTCTATGGAAAATCAATCTTTCCTTAGATAAAGAGACCAAAACCATACACAGCACTCCAGGTGACCAAGGTCTCATCATCATTCTCGTCGTCCTGAGAGGAAGGGAAATAGGTGATCTCATAATGCAGATACATTCAGCTAGTCCTTGCCCCAACATGTGGTACAGCAGTCTACCTTAAACTAAGACAATTATGAGAAGTTGGCCTAAGTAGGAGATGATTTTAGTGATGCTCCTAAAGAAGGCAAACTGTGCCATACTAGTGAAGAGCATTTCTGTCTATAACAAGGCACACAGGCAAGTATGAGCCTCACGAGGACTGTGTGTCAGAAAGGAGGACCTTGTTTTCTAGTGCATTGTGCTGCAATTCAACAGGCGTTAATACATTGAAAATAAGCTACTGGGTCCACCAAGCCCTCTTTGTGCGCATTCTTTCTCCAAGTACCTAACCATAGCTGTAGAGATAGTAAGAATTGCAGGTGCTGGAGTCAGAGATAACACAGTGTGGAGCTGGAGGAACATAGCAGGCCAGACAGCATCAGAGGAGCAGGAAAGTTTCGGGACCCGAAACGTCAACTTTCCTGCTCCTCTAACGCTGCCTGGCCTGCTGTGTTCCTCCAGCCCCACACTGTGTCAACCATAGCTGTAGCCTATCTAATTTCCTGAAAGACTTCCTGCACAGATACAGCCTTGTATTCCACAAAGATTCAAGATTTTCAAAGCAACAAGAGATTAAAACCATATGGACCAGAGAGGTCCTGGGTTTAAGAAGTGGACTGTGCAGGATCTTAGATCTTAGAATCCCTACAGTGTGGAAACAGGCCCAACAATACCACATCGACGCTCAGAGCATCCCATCTCCCTATAACCCACCTAATCTACACATCCCTGAACACTACGGGCAAATTAGCATGGCCAATCCACCTAGCCTGCACTTCTTTGAACTATGGGAGGAAACCAGAGCACCCAGAGAAATCCCACGCAGAACTGGGGAGAATGTGCAAACTCTACACAGACAGTTGCCCAAGCATGGAATCAAACCCAGATTGACTGATCTGAGTCAAATTTATTGTAAGAACACAACGGCAGTGAATGTCCTGGGAGCTGTTCTTGTTTTACTGCCCTACATTTCTCAAAAGTGTATTGGAAATCCTGTTCATGTTTATAAATTCATCTTCACAGTACAACATTAATTTCTCAGGCAGACATAAAAGATTCCATGATCACTATTAGAAAAAGAGTGAAGGAGTTCTTCCTAATGACCTGCTTAATATGTAGCCATCACCATGCTGTTTTTTTTTGCTGCGATTAAACTTCTAAATTACTCCATTGGAGTCATACCTGGCACATAGAAAGATGGTTGTAGTTGTTGGAGATCAGTCATCTCAGCTCTAGAACATCTCTGCAGGAGTTCCTCAGGGTAGTGTCCTAAGCCCAACTGACTTCAGCTGCTTCATCAATGACCATCATAAGGTCAGAAGTGGGGATGTTCAGTGATGATTACACAATGTTCAGCACCATACACAACTCCACAATTACTAAAGCAATCCAATTCAAAATACAGCAAGACCTGAACAATACCCAGGCTTAGGCTGAAAAGTGGTGAGTAACATTCATGCCATTTAAATGCCAGAAAATGACCATCTCCAATAAGATACAGACTAAACATTGTCCCATAACATTCAATGGCATTACCTTTACTGAATCTCCCACTATCAACATCCTGAGGGTTAACATTGACCAGGAATACTGTGGCTACAAGAACAGATCAGAGGCTGGGATTCCTGCAGTGAGTAACTTACCTCCTGACTCCCCTAAGCCTATCCACTGTCCAGAAGGCACAAGTCAGGACTGTGATGGAATACACCCCACTTGCCTGGATGGGTGCAGCTCTAACAACACTCAAGAAGCTTGACACCATCCTGGACAAAGCAGCCTGTTTGATTGGCACTACATCCACAAACATCCACTCCCTCCACCACCAATGCACAATGGTAACTCTTAATGAGATGCATGGCAGTAATGTACCAAGGCTACTTGGATAGCACCTTTCAAACCCATGATTATATCCATCTAGAAGAACAAGGACAGGAGACATATGGAAACAACATCATTTAAACATTTCCTTCAAACTACTCACCGTCCTGACTTGGAAATACATTTGCCGTCCCACTGTCACTAGGTCAAAATCCTGGCATTTCCACCCCAGTAGCATTGAGGGTATACTACAGCACGTGGATTGCAGCAGCTCAAGAAGAATGTTCTCCACCACCTTTACGATGGAAATCAGGATGGGCAATAAATGCTGGCCTGTCCAGTGACCCTCACACTCCCTGAATTAATTTTTAAAAGATTAGCTGTGAAGTTTTTTTTAACCACGTGCTCTGGTCTTAAAGCCTAATGCGTTGGTATCAATTTTTTTACTTATTTAAATAGAATCTGAACTCAGTTATGAAAAGTTATTGCAACAAATCAGGTTCAGATGCAAGGAAATTCCCAGCTCACAACTGGCCAGCATTACAACTGTCAATCCATACCATTGTAGGAATTGCACAAATGCGGATCCTAAGTGTGAACAGAATCAAACTGTTGAATGTCACTTGCCATTTAGATTTGGGTGAAATATCGAGTTGTATTTAAATCAGACAATGAATGTATTTATATGTTGAAGTGAGGAAAGATCAAAATTAGATTGTTGGGTCAATTTCCTGGAATTCCCCCCCCAAATAGCATTGTGGGTGTACCTACACCCCAAGGACTGAAGAGGAACAAGTAGGTGGCTTACCACCAGCACCATCTATGGGGTAATTAGGGATGACAATGCATGCTGATCTAGCCAGAAATACCCATCTCCTGTGGAAGAAAAATGGTTTTACTTGTTTGGCCCTGATGTACTCATGATATGAATCCTTGGAACCTTTTCAACTGAAGTGACAAACATCTGCTGAGTCCATATTCAGAACAAATTTGATTAAATATTAGATTTTATCCCAAATATTTTGTCATACTGCATGTTATTTAATTTTATATTTCTATAATTATTAGTTGAGCTCAGTAATTGGTCTTTGTCTGAGTAGTCAGTATAGATCATCAATGTTATGTTTTAAAAACACCAAACATAGCACAAAAAAATTTTTTAAAAAGTGAATACTGAAAATTAGTGACAGATTAAAATGTTTTTTTTATTGCACAGAGCAGGAGCTGCTGTGTATCTCCAGCAATTTCCACTCTCAAAACAAAAATGAATTCTCGTATAACTGAGAGAACAATGAAGAAATGATTTTTTTCTGCTTCAGTTCATGTTGGTGAAGAGAATACAATTACACATTTACCCATTATCTTGCTGCTACAGCCTGACCCAGTTTCCATAACAACACTCGCCATAGTGTCAAATGTAATGGGCTCACTATTACAGTTTAGATGCACATAGAGTAATGTTAGTAAGTACAGCTTTTATCCCAGACTTTGCTGTATGATGGAGGAAGTTTGTGTTATATGCAACAGATAATTAAGAAAAGTACTGAGGATAATTAGTTAAAAAGACTATAAAATATATTAAGTATAAAATTCTGATGCTAGTGTTTAAATCTCATTATGTCCTCATCCCCTATGATCTCTAGCTTCCTACAGCCTACAAACCCATGAATTTTTCCATTCCTCAGACCTTTGCATCTTGTGCAACCTCATTGTCTCCTCTAATTCCCATGATCCCATCTCTGGCAAAAACATGTCTTCAGCTGCCCAGGCCAGAGAAAATTGAGTGGGAACCTGATTGAGGTGAGGTGTATAAGATTATGAGGGGCACGGACAGGGTGGATAGAAAGCAGCTGTTCCCTGCAGTCAAAGGGTCAATAACAAGGAGGCATAATTTTAAGATGAAAGACAGGAGGTTTAGAGTGGATGTGGAGAAACATTTTTTCACCCAGAGGGTGGTGGGGTTATGGAATGCACCGTGTGAGAGGGTATTTGAGATGGTAACCTCACAATGTTTAAAAAGTACTCGGATGGGCACTTGATTGCTGTTGAATGATAAAAGGGAGATGGTTAGATTCTATCACCGGTGATTGCGCCACTCAAGTGATAAATATCACTTGAAAACGATCAGCCCAAGCCTGAATGTTGGTTAGTTTTATGGATTGGACACAGACTGTTTCAGTATCTCAAGTATTGTGAGTGGCACTGAACATTGTGCAGTCATCATTGAACATCCTCACTTCTGATCTTATATGGAGGGAAGGTCATTGATGAAACTCCTAGAGATGGTTGGGCCTAGGACACTATCCGAAGGAATTCTTCAAGTGATGCCCCAGAGCTGACGCGATTGACTTCCAACAACTATAACTATGTTCCTTTCTGCTAGATAGGACTCCAATCAATGGAGAGCCTTCCCCTGATTTTGATTGACTTCAATGATGCTGGGGCTCCTTGATGCCAAATTTGGACTACCCTTGCTATCAAGGGTAGTCACACACCTCATACCTCTAGGATTCAGTACTTTGGCCATGGTTCATTAAAGATATTATGAGGTCTGGAACTGAGATGTCCTGTAGTTCATTGATCAGCAGTTTCTGGATGAAGAACTGCCACTTGAAATTAGTGTTGATAACCCCTCCAATTACTTTGCCAATGATTGAGAGTAGATGAATGGAGCAGTAAATGGCCATGTTGAATGTGTCCTGGTTTTGTGGACAGGATAGACAGTATTTAATATAGGTGATGAGGCTCTGGCTGCTGAAGAGCCAATTGGACAGTTAACTGGACAGCTATGGACCTTCCCTGATGATCAATGGCCCTGGGACAGAGGTTCCACATGTCAAGAGCTGACAGGCCATTAGAGACTGGCATCTCTTCATTGCCCGGCCGAGTCACTGACCTGGGATTGTCGAGGTTCCCAGCACATTAGTGATTGATGGCAGGAGGAGGAACCACAAGGAAGTTCTCTGTGAATTGGGGGGATCGGGGAATGGCAGAAAGGAAAGATTGTAGTTCTTAGCTGGTCCACGCTTCCCAATGTCAGATTCCTCGATCAGGCACTGAGTACCTTTGAGCAAGGTTGCCCCATCTGCAAATTGACAATCAATTCTGATGGTGTTTGCTTTGCAGGCTTACCACAGGGTGAATTCCACGCCCATTGCTGGCTGGATACCATTGGTGACACTTCATTCAATTAAGAGCTTCAAATGGTGGCAGGGCAGGATCGCCATGTTCAAGCTTTATCACCATGGACTTAATTTGGACAGAGGCAGAATGATGGCTGCCAAACTTTCCCACCCAATTCATTGCAGCCCTGCCTCCAAACCCGTCAGGGGAAAGGCATTGTATTTCCGTTCTGCCCAATAAATACCAGTCTTCCAGAGGCACAGTTAATTGTGGCACACAGTTTTACATCAGCGCTGCCAAGATGTGGGCAGGACCCACAGCTTTTGCTATTCACGGTGCACTCAGTTATTTCCTGACTTCATGCGGAGTGAATCAAATTGGCTGAAGATTGACATCACTGATGCTAGAAACTCAGGACGAGAGCAGACTGGATTATCCACTTGGTACCGATTTTGTTATTATGTTAATACACACCTCGGGAGCTTGAATGTGGAGGATTTGAAATGCTTTAGCCCTGTTTGTCACATGCTGGCCTCTCCTATAGTTGAAGGAGAGAACATCTATGCAGCCTCCTCTTTCAGTTAGTTATGCACTTGCCAATAGTCTGTCCATTGATGCACAATTTGTGTTCCAACAGAACTATCATCTCCAAACCCCATAACAGCCTGAGTTCAGACATAGTTGAGGGAATAATGTCAGTGTTGAGGCTAAGCCACTGTAAAATACCTACTGGTGTGCCACAAGGATCGGTCCTGGGTCCACTGCTTTTTTTCTTATTTATGTAAATAGTTTGGATGTGAATATGGGAGGGATGGTTAGTAGGTCTGCAGATGTCACCAAAATTGGTGGTCTGGTGGACAGCGAAGAAAGTTACCTCAGAGTAAAATGGGACCTTGATCAGATGGACCAATGGACTGAGCAGTTACAGGTGGAGTTTAATCTAGATAAATGTGAGGTGCTACATTTTGGAAAGTCAAATCATAGAATAGAATCCCTACAGTGTGGAAACAGGCCCTTCAGCCCAACAAGTCCACACTGACTCTCACAGCATTCCACCCAGACCCATCCCCCTATAACCCACCTAACCTACAAATCCCTGAACGCTATGGGCAATGTAGCATGGCCAATCCACTCAATTAAGAGCTTCACATCTTTGGACTGTGGGAGGAAACCAGAGCACCCAGAGGAAACCCACGCAGACACAGGGAGAATATGCAAACTCCACACAGACAGTGACCCAAGGATGGAACCGAACCTGGGTCCCTGGCTCTGTTGAGGCAGCATTGGTAACCACTGAGCCACCATGCAGGACTTATGCACTTAATGGTAATGCCTTGGGAAGTGTTGCTGAACAAAGAAACCTTCGAGTGCAGGTTCATAGTTCTTTTGAAATTGAGTCACAGGTAAACAGGGTAGTGAACAAGGCCACAAAAACAAAGTTGCTGGAAAAGCTCAGCAGGTCTGGCAGCATCTGTGAAGGAGAAAACAGAGTTAACGTTTCGGGTCCAGTGACCCTTCTTCAGAACAAGTGAACAAGGCATTTCGTACGCTTGCCCTTATTAGTCAGTGCATTGAGTTTGGGAGTTGGGAGGTCATGATCTGGCTGTACAGGACATTGGTTAGGCCACTTTTGGAATACTGCATTCAGTTCAGGTCTCCCTGCCACAGGAAAGATGTTGTTAAACTTGAAGGGGTTCAGAAAAGATTTACAAGGATTTTGCCAGGGTTGGAGGGTTTGAGCTAAAGGGAGAGGCTGAATAGGCTGGGGCTATTTTCCCTAAAGGGTCGGAGGCTGAGGGGTGACCTTATAGAAGTTTACAAAATCATGAGGGGCATGAATAGGGTGAACAGACAAGGTCTTTTCTCCAGGGTAGGGGAGTCCAAGACTAGAGGGCATAGGTTTAAGATAAGAGGGGAAAGATTTAAAAGGGACCTGAGGGGCAACTTTTTCATGCAGAATGTGATGCATATATGGAATTAACTGCCAGAGAAAGTGGTGAAAGCTGATATGATTACAACATTTAAAAAGGATCTGATGGATACATGAATAGGAAGGATTTAGAGGGATAGGGGCCAAATGCTGGCAAATAGGACTAGATTTATTTAGGATATCTGATCAGCACGGACGAGTTGGACAGAAGGGTCTGTTTCCGTGCTATATATCTCTATGACTCTATGAGAAGAGGCATTGTTTTGTGATAACGATAAGGTTTAATGCATACTAGCAATAAGTACAACTACATTTGGTCAGGCATAATTAATAAGACCCTAGAGAGCTAGTACAATCGATACAAATAGCTGGAATAACTTGTCCTTTGCCGTACTATAGTAAATCTTCCTTGATTTTGGAATGCTGCTACTGTTCAAAGTATGTGTTCTTATCAAACTCACTGGTCTTTGGTCTGACCATCCTTTAACACAATACTAGTGAATGGTAGCATAGTCGTTGTCCTCTTCTGTTCTTGTTGGTTTTGGTTGAGTGTCTCTTGGTTTGCTGGCCACTGTTTCCCTTTCAACACTTTGAAACATTTATTGTTTTATAATTATATGTAATCTCAACAAATTCTTCCCTCTTTTAGGATTCGGCCATGAGTCTAAGAAGGTCAATTAGATCTTTTACTGGATGCCCTTTGACCAGTTGGTTGACCACAGTTTGTTGTTCAATCAGTGTTTCAACAGTTGTTTGCTTCTTGTGACAATAATGTTATATGTGAACTATTGAATTTTAACTTTGTTCATTTGATTGTTATACGTGAGATCTAGTATGGCCTAAAATAGTCCTTAAAAACGACAGATACTTACCTAGATACCAGCTGTGATCATCAAATCACAAACTTTGGCAAGTCCAGGAAACTCATAAGAAATAAAGTAAAGTACCTGCACTGAAATTCCTGCTTTATCCAAAGGCAGTGAAACAAGACAACTGAGTCAGCATCAAGAAATTTATATCTCCTATAGCAATTCACACTTGTATGAATGCATGTATTGCACATAAATGGTTGTCTTCAATTAGAAAGACAATGGAACCAGATTTGGAAATATATAAGTGAACTATATTTCACATATTGGCTGCTTGGCAAAGCAGAGCAGAGGGAAGAAAAAAATGACTCGGCAACAACATGAGCAAAAAGTCTCCCTGTTTGTCTCTCCCTGTCCCTTTGAGCCTTACCAAAGATAACATCCAGTGAAAAAGAAAATTGAGGAAACAATTATTTCTTGAGAACTCCAAGAACTCTAAGCTTTGCCATTGCTGAGGATAGGAGTCAAAAATTAAACAACTGTGGCCTCAGCTAAAATTATCTAACACTCACAGACCTTTACTCTTCCTGTCTGTAACAGCCACTGACTCCTTGAAGTAAACTTTGTATACAGCTCCTTCATTTTGATCTAATTATCTACATTTTTAATTAATGTGCAATATAGCTATATGCTAAAAGAAATATAGATATTTGTTGTGAATGACCAAAAGGGGTTTAAAAAGAGGGGAGGTGAAATACCTCCTCACCTGATTACAACATTCTGGACCAGTGGTTCCACACCTCTGTTTGTGGACCAGTTGTTCTCTTAGAATTAATGGGATTCCTTCTGACCTCTTCAGGAAGTTGAGGTACAAACATGCCTGTTGGCTCAAAAGTGAGGAGAATTGATTGTGAACTATGTAAACATTTGCAATTCTGTGGAACTTGTAACACTCCTGTATTGTTGACAGTCATTCCACCTATATCATTCGACTGATCTCTAGCGACAGTATTATCTGCTTTTTCAGGCATGGTATTTTGTCTTACAGGACAGGGACCTCGGTATTCATGTTGAGATTAAATTTTGCAAGATGAACATTTTTCTGTGAAACCCAGATCATTGGGCCAACCAATTTCCCTTAAAATGCCTCAGTTATCTTTTCTACTATATTGAGCTCTTTACATATACAACATCCCCCTTTCCTGAAATTCTGTAATGGTATCTTACCTCTATGCTTAGTGCTTTTTTTTTTAACTCACTAACGGGATGAGGGTGTCGCTGGCTGGGGCAGCATTTATTGCCAATCCCTAATTGCTCAGATGGCAGTTAAGAATCAACCGCATTGCTGTGGGTCTGAAATCACATCTAGGCCAGACCAGGTAAGGATGGCGTTTCCTTCCCTAAAGGACATTAGTGAACCAGATGGGTTTTTCCGACAATCGACAATGGATTCATGGTCATCATTAGACTCTTAATTCCAGATATTTATTGAATTCAAATTCCACCATCTGCCATGATAGGATTTGAACCCGGGTCCCCAGAACATTATCTGGGTCTCTGGATTAAGAGCCCAGCAAGGATACCACTAGGCCATTGCCGGATTATTTGATTTTGACATAATGTTGTTATCTTGAGAACTGTCACCCCATGAAGTCCAGTCAAGTGTTTTGTATCTCTAATCTTGAATCTGCTCAATGTGCTGATTAATCTTATTACTGTAAGGTACTTTAAGTCTGTATCATTAGAATACTGCTTATAATCTGCAATTTACAAATGTTGTTTAAATTGAATTACTGTTGAGTTTGAGTCTGTGCAGCATTCTCTTGGCACTCTTTCTAAACTTTATATTACTGTATGACTATTATGTTCTTCCATGAAATTTTAAATTGTATTTACTGGCTTTTCTATACTGATTTACTGCTTTCAAGAATTTTTTTCAAATCTCTATATCTCTCCACTGCTTGTTGGGTTTTCCAATTTTTTGGGGGGGTTTCCTGCCTTTTTTAATGATCAAAATTTTGACTAGGAGTTTCATGCCTTCTTCCGCCAAGTCAGAATTTTCTCACTACTTCCCAGTTAAACTGGACATTTTTCTTTATGAACACAAAGCTCTTTCTTCTAGAAAAATCTTGAGGTGAAGTTCTCTGGCATCAGCCTGTATAAATCTTCCCACAGAAATCACAGCTTAATTGACTGAGAGCCAATCCTTAATTATGAAATTTTCCGAATTTTTTTTTCTTCTTCTGCTAAAATCTTTCACTAGATTCCTTTGAATTTACCCATTTTCAGCTCAAATAAACTCTGAAGCTTTCACTGATTCTGTAGGCCCTTTCACCATTCCTTGCAACCGAGCTTCGTGCAGCCTAATATTGATTGCGACAATACTCTCTTAAGAGAAGTGAGAACACGTTTTGGAGATTCCCTTGCTCCCTTTCTGGTCTGTGTTTTATTTTTGTCTTAAGTTATTGCCTTCCTCCTTAAGGATGTCTAACTTTACCTCTTGGAGCCTTCTGTTGCCCCTTTCTGAGGCCTCTGGATTTTCTAAGAGTTGTTGGCTTTTCTCACTTTTGCCAGCCCTCAATCATACCCCAGCACCACCGGCCAACTTACATAGCTGCTGCAATCCCTCTCCATTAGTGATCACAGTTCAGTTACTGGCTGTGCCTGCTTATAGGGGAAATGTTCTTAAAATGATAAACTCCCTCGCTTGCAATTTTTCTTTTTCTTCTGAGTTTTCTGGATTTCTCCTCCTTGAGGTAGGGTCAGAGCCACACTGCTGCACCCATGGGGCATTTTCTCAGATGACCACTCCTGATACAGTTTGGTATTTGCCCCCTCTACTAGTATGTAGTTCTGGGTAAGGGTTATTAAGTTGGTTAACTGCGATCAATCTTTCTTTGACTTTTCTTTGTCTTGGACCTATTTAGAGACTAATGGAAGAGGATATACCACCATACAGCATGTAAAAAAAAGCCTCTGTGTTTAGATTACAAGGTTTATTGCATGATAGCATAAGTACAGCTATATTTGGACAGGACCAAAAACAGAGTTACTGGAAAAGCTCAGCAGGTCTGGCAGCATCTGTGAAGGAAAATCAGAGTTAACGTTTTGAATCTGGTGACCCTTCCTCAGAACATTCTGAAGAACATTATATAACATTGCTTGTGAACAGTTCTAAATTTTTACTCACTCATTTCTAATTTCCCTCTCCTGGTTTAATTACCTTTACTTTTCTCTTCACCTGTAGTATCAAAAGCACAACTTCTGTCTTTTTCTTCACTTTCTTCCTTTTTATTTACTTTACAATATTATTTATACAAGCTTTTCAAGTTGATCTATCCCCCTTGTTTGCTCTCTTGTCTGATCACTCTGACTGCCAAGTTAAAAACCCCAAAGATATTCTCAACTCCATCCTCATTCATTACACATTTATTTTCTTCTTCTGAAGTTTAACAATTTACACTGTCCCATTTTTGTATGCTGTTATTTTGTCACATACTCGTTTGTTCAACTCACTCCAACTGCCACTGTAAATATTTACTCAAATTGACGTATGACCTAGCTAGTTTGGGGAAACTTTCAAAGGAAAAGTTAACATGAGTATGTAGAATCCCTAAGCAAAATGGCATGATCATGAGACCAGGTGGCAGTATTGTTATGCCAGCAAAAGTGTTGGTACTGCATTAAGTGAACTGTGAGAAATTGCAACTCACTCCATCAAGAAGTATGTGGCAATGGAAGTGTGTTATGTGGTCAGTATACCTCTGGAATGTAAAGAAGGGTCACACTGCATTTATAGGTAATATCAAAGAATGACAATTTACACAATGCCTTTCACAACTTCAAGCGATGCCAAAGGCTGGGACTCCAGTGCAGTACTGAGAAAGACCTGTACTACTGGTGGCGCTGCCATTGAGATAAAATCCAAAACCAAAGCCCCATCTGCCCTACATGTGCAATTGAAAGATCTCATAGCACTGAGCAGAGGATTTATTCCCAAAGTCCTAGTTTATATCTGCCTCTCAAACATCACCAAAAAAATCTAGTCATTTAAAATACATCTATGTATTATTTCCGATTCAGTTGAATTTACATTCCAGATTTTTTTAATTCTCTCATGGGACATGGTTGTCATTGGCTGGGCCAACATTTATTGCCTATCTCGATGCACCTTTGAGAAGGTGGTGGTGGTGAGCTGCCTTCTTGAACTCTGCAGTCCATGTACTGCAAGTTGATCCACAATGCCCTTAGGAAGGAATTCCAGGATTTTGACCCAGTGACAGTGAAGGAACGGTGATATATTTCCAAGTCAGGATAGTGAGTGGCTTGGAGGGGAACTTGCAGATGGTGGTGCTTCCATGTATCTGCGACCCTTGTCATTCTTGCTGGAAGTGTTTGTGGGTTTGGAAGGCGCTGCGTAAGGATCTTGGTTGATTTTTTCCACGTGCGTCTTGTAGATCGTACACACTGCTGCTACTGAGCACTGGTGGTGAATGACAAGTATCCGCTCCCTCCACCACCAAGCCCAAGTAGTAGCAGCGTGTACGATCCACAAGATGCACTGCAGAAATTCACCAAGGATCCTTCAATCACTTATTTCACATTGTTTGTTTTTTACTTGTCAGGTGGTTTATCATGCTGATGTGCTGTGGGATCTTGCTGTTTGCAAATTTCCTACAAAATCTCCTGCATTACAACAATGTCTGCTCTTCAAAAGCACTTATCAGCTGTAAAGTGCTTTGAGGGAGCCTGCTCGAAAACCCACGTGATGTTGTCATTTGAACATTTCAAAAACTGATATGAATATATTTTAGCAAGGCGTGGGCAGTAACGGACATAGAATCTCTGCGGGCGAATGGAGTTAAAACACAGATCAGCCATGGTTCAATTGAAAGACAAAATTAGCTGAAGCTGCTGAGTGGCCTCTTCATGTTCCTTGGAAGAATTGATAATGGTCAGGCGAAAGTAGGAGTCGGCAAGGTTGCCTACAGAATAGAGATCTGAAGAAAAGTCTTGTTAGTCCTGGACAGAACATTAAACCTTTTCTACACTGCAGCAAGAGAGAATCATAAATATATAATGAACTTTTTTTTTAATGAAAAGAAGAAATCTATATGCCTGCAGCACCATCTCGTGAACTGCTGTTTGAAACAGCAACAGTGCCATCTAGTCTTGGGAAGTCTAACAGGCAAGGGGCAGTAGAGAATCCAAGTTACAGTCTAAAAGACGGAAGACTTGCATCAACAGAATTGTCAAATCACATTGCACAGAGGGAGGTCATTCAGGTCATTGTGTCTGTAGTGGCTCTGTGAAAGAACATAGAACAGTACAGCACAGTACAGGCCCTTTGGCCCATGATGTTGTGCCGAACTTTTACCCAAAACCTAAGGTCTATCTAACCTCCACCGCTACCTTATACTATCATCCATATGCCTATCTAATAGCCACTTAAATGCCCTTAATGAGGCCAACTCCACTACCCTCTCCGGCAATGCATTCCACGCCCCTACCACTCTCTGAGTAAAGAACCTACCTTTGACGTTTCCCCGATATCTACCTCCTTTCACTTTAAAACTATGTCCCCTCGTAAAAGCTACCTCCACCCTCGGAAAAAGTCTCTGGCTGTCTACTCTATCTATACCTCTGACCATTTTGTACACCTCTATCAAGTCAAAATATCAAACTATCAAATTAATTGTAACTGTACCCATATCAATCATTCCTCTGGAAGTTCAATCCACACAAGAACCACTGTCTTTGTAAGAAAATTGCCTATCATGTCTTTTCCCTCTCACCTTAAAAATACGCCCCCTAGTCTTGAAATCCCCACCTTAGGAAAAAGACATTTACCATTCACCTTATCAATATGCCTCATTATTTTAAAAAAACCTCAATGAGGTCACCTCTCAACTTCCTATGCTTTAGAGAAAAAAGTCTCAGTTTATCCAGCCTCTCTTTATAACTCAAACCCTCCATTCCCAGCAACGTCCTGGTAAATTTCTTTTGATCCCTGTCCAGCTTAATATTATTTTTCCTATGATATGCTGACCAGAACCGGACACAGTACTCCAGAAGAGTCCTCACCAAAGTCATGTATTACCTTAACATAACATCCCAACTCCTATATTCAAAGGTCTGAGCAATGAAGACAAGCATGCTAAATGCCTTCTTAACCACCTTATCTATATGTGATGCAGACTTCAAAGAATTATGTACCTTGTGGTTGGTTGGCTCGCCGAGCTGGTTCGTTGTTCCGCAGACGTTTCATTACCCTGCTGGGTATCATCATCAGTGTAGCCTCCGATGAAACGCCATTGTGTTTTCCGGCTTGTTATTTAAATCTGGAGTCCGTTGAGCTGAATTACCTCATTTCCGGTTTTCCTTCGCAATGGAGTATATATGGGGTCGAGCTCTATGTGTATGTTGATAGCTTTCTTCATGGAGTACCAGGCTTCTAGGAATTCTCGTGCTTGTCTCAGCTTTGCTTGTCCCAGTATCTTGGTGTTGTCCCACTTGAATTGGTGGTTCTCCTTATCCATGTGGCTAGAGATGCGCGAGTATTGGTCGTGTCTTTTTGTAGCCAATTGATGTTAGTGTACCCTTGTTGTTAATTTCCTTCCTGTTTGTCCAATGTAGTGTTTGTCACAGTCTCTGCACGGAATCTTGTATACGACATTGGTCCTGTCCATTGGTCTTTGGTTCAGGTGAGCAATTGTCATAGGGCTGATGTGGGTTTGTGTGCTACTCTGATGCCCTGTGGTCGTCTGAGTCTTGTGGTCAGTTCAGACGTGTTCCTGATGTAAGGTAGTGTGATGAGTGTATTGGGGCATGTAGTATCTTCCTGGTGTCGTTCGTGTAATAGGCATCTTCTGACCCAGTTTTTCGGGTATCCGTTGTCTTTGAATACCTGGAAGAAGTACTCTTCTTCTTCTCGGCGTAGTTCTGTATTGTTGCCCATTTAAATAATATTCTCACGCAACTTCGTTTGTGTGTGTTAGGGTGGTTGCTGTTGAAATTCAGTACTTGGTCAGTGTGTGTGGCTTTCCTGTGTACCTTTGTTAGGAATTCCCCATTTGTCCTGCGTTTCTCCATGACGTCCAGAAATGGGAGCCGTTTGTTCTTCTCCTCTTCTCTGGTGAATCTGACTCCGGTGAGAGTGTTGTTTATTAGTTTGTGTGTCTTCTCCAGTTTGGTCCATTTAATGATGACAAAGGCGTCGTCCACGTTGTGTATCCATAGTTTTGGTTGGGTTAGCGGAAGGGCCATACTTTCAAGTCTCTGCATCACCGCTTCGGTTATTAGTCCGGAGATAAGTGATCCCATGGGTGTCCTGTTGATCTGTTCATATATTCGGCTGTTAAATGTGACGTCAGTGGTGAGGCATATGTCCAGTATGCTTCAGCATGTTGTCTGTGGAGATGGTGTCACTGGAGTCTTGTTCTTGTTTTAATAGTGCTGTCATTGTTTCTCTTACTAGTGGTATGTCTGTCGATGTGAATAGGGCAGTAACGTCAAACAATACCTTGGTCTCGTCGTCGTCTATTCTTACGTCCTTGATGAAATTGAGGAACTCTTGGGCTGAGTGGATTGAGTGGGGTGATTTGCTGACGAGGTGCTTTAGTCTCCTTTGTAGTTCCTTGGCTGTTCACGTAGTTCCTATGTGATGGCATGCCTGGCAGGGAGACTATGGGTCTAAGGGGTACTTCTGGTTTGTGTACTTTCGGGAGGCCATAGAATCAGGGGGTGTTAGTTCCTTCAGGTTTCATTCTTAAGAAGTCTGTTTTGTTGATCTGTCTAGTCTGTTTGAGTCTTTTTAGCGTGTTGAGGATCTTATTGCCTAGTTGTGGTGTCGGGCCGTTCTGCATTTGCCGGTATGTGTTCTCGTCGGCTAGTAGTGCATGTGCCTTGGAGGGGTAGTCCCATTTATTTAGTATTGTGTTATTGCACCCTTTGTCTGCTGATACTATTGTGATGTTCTTGTCCTTTTTCAGCCCTTCTAGGGCTTTCCTTTCCAATGTGTTGAGGGTGTTGAGTTCGCTTTTTCTGGTCAGTGTCGGGATCACTCTGTCTTATGGTTTGTTGTGTTTCTTCATTGATGCTGTTGATCTTCAGTGTGGCTAGGAATTCTGTTTTGTTGACATCTCTGTAGTTATAGCTAAATCCATGGATGAGAACAGCTTTCTCTGTGTCTGTCAGTTTCCTGTCTGAGAGGTTTCTTTTCCAGGTGTCTGCTCTGTTGTTGTTTTGGTGGGTTAGTTTGGCTAACCTCTTCCTGCAGGGACTGTGACAAACACTACATCGGACAAACAGGAAGGAAATTAACAACAAGGGTACGCTAACATCAATTGGCTACAAAAAGACACGACCAATACTCACTCATCTCTATCCACATGGACAAGGAGAACCACCAATTCGACTGGGACAACACCAAGATCCTGGGACAAGCAAAGCAGAGACACGCATGGGAATTCCTAGAAGCCTGGTACTCCACGAAGAAAGGCATCAACAAACACATAGAGCTCAACCCCATATACACTCCATTGCGAAGGAAAACCAGAAGTGAGGTAATCCAGCTCAACGGACTCCAGAGTTTAAATAACAAGTGGGAAAACTCAACGGCACTTCATCGGAGCCTGCACTGATGATGTTACCCAGCAGGGTAATGAAACGTCTGCAGAAAAACAACGAACCAGCTTGGTGAGCCAACCAACCACAACATCCACAACCCGAGCTACAAGTCTACTCTAAAACCTTAGAGTTATGTACCCAAACCCCTTAGTCTGTCTTTTCTACAACACTACCCAAGGCCATACTTTTAATTGTATAAGTCTTGTCTTTGTTTGTTTTTACAAAATGCAATACCTTGCATTTATTCAAATTAAGCTCCATTTGCCATTCTTTAGCCCATTGACCTAATTGATCAAGATCTCTGTAATCTCATATAACCTTCTTCACTGACCACTATACCTACCAATCTTGGTGTCATCCACAAAATTACTAATCATGTTTTCTATATTCCCATCTAAATCATTTATATAAAATGACAAAAGTGGACCCAGCACTGATCCCTGTGGACACTGCTGGTCACAGATCTCCAGTCTGAAAAACAACCCTCCACCATCACTTTCTGTCTCCTGTCATTAAGCCAATTTTGTATCCAACTGGCACTTGCCTCCACTACCAACTCTCAGTAGCAGCAACGTGTATTATCTACAAGATGCACTGCAGAAATTCACCAAAGATCCTCAGACAGCACCTTCCAAACCCACGACCACTTCCATCTAGAAGGACAAGGGCACCAGATATATGGGAACACCTCCACCTCCAAGTTCCCCTCCAAGCCACTCACCATTCTGACTTGGAAATATATCGCCGTTCACTGACGCTGGGTCAAAATCCTGGAATTCCCTCCCTAATAGCATTGTGGGTCAACCTACAGCAAGAGGACTGCAGCAGTTCAAGAAGGCAGCTCACCACCACCTTCTCAAGGGCAACTAGGGATAGGAAATAAGTGCTGGCCAGCCAGCAACACCCACATCCCACAAATGAATAGGAAAAAAAGTCCCACTTCCCTCTTGAATCCCACACACTGCTAATATTTCTATTTCCAATATATATCAAATTCACGACTAAAGATTGCCAAACTGCTTCCATTACCACTTTACACAGTCCATTCCTGAGCAGAACAATTCATTTCGATTTTTTTTTCACGAATTCACGATGTCCAAAGAACTTTACAGCCAACATTAAACACTTCTTAAAAGCGTGGTCACTTTATAATGTAGAAATACCCAGTTTAAGAAATTAGTGAACATTTATCAATATTCTCCAGAAGTGACACATACATGAAAACCAATTGCATTGTATAAAATTCTGACACAAGAACTAAATGTGAGGAGCAGGAAATGTATATGAAACACAAGACTCATGGTTCCCCTTTAGCAAAACTCCACAGAAAGTTGTAATAAACTCTTTCTCTCTTATTTGCCTGTAGTTAGCCACATGATGGTGTGACAGTTTCCACTCTCTCCACAGTTTCCCTTCTTTCATTCTTTTCTGCTTCTCAATTATTTTTTCAGTTTTATATTTCTTTCTTTGTAACCTTTTTTCTGCTTTTTTTCTTGCTCACTCACATCCAAACCCCTCTCCTTCCTAGCAGCTCTTTGCCCCATGTAAGGGTGATTTTTGGGATAATGAAGGGGTTTGATGGCAGATACATGTGTAGAAGATGCTGCCATTCATTGAATAGTCAGAGCTAAACAATATAATCACAAATCGATTGAAAAGGTAAATATTGCCAGATAGTGGTAAGAATGTGGAACTTGCTATGACAGGGAGTCCATGAGGCAAGTAACATTTAAGGGGAAGCTAGAAAAACATATGGAGGAGAATGGAATCAAAGAATATGTCAATCAAATTAGATGAACAGGGATTGGAAGAGAGTCCAGCATGGAGCAATTGGGTCGAATGGCCTCGTGCTATATAACCCTTATTACTCGTGCTATCCCCTTAGCTGCTGTCCCATCCCCATTTCACTATCACCCACTTCACTCCAAGCACCTTTTTTACATTCATTAACCCTGTATAGGCAGAAAGACCAACTTGGACTTTCTGTTGGCCGGTAATCAATGAATGCAAATCAACTTTCAAATCCAATTTACACAGCAGAAAATATGAAAAGTTGGTCAATCTGCAGTAACAGTGCTGGGAGTTGAAGCTTGGAGGAGCAATTGCACCACCTAGCTTTTGGAGGACAGAAAGGTCATCAGATGCCGTGGTCATAAATCATAGAATCCCTACAGTGTGGAAACAGGCCCTTCGGCCCAATAAGTCCACACCGACCCTCAGAGCATCCCACCCAGACCCATCCCCCTAATCTACACATCCCTGAACACTATGGACAATTTAGCATGGCCAATCCACCTAGTCTGCACATCTTTGGACTGTGGGAAGAAATCGGAGCATCCGGAGGAAACCCACGCAGACATGGGGAGAATGTGCAAACTCCACACAGTCACTCGAGGGTGGAATCAAACCCGGGTTCCTGGCACTGTGAGACAGCAGTGCTAACCACTGAGCCACCGTGCCGCCGTCATATATGACATTGGAGGTGTTTATGAGGGTGGCAGTGCTTTCCCTTTGCCTTTCTGGCCGTTTTCATTTTTAGAGTATCTTTTTACGGGTGGCCAACCCCATGAAGTGGAGATTTGGACACATTCTCTAAATCCCGGTTAGATATCCAGAAAGGGATACCCTTGGGTAGCCAAGCACTCCACCACCCAGCAGGACCAGGAGTACAAATGCATAGGAACACCAGGTTACACTCCAAATTACACAGCTTCCTGACTTGGGGCATTTATCATTCCTTATCCGACAGCACGATAGGACTACCTTCACTCAATGAACTGCAATGGTTGAGAATAAAATCTCTCACTCCCTCTGGCAAGGCAAGTAGGCCAAAAATTCCTGACCTCTTTGCTAGCCAGCCTCCTCTGTGACACCTGCTAAAAGTACACAAGGGGAAATGTTAGCTGTGAATAGCTGCAGCAAATATATTTGTATCAAAGTAATGCCATTGATGTTGAAAGGAGCTCTTTATAGATTGAAATGCTGAGGAGATATGCAATCGTCATCAGGCACACATTGCAAACAGGGGCTCATGCTTGTCTGTGAACGGTGACCAACGTTCCCTCCAAATGGTGCAGCAACCCAAGGACATTGTACAGAGGCCATAAACAAGCTGGTCTCTTTATATAACTGTGTGTAACTGCATAAAAGATTTTGGGGGGCATTGTGCTCGCCACAAAAATAAAGAAGGATCGTTGATGGTGACTCTCCATTCTCGGGGGAGTAACACCACAAAATTGCGACAGGCTGGCTAAATTCAAACATGGCCTCTTCACCTGGGGCAGTGGACAATATTGGCTGGATACTCATTCACTGCAGAAACAGAAATTGTTAAAGCAACTCAACAGGTCTGGTAGGTCTGGTTATGGAGAGAAAGCAGGGTTAACATTTTAAGTTCAGTGACCCTTGTTCAGACTCAAAACATTAACTATGCTGTCTCTCCTTAGAGATACTGCCAGACCTGCTGAGTTTCTCCAGCAATTTCTGTTTTTGTTTCAGATTTCCAGCATCCGCAGTTCTTTGTTTTATAACAGACTGGTCCGCTGCCCTTCTTCAGTAGGCCTACAATAAGTGAAATGATAACAGGATCACAAAGTTATTAGGAAAGGAAGTGTGAACTAACTTACAGATGTTCAAAGTGTTAAGGTAAGTATGGTAACCCTAATGCTAACCTTAACCATAACCCTGCCACACAGTTGAAAATGCCATCTCTTGCTTGAACTAAAGCACTACCTGTTCTTTCAAGTGGATGGCAATAAATCCATGGCATTATTTGAAGAGGGAATAGGGAGTTTTCACCCGTGTCTTGCACATTCTTTTGATTAATGCATCATCACTGAGAAAATATCAGTTATCTGGTCATTTGCACGATGCTGATGTGGGAGCTTGCAATGCACGCTTTGCTTGCCATGTTTCCACATTGCAGTAGTGATGACACAACATTGAATACACAGCACTTTTGATTTTCAGAGGTCATTAGAGGCCCTTACAGAAATTATTTCAATGGAAACAATATTGTACTTGCTGTACAACATCACACAGGTCGCCTTTTACACAATCAATCAACAGGATTAAAAGGATCTTGTTGCTATAGCTACAGGTGACAAAGATGGCATGCCTTTTAAAAGAGAAAAAAAATGATTAAACCTGTCACCTAAAAAGCACACAATAGAAAGAGATGGGTTCTGTCATTATGAATGAATGGATATAGGGAACGTGCAGAAAGAAGCTGCCCGTATGAGAATGGTGCCGTAGCGAAGGTCAGCTATTTTTCCCACTATCTATAGGATTTGAACAGGATTATAACTGACAAAACCAATAATATAATATAGTACAGTGCAGTTAACAAAACAACAGACATGAAACTAAATTAATGCAGAGCACAGCTTATTGTCAAATTTTACATTGGTTGAATAAGTTGCCTTGTGTCAGAAGGTTATGGGTTCAGAACTCCACAGAAATGACTTGAGCATGTTATCTACACTGGCATTTCAGTGCCAAGCTGAGGGATGTGCTGTGTTGTCTTTTGGATGAGAGGTTACACGGAGAATGGGTTTGTCACCTGAATGATGATTCCCTCCTCGGTGAAAGTATAAAAATATCCCTGTGACACTACTTTGAGAAGAGAGGAATTTTCCTGATGGCCTGCCAACTATTTGTTATGAATTACTAATACTGAAAACAGATCATACAGTAAGTAATTGTTTGTGGGAACTTGCTGCATGCAGATTGGTTGCTGTGTTTCCTGCACCATTATGACTAGACTTGGAGAGCACTGACAATGGGTGCTGGAGGCACAGACTTGCATTCACTGCACTGCAAAAAGCCTACAGTGGGGACAACTTGCATAGAGGCACCCAGCTTTCCAATTGGACCAGACTCCAGCTCAGGGCTGTTTGCCTGCTGTCCTCAAGCTCGCTCACTTAGCACTGAACTGCACGCTTCCAGCCATGATAATTAGCTCAGTTGCACAATGGGCCTTGCTGCTCAGCAGTCCTTAGCTTAGGCCTTGCATCATTTTGCTATACAGCAGTGTGCTACATCAATCTCTGTACCATGTGCCAGCAGCTTACACAGCAAACACAATGCATATGGGGCAAGAAAGCAGCCATCTAGCCATCTTTTTAGAGGGGTACTCCTCACTAAAGTCCATTGAGGCACTGTCAGTCAGGGGGTCCTCGCACAGTAAGTCAAGAGCAGCCTCCCATGTCACGCCAGAGAATTGATTATGCTGGGGTGTTCTCGGTCAGGGGGTCCATGTCTCTCCAGTCCAGGAATTGGATTACATCAGTCCATTGACCCCATAACAGCCGGTCTGGGGATTTAAGGCTAAGATGGTCAGAGAGATTAAAAAGGCACAAATCGTTGATCTATGCACATCTATCCCGAGGCTACCACCCTGCCTCCTGTGTGGTATGGGCACCTGGATTGGGGTGAAGCTTTCCCCATCCCCCTGTCACAGTGCCTTCAGTCCTGAGGACCAATGTCTAGAACAATGGAGTGAGGGTGTGTGCCCCTCTCCAGCAGCCCCTGAGGGTGCTGGGCCTGGATCTCCGTGGCACTGCCGACCTGTCCATGGAGGCAGCGTTACTCACTGCATTGCTGCAGCCTCTGGGCAATAGGGACCATTGTGCCCCACATCCCTACCTGCTGCTCCTGGTCCTCCCTGTGTGTGTGGATAAAGTCCCTGAATACCCACATCAAAGGCTCCTCTCCTGTCCGGGGCTGAGCAGGAGCCTGGTCTCTGGCATGCCTCCGAGTGCCAGCGCTTTGGGGTGTTTATCCCTCTGCCAGCTGCGGACCTGTCACAGTGATGTACCCACCAGCTTGTATACCCACGCTCTCCATTTCTAATCACTGAGGTGTCAGTATCTGAACAGGTGGAGGGTGCAGAAGACAACCTTGCCAATGCTTCTTCTGAGGCCTGAAGACCCTCAAAATTCCAGGAGGGCCTTTTGGTGGAGCTGGATGCTTCTCTGCAGAGGTCGTAGGGAGATTAGTGGAATCTGTATGACACAGGAGAGAGATGGCATTGCAGTCAGTCTTTAGACATGATATATAATGATTAATTCCAACTTACTTGTTTGGTGGTAGAGTCATAGAAACATACAGTACAGAAACAGCCCCTTCGGTCTAACCAGACCATGCCAAATATATCCCAAACTAAACCAGTCCCACCTGTCTGCAGTTGGCTCATATCCCTCCAAACATTTCCTGTCCATGTACTTATCTAAATGTCATTTAAATGTTGTAACTATACCCACATCCATCACTTCCTTTGGAAGTTCATTTCCCATGAACCACTCTTTGTGTAAAAGAATTGCACCTTGTGTCTTTTTTTAAATCTTTCTCCTCTCACCTTAAAAATATGCCCCCTAGTCTTGAAATTCCCCACCCTAGGAAAAAGACATCTGCCATTCACCTTATCTATACACCTCTTTATTTTATAAACTTCAATAAGGTCACCTCTCAACCTTCTACACTCCAATGAAAAAAGTCCCAGCATATGCAGCAACTCAAACCCTCCATTCCAAGCAACATCCTGGTGAATCACTTCTGAACTGTCTCCAGCTTAATAGTATCCTTCCTATAACAAGGCAACCAGAACTGGACACAGTACTCCAGAAGAGGCCTCACAATGTACAACCTCAACATAATGTCCCAACTGCTATATTCAAGGCTCTGAGAAAAAAGCAACCCAGCATCATCACTCTCCATCTCCTGCCGTTAAGCCTATTATGTAGCCAATTGGCAAGTTCACCCTGAATTTCATGTGATCTAACTTTACTAATGAGTCTACCATGCGGAACCTTGTCAAAAGCTTTACTAAAGCCCAAGAAAACAATATCTACTTCTCTGCCCTCATGAGGTTACTTCCTCAAAAAATCTCAATCAAGTTTGTGAGACACGATTTCCCTTGTACAAAGCCATGCTGACTATCCCTAATCATTCCTTGCCTCTCCAAATGCATCTAAATCCTATCTTTCAGAATCACTTCCAACAACTTACCCACTGAAGTCAGACTCACAGGTCTACAGTTCTCAGGCTTCTCCTTACATCCCTTCTTAAATAAAGGCACAACTTTAGCCATTCTCCAGTCATTCAGTGCCTCATTCGAATTTATAGATAACATGAATATTTCTGCTTGGGGCTCGCAGTTTCTTCCCTGAATACTTGGATGTCTTGGCATCCCAGGAGATGCAGTTCCTGTTCTCTCCTGAGAGGACCAGTATTCTCTCCTTGTAGGGGAGGTGAGGGCACACTCACTCTGCCCTGTTATGGGTGGATGTCTCCTGTAAAAACAGAAAGTGGGGGATTGAATGAGAGATTGCTGGGTAACACGGCAGTTAATGCTAGTGCGTGCCGGGGGAGGGGGGGAGGTGGTGAGGTGTTCAAAAGGGCTGAGGAAGCAGGTGCGAAGAACATGCACACTTGGTGGTGTGGGAGAATGGGTGAGAGAAGATGCTGCAGGCAGCAGTGAGAGTGGCAGAGCATGAGCCTTGGTGGTAGATGTGTACAGTAGCAGAGATAGTGAGCGAGTGTGGCACTTATTGTGGTGGTGTGGAAAAGGTCGTTGACTTTCTAGCAGCATGGCTGGTCATTCCTCTGCACCCTGGAGATGACACTGACCCTAATGGTGACTTCAGACCAGGTTGGCAAAGCCTCTGCCAGTCCTCTAGGAAAAGAACAGCCCTCTGTTTGACCACCTCATCCACTGGGAACTCCAAGTCAACATCGGACAATCACAGTGCCGTCTTCCCCTTCTCCATCATCTTGCCCTTGACTGAGCAGGACAGCTTCAAAATGCCAATGCTTTTCTGGGTACTCAGTGGCCCTTTTCACAATGGTGGGGACTCAGAGATGCCAGCCATTTGAGTGGTGAGCTGTTGGGGGAAGATGATGATAGAAGCTGGATGTAAGAGATGCCATAAGGCTGTAGTAAGTAACGAATGAGGCAAGTTTGGTAAGAAAACTTGATGAACCTTACCTAGAAAAACCTTCCAAAGTACTCGAGTCAATCCAGATCTAGCCAAAAAAAATGAGGTTCTGCCTGGTATGTTCTCACTTATGAGGAGAATTGAATTCAAAAGGATGGAGGTTATGCTTCCATTATGCAAGGCACAGCCATAGAGATGTACAGCACAGAAACAGACCCTTCGGTCCAACTCGTCCATGTCAACCAGATATTCTAAATTAATCTAGTTCCATTTGTCAGCATTTGGCCCACATCCCTCTAAACCCTTCCTATTCATATACCTATCCAGATGACTTTTAAATGTTGTAATTTTATCAGCCTCCACCTACGAATAATTTTAGTCAACTTATTCAAGGAATGATGTAAATATGTTGGAGGTTCTTCAAATAGGGTTTGCTAGACTAATACCTGGGATGACATACTATCTTTTGAGAAAAGGTGAGACAGTCTAGACTTATATCTGCTGTAATTCAGGAGAGTAAGTGGATTGAGTGGAACAACAAGCTTATTTGAATAAAATCCTTAAGATATTTTCTCAATTCCCTAACCAATCTGTCTAGACATGTAATGATAGACCTCTGGAGCAGTTAGGCCTCTTTGCTCCATGGATTTGAGGTTATAATCAGATCACCTATCATCCTATTTTATCGCAGAACAGGCTCAAAGGGCTGAATGGCCTACTCCTACTCCTGATTTGTACATTGGTGAGTCAGGAGGTGAAAAAGGGAGAGCAGCAACATAGATAGTGAAGCAGGATAAATTTCTGCAAGGATTTGTCTTCAGTGTATTTATGCTTTCTCACTGATCTAGGGGCTGGAACCATCTTTGTTTCATTTACTAGAGTTAAGATGAAGAATAGTGTGTTGGGTTAAAATCATTACATTTTAGATTATACCTTCCTATTATTCATGGTATTGTTGGTGAAAAGACAAAGCAGAAACTGAAGAGCTGTCAATCCTGCATTCAGATAGGGCAAGAAAATCCCACAGAGTGGTCTCTTTAGAAATCAAGACAATGTGAACAGAATACAGAAAAGGGAATCAAAAGGCAATAAAGTTTTGTGAGAAAAATCAAGAGAATGAAATGAGAAGGGAAGTAGAAACTAAAAAAATGTTTCTTTCGTCAAAACCAAAAGTACAAGGGGAAAGAGCAAGGTGGGGACGGGACAAATAAAGATTGAAAAGTCAGATAAAGACACACAGGAAATAGGCAATCAATTAATATTCATATGATGTATATGAAAGAAATTGGCTTCAGAATGAATAAATGGGCAACAACAGAAGAAACAGATGTGAAATGACTCCAAACCCAGATGAAACAACCCCTGGGAAATAAGGAACCTCTGAGATAGAATCGTAAATATAGAGGAACTAAGAGAATCACAAATCTGAGGGACAGGAACCGAAACAGAGAAGTAAAGTACTGAACAAAAACACCATCTAGAGATAGCCATGCTCTGATTCGGTTTGTCATATGGTCGTGATACTGGGCTGGTAATCCTGAGAAGATAAGTTTGAGTCCTCGCTTCGCAATTTACGAATCTGACAAAAGAAAAGGTGACATCTCGGAAAATTGTTTGTGTGTCAGTTCCTTTGAATAAGGATGACATTTGCTCATGGCAAGAACCTACAAGTGAAATCTTTTAACATGGGGAGGCCATTGTGCTCTGGCTTACTATCGAATCATCAGAAGGATTTCTTGACCAATAACCAACATCTTTTATTGTGTTAGGACACAGCTTCCAGGGCCTGAAAGTCTGAGGTAGAACTTGAACCCAGACCTCCTATCCAGAAGTTGGGATACTGTACCACAGCACAAGACTGCCTTGTAAATTCCTGGGAGCTATCAGGTTGACATAAAAATATACCAGATAATGCATGTATCTTTTAACGTTTTACATAGAGAAACCCATAAAAATGTTATGGCACAGAAAGAGAAGATTCAGACCACAAAGTCTGTGCAGCCAAAAACAAACCTAGCTGTGTATCTGCTCCCACTATCCAACACATGCTCCATAGTCCTGTAGGCTACAGCACTTCAGATGCAGGACCAGGCATCTTCCAGACTAGTTGAAGGTTCCTGCTCTACCACAAGCCGGGCAGTAATTTCCAGACACCCCAACACCCTCTGTGTGAAGATACTTTTCCTCATATCCACTGTAATCCTTCAACCATGATTCACCTTAAATCTGTGCCTCCTGCTAATTGACTCTCCACGAGGGAAAACAGGCTTTTTCTGTGATTCTGTCTAGGCCTGTCGTATTTTTGCACACCTCAATTAAGTCACCCTTCAGTCTCTTCTTTTCTCAAGAAAGCAACCCTGGCCTATCCAATCTTTCCTCATCACTGCAATGTTCAAGCCCTGGTAAAATTCTCGTATATCTCCTCCTTACTCCCTCCCGAGCAAATACTTCCTTCCTATGATGTAATGATCAGAACTGTACAGAAAATCTGAACTATGGCCGAACGAGCATTTTAAGCAGTTCCAACATTACAAACCTGCAATTGTAATTGATACATTGTCCAATAAAGGAAAGCATTGTATATACTTTCTTTGCTCCCTCATCAGCATATTCTGCCATCTGCAAGTAGCTGTGGTCATGCACTCCTACATCTCTCACTTTCTCTACTGTTCCTAATACCTTCCCAATTATTGTGTGCTCCCTTCCTTTGTACTTTGTGTCCTCCACAAATGTATAACCCCACACTTCTGCGACTGCATACCATTTGCCACTTTTCTGCCTGCTCCAAACCATTAATATCCTTCTGGAGTTAAGAGCAATCCTCTTCACTGTCAACTATACGGCAAATTTATGTGTCATATGCAAATTTTCCAATTATACCTTCCATATTTAACTCCAATTCATTAATTTATAGAACAAGTGGCAAGGGCTGAACGCAGAGCCCTGTGGAATGCCACTGGAAATTGCTTTCCATTCGGAAAAACATTATTGTATTTGTTAATGGGATATAGGTGTGACTGGCTAGGCCAACATTTATCATCCATCCCTAATTTCCCAGAAGGTAGTTAAGAATCAATCATATTGCTGTAGGTCTGAAGTCACATGTAGACCAAACCAGGTAAAGATGGCTGATTTCCTCCCCTAAAGTACATCAGCGAAGCAGATGTGTTTTTATGATAATTGACCATGGTGGCATGGTAGCTATTAGACCAGCTTTTAATTCCAGAGATTTCTAAAATTGAATTCAAATTTCACCGTCCACTGTGGCAGGACTCAAATGCTGTTCCCACAGCATTCACCTGGTCCAGTGATATTAACACTTTGCCAGCACCTACCCCCATCCATCAACCATTATCTTTCTTTCGCATCACTGAGCACATTTTGGATCCAACTCATCACATTCCCCTGTACCCCAAAAGCCTTTACCTTTCTGACCATCTTACCATGTGCACTTCATCATATGCCTTGCTAAGATCCATGTAGATACCATGCACTGCACTACCCTTATTAATTCTCCTTGTTATGGCCTCAAAAAATACAAATCAGACAATAGACAATCTTCACTTTACAAAACCATGCTGAAAATCCCTGATTTATCCATGTCTTGCTAAATGACAGTGTATCCTGTCTCTCAGAATAGATTCACATAATTTGTCGGACTGACCAATTTATCATAATTTGGCCTGCCTCTCTCAACCTCTTTGAATAATGGTGCAACGTTCAGAGCTCCTATCCCCTGGTACCTTACCAGTATCTAGTCAGGATTGGAAAATGATACTCAGAGCATTTTTTATTTCCTCCCTGACTTCCTTTAACAGCCTACAGGTTGAGGGTACAATACTAGGATCCATTGCCCTAGGTGATTTCTCCGCTTTCAAGGATGTTGGTCCCTCCAGTAATTCCTCTAATGTTATGCTTATTGTGTCTAACATTTCACTGGAATATCTGCATCATCCGTCTCCTTTGTGAAGACAGAGACAAGGTACTGATTTAGAACTCTGGTTCACGTCTTCTGCTTCCAACATATTACCACATACATCTTTGATAGGGTCCTATCCTATCCTTCATTATCCTCCTGCTCTCAATGTACTGACAAAACATTTCTGGGATCTCCTTGATTTTACCTGCCAATATTTTTTTCGTTTTCTCTTTGCTTTCCTAATATCCTTTTCTACTTTCTGGTTGCACATTCTATTCTCCTCTAGGTTTTCTACAGAATTATTTTTTGTGACTGTCATAAACGTTTTTTCTGCTTCATCCCACCCTACATTCTTCTGGATTTTGTAGTACCTCCTTTTTTTTTCTGAGGACTTGTCTACACAGTGCCCATAGAATTTTGGTTTGCCTCCCACCATTTTGTCCCTGATTTTTCTACAAGTAACTGTATCCAATCCACCGTCAGCCGATCTCGCCATAATAAAATTTGCCTTACCCCAGTTTAGAACTTTTACTCTTGCTTCATCTTTGCCCTCTTCTGCAATGATGCTAAATCTAACTGTAGGATGGTTACCTTCTCCAAATAGTCATCCACACCTGCTTCATCTACTTGCCCAGCTTTATTTCCTAAGACTAAGTCTAGAATTGTGACCCCTCTTGTTGTTACTTGTCAGCCAAAAACGGTTCTGAAGAAGGGTCTAGACCCGAAACATCAGCTTTCCTGTTCCTCTGATGCTGCTTGGCCTGCTATGTTCATCCTGCTCTACACCCTGTTATCTAAGCCAAAAACAGTTGTCTTGAATGTTGTTCAAGAATCTGGTGCCCCCTCTGTGCCTTTCACATTGTTCATATCCCAGTTGACACCCCAATTATTATTGCTCTTTTTCTTTATGCAATTAGAAATGTAATTACTTATTTACTATCCTAGCTCCGTCCCACTATGTGGGGATCTTTAGTAATCTCCTAGGAGTGTGATCAGCCCTTTTTTAAACTTCTCAGCTCAATCCATATGGCCTCATTTGATGATTCATTTAGCACAGTGCTCCCCAAATGTTTTCCCACTGTGACCTTACTTAGAATCATAGAATCCCTACAGTGTGGAAGCAGGCCATTCAGCCCATCGAGTCTACACTGACCCCTCTGAAAAGTGTCCCACCCATACCCAGCCCTCATCCTTATCCCAATTTAGCATGGCCAATCTACCTCACGTGCACATTTTTGGACTGTGGGAGGAAACCAGAGCATCCGGAGGAAACCCACGCTGACACAGGGAGAATGTGCAAACTCCACACAATCACCAGAGGCTGGAATTGAATCTGTCCATGGCACTGTGAGGCAGCAGTGCTAACCACCGAGCCACCACCACTTCAAGGCTGGCAAATTGTTATGACCCCTCAGGGAGAACTGTGAGATTGTGGTTCTCCAAATAATGGAGCACAGCTGTTGTATCTTGGTCTGAATTCCACACCAACGATTACCATCTCAGATTGCACAACCGCAAAACTTTCATTTGTGAGCTCACTGGGATCCCAAATCCCACTGATTTATCATATCATCCTTCCTCACAACCATAGTTGATTCCTTAATCAATAAGGTTTTTTCATTGCTCTCTGAAACTTCTCTGTTCAGAGAAGGTGAGCTGCTGCACTTTTGCCCCTCTTTAAACCATATATCTGTTACAGGAATGATACTGTGCTCCCATGTAACTATCTGTTCCATCAGCTCAGGGCCTTTATTTATTACCCATTCCTTGCACTAATGTATGAGCTGCCACAATTTCTAAATGCTGCTGCTGTTAACTCTTCTGATCACATATCATTTGAGCAAGAAATTAATTAAGTTTTCATTGATCTTGGACCCCATCAACTTGATCATGAGCGCCATCAGTGTCTATTAGTCATTTTAAATTAAATTGTGTCATCCTATTGCAGTAAAGGTTGCTGGAACTAGAGGAAGCACACTAATAGGAGTTTGAAAGCAATGTGCTGAAGTTCCAAACAAAAATCTTCAAATAAACTAAACCCACAACATAAGCATGAGAGGAGAGCTATCTTAGGTTGCTTAGGTTAATAGACTAAAAGCTAAGATGACAAATAAACAGGAAAACCTTTAAGGGGAGGCTTTATGGCTGTGTGCTTAGCATTCCTGCCTCACAGTGCCAGGGACCCAGGTTCAATTCCAGCCTCAGGAGATTGTGTAAATTCCACACAGACATTCTCCCTGGGCCTGCATGGGTTTCCTCCAGGTTCTCTGGGGTTTCCTCCTCACAGTCCAAAGATGTGCAGGTTAGTTGAATTGCCTATAGTGTCCGGGGATGTGCAGTCCAGGTAGATTAGCCATGGGAAATGCAGGGCTACAGGGATAGCGTAGGGAGTTGGGTAAGTGTGGACTCAAGTGGCCTGCTTCCACACTGTAGGAATTCTATGAAATCACTTGAAAGAATAAGCAAGATTGAAAAAGCTTTGGGTGTTTCAGTTTGGCATTTTTGCAAAAGCCTTAGTTGAAACTTAATGTATAAAACAGTTGTTTGTGATGATACTTTAGCTCCAAGTTCCACGCCAGAACTGTTTGGTTATAATCCCTGAAGCTGAGAAAATCTAAGCTCATTTGGATGAAGACTCCAGAAAGAGGCTATCAATTTCTCAAAATGGAATTAAAGCCATAGTTAAATTAAACCCCACAGATGTGGAAGAGAAAGGCTGGAGTGTGTACTGCAAAGGAGTGCTTTTGGGATTAAAGGCATTATATTTTACTGGATGTTTATACATCTTTAGAATTGTTTATATGTAAACAATTTGGTTTATTCTATTTTATCTTCATTTCTTTTGTAGAATAAACTTCTGTATTATTGCTAAAGTCAAATCTGTGGCACTGTCAGATAATGTTTCATGAATATCAAATGAAAAACAATGATCAATTCAATCCAAATTTCAATCTGGGATCTGACATGTCCAGCTGAAATCATAACAGTAACATTGGATGAAAGAAGAGTGTTACAATGTTGCAAAAAATAGTTCTAAGTTTGAGGATCAATAAGTTGATAAAAAGGGAAAATGACTGGAATGTCAAAGTAGACTAGCCAGCAATATGAAACCAGATTGTAAGAACTGTTACAAGTATATAACAAGGAGGGTAGTAGCTAGAGTAGACTTAGATCTCTTAACAGAAGGTAGAAACGTATGATGGGGAATGAGGAACCACCAGAAGCATTGAACAAGCCTTCACAGTGGAAGACACAAACTACATGCCAGAAATAAAGACTAAATGAGGAAATAGTAAGTGTGAGTAGCTAACAAGGCAATTAATATCAGCACAGGAAATGTATTGCAAAAACTTAAAGGAATAAAACTGACAACACTGGTACTTGTTGGCCTACATCCAAGTGTTTTAAAAAAAGGTAGCTGCAGAGATTTGCATACACTGGTTATGATTTTCCAAAATTCCCTGGACTCTAAAATTATTTTAATGGATTGGAAGTTAACAACTGTAAGTCTGCTATTCAAGAAAGGAGGGAGAGAAAACAATAGAGAACTGCAGACCAGTTACCCTCCTGCTAATCAGGCAATCATAATCTAATATAAAGGAAGTCTTAATCACATAATTAGAAAATTACAAAATGAACAGACATAATTAACATTATGTTATGAAAGGGAAATTATGTCTGAACAGGTTATTGGAACATTTTTAAGGAGGCACCAGTAGGGCAGATAAAGGGGAAATAGTAGATGGAATATTCTTGGATTTTCAAAAGACATTCACTGCACTACCTCCAATGTCAGCATATCATTCCTTAGATAGGTTGAACAAAACTGTTCACAGTACTCCAGATGTGGTCCAATTAGTGCCGTGCATAGTTTTAGCAAATCTTCTCTACTTTTATATGCTAGTCCTTTGAAGTGAAGGCCAACATTCCATTTGTCTTCTCTATTACCTGCTGAACCTGTATGCTCACTTTTTATGATTTATGAGGACCCCCAAACCCCTCTGTGCTGTAGCTTTCTGCAGTTTTTCTCCTTTTAAATAATATTCAGCTCCTCTATTCCTCCCCCAAAGTTCAAAACCTCACATTTTCCAACATCATGTTCCATCTCCCAAGTTTTTGTCCATTTGCTTAGCCTGTATATATCTCTCTGTTGATGCTTTGAGTCATCCTCAGTACTTGTCGTCCCACCTATTTTCATGTTACCTACAAACTTGGCTATACTACACCCACTTTCCTCATTCAAGTCATTAATACATATAGTAAATAATTGCTGTCCCAGCACTGATCCCTGCGGCACTCCATTAGTTACAAGTTGCCATCCTGAAAGTGCATCTTTATCTTTTAAATTCAAGGAATACAAATCAAAGTTTTCTCTTTATGGCATATACCTGTAAATCAATCATAGGATTAGAGCCAAACTCAATCTTGTCCTCGCTAAATGTCCACAGACACCACACAAACAGCATACAACAACATGCAGACATGTAATGCACTGAATAGATAAATCCACCCTCCAGCACATAAATACACATATGCCATGCATTTACGTGTCTTAAATACACACAAATGCACATGCACACAAATACACAGGCTTACATGTACACACAAAGAAATGCACACACATAATCACATGCACGTTTTCTCACCATCACACACACACACACACACACCACAAAGCTCTCATCTTCCAAGAACAGTTTTGTGGTTTATGGAGTGAAAGGAATCATTAGAAGATAGTTTGCACTCTGCTTCATATCTGAGTTATTTCAGGCTTCATATTTGATTTAAACTCCGGGTTTCGTGATGCTTAGCTTCCAACATCCACCGATATTAATCTTGTGATGTAAAGTCACTGTCGCTAAACTGGGTTTAAACACTGCTTTCATTAAGCACTGGGTTTGCACAAACTCTTGGACTATTCCATTGATGACTATTGTGCAATATTCAGGCTGCTTACTAGTCATAATGTCATCAAGACATTATTAAAATATGAGCATTCTTTGAAAATTCAATATGGCTGCCACATGCTTCGGACATGCCTCAGATTTGCTTAGTTCTGTTAAATAATCTTCCTATGCCGATGTGAAACCACAGCTGGTGGAGAGACAGCAAGGGACAAAATTGAGAATCTGCAGATTGCGAGGAGGCAGAGACAGATGCAATGAGATACAGAGGCTTTCAAGCTGACAGAGAGAGACAGAGCAAAGTGTATGACTAATGGATAGAAATCATGACAAAGAGATGCAGAAACCAGAAACCAAAGGCGACAAAAAAAAGTCAGATCTTGCCTGTAAAAAGACTTAACATGGTGAAAAAATCCATCAAATTATTTTTCACTTTACAATGCCCAGAGGAATGTTTAGTAATCAAAACTAAGTAAAAAAACTAGTCTGATAACAAAAATAGTCGGTTTCTGATTCTGGTTTTTGTGTATTGTGAGTTTCTGTAACTCATTGCTGAAAGGGTATTATCAAGACATTTAAGAACTATTTAGACGAACACCTGAAATGACATGACACACGAGGCTATGACCAAGTGCTGGAAAATGTGATTAGAAAAGATGGATCCTTGAGTAACAGTGTGGACACAATAGGCTGAAGGATCTTTTCTCGTGCTGTAAAAACTCAATGACTATGATTGTAAAAGTACCTGTATTTACAAAAGGGAGAAATTACAAGCAAAGGTTTCGAAGGGAAAGATAATTTCAGAAGAGCTCCTTAACAATACAGTAATGCTGCTCGTGAGAGAAACTGGTGCTCATCAAGCTTACATTTAAAGCACATTGTCAGCAGAGCAGGATCAGGAAGATTTTGAATGCATGTCCTAATTTGAAGTAAGCCTGCAACTATGTAGGTGCAAGTGTAATAATGCTGATATTGTTCAGGATTTAGTGGCAACTGTCTGTGTACCAGAGGAGCTCAACATCAAAGAGTTGCTTGAATCTGATGTTTTTTGTATAAGTAATGGCTCCGAAGGGACTAATGATCATGATGCATTGACACCACCCATTCTACTATGTCGTACACAATCAGAAATTGAGACAAAGAGTTCTACACTTCCAGAGGGAGCAGGTGCATCTTCACCAACTCCCTAAGGTCCTAGTAATTATGCCTGACAAAATCTATTTGTAATTACTGCTATGTGATAAAGTTTCTTGTTATTTAAGATTAGTGCCTCTGCTATAAATACCGTATTGTGGTGCATTCCCCATCTCTAGATCAGCCCAAGACAAAGCAAAGACAACGGGAGATTGAAGGCAGCAAAATGGCCCAAACAACCCTTATCCAGTACCACACAGTGGTAAAGGTGGGAAATACCAGAAGGTGCCAGCAGCATTCATCTGGGAAAATACCACGCATCCACCTCTTCATGCTTAACTGGACTCACTGTGACAAGAAAGGCTAAAGGACAAAACCTCAAAAGTGGGTAAATATTATTCACTGCCATGCACATTTTAAAAACTATATTTATTATTTATTGTCATGATCCAGTGGGCCGCTTGTCTGTCTTGTACCATCCTCACATTCCACTGGATCTTGTCTACACCAACCACTCCTAGGTTCTCTTTGTGCTACCCTCTACTTTATTCATTATAAGAGACCTCTGAGTCTTTAAGCTCTGATCAAATGGCCAAAATACTGATATTATCTTTCCTGGATGTCATCTTTTAGAGATCTATTCGCCTTTGTAATTTGAAGTGCCTCTTCATTTATCTTATAATCGTACAGTTGTTGGTAGAAACTAAATTCAGTTAATAAAATCTTAAATTATTAAAGATAATCTCAGTAATAGTGACCATGAAACTACCAATCATTGCAAAAACTCATAGCATTCACTGACGTCTTTCAGTGAAGAAAGTCCACTACCTTTACCTGATTAGACATGCATGTGACTTAGGACCCAAGGCAATGTCATAGAATCACAGAGTCATACAGCACGAAAATAGATCCTTCAGTCCAACCAGTCTATGCCAACCATAATCCCAAACTAAACTAGTTCCACCTGCCAGTGCTTGGCCCATATCCCTCTAAACATTTCTTATTCATGTATTGTAAATGTCTTTTAGACATTGTAACTGTGCCCACATCCATCACTTTCTCTAGAAGTTCATTCCACACACGAACCACCGTCTTTGTGAAAAAAAATTGCCCCTCATGTCTTTTAAAATCTTTCTCCTCTCACCTTAAAAATATGTCCCCTAGTCTAGAAATTCCCCATCGTGGAGAAAAAAAAGACCTTTTCTATATGCCTCATAATTTTATAAACATCTATGAGGTCAACCTCCTACTCTCCAGTTTAAAAAGTCCATCTATCCAGCATCTCCATATAACTCAAACCCTCCATTCCCGGCAACATCCTGGTAAATCTCTTCTAAACCCTCTCCAGCTTTATAATATCCTTCCTTCAATAGGGCTACCAGAACTGGACTCAATACTCTAGAAGAGGCCACGCCAACATCCTGTACAAACTCAACATACCATCCCAACTCCTATACTCAAAAGCCTGGCAATAATTGCAAGTGTGCTAAACACCTTCTTAACCACCCTAACTATATGTGATGAAAACTTCGAAGAATTATGTACCTGAACCCCTAGGTCTCTCTGTTCTACAACACTACCCAGGCCCCTACCTTTAATTGTATAAGTCCTGCCCTTGTGTGATTTACCAAAATACAATACTTCATATTTATGCAAATAAATCTCTATCTGCCACTCTTCAGCCAATTGACCCAATTGATCAAGATCTCTTTGTAGTCTTAGATAACCTTCTTCAGTGTCCACTATACCATAAATCCTGGTGTCATCTGCAAACTTAGTAACCATGCCTTCTATGTTCTCATCTAAATCATTTATGTAAATGACAAACAAAAGTGGACTCAGCACCAATGCCTGTGGAACACTGCTGGTCACAGACCTGCAGACTGAAAAACAATTCTCTACCTTCACTCTCTGTCTCCTGCCATTAAGCCTATTTTGTATCCAATTGGCAAGCTCACTAGTCTACCATGCAGAACTTTGTCAAAGAGCTGTCCAAGTAGACAATGTCTACTGTTCTGCCCTCATCAATCTCCTTGGTTACTTCCTCAAAAAACTCAATCAAGTTCCCTCACACAAAACCATGCCGACCATCCCTAATCATTCCTTGACTCTCCAAATGCATATAAATCCTATCTTACAGTATCACTTCCAACAACTTACCTACCACCGAAGTCAGACTCACAGATCAATAGTTCCCAGTCTAACTTCCCACAATGTCCTGGGAAACACTAGATCAGGTCCAGGGGATTTATCTATCTTTATATTTCTAAGACCTTCAGCACTTCTTCTGTAATGTGAACTGTTTTCAAAACATCAATACTTATTTCCCCGAGTTCTCTAGCTTCCATTTCTTTCTCCACAGTAAAAACTGATACAAAATATTCATTTAATATTTCTCCCATCTCTTGAGGTTCAAAACATAAACGATTGCCTTGATCTTTAAGGAGCCCTACTCTCTTTCTCTAGTTGCCCTCTTGTTCTTAATGTACTTGCTGAATCTCTTTGGATCATCCTTAACCTTATTTACCATGGCTATGTCATATCCTGTCTTTGCCTTCCTGATCTGCCTCTTAAGAATGCCCCGTACTCTTTATACTGTTCAAGAGATTAATTTGAACTCAGTGGTGTATATCTAATATACGATTCTTTTTTATTCTTGATTAGAACGTCAATATCTTTATTCATCCATTGTTTTCTAATCCTACCAGCCTTATCTTTCACTCTAAAAGGAACATGACTCTGAACTCTCATTATCACACTTTTAGAAGCCTCCCACTTATCAGATGCCCCTTTACCTGCGAACAGTCTACTCAACTCAATTTTTGAATGCTCTTGTCTCAAACAATTAAAATTTGCCTTAATCCAGTTAAAAATTTTAATTTTGCTGGAAGGCCTATCCTTTTCCATAACTATTTTTAAAACAAATAGAATTATGATCACTAAACCCAAAGTGTTCCCCTACTATCACTTCAGTCACTTGCTATGTCCTATTAACTAAGACAAGGTCAAGTTTTGATCCTTCTCTGGTAGGAATGTTTACGTATTGATAAAGAAAATTTTCATGAACATGCTTAACAAATTATTCACCATCCAAACCCTTAACACTATGGCACTCCCAGTCAATGTTTGGAAAATTAAAATCCCCTATTATTACAACCTTATTATTCTTACATATATCTGAGATCTCTCAACATATTTGCTCCTCAATTTCATTCTGACTACTGGGGAGTCTATAGGACAATCCCATCAAGGTGATCATTTTTTTATTTCTAATTTCAACCCATATATTTTCATTGGATGATTTCAAAAATATTTTCTCTAGTTACAGCGATAATGTTTTCCTGAATCAAAAACGCCACACTCTATCCTCTTTTACCTCCCTTTCTATCCTTCCTCTAGCATCTGAAACCGGGCACACTGAACTGCCAGTCCTGTTCATCCTTCAGCCAAGTTTCTGTAGTAGCTATGACATCCCAATCCCATGTTCACAAACATGCCCTGAACTCATCAGCCCTACCTTTAAGACCTGTTAGTTCTCTGACTTGGTCTTGTCTGTCTCTTCTAATGAACTTGCTCTTTTTAGAGTCAAAACCATCCGAATCTATCCTTCTATTTACTCAGCTGCTTAAGATCCCTCCACCAAGCCCCCCACTCCTCCACTCCCCCACCACCATTACCACCACCCCCCAACCAGATGCCACCCCTGCCAAATAGTTTACAGTCTTCCTTAATAGTATTAGATCCCTTTCTAGTACAGGTGAAATTCATCCTTTTTGAACAGGTCTTTTCCAGAAGAGATGCGAATGATCCAAGAACCTGAATCCCTGAATATTACACCACCTCTTCAGCAATTGACTTTTCTCCTTTATCCTTCTATTCTTACCCTCATTCAAGTTTGGCACCGGGAGTAAACCGGAGATTACTATTTTTGAGGTTCTGTTTTTTAATGTTCTACCTAACTTCTGATAATCACTCTGTAAAGGCTTGATTTTTTTTTTCCTAACTATGTTATTCCTACCAATGTGTACAATAACTTCCAATTTCTCACTCTCCCCTTTAACAATATACTTCAAACATTTTGAGACACCCTTACTCCTGGCACCAGGAAAGCAACATACTATCCTAGATTCAGAGACAGTAAGAACTGCAGATGCTGGAGTCAAAGATAGCACAGTGTGGAGTGGAGGAACATAGCAGGCCAAGCAGCATCAGAGGAGCAGGAAAGCTGACGTTTCAGGTTGGGACTCTTCTTCAGAAATGTGGGAGGGCGAAGGTAGCTCTGAAATAAATTAAGGGAAGAGGGGTGGGGTTGGGGAAGGTAGGTGGGATGGTGATAGGTGAATGCAGGTAGGCAGTGATGGGGATTGGTCAGTGAGGTGGGAGGGACGGATAGGTGGGAGAGAAGATAGACAGGTTGTGTCAGGTCAAGGAGGCGGGAATGAGAGGGAGGTTTACTCATGGGATGAGCCCGGGGAGGGGAGATTTTGAAACTAGTAAAGTCCACATTGAGACCATTGGGTTGTAGGCTCCCGAGGCGGAATATGAGGTGCTGCTCCTCCAGTTTGCGGGTGGTGTCATTGTGATACTGGAGGAGGCCCAGGATGGACGTGTCACCCAGGGAGTGGGAGGGGGAGTTGAAGTAGTTTGTGACTGGAAGGTGTTGTCATTTGTTGCAAACAGAGCGCAGGTGCTCTACAAAGCGGTCCCCGAGGCCACATCGGGAGCAGTGGATACAACAGACCACATTAGCAGATGTGCAGGTGAACCTCTGTCTGATGTGGAAGGTTTTTTTGGTTCCTTGGATGGAGGTGAGGGGAGAGGTGTAGGGGCAGGTGTAGCACCTCCTGCGGTTGCAGGGAAAGGTTCCGGGGTTGGTGGGGCTAGTGGGGAATGTGGAGCGGATGAAGGAGTCGCAGAGAGAGCGGTCCCTATGGAAGGCAGTTAGGGGTGGAGAGGGAAATATATCCTTGGTTGTGGGGTCAGATTGCAGGTGGCGCAAGTGGCGGAGAATGATACGTCGAATGCGGAGGTTACTGGAGTGATATGTGAGGACGAGGGGGATTCTGTCTTTGTTTTTGTTGCAGGGAGGGGACGTGAGGGCAGAGGTGTGGGAAACACAAGAGATGCAGTCTAGAGGATTTTCGACCACTGAAGGAGGGAAGTTGCGGTCCTTGAAATAAGGGGACATCTGGGATGCTCAGGAGTGGAACACCCCATCTTGGGAGCAGATGCGGTGGAGGCGGAGGAATTGGGAGTAGGGGATCGCATTCTTGCAGGAAGGTGGATGAGAGGAGGTGTAGTCTAGGTAGCTGTGGGAGTCGGTGGGCTTGAGATAGATATCGGTTTCGAGGCAGTCACCAGAGATGGACCCAGAGAGGCCCAGGAATAAGAGTGAGGTATCAGAGATAGTCCAGGTGAACTTGAGGTTGGGATGAAAGGTGTGGTCAGATTGCAGATGGCAGAAGTCGTGGAGAATGATACGTTGAATCCAGAGGTTAGGGGGTGGTACGTGAGGGCATGACTACCTTAGATTCACGCTCACTGCCTCCTTGACACAAGATTCCCCTATAACAATTATTGTTTTAAATTTTGGCAAACCCTGCCTAACCTAAGAGTCATTCTTAGTGCCCAAGATCTAACTCTCTCTTCTATTTTCCCCTGAGACACTATCCCTTTAAACAGTACGTAAAACTAAGTATACATTTGAGAGAGGAATAACTCCAGGAGACTTTTGAACTACCTTCTTACCTTTCCTGACAGTCACCCATCTATCTGACTGATATGTAATCATCTCTCTAAATCTATTAGCCATCTAACTCTCTGTCTCTTGAATGCCCTCAATGGCATTAAGACCAAAAGGAAGCAACTTACAATAGCACCTTATATAGAAAATAAACTACTTTCCCTTACCCAAAGAGTTAATATTAAGCATGGAAAACAAAATTAAAAAATCAAACGTATAAATCTTAAATAAAATTAACCACTTAGCAAAACAAACAAATTAAAAAGAAAAACGACTGCTCCTCCAGTGGTCCAGGAGATAGCTTTCAATCTTCTGATAAAAGAAAATCCCACTCCAGAGCCACCCATTTGTAGGCCTCTCCAAAAGCTCCATAAACACAACTCTGTTTTGAAAAAAACTCTTCTCCATGATTTAAAAAAATCTCCCTAGCATTGTTAAAAAAATTCTCTCTTCTACTCATATAACACAGTAGAAAATAAACTGAGCTGTTCACATGTAGGCCTCTCCAAAAGGTCTGTTATTTATTTGTTTTATTTTGGGATTTCTTTCTGTTTTTGACTATAAAAGAACCAAAAATGAATTAAAATAAACACCTTATGCTACTGAAATATAATAACTTTAAGAAATCCAAAAGTATGATATGTGTAGGCCTTCCCAAAAATCCTGTTAACACAACTACGTCTGGAAAAAACGTGCTTTAACTTTAAAGAATCAAGAATGAATCAAAATGAAAATCTTATACTACTGGAATGTAATAGTTGTGAGAAATGTAGAAGTAAATCTAGAAAGAATCCAGAATCTCAGGAGCAGCTGCATGATGCACATTACTCTTAGTCCACCATTTTAGTCATTGACATTTAACTATCTTCTGAAATGTCCTAAAAAAGCCACTCAATTCAAGGGCATTTAGGGATGGGCAACAAAATTCTGGCATTGCCAGTGACACCTACATCCCATGAAAGACAATAAAATAAGTGGCATTTTTATGGCTTAGCATGTACATTAAAAGGCCTTTATTTTCTTCCCTAGATCTTGACTTATCGTCCAAGTCTTTACTTATTGTCCAAGATTTCTGAGGCGTACAGGAAAATGGATAAAATGTTATCATCTTAGAATCATAGAATTCGTAGTGTGGAAACAGGTCCGCATCGACCCTTGGAGCATCCCACCCAGTCCCATTCCTCTATAACCCATCTAATCTATACATCCTTGAACTCGACGGGCAATTTAGCACGGCCAATCTACCTAGCCTGCACATCTTTGGACTGTGGGAGGAAACTGGAGCACCCGGAGGAAACCCACGCAAACACGGGGAGAATCGTATCTACATCATTCCTATTGTCAAAATTATTCATCACTTGAATATGATTTAATTGCCCTCCCACTGGAGGACCTACCTTCATTTGTTAAAGCCCTAAGCTCTGGAATTCACTCACATTTCTCCTAAATCTCTTTGACTGTATTTTTTGATCATTTTTTTCTTTGTTTATGGATGGGGACATCAGTACAAAAGCCAACATTTGTTTCCTGGTGCAAATTGTCAGAAGGCAGTTAAGAGTCAGCCACATTGCTGTTAGTTTGGAGTCACATGTTGTACAGACCAAGTAGGAACCAACTAAATGACATTATTTAACCTGAAATAATTTTATGATGATCAACCATAAATCAACATTAGGCTTCCTTTTCATTTCAAAAATTTATAGAATTGAAACTGCAACAGCTGTCAATGTGGGATTTGAAGGCATGTCCCCAAAACATTAGCCTGGCATTCTGCATTACAAATCTAATGATATTATCACTACGCCACCATCTCTTCAATCTGCGTGAATAATGATGTCAATGTTCTCGTGAGGTACTTTGTGATGTTTTGCAACATTAACGGTGGTGTATAAATGAAAGCTGGTATTGTTGCTGAAAGACCTGGGTGTCTTGGCATGCACATCTGCTTTCTGGTGCCCATATCTTTGGCATATTTAACAGGATTTTCGAAAACAAAACTTGGAAAATCCTCAGAAACGTTCCCAAACTGATGTCAGGGCATGTGAAAGGAAGAGTGTAATAATGGTTTCCCTCTCTTATAGAGATTTTCAGCAACTGTTTTTAAAGGATAGGAATATAGCACAGTCTGATCCCACCTCAACTTTCAGCAAATCAGCTCCCAGGCACCTGAACTCCTTCTCACCAAGGAGCTGGAATTGTGACCAATTCTGATGTAGAAAATTAGTATAGAACTCAACAAGTCACCTTCTAATTAAGTAGCAATTGTAAGTATGACAGGGATTTATTGATATGCAGATTTATAATATTCAAATAAAACCTTTTAATATGATTTTCATCTTCTTTCATTAAGCCAGCTTCACACAGTCTGCCCCATTTCCTTGACCTTAATGGCCAAATCGTCTGCTGACTTAGTTGCAAATAGAACCACGTCAATGCTTCCCAGAATAGCGAAGACTCCCTCAAAATATGTAGTTTTAGTTTCCTTTCGCCCTAGCGTCAATGGTGTGGACCTATAACTTTACACGTAATGGCCAGATTTACTTCTGCTTTAAGTTAGAAGCTATCAAATTACAAATTTCTCAAAGATAGCTTTCATTAAGATGTGAGCAAAGGGACTAATGCTTCAGATGCTGTCTTGAATTGTCCTTACATCACTTGGAATTTATGAAGTTAACTGGGAGAGGAAGGGCATTGAAAGTGTAACTGAAGCTCTCTTCAAAAGAAATCTTTTGATGTATAATTATTTAACTCCCACGCTATATGACTCGAGAAAGGCCAGGCAGGATTTTCCAAACAAAACTGGTTGTTTAAAAAAAAATGCTGAAAATTATATTGTTTGCATGCTCCTGTTTCAATTTCTTTTTCTTTTTTGATCAATCACATAGCGTGTATAACACAGAAATAGGACATGCATTCAAACTGTCTGTGTCAGGGTTTATGCTTCACTCAAACTTCCTCCCATTTCTTTATGTCTAACCGTAACAGCATAATCTTCTATTCAGTTGACCATTATGTGTTTACTTAGCTTCCCTTTACATGCATTAATGTCATTCACCCCAATTCTGTCATGAAGTAGTAAGTTCCACATTCTAACCATTTTCTGGGTAAAGAGGGTATGGTTCATTAGCACCTTGCACACTACTTTTTGCCAAATGTATTGCTTGGCGATGTACATTTTATCAGTTTTCCTTAAAGCAGGATTGGAATTTCTGAAAGGGGACATCTTAAGTTTTTTTAAGCAAAACTTAAGAAACTGCCATACAATCAATAAAATAAATCTTATTTTACCCTGTTTCTGTGACAAATGACAGGATTTCTGTTGAGCTGTACTTTCAATAGTGATGGTTAAAAAGTATATAAAACTTCAATTCAATCATTGCCTTTTTTACTTTTCTCTCTTTACCAAATGTGCATTTTAGGCTTCTTAATTTTCCATTGAATTTGCCTCATCTTTGTGCTCCATTGCTTTTGTACAGATATATTCTATAGCTCTGTTGCATCTATTCTATTGTCCAACCATAATTTTCACTGGCTACAGGAACTCCCCTTTCATTTGTCAATAGCTCCACCCCCAAATGATGCCATAACATCACTTGTCCCATTCACCATCATTTCTACCTCATTTGTATCTTTCACTTTCTCCAAAAGAGGCATCCAGTAATGTTAGCTGCCCTCCGGATAGTGGAAGTGAAATTAAGATGCCAAAGATTAACATCTAGAACGTGTGTTAGAAGTGGTGGTTTGTTGGTGAAGGAGTAATTCAGATTCAGAGAATGTTACAACATAGAGAAGACCATCGGTCCATTGTCTGTGAAGGTTCTCACAAGAAGTAATTCAACTAATACCATTCCCCCACCTTGTCCCTGTGGCCTTGAACATTCTTCCATTTTGGATAATTATCCCATTCCATTTTGAATAGCTCAATTGGACCTGCCTCCAGCATATTCGACATATTTAAAGTTCACAGATGAGTGGTAGATCGAAGTCTGTTGAGGACACTGAAAGTCTGCACAGGGATATAACTAGGTTAAATGAGTGGGCAAGGGTCTGGCAGATGGAGTACGACAATGGCAAATGTGAGGTCATCCATTTTGGTAGGAATAACAGCAAAATGAATTATTACTTAAATGGTGAAAAATTGCAGCATGCTGCTGTGCAGAGGGACCTGGGTGTCCTGTACATGAATCACAAAATGTTAGTTTGCAGGTGCAGCAGGTAATTAAGAAGGCAAACGTCCTTCATTACTAGAGTGATGGAATTTAAAAATAGGGAGGTTGCTGGTGAGGCTATACCTGGAGTATTGTGTATAGCTTTGGTCTCCTTACTTGAGAAAGGATGTATTGGCACTGGACGGGGTGTAGAGGAGGTTCACTAGTTTAATTCTACAGTTGAGAAGATGCCTTATCGAGAAGAGATTGAGTAGACTGGGACTGTTCTCACTGGAATGTAGAAGAATGAGGGGGGATTCTTATAGAAATATATAAAATTATGCGGGGAGTAGATAGGATAGAAGCAAGGAGGTTGTTTCCACTGACGGGTGAAAATAGAACCGGGGGCACAGCCTCAAAATAAGGGGGAGCAGATTTAGGACTGAGTTGAGGTGGAACATCTTTACCCAAAGGGTTGTGAAGCTGTGGAATTCCCTAGCCAGTGAAGCAATTGAGGTGACCTCATTGTTTTTGAGGCACAGATATATAGATTTTTGAACAGTAAAGGAATTAAGGTTTACGGTGAGTGGGTGGGTAAGTGGAGCTGAGTCCATGAAAAGATCAGCCTTGATCTTATTTGAATGGTGGAGCAGTCTCAACAGGCCAGATGGCCTACACCTGTTCCTATTGTGTTCTTATTCTCAGGCACCACACTCCAGATCCTAATCACTCATTAGATCATTGTTTTTTTGCCAATAACCTAAATCTATGCCCTCTTGCTCTTGATCCTTTCATTTAATTTTTCTCTATCTACTCTGCCAAGGCCCCTCATGATTCTGAATACCTTCAATAAATCTCCTCTCAGCTTTCTCTTTTTCCAGAAAAGAAGTCCCAACTTCTCAAAATTATCCACACCACCGAAGTAATCAAATTATTTTTGGTCACAATGCTTCCACTGGCCCAGTAAAATTTTCCATAGGCTTTGTCCCCATTTCATATTAAACTCAATGGGTTTCCCTTTGGGAATTGCCTACTATTTTATTTCTAGAAGCAGAGAAGGTGTATTTGATGGAAGTTTTTTTGCAAAGATACCTCTCCATGTGACTGCAAAGGGGGAAAAGGCCCCGACAGATGATGAAGCAACCAACAGGAGCAACAGTAATAGGGCGGCACGGTGGATCAACAGTTAGCACTACTGCCTCACAGTACGAGGGGCCTGGGTTTGATTCCACTCTTAGGCAACTGTCTGTGTGGAATTTGCACGTTCTCCCCGTGTCTGCGTGGGTTTCCTCCAGGTGCTCCGGTTTCCTCCCACTGTCCAAAGATGTGCAGGCTAAGTGGATTGGCCATGCTAAATTGCCCTGTAGTGTTCAGGGATGTGTAGATTAGGTGGGTTATAGGGGGATGGGTCTGGGTGGGATGCTGAGAGAGTCGGTGTGGACTTGTTGGGCTGAAGGGTCTGTTTCCACACTGTAGGGATTCTAAGTCATAACATTCTGAAGGTCAAAGGAAATCCATCACACGCTGACAAAGGGATTTATCCATTCGCTTGCTGGAGATCTTCTCCTGGCTTCCGAATCTGCTCTTTACAAACACAAACTTCCTCATCTGCCTCTCCTTCTTTGTCAAACATGAATGTAAACAGAAAAACAAAATTCTTGGATCAGCTTACTCTGGTCTTATGACTTGATTCTGCACACAATTCTTTTTGTTGGCCTCAGTTCAGTAGCAGAACCAAACTAAAGATGAAATAAATAAATAACATTAAAATTTAAAATCAAGCAGAAAAACCACCTTTCTTTACATCGTCTGGTAGAAATGTTATGTCATTCAGGTTTAATCTAATTTCTTACAAAGCATAATCCACAGACTCTCAAGAGATCCCATCTTGATGAAGGTTAGCAATAGCAGTGGAACCAAATTTACCCAGGCCAGAAATGTGGCCATTACGTTGGTTCCTGTATCCTCGAGAGTGTGTGAGGTCAATGAGATTTTATTTTCATGAAGCATGTGGCCACATGTGCACTACAGAGACACCACTGAGGAGGTAACCTTTTCCCCTCCACCATTTTTGGGGGTTTCATGATTCCAGTCACCTAATATAGGCAGTCAAAAATTTGTAGCAATTTTCTGATAGTTTATCAAGTTTAGTGTTTTTGAGAAGATTTATAGCTCGGGTTGTGGATGAGGTTATAGACTTGCTCACCGAGCCAGTGTGTTTGATTGAAGACGTTTCGTCACCCTGCTAGGTAACATCATCAATGTGCCTCCGGTGAAGTGTTGGTGTTCTGTCCCGCTTGTTATTTATATGCCTCAGTTTGCTGGGGTGGTTGGCATCAGGATATTATTCAGACAAGCCAGGAATTATGCAAAGCAGAAGAGGAGCACTTATACGGAGTTTTTAAAAGGAATGGATATCCAAAAAGCACAATCCACTGTTACCTCCCCAACAGACCACAACAAGACGACACAACATGGCCAGACACACTAGTCACCCTACCGTACGTCAGAGACATATCAGAGATGACCGCAAGACTACACAGACCTCCTAGGTATCAGGGTAGCTCACAAACCAACAAACACCCTGTGACAGTTACTGACAAACGTAAAGGATCCCATACCCCCAACCAATAACACTAACGTAATATACAAAATACCATGCAAGGACTGTGAGAAACATTACACAGACCAAACTGGAAGAAAGCTGACAATAAGGATACACGAGCGTCAACTAGCCACCAAGAGACACGACCAAGTCTCACTGGTCTCAATACACATGGACAAAGAAGGACACGAAATTTGACTGGGACACCATATCCATAAGAGCACAAGCCAAACAGAGACATACCAGGGAATTGCTGGAGGCCTGGCATTCCAACCAGAACTCCATCAACAAAAACATTAAACTGGACCCGATATACAAACCACTGAAAGACAGAAGCGGAACTGATGCCAACCACCCCCAGCAAACCGAGGCATATAAATAACAAGTGGGGCAGAACAACAAAAGGTGCACTGACGATGTTACCTAGCATGGTGACAAAACGTCTGCAACCAAACACACCGGCTCAGCAAGCAAGTCTACAGCCTTTATCAAGTTTGTTGAAAAGCAGTAGTTTAGATCTGATACATGAGTTAATTCGATATAGGAAAGTAAAAAACTGTGACAATTAGGGATGATTCACTTCTCTCAACCTGAGATGGATTTTGAGGGGTGACTTTTCAGAGGTTTATAAAATTCTGAGCGGCATAGATTAGGTGAATAGCAAAGGTCTTTTCCCCAGGGTGTGGTGAGTTCAAAACTAGCGACGTATTTTTACGGTGAGAGGAGAAAGATTTAAAAGGGACCTGACGGGCAGCTTTTTCACACAGTGGGTGATTTGTATGTGGAATGAACTGCCAAAGGAAATGGTAAATGCAGGTACAGTTACAAGATTCAAAAGACATTTGGACAGGTACATAAATAGAAAATGTTTAGAGCGATATGGGCTAAACACAGGAAAATGGGGCTAGTTTAGCTTGGGAAACTTGGTCAGTATGAATGTGTTGAACTGAAGGGTCTGTTCCATTCTGTATGACTCTATGACTGAAACCAGAGGACAACCAGGCTGTTGACATGGAATTTGTTGGTCTCGTTAAATTTGTGGGAGCAGTATCCTACAGTCTAGCTGAGGCGTTAGGGAACTCTTCCCTGGCTCTTCTTCTGGTCAGTCTTCCATCTGGAGAAGATAGCAAGCTGAGGATTGCCTGATAAGGATCACCCGATGAAGGCCTCCCTCAGCCCCTGGCCACTTGTGATACCCCTTATTTCTCAGGGCAGGTAACTTACACTCTATCAATCAATTGTCTGAACTCTTTTGGCTAATGACCATGAGACAGCTATTCATGTCGCCATATGACCATTGTTCCTTTGCTCACCTTCATTTGGAAGTTAATTTTCAATCCTTGCAAAAATAAAACCTTCTTTTTGAAAAGATGGCACTCAATAGAGTAGTGGGGTGCCCGATATGATTTGTTTACACTGTGAAATACTAGTTACTACTGTGCCACAGTTAAATGGGGTGTCATGCTACACAGAAAATACTGAATACAGAATATTAAGTGAACACAGGTTTAAGAGGAACCCAATTGCCAACACCTCCCGCTAAACTATATAGGCTGCAATGACATACCCACACTTTTTGAGGAGTGAAGTATATGGAGGCTATGTTTTATCCTGGAGATTATCCCAGAATTGCATTGCCTCCTACAACAGGGAATGTAGCCACCGCCATAGCTGTTGAAGTGCTGTGTCTCACAGATTGTACATAATACACCTTTAAGAGACACACTTGTGATAACATCACTGTATCACAACATGTGACAATAGTATAAACGTCTCGGTCTCCATCTTGCCAAGTCCTCTTGTGAAAGCTGCTGTGAAATGGAAACCATTCATTCTTTTAGATTGTCCACTCTACTTACTGTTATCTAATGAATGATATTGTAATTGCTGAGATTAATAGTAAAATGCAGCTCAGAACCTGAGAGTTTTGTACCACCCATCTAGCTTTTCTGAACGCTGTTCTAGATGTGAGTTGTTTTTTGAACACGCTTCAATCAGTCAGGCATGTAATAATATGTTTGCTTAGTAGATCCTTGGCAAGATTTCGATCAAACTGTCAGATTCCATTGAAGCACAGGGACTTAAAGGAAAAACTTGAAAAATAGCAAGGTGATTTATTTGAAACAAGAATGTAAGATGAGAAAGAACAGACTAGAAAGAGATGAGAAATGAGTCAAAGATAAAAAGAGGTGGGACATAAGCAGAGATAGTAGGAACTGCAGTAGTTTTCCTGCTCCTCTGATGCTGCTTGGCCTGCTGTGTTCATCCAGCTCTACACCTTCTTATCTGAGACATAAGCAGACTGCTAAAGAGAGGAGAAGGCAAGGCTTAGAGAAGAAAGTCCTGCATGGGCTGGGAGAGAGGCAGCAGTGAGAGGCAGAAACACCAATCCCTCCTAGTCTCAATTATTTACCATAGAGTTTCAATAAAAATAAACCAAAATGACATCAGCGTCATATTTATGAAATAGGAAAATCATGCTCAAAAGAGTCTGAAAGCAATCCAAAAATAGATGCAGCAGTAAGCCTTACTTCCCAAACATTTTCCCATCCTGACCATGTTTTGAGCTTTGAGATTTGTTGTGAATCCTCAGTGAGATCCGAGAGAGTGGGGGACTAAAAATAGTAGGGGGTCTCAAAATGAAACACCTCACAGGCTGAATGGGACACTGATATTGGAGAGCAAAAAAGCAAGTAGAGACATAGAGATGTACAGCTCGGAAACAGAAACTTCAGTCCAATACGTCCATGCTGACCAGATATCTTAAATTAATCTAGTCTCATTTGCCAGCATTTGGCCCATATCCTTCTAAACGCTTCCTATTCATGTACCCATCTAGATGGCTTTTAAATGTTGTAATTGTACCAGCCTCAACCACCTCCTCTAGCAATTCATTCCATACACACGTCACCCTGTGAGAAAAAGTTCCTGTTAGGTCCCTTTTCAAACTTTCCCCTCTCACCTTAAACCTATGCCCTCTAGTTTTGGGCTGCCCTACCCTGGGGAAAATACCTTAACTATTCACCCTATCCAAGTCCTTCATGATTTTATAAACTTCTATAAGGTCACCCCTCAGCCTCCAACGCTCCAGGAAAATAGCCCTGGCCTGTTCAGCGTCTCCATATAGCTCAAACCATTCAACCCTGGCAAGTGGCATGATGCTCAACATCAAATAGAGTAAGATATAGGTCAGTGTGGGGAAGAGAGTGGAACAGGGGGAGAGTGACCTGGAAAAATGAAAGTGGGTGGAGAACTGTGGGTGCAGGATGGAGGCCAGTGAAATTGGGGGAAATGGCCTTGAGAGTAGATGCCTGTCCAAGTAGAAACACAGCTGTAGTAATTTGATCAGTGCTCCAAAGCAGCCATTGATGCCAACAGTTCAGCTTGTGACCCACCTTGGGGGCCTGAACCCTACGTTGGGAGTGCAGCCATACACTCTCATAAGCCTGCACCAACATTCAATAAGATCATGGCTTAAACTTCAACATCATCTCACCCTTCCTGCCCTCTGTCCATTTTCCTAATTCCCTCAGCACCCAAAAATTTATCAATCTCAGTCATGAATCAAGTCATCAGCTGAGCTTCTCTGGAGGTGAACCCCAAAGATTTACCATCCCAATTGAAGAAGTTGCTCTTTATCTGAATGGCCATCCCCTTTTCCTAGCTCTAGACTCCCCAAACAGTGGAAGGAAACAACCTCTCAGCAGTCACCATCTCATGTCCTCTATCCATTTTATACATTTTAATAAGATCACCTCTAATTGTTTTAAATTCCAAAGAATATAGAACATTAATTCAATCCCTCCTCAAATCATAGCATTCTCTTCCCAGGTATCGATCTAGTGAATCTTTGCTTTCTCCTCATGATTAAACATTGCCTTATTTTGGTAAGGAGCCCAAAACTGTACATACTGTCCACATTGGTTGCATGAAAGCTTGAAAATAATTGCAGCAAGACTTTCTCATTCTTATGCAATGAACACTGCTAACAACCCTTTTAAGGTCCTATTGTTTGTAACTGTCTGATTCATATAGAAGGATCCCCAGTTCTCACTGAATACCAAGCTGTTATGTATGGCACCTCAGAAAAGATTCTGTTTACCCATTTTCTCCATGAAGTGAATAATTTATTACTTCCACACTTATACTCCACCTGCCACCATTTTGCCCAGTCACAATTGGCCTATATCTCATTGCAGAGCATTTGTGTCCTCTTCACAGCTTTACTTTAGCACCTAAAATTCTATCAATAGAGTAGCTTGAAGACCACAAGAAGTAGGAACACAAATAGGCCATTCAGCCCCTCAAGCCTGCTCATGACTGATCCAACATTCCTCACATCCACTTTCCTGTGTTTTCCCTTGATTCTTGATCAAGAATCTATCTCAGCCTTAAACATATACCAAGACACTGCCCCCAAAGCTCTCTGCGGCAAAGATTTCCAAAAACACACACAACACTCAGAAGGAATTCCTTCTTATCTCAATCTTAATTAGTGTCCCTTTATTCTGAGACAATGCTCTCTGGTCCTAGACTCTTCCACCAGGTACTAGAGGCTATCAAATAGTGTATTCTTCTAATTATTCAATATTTAGCATGATCAACAGCATCTTGAGACTAATGTACAGATCTGTCTACACAAAAGTTTTGAATGCATCATATTCACTTGTTATAGCTCAGATGTTATATTTCAGACATCACAATTTGCAGCACAGAAACATTAAAAAGGAAAAATAATCTTCTCCACCTTATTGTTAAGTGAAATCCAGAGGAGATCAGCAACATATTTTTGTTTAAGGAAGCATTTGGTTGGAACATCTCTTTGGCTAAAGTACAAATATACAAGGCATTCTGCAATTTCCCATGGCATTATTCACAGCACATGGGGCGTCACTCTGCTTTGTAAGGACAGATGTGTTATGTCACAAACATACAACTGTTGCAAGAATCATTCTCTGATGGGTTGGATCTGTGTACGAGTGATTGGTTGGATCTGTGTACGAGTGATTGGTTTCTTTAAGACTACAAAATCTAGTAAACTTAGCATTTAGCCAAGTACTATTTAATTGCCACTTTATAAAGGATTGGAATATGCCAGATTTTTTTTTGTTTACTCAGAGTACATCCAGCAATGGGTGTTATGTATGACAGAAGAACAATAGCACGTATTCTCAGCATAGAAAACCTCTGCCTCTGACTCACACCATTTCTTACCTGGAAATGCTTTCATTGGGTGCCTGAAATTGGAAAAACAGGAAGAACATGCAACAGCAAGTGAAGGAGTGGCAGGATAATCAGTTTAGTCCAGGCTTTGAGACAGAGTAGGGCAGAAAAACGTATCCATTTGTCAAGTTGCTGTTTTATTTTAAACTGTAGTGTCTGCCCATTGATTTTTTTTTTTTAAGTATAGCTAAATTAGTTTTACCTTGCTCATATCAGCTGCTAACAAAATGTAAACAGAAAAGTAGAATTCTTGGACCAACCCACTCCAGTCTTATGACATGATTCTGCACACAATTTTTTTGCTGCTCAATTCCATAGCAGAACCAAAATAACAATGGAATAAATAACCTGAAAGATTAAAATTAATCAGCAAAACCATCCAGAGCTGTCTTTAAAAACAACAAAATCAAATTGCTGGAAGAATTGCACAGGTCTGGCAGCATCTGTGGAGAGACACTGGATCCGAAACAGTAACTCATTTCCTCTCCACAGGAGCTGCCAGACCTGCACAATTCTTCCAGAAATTTCCTGATTTTGTTGCTGATTTCTAGCATCCACAGTTCTTTGTTCAGATCTTTCTTTATACTGTCTCGTGTGAATGTTATGTCATTGAGATATTAACCTAGTTTATTGTGGAGCTTTGTACCAAGTCAGAAACACTGAAGTCAGGACTTTTCCCTCCTTAGAGGTGGTGGGGCAGGTGGCAATAAAGGGCACCTGATCCACCAGTGACAGCTTTTAAATGGTCAATTAATGGCCTCAACCCACCTTCAGCCTGATTACCTGCCTTCCAAGCAGGAGAGAAATGTGGCTGCCTTACCAACAGGGAAATCAGAGAGGCCTGTCTGCCATCTTGGTGATGATGCCTCCATTTGCCCCAACCTGGGGGCATGAGGGCAGAGATAGTAGGAACTGCCGATGCTGGAGAATCTGAGATAACAAGGTGTAGAGCTGGATTAACACAGCAGGCTAAGCAGCATCAGAGGAGCAGGAAGGCTGATGTTTTGGGCCTAGACCCTTCTTCAGAAATGGGGGAGGGGAAGGGGGTTCTGAAATAAATAGGGAGGGGGGGAGGCGGATAGAAGATGGATAGAGGAGAAGATAGGTGGAGAGGAGACAGACAGGTCAAAGAGGCGGGGATGGAGCCAGTAAAGGTGAGTGTAGGTGGGGAGGTAGGGAGGAGATAGGTCAGTCCAGGGAGGACGGAGAGGTCAAGGGGGGCGGGATGAGGTTAGTAGGTAGGAGATGGGGGTGTGGCTTGAGGTGGGAGGAGGGGATAGGTTAGGGAGGCAGGGATAGGTTAGGGAGGCAGGGATGAGCTGGGCTGTTTTTGGGATGTGGTAGGAGGGGGAGGGGAGATTTTGAAGCTTGTGAAGACAACATTGATACTATTGGGCTGCAGGGTTCCCAAGCGGAATACGAGTTGCTGTTCCCGCAACCTTCGGGTAGCATTGTTGTGGCACTGCAGGAAGCCCAGGATGGACATGTCGTCTGAGGAATGGGAGGGGGAGTTGAAATGGTTCATGACTGAGAGGTGCTCCCCCTCCCATTCTGCGGACGACATGTCCATCCTGGGCCTCCTGCAGTGCCACAACGATGTTACCCGAAGGTTGCAGGAACAGCAACTCATATTCCGCTTGGGAACCCTGCAGCCCAATGGTATCAATGTGGACTTCACAAGCTTCAAAATCTCCCCTCCCCCTACCACATCCCAAAACCAGCCCAGCTCATCCCCGGCTCCCTAACTTGTTCTTCCTCCCACCTCAAGTCCCACCCCCATCTCCTACCTACTAACCTCATCCCACCCCCCCCTTGACCTGTCCGTCCTCCCTGGACTGACCTATCTCCTCCCTACCTCCCCACCTACACTCACCTTTACTGGCTCCATCCCCACCTCTTTGACCTATCTTCTCTCTCCACCTATCTTCTCTATCCATCTTCTAGCCACCTCCCCCATCCCCCATTTCTGAAGAAGGGTCTAGGCCCGAAACGTCAGCTTTCCTGCTCCTCTGATGCTGCTTGGCCTGCTGTGTTCATCCAGCTCTACACCTTGTTAACTCTATATATGAGGGCAGGTGGGTGATAACTGAGAGGCAACAACCCACCCTTGCCCCCATGCCCCATGAACTCCACCTGATAATGAGCACTACCTTCCCTCCACCGGAAAAAAAACCCACTTTCTTCCTTGTTGTCCTTTATAACCGCTCAGTACTCCAGTGCCCAGAGACTTCCTGCCTCTGATTGGCTGGCAGCTTCTGACAGGGCAGGACTTCAGGTCAATGGACCTGATAGGCCGAGAAGCCCACCAGTCAGCTCTTGCTGATTGGGGTGGTGGAACAAGGTGGTAGCGACCCCAACCCCCAAAGACACCCACCCCCGTACTTAGCACAGAGAGCACAAAATGTTGGCTTGGATGTGAATGCATCTTAAATGTGATAGCTAGGGGATGTTTTGGTAAAACAGCATATAAATCTTGTATATGTTAGGTCCACACTGAATATTCAACAATGTCAAAATATAACAAATATGACTGAATGTACAACTAAATGAAACTACATTCAAATAAAGTTTTTGCTATTAATGTGATATTTTAAGCAAAGAATTCAAACAAAGGTTTATTCCAGGAGAGATTTAAAATGGTACATATCTTTTTTCGTCTGGGAGCCTGGAATCTTTTGTGTTTTTCTGAGCATTCAGTCCTTTCCAAAATTATTCTTTCATTTGTTCTCAGGGATGTATAGAGGTTATAGCGAGGTCAACATTTATTGCCCAACCCCAAGCTGCTTCAGTGCCAAGAGAATGTACTTTGCATGGAATCAACAAGCTACTCACAAGAAGTGTCCCTTTAGGAACTGTACACATGCAGCCCTCTGGCAAATTTAAAGGGATCATGCAGCATAACAAATAAATTGCTCACAGCGAAAGGGTATTAGAGGGAACATTTTTTTTAAAAAACATGTTTGGATGCCCCTAAGTAGGCAGCAGTGCTTTAACCATTTGTGTGTTGTAAGACTGCTAAGACCCTTTCTATCCTTATCAACAGGAGTGCTAACCTGCTGTCACATAACTTCCTTACCCTGAGAAAGTTGTACCTGACCTTGATAGGCAGCAGTGGTAGTGGAGGTCCCACAATAGCAGACAATTCCAGGGTGTTGCCCAGTAATGATGAAGATAGGGCAAAATATGTAAAACCAAGTATGGTATGTGAGTCAGAGGGAATGTTGGAGCCCCTGCTGGTCAAAATCGCTAAATCTGAAGATTGTGGGTTCCTGTGAAAGGTCATGGAAATGAATTGTTACCTTTGTCTTTCGCTGCCTCTCTAGATGCTGTCAGACCTGCTGAATGTTTCCAATTTTTTTCCCTTTTTAGTTTGGATTTCCAGCCTCTGGAGTATTTTCCTCTTGGATGCTTATTGAGTTCCTGTACTCCATGTTCTACAGAGGATGACTAACCGCCACAATTTTGTTTTTCTTTATTCATTCACTGGATGAGGGTGGCGCTAGCTTGGCTGCATTTATTGCCCATCCCTAATTGCCCAGAGGGCAGATAAGAGTCAACCACATTGCTGTGAGTCTGGAGTCACATGTAGCCAGACCAGGTAAGGATGGCAGTTTCCTTCCCTAAAGGATATTAGTGAATCAGATGGGTTTTTTTCCAACAATCGACAATGGATTCACGGTCATCATTAGATTCTAGGGCATCACCTCCCCTAAGTGGAGAGGAGGAAGTATGAATCCAAGAACACCAGAGTCAGATAAGCAAACATGCTGGATGTTATCAAGGTTCTTGAATGTTACCTTCTTGACAAGTGATGATTATCCATTAGACTCCTAACTAGGACCTTGTAGATGACATTGATACTCTGAGAGGTCACCATCACAACATAAGAATTACGAGCAGACTAGGCCATCACACTCCTCTGGCCTGCACTTTTACACAACGAGTGGTTCGTGTGTGGACTGAACTCCCAGAAGAAGTGGTGGATGTGGGTGCAGTTACAATTTTCAAAAAACATTTGGATAAGTTCATGAATAAGAAACGATTGGAGGGAAATGTGCCAAGCGCAGGTAGGTGGGTTAGTTTACTTCGGGATTATGGTCGGCATGGACTAATTGAACCGAAGGGTCTGTTTGCATGCTGTATGGCTCCACAACTGATTTCCACGGTCCTGTCTAGCCCTATATCATCTGACTCCCTTGTCAGTCAGAAATCTAACTCAGCCTTAAAAGTATTCAATGACCAGTGCTTTGTAGGAAAGACAATTCCACAGTCTATTGGCCTGCAGAGAGGAAACACTTCTCCTCATCCCTTCTTAACTGGGAGACTAACTTAGTTGACATTACTTACTTGAGGAACTACTGTAACAGTAATTCTGGGACTATGATCGTTACCCTGTGATAATGACAACCAACTTCATTTATGGCACTTATGAATGTAGCCACCAAAAGTTTTCCCATTAACCCATGTTATTCTCCTACTTTTATAGGGTTCCTTGACACCCTTTTCTGCTCCGGCCCAAATGCTTCTTTTTCAGGGCTCTCTGGGCTCTGTCTGCACCTATCTGCTCACTCCTTCACCATCCTGTTCCCCCAACCTCCATTCCACTCCCGAATCCCTGTCATCAAGATAAATACCACTTTGCCCTGAAGCCATCTGTTCTGAAAAAGGGTCACTGGACTTGAAATATTAATTCTGTTTCTTTCTCCACAGATGCTGCCAGATCTGCTGAGTTTCTCCAGCACTTTCTGTTTTTGTTTCAGAATTCCAGCATTTGCAGTTCTTTGTTTTGTTTTATTTTAGTATTCATTTTTAAAATTTCTTTTTGCCATATAGTGATTTCTCTATATTTCAAATTGATAGCTTGATCTCGAACATAGAACATAGAACAGTACAGAACAGGCTCTTCGGCCCACTTTTACACTAATCCTCAGGTCTATCTAACCTCCACCCCTACCTTATACTATCATCCATGGTCTGCCTATCTAATAGCCGCTTAAATGCCCCTAATGAGGCCGACTCCACTACCCTCTCTGGCAACACATTCCACACCCCTACCACTCTCTGAGTAAAGAACCTACCTCTGACGTCTCGCCTATGTCTACCTCCATTCACTTTAAAACTATGCCCCCTCGTAATAGCTACCTCCACCCTAGGAAAAAGTCTCTGGCTGTCCATTCTATCTATACCTCTTTCTATACCTCTGATCATTTTGTACACCTTTATCAAGTCACCTCTCATCCTTCGTCATTCTAAACAGAAAAGCCCTTGCTCTCTCAACCTTTCCTCGTAAGACCTTCCCTCCATTCCAGGCAACATCCTGGTAAATCTCCTCTGCACCTTTTCCAATGCTTCCACATCTTTCCTGTAATAAGGCGACCAGAACTGGACACAATACTCCAGATGTGGCCAAACCAGGCTTTTGTATAGCTGAAGCATAACTTCACGGCTCTTGAACTCAATCCCTCTATTAATGAAAGCTAACTCACCATATGCCTTCTTAACAACTCTATCACCTGGGTGGCAGCTTTCAGGGAACTATGGACATGAACCCCAAGATCCCTCTGCTCCTCCACACTGCCATGAATCTTTCCATTAACCCTGTATTCTGCTTTCAATTTTGTCCTTCCAAAATGAATCGCCTCACACTTTTCAGGGTTAAACTCCATCTGCCACTTCTCAGCCCAGCTCTGCATCCTATCAATGTCCCTTTGTAACCTAGAACAGCCCTCTGCACTATTCACAACTCAACCCACCTTCATATCGTCCGCGAACTTGCTAATCCACCCTTCCACTCCTTCATCCAAATCATTTACAAAAATCACAAATAGAAGAGGACCCAGAACAGATCCTTGTGGTACACCACTCGTAACTGAGCACCATGTTGAATATTTTCCGTCCACTATCACCCAAAGTCTTCTAAGGGTCAGCCAATTCTGAATCCAATCTGCCACATTTCCCCCTATCCCATGCCTCCTTACCTTCTGCATGAGCCTACCATGGGGAACTTTATCAAACAACTTACTTAAATCTATGTATACCACATCGACTCCTCTACCTTCATCCATGTGTTTGGTCACCTCTTCAAAGAATTCATTAAGGTTTGTGAGGCATGATCTACCCCTCACAAATCCATGCTGACTATCATGAATCAAACTGTGCCTTTCCAAGTGATCATAAATCCTATCTCTTAGAGCCCTTTCCAATAATTTGCCCACCACTCATGTAACACTAACTGGCCTGTAATTTCTGGGGTTATCCCTATTCCCTTTTTTGAACAAAGGAATGACATTTGCCTCTCTCCAATCTTCCGGCACTATACCCGTGGACAGTTAGGACGAAAAGATCATCGCCAAAGGCCCTGCAATCTCTTCCCACGTTTCCCATGGAATCCTTGGAGAAACCCCATCAGGCCCGGGGGGCTTATCTATCTTCAAGTTCCTCAAAATTCCTAGTACATCTTCCTTACTAACATTGACCTCCTCTAGCCTACCAGCCTGTTTCACACTGTGCTTCTCTACAACTAGGTCCCTCACAGTTGTGAATACCGAAGAAAAGTATTCATTAAGGACCACTCCTATCTCTTTAGGCTCCGTGCACAAATTCCCTTTATAATCCTTGATCGGCCCTACCCTTTCACGTATATGTAAAAAGCCTTGGAGTTTTCCTTGATCCTATCTGCCAAGGTTTTGTCATGCGCCCCCCCATATCACCCTATGTTTGTTTTGAAGCATACATATGTACTCCTATCTAAGAGAATATTGAGTAAATCAGAAACTTGGACACACACTAGCAAACACCTATCATAGATCATTAAAAATAATCAGAATAGATAACAGGGTTGAGGAGTGGGAGCATATGACAGAAGCACAATACATATTGAGAGAGTACTTGCACAAAACTTACACACTAAACATGATCATGTTTGCTATTTTTTTCTATTTCTTTATAATATAATTCATGAGATAAAACAGCTGATTGTTTTGTGTGCAGCAATTTCCAAAAGGTAGATAGAAGGCACATAGAAAGCTGTTCTACTTCCAAATGTTTAATTCAGAAGCAAAGGAGATTCCAAATCACATTGAAGGTGCTGACATTTTGCATTGTTAATTGGTTTTAGTGAATCTGAAAACACATCAGTCTTGCAAATTGTCTGTGAGATACTAAGGTAGAGATGTTCCATATTATTTATGAAATTCTTTCCTTTACTGTTTTGGCAGAAACATTAACAGCCTCTGGTAAAATAATGCAGGAAGGAATTTCGTTTGAGGCGATTGAGGTCTTTCCTTCTAGTATCTAACGGCATAATTTCAAGGCTGTTATTTGTAAATATAATTGTGGATTTGCTAAAGCTCATGAACAGTGGAAAAGGCAAAGCTTTGGTGCTGGTGCCTCTATGATTTATCATATTGCCATGCCTTAGTTTAAAGGTTAATAGTGCACAGTGAATAGAAGTTCTGTGAATTTTCCTTTTAATTGAAGATAGCTTGCAGAAGTTAATTCTAGTGAGGCTTTTAAGCCACTGCAAATGAAAGATTCTGCTTTCCATGTATGTCAAAGCTGTCATGTGGTAATGCTGACCATGCATTTCCTGTCAACATTTTCCGCTATAAATTCTTATGTCCTTATTTGTAATGGAAAGTGCCTATGTAAATGTGTCACGCAATAATTACATTCCCCCTTCCACACTAATGGAGACATGGTGGAGGCAGGGGTGAAGAGTGTAATTACAGGGTGTACAGATGCAATTTGCATTATGAACAAGAGAATATGAATTTACAATTGACCTATAAAATGTGCACATAATTATGAGTTATAAATGGAGTTAAATTGAGCTGGCAAACACTGCAAATGACCAATGTATTCTAAACCTACTTCACTTGAAGGCTACATGTGATCTCAATTCCCCCTGTGCAACACCAGAAGAGATTTATTGGTATATTTCTTGAAGATTTCTGGGGAGACAGTCAAAAGAAAAATCTTTGGGTGTACCTTTCAATTGTAAGAAAAAAAACTGTGGAATGATACAGAATTTCCTTGCAAAGAAATTTCCCCAACACTGTAGAGAATAATGATGAAATTCTTATTGTCTCTGGCTGTTTCTCTTGCTTGTTCTCTCTCCCACACTCAGATACAGAATTTCCTCACAAAGGAATTCCATTATTCTCTAGAGAATGGTGGTAGATTTTTTTTTCATATTTTATCTCTCAGTCTCTGTCTCTGTCTCTCTTCCACTCACTGAATGACCATTTCCTCACAGAAAGGCTCCTGTATGCTCTAGAGAGTATGACTGACTTTTTTATTGTCTGCCTGTCTCTGATCCAGAATTTTCTCATGGAAAAATTCTTTATGTGCTAGATCCTGGTTATATCATTTTGAAAGCTGTTCCTCTTGTATTTTTCTTTTTTGCTCTGGTTCTTTGACTGTGTTCATCTTTTCCTGTCTTTCTCACATGCGCTAACTCAGTCCCTCTCACTCTGAATGCCTTTTTTTTATTTTCTCTCTGTTGCTTTGTCTCTCCGTCTCTCTCTGCCTTAGTTTCTGTCTCTCCTGCTCTGTGTATGTCGTTCTCACTTTGTCTCTTAATCTCTCTTTGCCACGGTCTCTCTCTTTCTTTCTATCTCAGTCTCTGTGAGTCTTTGTTTCTGACTTTCTTATCTCTCTGTTTTCCTGTCTCTGTCTTTTTGTCTTAGGTTGTCTTCCACATCTAGTTTCTCTCTTCCCTCCGTTTCTTTATCACTCCGTCCTTCAACAGTTACACTGGCCCTCTCCTGCTGTCTGTCTCCCCTTATCTCTTAGTCTCTCCTGCTCTCACTGTTTCAGTCTTTCCTTTTTTCTGTCTCTCCCTCCACCACTTCCTCCTGCTCCCTTCCTCTCTCTGTCTCATTCTCTCTGTGTCTCCCATTCTCTGTCTATCCATAAATTGTGTGTGACACCTCAATGTCGTCTAGAGCATTGAAACAGAGACCTTACATATGGCAGCAAGGTAAATAGAACAACGTGAACATGACTGAGGGCATACCAGGCTTGAATCGGGACTTTTTCTGGATCTGAGGATCACGGCTGCCAGTTGGACTCATGTGTTTTAAAAAGAAGGTATGTTTTGTGATGTAGCATTAGAGAAATATAAGCAAAATGAAGACAATTTACTCAAATATCAAGAACACTGACAAGCAAAATAGGGTAACCAAAATCCTGATAGATGTGGAAAAAGTCAGTGGAGTAGTTTAAAAGAACAAAATAGGGAGAGAATCAGTATGAACAGTTCAAGGTCAGTGCAAATGGCTGGTAGTTAGAGAACTGGAATAAATTCTATCGGTTTTGAGATAAACAAAAGTTAAGCTCAGTAGCATTAGAGGCAAAAAAAATGCCATCAAAGAAGTTTCGGCAGAAAAGAAACCACATTTATGTCGAAAATCAGAGCCTCAGACAAGTCTAAGGATCTTAACTGCATGAGTCAACAGATGCAGGTACAGAGGCAATCCTTGGGGCACATCAGAGCTTTTAGACAGCAATTAATGCCATAATGATTTAAAATGAGTTCATTGTTTTATTACAATGTGTCAAGTAATGAGATTGTCGAGTATATTTAAGCATAACTGTAGACAATGCTTTAACTTTGTTGTAACAATATAACAAATGATGTGTGACAAAATTATTTAATTTTTAAATATGAAGTGTGGAAATGGATAAGTATTTATTACAATGTGTCAGTTTGTAATTTGAGTTCATTTGTACAACTTCAGCAGGCAAAGAATAGGAGAGTGATCAAAACTGCTAATTGCACTAAATGTAGACACCCTTCAATGTTATTTAGAATCAAATAAATCACATGATTTGAGTTTCGATTAAAGTATCAGTTTTTTTTCACAATTTGCACTATAAGTTAATATCCAGCAGGTCATTGAATGGATTTCTTTACATTCTATTGAATTGACATTGCTTGCGTTTTCTGATTATAAATTTAAACAGCAGTTGGAAATATACAGCAGGTCTGATAGCATCTTCTAAAGAAGAGTCATATCAGACTTGAAAATATTGACTCTGTTTTCCTCTCCATAGAATGATGCCAGACCTGCTGAGTTTCTCCAGCACTTACTGTTTATATTTCTCGCTATCCAGACCCCTCATGATTTTGAACACCCCTATCAGATTCCTATCCAGTATTAATGATAGTTTTGTTAAGGGAACAATGCAGACACAATGGGCCATATGGTGACCATAAAATGTAGGAGCAAGAAGTAGGCCATTCTGCCCATTGATGTTTGCTCTGCCATTCAATGATTTCAACATTCTGAAATCTGCCTCAACCCCCTGTTAGTTCTCTCAGTGATTAAAAAGAAATCTATCTCAGCCTTGAATACACTCAATGACACAGCCTCAAAAGTCCTCTGCAGTGAATAATTCCACAGTTTCACAATCCTATGAGAGAAGAAATTCCTCCTTATCTCTGTCATAAATGTACCACCCCTTATTCTGAGATAATGCCCTCTAGTCCTAGACTCTCCCACAAGGGGAAACATACTCCCACCGCCTACTGCGCTGTGTGATTCTCCACATAAAACATATCTAATGAAGTTCTGCACGATTCCCTCCCCTGGTTGTAATGGGCGTTGATGCATTGAGCTGTCACTCAGAAACTGTCACTGAGCAGACACCAAGATCCGCAGTGACACTCTCCCCCACAACCTAACCTGACCGCTGTCCAGATCCCGCCTCCGCACCGACGGCGGGGATGCTCGTTGATTGGCGGGTGACGTCAGCGCGGCCGTGGCGTCGGCGGACGGACGCGGCGGCGATTGGCTGGGAGGGCTGTCTATCGGGAGTGGGGGGTGGGGAGGGGTTTGGCCGGCAGGTTAGGTTGCGCGTGAACGGCTCTGAGGAGTTGACGGCGGTGGTGACGGCGAAGGGCTTGAGGCACCGATAGAGAACGGGACAGGGAGACTGTCAGACAGGAGGGGTGGGCCGTTCCTTCCGCCATGCCGGCCGTACCTCGGGGGAAGCCGGCGGCTTCCCCCTCTCGGTTTGCCTGTCAGGCCGGGCGCAGCTAAGTCGTTTCCCCCTCCATCCGTCAGGGGGGCGGTGAGGAGGAGGGCGGCGGGGGGACAGCCGCAGGCCTCCCGGGGGTATTTATATGGGCTGCCGCCTACTGAGGTGAATCAGCCCCTGGGGGGTGGGAAAATCTCAATCATTAAATCCCCCCCCCCCCCCCCCCCCCTGCCGGAGAAGGAGGGGGTCTCCTTCCCTCAGTCGGTGTCTTTCCCTCTCCCTCCCCTTACCCTCCCCAACTCCCTGTCTCCTTCCGGCAGACGGTACGGATCCTCCTTCACGCGGCTTCATATTCAAGGCCAAGACTTCGGGGGTGTTTCCTGCGGCTGTGGTGACCAGGTCAGTAAGTGCCCTGTCTCTTCCCCAACCCCCATCCCCTTCACATCTCTCTCTCTCTCTCTCTCTGTATGTCAGGCCTGGAGCTGTTGTAACTTGGGGGCAGTCTCTCTGTCTCTGTCTCTCTCTCTCTGTATCTCACTCCTGCTCGACATCTCTCACTCTTTCACTTCCACATTCCTTCCTGCTAGATTCTGAATAAATGGCGTCTCCAAGGTGAAAGGGGGGGGGAATAATTTTTAAAAAAAAATCATCCCTGCTTCACTGCAGAAGAGTGTGGGAGAAAATACAGAAGGAACCAACTTTTTTCAAGCTCTATAATTATTAAAATAAAATATTCATAACTGGGATGTTTTGTCTCTTTGTAAAGATGTTTGTATCTTTTTAAATTGTCACCATTGATTTCTCTTTGTTAGACTCAGATTGTGGTACACTGTTACTCTTGAAGCAGCTTGAAAAATGTTTTCATCTCCGGCAGAAAGATTTTATTTTATCTTCTACATCTCTCTCTCTCTCTCTCTCTCCTTTCAGCTTTCTTTTGTGCTCACTGTCTGCAAGCTGTCTGCCTTCTCTTTTCAAAGCTTCTCCTCTTTCATTCACCCCCTTTCTGTAGCTCTTTCTCTTTTGTTCCTATTCTCCTCGTTCTCTCTCTCTATTCAGGCTTTCCTTTCTATTTTCCTGAATAACATCGAGAATTTTTAGGATGGGGGAGGGTTTGTGCTTAAACTGCTGCGGAAACTCCAGAAAAAGCTTTCTTGCATTCATTTAAAGCAGATGGGGTCCAGGAGAGAGAGAGAGATGTTGTGTAAATTATTTGCATGTATATTGGCTGTGATTTGAATGTTAAAAGTGCATTACCTGTTGACAACGATGATTTTTGTCTTGAATTTAATGGCTTTCTAAATTAATTTATAATACACCTAAGGAATAACATGTAGCCAAAAACCTTGTCCTTGGTTGTATCAACACAGATTTCGAGGTATGGTCAGTTGTTCCTGAGACTTAAAGAATTAACCCTTTATGCAAGTGCTACCACTGCTAATGTGTGGATCTTTGTAGGGATGGCAAGCACCCTGTCATTTGAATTGAGGTCCCTTTTTTAAGTAAAAGAAGCCTTAAACTCTGCACAGCTGAAACAGTTTTTAAAGTAACTGAAACCAGTAAAACTGGGTAAAGTTGTTGGAATGTTGAGACAGATGGAGTATACTTCCTATTGTGAATTTAGCAAGTGTATAAGAAATCGTTCCGTTGTGCACAATATTTTAATTCCAAATGATAGGTTAGTATAAAGACTGCAACTTAAAATTTCCATTTGAGCTAGAAAATATACTAACGTAAATGTTAGTTAAATTAGTGTTATTCATTGCAACAAAGTCTAATGCAGCACTGTCCTTTTTATGCTGTCGTGTCCGTTATACTGAAATTTTACACAATATTAATGAAGATATTCAGAAGTCTTAGAGTTGGGACTCATCTTGGGTAAAAAGTGAGAGCATGATGGTAAGGATGTCAAAACATGCATAGCAACTCATGGCTAGAGAGAATTTACTTGAGATACTGATCCATCAAATAATTTCAATAAAGTAAATTGGAAATACAACCTTTAACAGGCATGTATGACATTCTAACTGAATTTACAGGCTTATAATTACACTGGATCTAAACTTCAGGTGTTCAGAGGTAAATAGTTGCCGTCTAGACTGATAGTGCTTTGAATTTAAAATCCTCATTGTTTTCAAATTCCTTAATGACTTTGCTTCATCCTCTTTTGTAGTTTTTCTGACAGTACTCTAGGATTTTGCCCAAGTTTAATCATTTGACTACTAGTTAAGGACTACCTTCAACTGCTGAGGCCATGAGCTGCCGAATGTGTCTGTCTCTGTCTCCTTCTTCAGAGTACTTGTTGAAATTTGACTCTTTGACCAGTATTTTGGTCACCTCTGCTTGCATGTCCTTTTGTGCCTCTGTGTTAAATTTTTGCTCGATAATGCTCTTGTGAAGTTCCTTGGGGCACATACGTTAGTAGTGCCATGTATGTGCAAGTTATTGATGGCATTGGTTTTAGATACGTCAATAACTACATCAAGCAATAACATAAGGTCCATATACTATTCTATGGAAATTATATTGTACCAGGAAATTAAGGATATGAGCGTTAAAGGTTGAAATCAACTGTTTTGAATTGAGTCTTTATTTACAATAAAAATATATTTTTCTAATTGAATTTTTCAAATTTCAGTAGCAAACTGGTCTTTGGCTGTAATTAAGAATAGTGCAGTGTGAACCGCTGTTTGTTGCAGAAGCAATATGAATGGTATCCTTAATCGAGTGACTCCAGACTATCTGTAATCAGAATGCAATGTTGTCCAGACTATGAGCAAGCAAATAATAGATAATTGCCTGTATGTGGAAGGGACTCCAAGATTGATGATTTCAGCCAAAGATTGACATTGCAGAATCATTCATCAAGTCACTCAGTCCTCACCAAGAAGTTGACAGCATGGATGGAAAATTGCGCTTCTATCAGTTGGTCCCATTCCATAAACCATTTGTTTATTCTGGTTTCAATGTGAGCACTTGAATAGCAGTAGGTACCTGTTTTACCATTTTACTTAATTGACTTGCTTGTGTCTTGTATTCAAATATACAAACTTATTTCAATTAAACTCCCTTTCCCTTGTTCTTTAGGGTACTTTTATGTTTTCCCTTAACTCAACAGAAGGATAGGAAATCTTTATGCAGACTGAATAATGTTTTCCTTTTGGAAATCACCCTTGGATTATCACTGCAGATGCATATCTGTTACAATGTAACCCTTAATCCACTTGTGTAGAGACAGTCAGAGACTGAAAATGTGGAGAACATCAATAGTGCTTGCCCTCAAAAAAAATTATGTATTTTTTTAGTCAATATCTCTGAACAGGTTATGACACATGTCTGGAACAGGTGGTACTTGAACATTAGCTTCCTAGCTCAGAGGTAGGGACACTACCACTGCACCACGAGCCACCTTATAATATTTATTTTCAGAACTCGAGTGGTAAGGCCATCTTAATTTCTGTTTCCCATTTGGCTTGAGAAGGTTGTGATTGGTGGACTGTACTACTGAATCAGTTCTTGTGCTGCTTCTATAATTGAGAAGATGGATTTTCAACCATTACTGGAGAATGAGTGGAGATGCATGGTCAAGACAGGGTGATCTTTGATTTAGTGGATATTGTTTCCCATTATCTTTTTTGTTTTTGACTTTCTTGATGATAGAGGTTGCCGTGCTGCTAAGTTTTTGTGCATAGCAGAAGATTACAGGGTAATAATCTTATCTCTGTGATTGTGATGGCCATCATTGTTTGTGCTCTGCTCCCCAAACAAAATGATTTCCTGTTTGATACATTTCTTCTTTTAGACAACAGTTGGATGATCTTAAGTTCTTTCTGTTATGGCTGTTTAGTCAAACAGG